>NC_090055.1:15404070-16609570 GCF_038355195.1 Osmerus mordax
GAACGTTAAATCCAATTCAACCAACGCAATCGCTACCAAGACGAACACAGCAGTAGTCTACTGTACTGTAGTAGTACAATTTACCGGGGCAGCTTCTCCACACAGGGATAGCGCACTTTGCGTTGTTACTGTTGTTACTTAATGATCGCTACCTGTGAGCTTTTCATGAAAGCGATTTTCCACTAAATAAATGTCAAACTTATTTACGTTTTTGGGGGCATATTTTCAGTTAGAAGATGGTACTGTTTGAATCGCGATTCAATCTTCTACTGCCGGTAACGTCGTAGAATAATCTTCAAAGGGGGTTCTTTATTCATGAATGAATGCAATGAGTAGGCTAAATGCATGAAATTATCACGAGAAGGGAAAAACTTAAAAGGACGTTTACGTCATAGAGATTAGGTCAATTTTTACACCGGTCTGCCAAATGTATTCGTTTTGATTCAACGATGCCTTTTGCAGGGGAAATGAGAAGATCTATTTCATTCTACACTTCACTCGTATTTTCAGTTGTAAATGAGCAGCAAAAAAAAAATGCTTTTAAATCTATGTAATTTTTATAAATAATAAGTATGCATTTTTATATAAAATATACAGAAATATCAGTTTTAAAAATGTCATTCAAAAACGGACCCCTGTGCAACCGACGCAAGCAAGCACACCCTACAATTTCCCCAGAAATTGTACCCTCTCTAGTTATTGGGTGTGCTCAAGCCTTCGGCGAGAGCACAACCTTTGTTCTCTCACATATATATTATTATTATTATTCTTTTTGCCCCCCTAAAACTCAGTCAATATTTGGCCTACATAGACAAAGTAGGTGTCAAAAGTTTCGTCTTGGTAGCGATTGAGTTGCTTCTATTGGAATTTACGTTCCGTTGCATGGTTTAGGCTGAAGTTAAGTTTTTGTGGCGAAAAGTGAAGCTAACGGTGGCTAATTTGCTAGCCACAGTCACTGACGTTACTAACGTCACTAACGTCACGAAAACACGCGTGACTACCTTTGGCAGAACATTCGTTTTGCATCTGTTAACTTGGGGGATAGCTAGGCTAACTATAGCTTTACTGCAAGGCAGCTGCAGAAACGCCACAAGCAAAGAGGCCAGGGTGATAACTATTTACTCATTTTACTTTGTAATATGACACACAATTGTCATGTGTAATGTACAGTATAAGCTGATATTATTAAGGAAGTACATCTACTTTCGGAAACAGTAGTCTACTATTTCACTGAAGTATTAGCATCATGACATTAGCCTGTGTTGCCCGGGCAACACATACTACAGTGGTCTATGATGTATCTGTTTTCAATCGTTAAAATAAACATTCCTCACATATACATTTTCGTTGTAGGATTTATTCTGACATTAGTAAACGATTTGTTGGTGAAATTACCATTACCTGTGGTTTCAAATCAGTGTAGCTCACTGCAACGCTGTAGCTTACACGAGACACACTACAAAAACATCTACAGTACACAGCTGTTTAGGAACTCCCCTTACTTAAATCAAAAGTCTATCTAACTACTAACCTGAACTTCATTGCCACAGCCTAAACGTTGTCAATCTGTTCATGAAAATAATTAATTTCAGCCTAAACCGTACAACGGAACGTTAAATCCAATTCAACCAACGCAATCGCTACCAAGACGAACACAGCAGTAGTCTACTACTGTACCGTAGTAGTACAATTTACCGGGGCAGCTTCTCCACACAGGGCTATATCGCATTTTGCGTTGTTACTGACAATGATCGCTACCAGTGAGCTTTTTATGAATGAGCGATTTTCCACTAAATAAATGTCAATCTTATTTACGTTTTGGGGGGCATATTTTCAGTTAGCAGATGGGACTGTCTGAATCGCGATTCCATCTTCTACTGCCGGTAACGTCGTAGAATAATCTTCAAAGGGGGTTCTTTATTAATGAATGAATGCAATTAATGAATGAATGAATGCAATGTCTGAATCGCGATTCCATCTTCTACTGCCGGTAACGTCGTAGAATAATCTTCAAAGGGGGTTCTTTATTAATTAATGAATGCAATGAGTAGGCTAAATGCCTTAAAATATCACGAGAAGGGAAAAACTTTAAAGGACGTTTAAGTCATAGAGATTAGGTAAATTTTTACACCGGTCTGCCAAATTTATTCGTTTTGATTCAACGATGAGGCTGCCTCTTGCAGGGGAAATGACAAGATATCTATTTCATTCTACACTTCACTCGTATTTTCAGTTGTAAATGAGCAGCAAAAAAATGATTTTAAATCTATGTAATCTTTATGAATAATAAGTATGCATTTTTATATAAAATATAGAGAAATATCAGTTGTAAAAATGTCATCCAAAAACGGACCCCTGTGCAACCGACGCAAGCAAGCACACCCTACAATTTCCCCAGAAATTGTACCCTCTCTAGTTATTATTATTATACATCTGCAATGGGAGTCTATGGCAGCCCCTAGAACCACATGGTCAGAAGTTGTGAAATTTGGCACACTCTTTGGGACCTGTCCCCTCATCACTTTCACCAAGTTTCATGTCTCCCATTTCAACCCTCTAGCGCCACCAATGGGTTAAAGTTGAAGGTGTGTTTACACACGTTACCTTTGAACCATATGCCGCATTTTCCAAAATGAGGTATCATTGGATTCCCTGGATCAAGACAAGTTCAACGCACACTATGACGTCATACCCAGTCATATAGATTCTCCGCCATTTTGAATGTTAAGGAGAAACGTTTTTTCGCTACTCCTTCTACAATTCTTGTCGAATCTTCTTCAAAATTGCAACAGATGATCTTCAGACCAAGCAACCGTTTGTTAGTTACAGCCAATCAAATTCAGCAACTGATCCGGAAAAAGGGAAGTGAGGTCATATCTTAATGAATCTTTGATGCATTGACTCCAAACTTGGTGTATGGATTCATGACCCTGTTATTAAGAGGTCCGAAAAAGGTAGGGTCATTTGAGCTCTAGGGGGCGCTACAATAGGCAAAATTGTGTTTTGACCAATAACTGTTGATTTGTTTGTTGTATTTCAGTGATTCCTATGTCTCGTGATATCTTAGGAGATCCCATGTCTGACGCATGTTAATGCCTGATACCAGACGAATTGATGAGGCCGCCATTTTGAATGAATAAAACGTTTTTTCCCTACTCCTACACAATGTATCCAATATTCACCAGATTTGGCACAGATTATCTTCAGACCACAATCACCTTGACATGTCAAAATAGGACTGAATTACAGCTGTTGGGGCAACAATTTGGGCCAAATCTGACCACGTGTGCCACAGGAGAAATGGCTTACTTTTTGTATACAGTAACTGTACACAGCAGTTCCCAGTGCTGAAAATGGCTCACTGGGATAAGACGGGCTCCTTTGAAGTGCAAGGTCGTAGGTTCGAATCCAGCCAAAGTCTCAAGCGTGTCATGGTACTGGTTTATCTGTTTAGTGATGCCAGGTATGCGACAGTAGCTGTCGAGCAGTATAATCATAATGGTCACGATAATGTTTCATTCTCAGGGGATTTATACTCAGAGTCAGATTTATTGTGCTTTGTCGATATAGTGATGCTACATCTAGCCAGTGCATCGGATTTCTTGCATCATAACTTCTGAACAGATTTGTCATAAATCACAAGATTGGTCTCTTCTGATTTTAAGTGGCATACTAAGTCGAAATATCACACTGTCCCGTGTCTGCCATTTTGGGCGTCGGCCATTTGGAATTTTCATTAAAACAAACTCCTCGTTCGCTGTTGCTCCTATTTTCATGGACATGTAATCAAATCATTTTTAGACACATTTTCACCACAATCACCTTGACATGTCAAAATAGGACTGAATTACAGCTTTTTATACTTGGGTCAAATCTGACAACGCTTCCCACAGGAGAAACTGCTTACTTTTTTTTATACAGTAACTGAACACAGCATTTCCCTGCAGTGAGAATAGCTCACTGGGATAAGACGGGTTCCTCTGAAGTGCAAGGTCATAGGTTCGAATCCAGCCACAGTCATCAAGCATGTCATGATACTGGTTTATCTGTTTAGTGAAGCCAGGTATGCCACAGTAGCTGTCTAACAGTATAATGGTAATGACCATGTTTCATTCTCAGGGGATCTATACTCAAGAAGAGTCAGATTTATTGTGCTTTGTAGATATGTGTCCTCTAACCTCTAGGGGGGCGATCCCGTGTCTGACATGTTAGCTTGTGATACCAGCCGAATTGATGCCGCCATTTTGAATGAATTAATAAAACGTTTTTGTTCACTTCTACAAAATATATGAAATATTCACCAAATTTGGGACAGATTATCTTCAGACCACAATCACCTTGACATGTCAAAATAGGACTGAATTACAGGTGTTTAAACTTGGGCCAAATCGGACAACCGCTTGCCACAGGAAAAACTGCTTATATTTTTACCCAGTAACTGAACTGTGATTTGCAGAACTGAGAATCGCTCACTAGGATAAGTTGGTGTCCTGGCAACGGCAACGTCAGAGGTTTGAATCCAGCCAAAGCCGACAAGCTTGTCATGTCTCTGATTCTCTGTTTAGCGAGACTGTAAGCCACTGCAAAGGAAGCCAGGTACACCGCAGTCGCTAGTTACCTGTAGTCAAGCTACAAGCTATAGTCAATGCAATCCTCACACAAACTATCAAAATGATTTTAGATTTTCGAAACCGTTTGTCCGGTACAGCCAATCGAAATCGGCAGCAGAGCCGCCAAACAGAAAGTTGTGTCGTATCTCAGCAAATCTTTGATGGATTCACGCCAAACTTGCTGCGTGTACTCGGAACACTCTTCTGATGATGTCGAAAGCTTCTTCTGGGTCATCTGACCTGCTTGGCCACCCCATTGCTGCTTGCAGCTATATTTTTCTTTTTCTTTTCTTTACTGCGGTGAAATAACAGACGCTCTCCGCTTCTAATGACCAACACAAAACAATCACACCTCTAAAGCGTGAAAAGTTCTAAAATCTTTTAAGACAAATATATAGGCTAGAGCTTTCCTGGTTGATCAACATTCAGATACGCGTATCTTTTTCAACTATTTTCAGATGTATGACACATCATTTGAATGCTTACATGTTCCACTTTCACAATAAAAAAAAAAAATAAAAAAAAATGTTGGCCAACAACCTCCCTTTTCACCGCAGCATGTCACATTTCAGGATTTGAAGTCACAACAAACATTTGGTGGAGACATTTCTTACAGCAAGTCACTGTTTCATGAAGGGTTAGGGTTACATTATCATGTATTATGCTTTGGGATTGAACAAAAATAACCAAAATTGTATTCCTGTGGTTAATCACTGCATTGAATTTGAACAAAAGAGCATCTTCCTGAACGTGTGCCTGAGTTCAGCACTGCGAAAAGCATAGATGGCTGGGTCAATTACAGCATGACTTATTAGGAGGACTACATGCAGCTGGAAGAGGGAACGGTAACACTCACAGTAAGGGTTAAGGGGGCATACCATTATGATGAGCAGGTGCAGGAAGAAAGGAGCCCAGCAAGCCATAAACACCCCAAAAAGAATGGTGAGAGTCAGAGCACCCCTTATACTGCTCCTCCGCTGCTGACTGGTTCCTGGTAGCGTAGCAATCTTCCTAGCATGCATGCGTGCTAAAAGGAACATGTGTACATAGAGGAAAAGTATAAGGAGTAAGGAGATGAAGAAGAACACAATGAAGCAGATCATGATGATGGTGTAGTCAAAATGAAGCACCATGACCACACTGGCCACTCCACAGAGTATCCATATTCCCACAAGGATGGTGGTAGCACGCTGCATGGTCATGATGTTGTGGTAGCGCAGAGCATGGAAGATGGTGATATAGCGATCTAGAGCAATTGCCAGAAAGCTACACATTGAGCCAATGAAAGACATGACCAGAAGTGAGTCCATGACATCGTCCAGCTTTCGCTCTGAATTGCCACGTGAATCAAGTTGACCCACGTCTGCAAACAGCAGCATGAGGTTCTCCCAGGTCTTGGACAGACTGGCAATAGTGTTAAAGCCTGCCAGGCTACAAATAAAGCAGTACATGGGTGAGTGAAGGTTTTTGTTGCGAATGACAGCCACCACCACTAGCAGGTTCTCCACTAGGCTCACTATACCAATGGTGAAGAATATCTGGTTAGGGATTCTCACTGCCGGGCAGTCTGACATGTTGACAGGGGAGGACATGGAGTTGGGAATATCCATAATTGAAGTGTCCATATTGGTGATCATCGGACTCTGTTTTTTATTGAAACTGCGGGTTTAGAATGCCAATGCAGCTGTGTGACTCCACTCTGTTTAAAATAGGAATTGAAAGAGGAATTAGAATAGAAACCACACTTTTCATAAAAAGATGGCCTTTGTTTAAAGGAGCTACGTGGGCATGCCCACTTTGAGTACCTACTTTTAGACACCTCCACTAGAGTTTCCTTGGCTTGATGGTTATTTATGCTTAAACCAGAAGGAAGCATATGGATCACCTGTGGAAAAAAAGAGGAGATCTGTACAGACTGTAATCATACCAAAACTCACAGGTATTTAATACACACATAAGACTAGTTTGCCCCTGACAAAAGCTTTTTGTTAGGGGCATGGACAACACGTTATTTTAGTCACATTAATAAGGATGTCACAGTATTGTAATAAATACAGTAACAACATAGTAATTACTAGAAAAACTAATGTCTAAATAATATGTAGTTTGTAAATAATGTATCCATTATCCAACATAAAATACCCCCATGTAACAATGTGTCTACAAAGGAAAAGGCATATTATTTATTGTTAGGTCAAACGTAACTGGATTTATTTATAAAATGATAGCATGGTATTCAACAAATAATACATGTAGTTACTAGGTGTATCTTAAACACTAAAATGCACGCATTTTCAAATCTAAATGACAGACTTTTCTATGTCACACACACTCAGTCACACTTTCCTGGCTACAAAAATACATTGTGAGTGTATGTGCAGCAGGTGCTTGGCTCGTGCACAGGAAGCAGCAACAATTTCAATGCAGCAACAACAGAACACAACGTCAATCAACATGGAACAGCAACCCAATCTACATTAGCAGGCTTGGTTAAGAAAGTGGCAAGAAAAGGCAACTTGTTCCGGGAGTACAACGGTACTTAGCAATGATTTGCTGGACCTGATGTTAGTTTCCTCCAGGAAAACAATGACTCTTATTGAGGGACTTGTTGCTCTTCTTGGTTAGTTGTAACTGATTTAACTTCTTGTACTCACTGTGAATTATATTATTGTTGCTTGCTTTCCTACAGGTACACTCTTGCACTTTTGAGGTTCATGTTGTTTAATTGTAACTTGTTTAACTACATGCTATTATGTTTCTTCCCATTGGCACTTATTTGCTTTTCACAATGTATAGTTCATGTTTTGCCTACCCACAATGTTTTTGGGCTATTTCGTTGTTTATGAGCATTGACCTATGCACTTTTGTAAAGCTCTCTCTTGGAAGTAGCTTTGGATAAAAGCGTCTGCTAAATGAATAAATGTAAATGTTAACCAAATATGTCACACTTGTTGTATGAGGGTAATTTTTTGGCTTGTAGGTGCCATAAGAGAAATAGCGGTTATAATCATAGCAAAGTATGTGAAGCATCTTTAATTTTTTTTCAAACCCTTACTTACCCGGCGTCATTGAGCCGACCAGATAAATAGTTATTTAGCACTAGGGTTTCTACCTGCATATACCTACAGCTGGCAGCTGTGCTCCGTTTTGCTCATAGCGTTAGCTAACTACTGTAGAGCTAGCTAACTACTAGACTTTTGCTGTGTGGGAATCACAGGAGCTAACCAGTCGAAGGGCATACAAAAATACTGGAGCACACCCCACAATTTCCCCAGAAATTGTACCCTCTCTAGTTCTGATAGTTTTATTAGGGGCAAAGCTGCTAGGGCACCTATTGTTTTTGTTAGTTTTATTATTATTAGGTGTGCTTTGGCAAGGGCACAACCTTCTCTCACATACACGGAACAAAATTATAAACGCAACACTTTTGTTTTTGTACACAAAAGGTCTATTTCTCTCTGATTAGACAGCATGATTATTGCACAGGTGTGCCTAACCCTGCGAGTCCACTACAGTGGGGCGGGCGGTGCGTCGGCATTTTCAATGAAACCGGGCGTTCGTTGACGCTCCCTCAATGCCCTACGCGAGCGTCAACGCCCGGTTTCATTGAAAATGAATTGGAAGCCGACTTGCCGCCCACTCCGCTGTAGTGGACACGCAGGGTTAGGCTGGCCACAATAAAAGGCCACTCTAAAATGTGCAGTTTTACTGTATTAGGGGGGTCCGAAAACCAGTCAGTTAGGGTTAGGGTTTGAGTGAGACTTAGGCTTAGCTAACCCTCAAGCTAACCCTCGACCTGCAGTCAGGTCGAGACCCCGACCTCATGAGGACGACCCGATGAGTATGACGAGCATGCAGATGAGCTTCCCTGAGATGGTTTCTGACAGTTTGTGCAGAAATTCTCACCCTAACCCAAACTGACTGGTTTCTCGGATAATAATAATATAATATAATATATAATAATAATTTTGTTTAATGTATATATTATTGGGTGTGCTTTGCCTTCGGCAAGGGCACACAACCTGTGTTCTCTCACATATATGTATAATTATTATAATTCTTTCTTTTCCCACCCCTAAGGATCCCTCAATATTTGGAATACATAGACAACGTCAGTGTCAAAAGGTTGCGTTGCTTGTATTTGATTTTACGTTCCGTTGCACAGTTTAGGCTTGAATTAAGGTTTCTTGACGAAAAGTGAAGCTAACGGTGGCTAACTTGCTAGCCAGTCACTTACGTCACTAATGTCACTAACGTCACGAACACATGCGTGACTACCTGTAGTAGAACATTAGTTCAGCAGCTCGTTAACTTCTGGGAAATAGCTAGGCTAGCTTTACCTAAAACGGCAAGACACCTGCAGAAACGCCTCAAGCAAAGAGGCCAGGGTGATAACTAATTACTCATTTTACTTTGTGATATGAAACACAATTGTGAAATGTAATGTACAACATGATATACGCTGATATTATTAAGCTAGTATATCTACTTTCGGAAACAGTAGTCTACTATTTCAGTGAAGTGTTAGCAGAATCATGACATTAGCCTCTGTTGCCCGGGCGACACATACGACAGCGGTCTGTTTTCAATCGTTAAAATAAACATTTCTCATAAATAAATGTTCGTTGTAGGATTTATTATGACATTAGATTACAAGTAAACAATTTGTTGGTGAAATTATCATTACCTGTGGTTAGGGTGACAAGAGGTCCGGATTTAGGCCGGACAGCCGGACGCATATTTGTCCTCCTTTTTGGAGTTGCACTGGGCCCTAAAGAGCTGCGCTCTAGAATATTTTGCTGGAACGCAGTCTAACAAATGATTGGCTTAAAGCGGTGTCTGATTAATATCTGATAGGCTTAAAGATCCTGTAAAGTGGAATTAAAAACGAGTTTCAAGTTCACCACACCACAGAATAATGTGTTATTAACTACCCATCCAAAATAGAATGAAAAAAAAAAGACAGACAAGTATGTTAAATTAGGCTTTGAAATCGTAAGACAATCAGCAGTCTTCTCTGTTCAAGACTGGGGGGGCGTGTCGCCTGAAGGAGCTGAAGCTCCGCCCCCTCGCTGGAAGGCGCCACTTCTCTTGAGTAAGCTACCTACGACCCAGACAATGGACGCTACGTCAAGCCGAACAAAACAGTATAGAAATATAGCTGCAAGCAGCGATGCGGGTTCCTCCGCAAAATATTATAAAAATGTACAATGTAGAAGGTCAAGAGTTGGACAACAAGACAGCAAAACGACTTCATGTTTGGCCAACAACAATAGGCTGAATAGGGATTTGAACTCATGAGCATAAGGTTACAGGTCAGTCTCTATCCTCTCTGCTACACACCAACTGTTGAGATTTTATGAATAGAAATGGCAGAATATTACCTTTGGTCAGCTTTGGGACAAAGCTTAAGAAACGGTTGACATTGAAATGTCAAATTGCATGAAATTGCACATGGTACTACTTCCGGATGATGTCATCTCGAAGCCAATAAGGTTTGAAAAACCATCAGTCAAAATGATATTTGATTTATTGACACAAACTTATTGAGGCAATGTGGACATTTACATAAATACACCCCTTTCAGCCATTTTGTATTGGATTTTTTATTCCATTTCACCCTATATAAAGACACATCTGCCCACACACAACTTCCATCCATGCTGTTTCCCTCTTTCCCAGCGCAGGTCATGCCAAGGCAGAAATGCTGTGGCGGCCGCATGAGTTTTAGAGGTAGTCCAAAAACATGCCTCCCACAATTGACACATTTTAACCACAGTACTCTTTTCAAACTTTCCCCAAGATGGCTGAATAACCACATATTATAACTCTTCTTGAATTTCAGTCAAGGCACAATTAACAATAGTGATGTGGGCAACTGGGCTAGGGCAGAGCTCATGTTCAGCTCCTTAGAATAGCCTATGGCAGTACAGCAGCCGACTCTCTTGTCCCATTAAAATACACAACATGCACAATCAGGGTGACCAACAAGATTATATTAACTGAGAAACAATAACATTACAAACATCTGACTGAACGAACACAACAACTGAAATCCCTCGCACGGCTGTTGTAACCGCACTATTTTCCACAAGTCTTTGCCTATTTGAAAAGTAAGCTATTTGTCCTGTGGCAAGCATTATAAGATGTGGCTGAAGTTTAAACAGCTGTAATTCAGTGATCTTTTGAGATATCAAGGCAGGGGCAGGCAAGCAGGGCAGGCCAGCTGGATGAAGCTGTCTTGGGGGTAGGACTGAAGAGAAGCTGTCCAGCTAGAGAGGGGTAGTCCAGCGGGGTCCAGGGGTCTGCGTTGCTCTCAGCATGCTCTGTTGAACTCTGTTGAGCAGGCCTCTGCATGACCTTATAAAAGTGAAGAAAGTCCATGTCAGTAGTGAAAAAGCTTTTTTGATCTACACTTGATACAGACTTCAGTTATGACTGTGAAATGAAGTGGCACTACTTGAACTTGAATACAAATGTGTTGGAGACCCATGCAAAGTCACTCCAAACACTTGTTCGATTCCAGGCTCTAGCAAGAGTATTTAGCTCTAAACTGGTCAATATACACATCTGACCAAAGACCAGCTCGACCTTTGCCTGTAAACAGTGATTCTGACTGTCAGAGACCTTTAAATAGCTTGACCTAGTGAAATTGGCAAAACTAGCCTAGCTAACGTAGGTCGTTTTCTCAGAGCATATGACGAATGAAACAGGCTCGCCTTGAAACATCCGAGATACTGGCTATCTTTAGCAGGCTCTTGTCTACAAAAAAAACAGTCCTCCCTGACGTTTTTGGAGTAGAATTGAGTGAAATACAAAATTGTTTACACACTGCCAGTGGGCGAGCCGAGCCTGACTCTGAGGCTAACGTCAAAACAATGTACCCCTGGGAAGCAGTATCACTCCAATTGCAAGTCAGCAAATCACAAAAATAATCGGAGCATCTGGCTAAAAGCACAATTCCCACATCTCCTAAAGGCTGCCCTCCTCGACCTTTTTCGTGTAGACCTAACTGTAAAATGGTGAACTTATGAACATGACGCGACCAAAACATGGCTGCCGTCTAAGCCTATGCGGTCTCCCTGGCGCATAGACTTATTACAAAGACTTTCACGCCCCAAATCAAAATTCTGAGCCGACAGGTCTGTGGGGAATTGCTTTTTCTCCTAAAGGCTGCCCTCCTAGACCTTTTTGATGAACAATTCGCCGAGATGCAAAATGACTAATTAAAAACACAGAGGAAAAAAGCTAGAGCTACAGTAGCTACTTTACGAGTTCGGTTTTCCGTCACTTCAGATTCACGATCTAAAGGTCTAAAAGTGCTAAAACCTTCACCATATCTCAAGTGTAGTGTACTTTCACGAAACCAATCATCGATTCTAGCTTAAAATGTGTAAAAATAGGACTTACCAAACGTGGCTGCCTCCAACACTATCAGGCGATTCCAGTTGAAAACAACAATGGGCGCCGAAAAATAATTTATATTCGTAACGGCGAGCTGCGATTGGAAGCGAAATGAAACAGGAGCTAAAAACAGAGGGTGGGGGCTTGGTCAGCACACAATTTCCAGAAAGGATGTGTGTGTGTCTCACCAAGCTGGCGCGTGTGTCAAGTAGGGTGACCACCTGTCCCGCTTTGCGCTGTATCGCACAGCATTTTCAATATGGGACGTGCGGGACTAGGGGTGAAAATGCTCTGTGACACAACGCAAAGCGCGACAGGTGGTCACCCTAGTGTCAAGGGGCAGGTGGTCACCCTAGTGCCTAGTGTCTTATGGGTTCATGAGGCTTTTTAGTTCCCCATGAGAAATAAGGCATGTATACCAATTTTCAGGCATTTTGGAATAATTGAGCGCTGGGGAAATCACGTAGACTTTGGGCGTGGCTTATAGCGCCACCTATGGGCATACATGGGCCATTAGCGGTCTTGGAGTAGTGAGTGACCTGGTGTATCATTGGGCCAAATTTGAAAAAATCGGGTCAAGGACTTTTTGAGCTATTGAGCCATTTAGCGGAGAAGAGGTAAAATAATAATAATAGGAATACAAACAAAAATAATAGATTTCCTCCTACCGGAGGAACCCTAATAATAAGAATACTAACAAAAACAATAGGTTTCCTCTTACCGGAGGAACCCTAATAATAATAATAAGAATACTAACAAAAACAATAGGTTTCCTCCTACCGGAGGAACCCTAATAAGAATACTAACAAAAACAATAGGTTTAATCTCCCCGTCCCAACCCACACACATGGTGTGATACCATGTGTGGCAGCTGTCAAACTGGACCCACAACACCAATCCCTCCGAGCTCTCGGGAGGGTCAGGTTCCCTGCACCAGCCACACTCCCAAACTGTTGTCTCCATGTCTTCAGGAGTGTGACCTATTCACAGAATATAAAACAACTTCGAAAAAAAAAAAGATCAGATTTTCATGGGTTGGAATTCAAAGACAGTTGACATGAAGTACACTACCGGTGGACGTGAGTCCAGCAGACGAGGAACTGGATGATGGTCCGGCGTCAGAATCAGAATTCGGTTTATTCGCCATGTATGTTATACAAACACGGAATTTACTGTGGCAGGGAGGTGCAAACACTAAACATATACAAATCTTAAATTAAGTAAAGGTACAGAAGTTTACCTATTCCTAGGAACTAAATAATCTAAGAATAAAACAATAAAAAATATAATTTTTTATATAAAATAAAATAAATATAAATATAAGAATGAGCAGCATGAGTGGTCAACATAGTGCAATCAGATACTGGGTTAAATAATGAATGAATGTCATTGGGAGTCCTTGGCCTTGTTGAAGAGGCCAGTAGCAGATGGAAAGAAACTGTTCTTATGGCGTGAGGTTTTGGTCCTGATGGACCACAGCCTTCTGCCGGAGGGGAGTAGCTGGAACAGGGAGTGGTCAGGGTGGGCCACAATCTTCCTCGCTCGCCTCAGGGTCCTCGAGGTGTGCAGGTCCTCGAGGGTAGTCAGATTGCAGCCGATCACCTTCTCAGCAGTGCGGTTGATACGCTGCAGTCTGCACTTGTCCTTGGCAGTGGCAGCAGCGTACCAAATGGTGATGGAAGAGGTGAGGATGGACTCAATGATGGCTTTGTAGAAGTGCACCATCATTGTCTTTGGCAGGTTGAATTTCTTCAGCTGCCGTAGGAAGTACATCCTCTGTTGTGCTTTCTTGGTGAGGGAGCTGATGTTCAGTTCCCACTTGAGGTATGGGAGAGGATGGTGCTGTGGTTGAAATTTGGAATACAGTTATAATGTGTGTGTTTTATATATGAAGAATGTGTTTTAATGGAAGTCTAAAGTTGGTTAAGAAGCTTGATACAGTGAAAGTTGATTCAACTCATTTGGTAGAGATGCCACCTGTAGTTTTATAACACCTAACTAGGAGACGTGAAGTCTAGGGACGGGAAGTCTGGGTGACCTGGGAGAGTTCTTGTCACCTGGGGAGGAAGAGACAGCTGGGAACTGATCAAGCTGCTCTGGCCCTTCCTGTTGCATGGGTGGTGTTAATTAAATACTTGTTTGAAGATGTCCACAATAAGGACAGTTGACCATTTGACTGATCAACTTCTGTGGCTTTACTATCTACTGGTTTGGGGAGAGATGCCACATCAAAGAACTGTGGGACACTTGGTATGGAGTCAAACTGTCACTGAGCAGTGCTGACCAATCACAGAGTTTGCTACATTGATGGATTGACCATCAGAAGAACCATTTGATCTAAAGTTTATATAAGGCAGGGTTTTAGGGTTGTTCTTCATCACTCCTGCGAACGATCTCTGGCTAGCACCTCCTTCGTTATGACTGATCACAAAGTACTTTGTTAATTCTTAATTTGTACAAGCTAAATACATTTATTGAAACCGCCATCTCTTGACTATTCAAATCTACACAGTGCCACTAGAATTTTTCCACAATAGTGCCCAGGAAGCGGAAGGACTCCACAGTGTTGACTAGGGAGTCGCAAAGGGGGATGGGGGTTAGTGGGGCTGTATTCTTTCAGAAGTCCACAACCATCTCCACTGTCTTAAGAGCATTGAGCTTTAAGTTGTTCTGGCTGCACCAGGTCACCAGGTTGTCAGCTTCCCACCTATAATCAGACTTGTCCCCGTCAGAGATGAGCCCAATGAGGGTGGTGTCCAGGGTTCTAAATTAACTTTTTTGATCACCAGCCAATCAGAATTTCCACTAGCCAATTTTTTTCCGGTGAAAATAAGAACAATTATGAGTTTCGCTGAATGCATTTGATCATTTTATTAACATTGTTGGCATGAAAAACACAGAAAATGAAGTAAAATGAAGCACAGAAGTATGATGCAAGGGTATGTGAAATCACCAACACGTGACTAAGTAAGGACACGATTTATTGTAAATGGCTAAAACGTCCATTCGCGTCATAATGAGATTGACTCCTGCCCATGCATTTACAGTAACGTTTTGTCCTAATCAGGCATTAATTAAACTGATCTAATATACTCTTTATTAAGAACAGTGTATTTACATTACACTAGACTGTGTCAGTAAGCAACATAATTTTTCTTATGCGTAGACTACATGCGGCAATCCTTACAAAACATGACAACATTTTCATTGTCAAACACAAGCCATTCCCGACCCGTCAGCCATTTGGCATTACATTTTCTTTTCTTCGTTTCTCTAGTGCTATCAATATCCTCATCCCCTGCCTCGTTCCTCTTCTCGCCCCCAGAAGTTTGTCCTAACCACCGCCGCATTAAGTTAACTTTTTACTTTACTTTACTACTCTAGCTAGCTCTTATTACCTCCTATGATCCTCTATGCTTCGTTTGACTTCTTCCTTGTGTATTCTGGTGGACGCTCCGTTCGTTTCCGCGGTTTCTCGCGTCGGTTTCACTTCAACTGCGCGCAGCCAATGGGCGTATAAAACGTTATCACGTAGCATTACGGCACAGTGTTCATGGGAAACTTAGGAAGTACTGCCAGGGGGATAAATGACCGAGAACCATGCCAAGAACAGAGCCTTATGTATCATTCATCTAATGCCTCATTTATCACCGGGCAAACTGGCTGGTGAGTTTTTATTAACATGTTAATTTATAACCCTGGTGGTGTCGTCCGCAAACTTCAGAAGTTTGACAGACGGATGACTGGAGGTGCAACTGTTGGTGTACAGGGAGAAGAGCAGAGGGGAAAGGACGCAGCACTGAGGAGATCCGGTGCTGATGGACCGGGAGTCAGAGACTTGTGTTCCCAGCTTAACGCACTGCTACAGGCAGGCCCAGGGAACCAGGGACCACATCACCGTCCTGGCCTGCCTCAATGCGGCTGGGGAGGATATCCCCCCTTCCATCATCTACAAGGGGGGATATCCAGGGGGTCCTATAATAAAGAAGGGGTTCCCGACGCCCTCTACGGGAAGGTACATTGACAGTGAGCTGTTTAGGAAGTGGTTTGTCGGTCACTTCCTGAAGTTTGCCACTCAGGAGCGCCCACTGCTGCTCATAATGGATGTACATCAGTCCCATCTGGATCCAGAGCTGGTCCGGGCGGCACAGAGGGAGGGTGTCATTCTCCTGTGCCTGCCACCACATACTTCTCACATCCTTCAGCCTTTGGATGTGAGTTTTTTCAGACCCTTGAAGGCAGATTTCTCTAGTGTTACAGGAGATCTGTCGGCAGTGAGCCACTCCTTCTTGGTTTCTAAGAAGGAGTTTTCAAGGGTTCTAAGAGACTCCTACCATTTACATTTAGTCATTTAGCAGACGCTCTTATCCAGAGCGACTTACAGTAAGTACAGGGACATTCCCCCCGAGGCAAGTAGGGTGAAGTGCCTTGTCCAAGGACACAACGTCATTTGGCACTGCCGGGAATCGAACTGGCAGATTACTAGCCCGATTCCTTAACCGCTCAGCCACCTGACACCCTACCAGAGGGTGAAGGATGGGAGAGTGGTGGTGGCTAGGTTCAGGAGGTGTGGCATCTACCCTCTGGACTTGATGGCCATTGACTGGTCACGGGTCATGCCGTCCGGGCCGTGGTGCGGGCCCTCCTCGCAACCTCCGCCAACCCCATCGGCATCTTCCTGGGCTGCACCTGATGTTGCCCTTCCCTCCAAACCCAATCCCCTTTTCCCAGCCCAACCCCCACCTGCTCCACCTGCCTCTCCGCACTGCTTCCTGTCTGACAGGAAGGTCCTGGCCCACGCTCTGGGTCCGAGCAGTCAGGCGATGGTGGTGCCGCTCCCTAAAGTTTATCCACCACGTCTGGCCAAGCCCGGTCTTGGGGGCTGCCTGGTGGCGGAGGTTATCGATGGCCAGAGCGTGGGCCAGGACCTAAGGCTTCGTCAGTGGAAACCCATGACTGGCAGAGTACAAGAGGTACTCCACCAGGGAATCCTCATCTGCAGGGGTGAGGAGAGTCCTCTGACCCGGGACACAATCAGAGGACAACCTTCCACTGACTCGGCCACTCAGGCTGGTTTTACCTCCTGTTGGGCCTGCGTCATGGCCTCTTGGGTCCACTTTCTTGTGGTCCTCTCCTTCTTCCTCATTTGACGAATGTTTGGCATCTGCTAATACACATTTATTTTGGTACAGTCAGAAATTAAATTCGAAGTAGTTTAAAATGTCTTAATAATGTTGATGAATTCTATAAATTGCCATGTATAGGCACATGCATATTTGCCACATGCGTATACATATATGTATATATATTTACCTTAAACCATTGCAGATTTACAATTTCTATATCCATCTTTTCTTGATCCTCCTGTATAAGAAAAAACTCTCATACTGACACACGTCACCTACCTTTCTTTTCTGCTTCTTCTCTTCTCTTTGCTATCTTTCTTTTCTTTCAAGTCTTTCCTGCGTCTTCTCTTCGCTATCTCTTTTCTTTCCTGCTTCTTCTCTTCTCCCTGCTATCTTTCTTTTATTTCCTGCTTCTTTTCCTTCCTATATTTCTTTTCTTTCCTGCTTCTTCTCTTAGCTATCTCTTTTCTTTCCTTTCTTTCACGTCTTTTCTACTCCCTCTTTTCCTCCTTATTTTCTCTCTCTCTCCTCTATCTTTTCAGGCAGTAACATAAAACACACAGAAATTGTGAGAGAAATTGACCCAACAATATTATATAACCTAGCACTTATTATAAAATACTTGATGTAGCCTGGCTTATGGAAAAAAAAACATTTGATTATGTCTGCCTTTACGTTTCAGACAAAACAAACTTGCTGTCGCAACTTTACATCAAACTTGTTTTCCTGCCCCCCTCCCTTCCTCCCCTCGACTACAGATCACCTCACACATGATGGTGAATTTTCATTGGCTATACAAAGTAATGTTAAGCTAGCGTTCAAAAAAATACACTCATATGCTAACCCATAGTAGCAGTACGATGACAATACAGAAACACTTTTCAGAGTAAAGATTGTCGCCTGAGCGTCGCAGAGTGGTCTTTCAGCTTTCTCTCATCAATTTAACTTTCCTATAGTATTTAGACATGTAAACGTCCATATATGTTCATGAAATTTGACACGTATATTGTTTGATATGCATAAAGTAATACTACTTACACTTTGCTGGCGATCGCAAAAGAAAATGCTGGCAAACAGACCGGAAACTGCCTGACGTCACAAAATTCGGGTTTGGACAGCAGGAGTTTACGGCGGTCGGGATTGGACACAGTGACGTTACAGGTGATTCCGCGTTCAAATACTGAGCACTGGGTAAACGTCAATTACTTGCCAATTATTTAAGAACTTCCAGATTATGTGGTCGCTGAGCTTGATGAAGTCAATGATGAAGTCCCTGCCAGTAGCTAAATAGAGGGAAATATTAAATGCATAATTGAAAACTCTGCTGCTGAGAGACTTAAATTCTGCTAATAAGACAACCAATTTAATAAAAACTAGTGATGGGAAGTTCGGATCATTTTACTGATTCGGTTCTCTGATTCGGGGGGGGGGGGGGGGGAGAGGGGCTATCCGTCCACTGCAAACACGTATCATATTCTCATGTAGGTTAGTGCATGACATGTGCACCAGCAGATACTATTTGAAAAGAAATTCCTGCATTAAAATAATGTATCATGACAGTTTGTATGATTTGATCACACGCAAAAGGGAATGAGGAAACTGTTTCCTCTACTAAAAAATACAATGCGGGTCACGTGAAAAAAGGATCCAAAGACTCGTAGAAAGACCGAGTCAGGAAATGAACGAATCGTTCGTTTCCTCTAGCTACCAGTACAGAGCCTATGCAGGTCATGTGAAAAATTATCCAAAGACTCGTAGAAAGACCGAGTCTGGAAATGAACGAATCGTTCGTTTCCTCTAGCTACCACTACAGAGCCTATGCAGGTCACATGAAAAATTATCCAAAGACTCGTAGAAAGACTGAGTCGGGAAATGAACGAATCGTTCCCTCTAGCGTTTCCTCTAGCTACCACTACAGAGCCTATGCAGGTAACGAGAAAAATGATCCAAAGACTCGTACCCGAAGACCGAGTCGGGAAATGAACGAATCATTTCTGTTTACTTGGACGAGCCTATGCAACAGTCCCGATGCGCGGCCACGAGAAAATGAACCAATCACTCTTTGAGAGGACTCGTTACCCCCGAGTCCTTGTAAGGATTCGTTCAAAATGAACGAATCGTTCACGAACGACACATCACTAATAAAAACTCTTGACCGACTCTCGTGCATCTCATGGTTAACATTGTCCTACCTAAAATGACTCAAGATAGCATTTTTAATTGTTTGTGAATAATTACAGCTACACACTGCAGCTTCACACTGTGCTCCAATTTAGACGTTTTAACGACAGGTGATTTTGCATTCAAACAGTGAGCCCAACTGGGTATCCGTCAATTATTTAAAATAAATTACGCTGAGCTCGATGAACTTGACGATGAACATGTGCAGGTAGCTAAATAGAGTGAAATATTAGATAACTATTAGTGGTGGGCATAGATTATTATTTTTAATCTCACTGTAATCTTGGCGTTAATCTAGATTAATGTAAATTAAAATGGCTCATTTGAATTCCGCCGAAGGCATTCAGAATATGTGTGCTACCCAAATAATGACTAAAAGTAAGTCTTTGAGAACGGGTTTCTCAAGCCAGTTGGTGCATTAGGAGCTCATCTCCTGTTTCCAAAATGCATCACAAACTGCTTGAGAAAGCTGTTCTACTATGATAATTGGTGATGAAAATAAATTATGTTCAATAAGATGTACTTGTGTTTATTAACTGTTAATTAGATTAGTTAGCTTGGCTTGATATAGCTGTGCTGATGGGCTTGCCTCGGTTGCACTCAAACATCGTAGTTTGACGACGACTCTTCCACTGCGCTACATCAGTGCTTGGCCCGGCATCTTCCGCATTAGCGAAGGGATGCTTTGCGTTTAGGTGGTATTTGAGACTGGAAGAACTCCTACAGTAAACTAATTCCGCATAGCACAAGGTACAAACAACCTTAGTCTTGTCGAGGTTTCCATTGGGAAGCTTCTTAAAAATACATTTTCCCTGAATAAAACCAGGCGGCTTCATAGCTGCATCCATGTTAGCACATCACGTTTGATGTGATAATTTCATACACAAGGCATACACACAGGTTCGAAGACTCGTTCTCGCCCCCTACAGTGCAATTCAGCTAGGTTTACATTCGCGCAAAAATATCAAGGTGAAAGTCATCATAGCTTGCGTAGTATAGACCCAGCTCCCAACCCAACTTTGAGAATAGATTAACGGTGATATTTTTTTTATCGCCGATGAGAGTCGCAGCGCGTTAACGCCGATCACAGCCCACCACTAATAACTATACACTCTCCTAAGAAACTTCAATTTTACGTTTGACCCGCATTATAATCAAGACCCCCCAACTTTTCCAAACTAAACAAAGTGCTAAATGTGTTAGGCATTAGCTAGCAAATGGTCTAGCCTAGGCTAGTTAACAGGTGACATGATACTAGCTACGATAGCTAGGTTAACTGTAAGAGCCCTCCATTTTATAAAACGCATAATTTCAGTAGGCCAACTTACCGATGGCAGTGATGTGGTGGTTGTTTCGGAAGATGTGCTTGGTGTAGGTCGGTCACGAAGAGCCGTCCTAACACTAGCTGCAACAGCTCTTTCAATTATCACCGCTAACTGGACTTCAGGACTACAAGACGCACCATACTTTTCCCTACTTACAATGTGGATAGCCGGTCACATGAGCGCCGAGTCTTCAGACCAGGGATGTTGTTACTGCCAAGTATCGCTTCCAGTAAACTTGTTATATTAGCCAGTTTTCCAAAAATGAATTTCAAGCATATTTTCGTTTTAGGAGGCATATTTTCAATTTGCAGATGGTAATATTGGAATAGGGATTCCATCTGAGATACTGCCAGTGAAAACGTTGTCAGAATCAGCTTGTTTCAAAGTGGGTTCTTAATGAATGAATGCAATATGAGTAAATGCTTAAAAATATCACTAGATGGGAAAAACTTCAGGGTCACATAGGTTAGGACCATTTTTACACAGGATTGCCCAATTTCTTCCTTTTCATGCAACTGTTTCAAATATGCGAGGCTGCCACAGACAATCACCATCCCTCTACTAAAAAATACAATGCGGGTCACGTGAAAAAAGGATCCAAAGACTCGTAGAAAGACCGAGTCAGGAAATGAACGAATCGTTCGTTTCCTCTAGCTACCAGTACAGAGCCTATGCAGGTCATGTGAAAAATTATCCAAAGACTCGTAGAAAGACCGAGTCTGGAAATGAACGAATCGTTCGTTTCCTCTAGCTACCACTACAGAGCCTATGCAGGTCACATGAAAAATGATCCAAAGACTCGTAGAAAGACTGAGTCGGGAAATGAACGAATCGTTCCCTCTAGCGTTTCCTCTAGCTACCACTACAGAGCCTATGCAGGTAACGAGAAAAATGATCCAAAGACTCGTACCCGAAGACCGAGTCGGGAAATGAACGAATCATTTCTGTTTACTTGGACGAGCCTATGCAACAGTCCCGATGCGCGGCCACGAGAAAATGAACCAATCACTCTTTGAGAGGACTCGTTACCCCCGAGTCCTTGTAAGGATTCGTTCAAAATGAACGAATCGTTCACGAACGACACATCACTAATAAAAACTCTTGACCGACTCTCGTGCATCTCATGGTTAACATTGTCCTACCTAAAATGACTCAAGATAGCATTTTTAATTGTTTGTGAATAATTACAGCTACACACTGCAGCTTCACACTGTGCTCCAATTTAGACGTTTTAACGACAGGTGATTTTGCATTCAAACAGTGAGCCCAACTGGGTATCCGTCAATTATTTAAAATAAATTACGCTGAGCTCGATGAACTTGACGATGAACATGTGCAGGTAGCTAAATAGAGTGAAATATTAGATAACTATTAGTGGTGGGCATAGATTATTATTTTTAATCTCACTGTAATCTTGGCGTTAATCTAGATTAATGTAAATTAAAATGGCTCATTTGAATTCCGCCGAAGGCATTCAGAATATGTGTGCTACCCAAATAATGACTAAAAGTAAGTCTTTGAGAACGGGTTTCTCAAGCCAGTTGGTGCATTAGGAGCTCATCTCCTGTTTCCAAAATGCATCACAAACTGCTTGAGAAAGCTGTTCTACTATGATAATTGGTGATGAAAATAAATTATGTTCAATAAGATGTACTTGTGTTTATTAACTGTTAATTAGATTAGTTAGCTTGGCTTGATATAGCTGTGCTGATGGGCTTGCCTCGGTTGCACTCAAACATCGTAGTTTGACGACGACTCTTCCACTGCGCTACATCAGTGCTTGGCCCGGCATCTTCCGCATTAGCGAAGGGATGCTTTGCGTTTAGGTGGTATTTGAGACTGGAAGAACTCCTACAGTAAACTAATTCCGCATAGCACAAGGTACAAACAACCTTAGTCTTGTCGAGGTTTCCATTGGGAAGCTTCTTAAAAATACATTTTCCCTGAATAAAACCAGGCGGCTTCATAGCTGCATCCATGTTAGCACATCACGTTTGATGTGATAATTTCATACACAAGGCATACACACAGGTTCGAAGACTCGTTCTCGCCCCCTACAGTGCAATTCAGCTAGGTTTACATTCGCGCAAAAATATCAAGGTGAAAGTCATCATAGCTTGCGTAGTATAGACCCAGCTCCCAACCCAACTTTGAGAATAGATTAACGGTGATATTTTTTTTATCGCCGATGAGAGTCGCAGCGCGTTAACGCCGATCACAGCCCACCACTAATAACTATACACTCTCCTAAGAAACTTCAATTTTACGTTTGACCCGCATTATAATCAAGACCCCCCAACTTTTCCAAACTAAACAAAGTGCTAAATGTGTTAGGCATTAGCTAGCAAATGGTCTAGCCTAGGCTAGTTAACAGGTGACATGATACTAGCTACGATAGCTAGGTTAACTGTAAGAGCCCTCCATTTTATAAAACGCATAATTTCAGTAGGCCAACTTACCGATGGCAGTGATGTGGTGGTTGTTTCGGAAGATGTGCTTGGTGTAGGTCGGTCACGAAGAGCCGTCCTAACACTAGCTGCAACAGCTCTTTCAATTATCACCGCTAACTGGACTTCAGGACTACAAGACGCACCATACTTTTCCCTACTTACAATGTGGATAGCCGGTCACATGAGCGCCGAGTCTTCAGACCAGGGATGTTGTTACTGCCAAGTATCGCTTCCAGTAAACTTGTTATATTAGCCAGTTTTCCAAAAATGAATTTCAAGCATATTTTCGTTTTAGGAGGCATATTTTCAATTTGCAGATGGTAATATTGGAATAGGGATTCCATCTGAGATACTGCCAGTGAAAACGTTGTCAGAATCAGCTTGTTTCAAAGTGGGTTCTTAATGAATGAATGCAATATGAGTAAATGCTTAAAAATATCACTAGATGGGAAAAACTTCAGGGTCACATAGGTTAGGACCATTTTTACACAGGATTGCCCAATTTCTTCCTTTTCATGCAACTGTTTCAAATATGCGAGGCTGCCACAGACAATCACCATCCCTCTTGCAGGGTATGGTGAGAAGAATCTCAGGGAAGTGAGAATAGAACCCTATAGTATAAATGAGCAGCAACAAATATAAAATGTTTAGTCTATGTAAGCTTCATAAATAATATGTATGCATACTTATTTAAATTACCCAAATTACTTGTACAATTTCAGTTTAAAAAACGCAACCGACGCAAGCACACCCCACAATTTGTTCTCCTGCAGTGGGTTTTTCTGGGAGTTTTTCCTTGTCTTCCCTGAGGGTTTAGGTTGGTTGAGGGGCAGTTCTATGGGCGTATGTGAACCCCTCGACATGCTTGCGTGTAAAAAGGGCTATACAAATACATTTTGATTTGATTTGAAAAGCATTCTGTTGGGGGAAACTGCTATTACAAGTTGAAATAGGCACCAATTGATATTTACTTTGTATAAAAAAAAATGACTAAATGTAAATCATGTCGATATATGATTAAAACCAAGGTGACTTCGAGGCTACAATCACAAGCGTATAGCTTAAGCAAAATATGTCTTACCTGTTTGTAGTATGTTTTTATATTTAATATAACATTGAACATGCTATTTTATTAAGTCTCCCACTTTTTCTTCTGTAATATTAACGGTATGGACTGGCTATTACATCAAATGTATGCATTGACTTGGCAGTTTGTCTCCCACGCCAATTGTATACGCTGCTACAGCCGTGTTGCTTTTTTTCCGTAATATGTGCTCAGATTGAACACGAAATAAAACTTATATCTGAAGTGTGGTGAAGTAGGACAAGGTTTTTTGTTGCTGGGTGCCATGGTTGATCCCAGTATCGGAGCTCCATTGATGTTGGCTTTTAATATTTCTCATGCGTGCGCTTAACTCAGAGTTGACGTACTCCGAGTTGAGTTAACAAATTCATCAGCTTTTCTGGAACCGAGTTTTCAGAGTTTCCAATTTTAAAGTAACTCAACTCAGAGTTTAGGGTTAGGCTCAGAGTTTGTTAAACCCGCTACCTGGAATACCCCCCTGTTCTGAAACTGTCAAGTCTGAGTTTGACAACTGTCAGTTGACTGTGGTGGTGTGGTTGTGGTGTAATCTAAAGGAGTATGTTAACCCTTCTTTCTGATTTACCCCCAATGTGTGTTTTCCTTTATGTTGCTATCCATTTTGAAGGTGTAGGAACTGCAACCTTTGTGTTTGGTTGAAAACAAATGTACAAAAACAAATTTTCTTACTAGCCGTTTGTTGCAAACGTGTTTACATCAGTGATGAGTAACTGAAGTAAATAATCGTGCGTTCACATCAGAATGATTCGTGGCCTATCATCTGTCCTGCACATTATACTGTACATAAACACTACACATCGATACAATCTATACTCACATAAAAAAAAAAAACTCTTTATTTACTAATTACTTTATTTCACAAGTGTTTTAAAGAAGACTTACCTTTATCTTACTGGCAACCGGAAATTGAGGTGTCCTTTTATGACCAATCTGCTTCTACATTTTCAATTATGTCAAAATCTCAATAATAAATCAAAATGAATATAATTTCACATGTATTTATGTGCAGAGGCAAGAGGAGGAAAAGACAGGCACCACTGTTCAGCTACCCTTGAATAGCTGCTTAACCAAGGCTGTGAAGTTTGTTTGTTTATTTGTTCCGTGTCACAAGGCCTTTTGTGCAATAGTGGAATTTTGTAACTAGACACTAAGAAAAACTGGGGCCAGCATTTATTTATATCAGTCGGGAGAGGGTGATCAGACCCTGATTGTATGTTTTATCTAGGAGACACTAGTAAAAGGCAGTGGTGAACCTTGCCTATCAGGACTCCCCCCCACCCCTCTTTCTTTCCTCTTTTGGCAAAATAAAGTTTTACTGGTCCATCTTCAAAAATTGTTTTTAGAGTGACGCACACACACAAACACTATTGGACATCATGGAGACGGTCACTTTATGAACAACAGTTGTGGCAAAACCAGTCTCTCGTTTCACAGAGTGTTACTTGCTGGTGTGATGCGAGGAGGCTATCAATCGCTAGTTAGCAACTCAAATGGAACAAAACAATCAAACAATCTTCCTCCACTGGCTTCCCATCACGGTCCGAATCAGATTCAAGACCCTGGTACTGA
The DNA here is from genome assembly GCF_038355195.1 of Osmerus mordax. Lineage (NCBI taxonomy): Eukaryota > Metazoa > Chordata > Actinopteri > Osmeriformes > Osmeridae > Osmerus > Osmerus mordax. The sequence continues at coordinate 15,429,838 of NC_090055.1, forward strand.
CATTACGAGCGGTGAACGGGACTGCACCCGACAACATCAAGTCTCTCCTCCAGCCTTACACCCCCACCCGCCACCTACGGTCTTCTTCTGACAACCGTCTGGTGGTCCCACTGCTCAAGAGCGTCGGCTCCCAAGTTTTTATTCTGTCTGGCCCCCCAATGGTGGAATCACCTCCCCACCTCCATCAGAGACACTGACTGTCTCTCCACCTTCAAGAAAAGGCTAAAGACGCACTTGTTCCGGGAGAACAACGGTACTTAGGAATGATTTGCTGGACCTGGGGGGTATTCCAGGTAGCGGGTTTAACAAACTCTGAGATTAACCCTGAACTCAGAGTTGAGTTACTCTAACATGGGAAACTCCGAAAATTCAGTTCCAGAACACCTGATATGAATGAGTTAATTCGACTCAGAGTACGTCAACTCTGAGTTTAGCGCGTGCACGAGTTCTACTAAAAGCCAACATCTATGGAGCTCCGATACTAGGATTCACCATGGAAAAAGGCGACAAAAAAAGGGCTTCCTATTTCACCGCAATGGAATTGGAAATTTTAATCCGTGCGTATGGCGAATCCGAGCACATATTTTGGAAAAAAAGTTATACGGCTGTAGCTGCGAAGGACAGACAATTGGCGTGGGAAAGAATTGCTGATCGAGTCAATGCGTAAGTTTGAATTTAGTCCATAAATCGAACATTTAATGTCCGTTAATATTACAGGTGAAAAAGTGTTGGAATTGTAATTTAATCAAATACAATGTTCATATAGGCGCAATCCCACAGGCGTGAAGCGCACTTGGCAACAACTGAAAATGAAATATAAAAACGTAATACAAACAGGTAAGGCATATTTAGTCTTTTGGCCTATAGGTTCATGATTGTAGCTTCCATCACTTTGGTATCATATTTGACATACAAAGTGAATATCCTCATTGCCTATTTTATCTTGTAGTGGCGGAAACACACAATGTCCTTATTTCCTGATATTTTGCTTAAATTAACACTGAGTTCAATTCAGCAAATAGAAAGAAGGCAGAGGCACGCAAAACGGGTGGAGGGCCACCACCAGCACCTCTGACCTCTGCAGAAGAGCTGGCTCTGAGCCACAACAGTGCCTATATAAGATGTTATAGATAAGTATGTGCGAGTATGTGTGTCAATTTGTTTTCATTTTCCACTCCCACTTCTAGTCACTGATGGTGTAATCCGAGTGGTTGAGCCTCCTGCAAGCCTTTGCACAACGGTACCACTTGTAAGTAGGCCACTCATAGTCCATTATGCATAGTAGTGGTGACTATCCTGAAACAATACCTTTCATCACAGGATGATGATGATGAGGATGAGGACACATTGACTGCTGCCACAGACGGGGTTGCAGAGAGGCCTACATATATGGTAGCTACATATATGATAGTTCTCTCTCCATGTACTTTATTTACAGTCTTGGGTGTAATTGTCAGTTTAAAATGTACACTGAAGTGATGAGAGTAATGAATGTAAAAACTAAATGCACAGTCTGATCCTGTTGAACAGAGCATGGATGAGCCTTGCCAGGAGAGGGGTCCATCAACCTCCAAAGCACAGCTACAGACCGTGAGATGTTCAGTAAATGGCAGGTGAATTCTGTGTGTAGAACTGGGATTTAATGTCATCCTAATATATTCCCAGTTACCAGTTAAGGACTTGTACAAACTCTATTTGTTAAAACAAATGGAGAAAACTGACCAAGAGATGGTGTATTTGGGGCGGAAGATAAAGAAGACGGATCTAGAAATTGAATTGCTAGAACACCAGCTGCAGGTGGGTGCATGGTCACAGGTGAGTGAGTGTTAATTGTCAGAACAATATATTAATATTAATTGTTGCATTTCTATTTGTAGGCAATAAAGAAGACAAAATGAAATGGTAATGATTTGTGTTTATTTCAGTGTCAGGGTTGGTGGAAGTGGCAGGGTGTTGCTCTCCTCTAATAGTGGCAATATTATGAAGTAAGTAAGTAAGACTTTATTTTCATACAAGAATTGCAGCTCAAAGTGCTTTACATAAAATCAACAAAAACAATTTTGTTACAACAAATACAAGTGTTGATCTAAAACGTTTAACAAACCAAACTAGCCGAGATCTGCGGTCTCTCGAATCCATCTTAGATCCGAGCTGCCACTTGCAGTTTCTAATACACAAACATGACAAGGGGGTAGACAGGACGAGACTAGAAAGTTACAGCATAACATGAGGAGAGAGGAGGAGAGAAAAAGGCAACACCCAGACAATGCTTTTTTTCTGCAAGCTAGTTCACTCGTGTGAAGTAAACCCATGTGTAGTCCTCTGGTTGCCATGGATACTACATGGCAACCAGAGGTACTGGCGGAACAGTTGTTCAGATCGTCGCGCCGCGTGTTGATGACGTTTATGATTCTTTAGCAAAGTTTGTTTGTAGTATCCATGGCAACCAGAGGACTACACATGGGTTTACTTTACACGAGTGAACTAGCTTGCAGAAAACAACTATTTCGTATTATATCAAAAGTAAGTTTTCTTGCTATACCAGTTAACAGAAACAACACCATTCACTTTAAAAGCTGCTACTTTAGCTAATTCAGAAAGCTAGTCAACAGCTCACTCACCTAGCTAGCTTTGACAAAAGAAATTCTGACAAAGTTTAGTTTCAGGGCGTTTTGTCTGAGAATGATGTTGTTTGGTTTGAGAGCGTTTTGTCTGAGAATGACGCTGTTTAGTTTGAGAGCGTTTTGTCTGAGAATGACGCTGTTTAGTTTGAGAGCGTTTTGTCTGAGAATGATGCCGTGTAGTTTGAGAGCGTTTTGTCTGAGAATGATGTTGTTTGGTTTGAGAGAATGATGGCGTTTAGTTTGAGAGCGTTTTGTCTGAGAATGACGCCGTTTGGTTTGAGGGCGTTTTGTCTGAGAATGACGCTGTTTAGTTTGAGAGCATTTTGTCTGAGAATGATGTTGTTTGGTTTGAGAGCGTTTTGTCTAAGAATGACGCCGTTTAGTTTGAGAGCGTTTTGTCTGAGAATGATGGCGTTTGGTTTGAGTGTTTTGTCTGAGAATGACAGAGGTTTTTCTGAGACTGAAGCCGTTTCGCCTGAGTCTGACGACTTTTGGTCTGAGACTTGACGCCTTTTCGTTTGAGTCTGACACTTGAGTCTGAGATCTGAGGATGTCCTAAAATGAACACCGTACGCCTGGTTTGCTTCAGGGAAAATGTATTTTTAAGAAGCTTCCCAATGGAAACCTCGACAAGACTAAGGTTGTTTGCACCATGTGCTATGTGGAATTTGTTTACTGTAGGAGTTCTTCCAGTCTCAAATACCACCTAAACGCAAAGCATCCCTTAGCTAATGCGGAAGATGCCGGGCCAAGCACTGATGTAGCGCTGGGGAAGAGTCGTCGTCAAACTACGATGTTTGAGTGCAACCGAGGCAAGCCTGTCAGCACAGCTCTATCAGCCAAGCTAACTAATCTAATAAACATTTAATAAACACAAGTACATCTTAATGAACATAATTTATTTTCATCATCAATTATCATAGTAGAACAGCTTTCTCAAGCAGTTTGTGATGCATATGTATATATATATATATATATATATATATATGGTCTAATGCGCCACCTGGCTTGAGATACCCGTTCTCAAAGACTTACTTTTAGTCATTATTTGGGTAGCACACATATTCTGAATGCCTTCGGCGGAATTCAAATGAGCCATTTTAATCTAGATTAACGCCAAGATTACAGTGAGATTAATCTAGATTAAAAAAATGTATCTATGCCCACCACTAGTATTTATATATGGTGGATTAGAGTATGTTGTATAATGCAGCCAACTGCATTAGATCTAGGCCTGTCGCGATAGTCAATAATTGACTTATCGCACGATATATGGAAATGAGCACAATTATTTTTGGTTCCGCGATATATTACAACTGATCATTTTATAATAAAAAATAATGATTATTTTTACATAAAAATGATTGTCACCAACATTTTCGTCGATCCCGCTGCCTCTGTCATCTTGTCTGCTTTCTGTGTCGAAAGCGTAGGCGGGACTAGCATCTCCACACACACACACAGAGCGGACACCGATAGGTGAAGAGAAGGTGTGAACCCACTGTGTTATAAAGTGTTCTGTTTCGTGACATCTACAGCTAGTTTGGAAGAACAAAGCCGCAATCTTCAGCTCCGGTGTGGGAACATTTTGTCTTTAAGCCGAATGAGATGAGAGCCAATTTACGTGAACGAGCCGGTATGTCGACTTTGTTTGAAAACAGTGGAAACGAAAAGAGGCAACTAACCTAACATCTCACCTAAATTATAACTATCCCACCCAGTTGTTCAACCTGTGACAACAACTGCAGCTAGAGCTGGAAAGGGGTCTTCCATACAGTTATCTTTTACAGATGCCTTTTCCCGACAGTGCAAATATAAACATGACAGCTTGAAATGGCGCACACTCACGGATAGCGTAACTCGCTATATAGCCAAAGAGATGCAGCCATTAAACACGGTCGAAAAACCAGCATTTACAAATATGCTGCAAACTTTTGACAAACGCATGGCTGACAACTCTCACGCATTGCAACCATTTCACACGCTCTCATGCCACACCTGGTATATCTCACGTTGAAAAAGGCAACACCAGGGATGGAAATTAAATTGTTTGTCCACCGGCCACTGTGGCTGGTGGATTTCAAAATCTACCAGCCACTTTCTTGTTTTTAACCGACAATGTGTAACTGCATGTGAAAATTAATACTACAAGATCTACAATACTTAAGCAGTTTATTTAATCTCAGTCTCAATGAAACACTGACACTTTTGCTTTCATACATAAACAAACCACGAACTGATATACATTTCATTAAATAAGTAAGGCAGATTAAACAACAAACTAACATTCCTCCACCCATCCTCCCCACTCCCAGTACAGTTTACTCCTGCTCATCAGAATCAGATTGTGAAGTTTGAGGTGCTTTCCTGACCGTTCTTCTTCCACGACAGGGCGAACAGCACCCCGACGCGAAGCGGAGGGGTGTAGCTTCGCTGTGAAGGGGCTTATTTTCCCGATAATGGCATTCTATACATTATCCCGCTTATTACGAAATAATAAAAATAACGCAGAACGTTGGGGAGCCCCATTCAAGTAAATGGGGCATTCTACAGCATTAAGAACAGCCATGTAATAATTTTATTTACCCACCACGGTGGCCGGTAAGTGAAGCGAGTTTACACAAAATCACCCACATTTGGCTGGTGGCGGGTGCTAATTTCCATCACTGGGCAACACCAACCAAGTAGCCCTGTTAACGGACAATGCGCAGGTTCACGGAGTGAAGCGGCATTGACTCACGAACAGGTGTCAAAACTCGCCTTGGGGGGGGGTTCATTATGTAATCAGTGGCATAAAATGGTCTGAAAATTACAATAATATTGTTTATCGCAATTAATTTTGGTGCAATATATAGCACAACAAAAAGTAGTTATCGTGACAGCCCTAATTAGATCCGTAATCGTTTTTCTTTGAAAGATGATAGCCTAATACCTTAAACACAAGATTGCATCTTAAATAAATGACTGAGTTGAGGAAAACTTGGATAAGAACGCATTTATCCCAGGGGGGATTGGCTAGGTAAACTTACCTACCTACTGTCTAATGAAGTTTTCATTAGATTTGAGAGTTATAATAAACGTAAATGACCTTAGCTAAATCCCGAGGAACATTAGGAACGCCGGGTTATTAAACAAGCTTATAAGTGTTGGCTGAACCTGAATTTGAATTTATCAATCCTAACTTCACCATACACTCAAACTGTGAGGTTTCTCAGCTTTCCTCATGGACCTGTAGCACAATGCCCTGACCACGACTTCCCCTGTGTCCTGATCTTTATTAGAAACTAAGAGTGGCAGAAATACAAATGATAATAAATACAAACGTACAGTTTGCGTTTAAAATGAAGAAAAACAAGTTCCTATACTACACTAAAAATGAACACGTTGCTAACTAGCTTAGCCGCTAGCCGGCCGGCACACCACATTAAACTACTTACCCTCATAGTCGTGCAGATAACTCCATATGTAGAGTTTGAATCCCTTGTTCCGCTTGCTTGTTGGAGCAGGGGACCAGGCATTTACGATTTGATGGACATCACTGATGCTTATTTTAGGCAGGTCTTGGAGACAATGACTAAAACCGGGCATTTTGGGCGACACGGGTGATCGCCTCAAGTATACCGGAAACTGATATGCCGATTTCTGTCTGCAGCGGAAGTTCGTCACTACGCTAGTGCACAGAGCCTATAGACAGAGCCTGTTTAAGGAGAGCTTGGCCACTCCCTATTAAGCCCCATTGTACCGAATTTTGTTGCAGTTCCACCAGAGTTCCAGTGGGAGTGATCGCGGTCGAGTCCAGAATGAATGGGAGTCTATGGAGCTAAACAGCTACATTTGTCTCTTTCACCTGATTGTCGTTGAGAAATCTCAGATTTTATTGTAGTTTTCAACATGTTCAACATGGATTATATGTCGAAAATTGAATGAACGAGCACTTATGTCCTTTCTATTTCTTACAGGGTGAGTCGTTGTTGCCCATAACACGCTGGCATTCTGCTAATGAATGCTGATTGGTTAGTGAAGGACTGACTACGACCAGAGATCCCGCTTGATGGCATCTGAAGCAGAATCAGAATGTCAGAGCATTAGCAACATTAGCAACAACATTAGCAACCCTAAACTCTTTCTAGCATGTGTATTGACAAGGAGAGCCTAACCTGTCAGCTGTGTTGTCGATAGCTCGAGAGAAAAAAGGAAGTGACCAGAGCTTGCCGTAAAACAATGTCTCTGGTCGTACGATGTGTATGACGTCAATGACATTTTCCTCCCCTTTTGAATTCAAAATTTAAATTACTAGAAAAAAAATTATATCCTGAGAAAAGTGGATTTTGAGGGGTATAGCTCCATAGACCTCCATTCATTCTGCACTCGACCGTTAGCGCCCTCATATGGAACTACAGTGGAACTGCAACCAGTTCAGAACCCGGACGTTTCCCGAGAGTGGCAGTTCTCTCTATATTAGACATTCTCTGCTATAGAGCTCCAGATGTCACGTGACTTTACTGTTTACTGTACTCCACTGGCTACCTATCATGGCCCGTATCAGATTCAAGACCCTGGTACTGACCTTCCGAGCAGTGAACGGGACTGCACCCGTCTACATCAAGTCTCTCCTGCAGCCTTACACCCCCACCCGTCACCTACGGTCTTCTTCAGACAACCGCCTGGTGGTCCCGCCGCTCAAGACCGCCCGGTCCCAACACAAGCTCTTCTCCTGTCTGGCCCCCCAGTGGTGGAATCAACTCCCCACCTCCATCAGAGACACTGACTGTCTCTCCACCTTCAAGAAAAGGCTCAAGACGCACTTGTTCCGGGAGTACAACGGTACTTAGGAATGGTTTGCTTGACCCGATGTTAGTTTCCTCAAGGATCACAATGACTCTTGCTTAGAGACTTGTTGCTCTTAAATCAGTGGTAACTGATTTAAAAATGTTGTACTCGCTGTGATATATTGTTTTTATTATTATTGCTTGTTTTTTCCACAGGTACACTTGCACTTATAGCGGTTCATGTTGTTTAATTGTAACTTGTTTAACTACATGCTCTTATGGTTCTTCCCTTTGGCACTTACTTTGGTTGTTCACAATGTGTGCTTCATGTTTTGGCTACCCGCAATGTTTTTGTGGCTATCTTGTTGTTATGATCAGTGACCTATGCACTTTGTAAAGCTCTCTCTTGGAAGTTGCTTTGGATAAAAGCGTCTGCTAAATGAATAAATGTAAATGTAATGTAAATGTTTACGACGCCATTTTGGCAGGAAAGTAGTGGCAAAAATGAATGGCGCCAGCACGGATGTCAACCTGTCGGAGTTCACTGCGCACTTTAATTCAAAAGACATAGGCAGCTATAAAGCAAAACTTGATCAATTAATTAGTGATCCATATAATGCTCCCGGAGTTATTTTTACGACCTTTACGAGTCTTTGAAAGCCTACAAAAGCCTGGAGGTATATAAATGGACGCAATCAGCTGGATTAGGTATGAATATTCAGCTTTGAAGTCTACCGGCTACAAATTGCTATGTGTAACGTTAGCTAATGCAGTCAGTTTTATAACTTGTATAGATAGCTAGCGTTAGCTAGTCTGTAATGTTCGTCAACGGTTAGCTACTAACGTTGGCTAACGTACATTAATGGCACTTATAATATGTAAATGCCATTACATATTTATGTTTTTTGGGGGTATTTCACACCTTTTCACACCTTTCCTTAAGGTCTCCGAATAGGGTATGTAACATTGGTTGGGCTGAAAATGGCCCGGGTGCTGTTCTATGCCCCCTGATACATCCAGTGAAATTTTCCCGGGAAAAAACGCTAGGTTTTCTCCTTTTATGGTATTCTCATGAATATATAGATGAGCTGCGCGCTGATTGGTTGGTTTACAACGAGTGAAGCTGCGGAGCAAAGACACAACACGGCCAACAACACTCACTGAAACAACGAAGGTGGAGACTTGAAGTAAAAACGTACAAATAAATCTATTGTGTCTACACAACACTATTTTCAACACATTGACTAGATATCATTTGAAATGATTGCGTTAGTTGTTTCCACTTCTGTTGTCGAAGCAAACAGGATCGCCTTAGGTAGGTAACGTTGGCACTACAGCTTAGACACTTCAATCACAGCCACACGTTCACACACTCTCACCATCTGTGTTGCAAGTGGTAAATAAAACTCAAAAGTGTACCCCCAAAATGCTCTGGGCAGGCAGACACAGTTTCCTGATCATCTAGGACCTCCACTTGATAAAGTAAATGGCATATTTGATCAATATTCAGCAACCACATATGGAATACATACTGGCGTATGACTATTAGTTTCACTGTTGCCTCTCTATGGCACAGTGGGACAACAGAGGGTGGTGGCAGCAACACCACTGTATTTCCTGTCACTGCATAGAACAGTAATACATTTCACTCCTACAATATTCATAAATAATTTTTGAATGAACATGGTCACATAGATTACTTGAAAAATATGCTTGGGTTTCCGAGCTGCTGCCACCAGGGTCTGAAGAAATGCCCCCTTCCACTCCTTCCATCATGGGGCGACCCTGATAGCTGGAGAGGGCCAGCTCCTCAGCAGGAGTGAAATCCTGTGGAGGAGGGCCCCCTCAGTTTTCTTTGCCTTATTTTTCTTCCTGTTGGCTGCAAGCAACTTCATTGTTCTATAGGCCCTTTGTAGCTATACCAATATCCTACAAAAGGGACTGACTCAGGCAATTCAGCCTTGTACTTGTTGGCCTTAAAATATGTGCAAGTATTGCCTACTGTTACTTACCGTTTTGAATTATGGTTTTATATTTATTTTTTATTTGCTCCCACGATCGTTTGCCACTGCCAGGGTTGCAACTAAAATAATACAGCAACAAAAGTTTAACGTTATGGAAAGCACAAGTGTAATTATGGTCACATCTTGTGCCTGGGGCACAAGATATCAATAAGTCATGTACCTTACGCATTAACAGCGTCTGCTATTTTCTGCCAGCTTGGCAGCAGCGACTTTGTTGATTTTCTGTCTTTATTATATGTCTGTATTCCTGATGTTTGTATTACAATAATTCATATCATCTATTGCGTTAAGGGGCATTATGGGCACTCAAGCATATATCCCAATGTGAATGGAAGACAGTAGGGCACTTTGTCTAATTTTTGCCACTCTAGAGGGCATTTTAGAAATGCTTTGTCAACCCTGGGGGCACCAGGCAGTCACCCCCTGAGTTTTCCAGTGGGCCTGCATACACCCATGGGGACAATATATTGCACCTATAACATTGGGGAAGCCAGAAGGAGAGGATGAAGTAATACAGAGGCTTGTTAACATATAGGCTACTTTAAACAATGAAAATACTTTATACAATTGAATAAAAAGTCTCCTTGATTCTGTAGCATAGCCAACAGACAAACCACGGTACCATTCAGACCTTGCTCCTACCCCGGACAAGGAAAGGGTCTTCCCCCTTTTCCTTATCTTACAACAAAAGCTTCAAAGCTTCTGGCCCAGTATGGAGAAGAATGTAGACCAAAATGGTCTTACGGTATAGAAACAGGATTCTAAGGAAGAACTAACTTTTCTGTATTTATAAGAACATTCCCCAAGGACTATATGGCTGATGGACACCATGTCAATGACAGTAGTTGATGTGTTATAATGTGTGCTTTTCTTATTTACTTAGATTGTGTTTAATTGATGTTTTAAATAACTTCCCTTGAGGTAGAGTTACGTGGTAAATTTTAGATCCAAATAATTGTACTATACTAACAAAACCATTTATTAATGTTGTATTGTTATATTTTGAAGTTTAAGCATTCCATGAACATTTGAAATATTGAACTCAAAAGCTACCAACCACTTCACACCTATCCGCGAATCTCAGGATGACGCCCAAGTGGGGAGTAACTGACCAATTAACAGGGTTCTTACGGTCATGGAAAACCTGGAAAAGTCGTGGAATTTCAAAATGGTGTTTTCCAGGCCTGGAAAAGTCATGGAAAAATGAAAACCTATGGAAGTCATGGAAAAGTCATGGAAATCAGTTATTTTCATGTTATTAATTAATAAATTTTTTACAACAGAAATATTTGAATAAAAAATCTGCCATGACCTGAACAAGGATCACTGTGCGAGCTCATTATATACGTTATAGACCAATGCTGAATCCCTGGCGGTTGTTTACCAGCTGTACTGCAGTTAGCCTCCGACTATCACGTCTTGAGCTCGTTATAATATCGCATGCTGGCCACGTCAATGATGTAGTGTTGGAGGTAACTGTTTACCACAGATATTAGCACAAAGTTAACTAGTGAGCTAACTAAAATTACGGTAGCTATGCCAGGCAAATGTACATTCAACTATGCTTGGCTACACATGCCACAATTTTCATTGTGGATATCTAAAGCTCAAAACGTATCATGTGCAAAATGTAAATTTTGTTGAAAATAGTTTGACGTTTCCAATATGGGTGAGGATGCGCTAACTAGCCATATGAAAGGCAAAAAACACCTAAGCCGCGTCTCGACCGAGACAAACAACACTCTCATCCCCAGCTACTTCAACCCAGGACCAGCCACTGTTCCCACTACGAATTCAACTACAAACATCCATATTGGCCACTAGTAAATAGTGTAGCGTGCGGGGAAAACAGACACGACTCAGGACACGAGGCAGAGACCAAGTTGTCAGGTTGATAGCTCGAAAGCCCAGATATATTTCCTAACACGACAGCTACCCGGGGTTGAGATGTCTGCCAAAACAATAATAAAGGTTGGTGAGACCCGTTCAGAACAAGAACCCCTGTGCTTACCCGGTCAGGTCCAAAAAGCCCCGTACGTTAACCCTCCTCTTTCAACCTTTCCACAAATACCCAAACCAGGCTAGACATCTCCCCCAATGAACCAATAACACTCGAACTTGTGTAAACCAACCCCCCCCCCGCGTTACACTAGGAATGAAGTCCTAGCTGCCAAGGTGTTGTGGACTTCAAAGGTAGTGAACTGTCATTATTCATACAAGTCATGCGAAGATACATCGGTCATATTTCCCAATATGTTCCCAGACAGCCAAATAGCATCAAGATTTGCATGCAGTGAAAGAAAATGTGCGTATATCAGTACATTTGGACTCGCACCTTACTTTAAGTCCCTCACAGTGCGAGAGGTGTCCAGACAACTTGCACAAGCACTTACAATCAAAACAGATGGACATGCATGTCAGAATATGGGATGGTGGAGAGGTAAAACCAACATACATTGGCTCAGAATTCATGGGACATTGCTCTAAAATTCTCTTTATGCACATTATATGTTATGTTGTTGAATATACGTATACGTATAATATGTATTATGGTATTTTCTGTCCTGAAATTAATATACATTTCTTTCGTTTTTCATTGTGCTGCAACCTATTTTTATCTCATTCATGAATGAGAATGAAATGTATGAATTTGTTAAACAGTTATTAATTTGGAAGTTATTAAACAGATATGAATAGTCAGTTTTATGCATAATTTGTTTAATGCGTTGGTAAATGCCGAAAGATTTTCAGCATGGAATTTTGTCTAAAAGTCATGTAAAAGTCATGGAATTCCATTTGCCAAAATGTGTATGAACAATGAATTAAAGAGTTCACCTTAACAAGGATAAACCCCTTTCGATTGGAGTATAAAACCCACAACGAACAATCACTCCCCGCTTTTTTGTAGGTGTTACACTGAAGTGAATACAACATTTCTAACCTATTTCTCACTTTAAGCAACCTCACCGTCCGGAACTTTGACGAGAGATTCCATTGTTCTATTTCGTTGGATGACAACAGACCTATTGACTCTACCATTCTTCAAACCGACAAAAGTAACTGCGATTTGCTACATTTCTTACTTGTGACATTGGCATGTTGATGTTTAATTTGTTATTTTTGATTTAGTTTGCAAATGATTTAATCTGACTTTCGTTAGGTTTAGTTACCATTTGACTGTCCACCGTTGTTCTAGAGGCCTATCTCTTTTTCTCTCTCTCCCTTCCCCCTTTCCCACGCGCTCTACACACAGCCATTGTGTAGCACGCTCTCATTATAACCTAGGCTATCCCTACTGTACTGTTTGACTCAAACTAACATCTCTGGTATTTGTTCATTATAATTACATTTTCTTACATAAATCATTGTGTATAATACTCGCGTTATCCCTCACGTTATCTGATCTGCTCTACTTTCATAGAATTCACTACTTAAGATTATATACTGATTATTACTAAGGCTAGATTAAATATTATTCAATAAGGTTTCCTCAGTCCCTTTAAAACAAATTATGAGGTGGTGCCCTTTTAACAAGACTTTATTATAGATTAAGTATTGCTAATCATTAACGTGCAAACCCCGCTACAATTCTTTGTGTTTCAAGATGACCTGGAAAACTGATGAAAATATTCAGGTACCGCTTTGGAGCAAGGTATACCCTTCTTATTTCCTGGCATAGTTGCCTTTGCTAAACCTTTCTAAGTCACCAACCCTGTTCAAGAATGTCCCACATGCAAAGACACACAGAGATGCAGACAGACTGAACAGTGGTCAAGGCTTGGCTACAGTGAGTTTGCTTCCTTATGTGTGATTCCAGCAGACTACAGTCTAGGCCTACCTACATGCCACGCCTTTGCCATGGCGGCGCAGGCTTTGCTCTTCTCGTGGTTGTGTTTGTTTTGTTTAATCCCGTGTCTACGCGGACATACAATCGACAGGAACTTTTGAAGACTGGAACACTGTATGGTGAATCGGCTCTGACCAAGACTCACAATTTCGAGCATTTACCACCAGGGATCACACGACCAGCGGGGAAACAGTGGATCATCACTCCGGGAGGTAGACGCAAGGAGGCGTTGCAGAGACCGACGACAGAAGCGGGGTTGCAGAGCAGGGATTAGGGTCCGGCTAAGGAGGGCACCACACAGGCCTGCGCTACCTAGCCTTCTGGTGTCGAACGCCAGATCGCTATGCAACAAGATGGATGAGCTGGCGATGATCATCGAGGCAAACAGATATGCTAAAGACTGTTCGCTGGTAGTGATCACAGAGACATGGCTGCACTCTGGGTTTCCGGACGAAGCTGTCATGCTAGCTGGCCGTACAGTACATCGGTCCGACAGAACCGGCAACTCCAAAAAGAGCAAAGGAGGGGGGCTCTGCATGTACTCTAACAACAGCTGGAACACCGATGCCACAGTGATTTAAAGACACTGCTCACCAGACTTGGAGTTTGTCACACTGAGATATCGACCCTTCTACTTGCCACGTGAGTTCACGGTTGTTTTTATTACAGCCGTTTACATCCCACCCAGCGCTAACGCTAGTGTCACTGTGGACATCTTGCAAACTAGTGTGAGTAAACTCCAGTCCACCCACCCGGATGGGATCTTTATTGCGGCAGGGGACTTTAATCATGCTAACCTGCGTATTGTCCTTCCCAAATTTTACCAGCATGTAACATGTCCAACCAGAGGTAATAAAACTCTGGACCATGTTTACAGTAACGTCAAGGGAGCATACAACGTCTCCGCTCACCCCCATTTAGGGCAGTCTGACCATCTGACCCTCGTTCTTGCACCAGCGTAAAGACCCATGTTTAAGAGATCTGTGCACACAGTGAAACTAATAAAACTGTGGCCTGCTACTGCGATTTCACAACTGCAAGACTGTTTTGAGCGCACTGACTGGGCACTTTTTTCACAGCAGAGTCTTGGGGGCTACACTTGCACTGTTCTGCACTACATCAAGACCTGCATTGACAATTTCACTGTTAAATTCTATCAAAACAACAAACTGTCAAACGATCGTGTGGGCTCACAACGAGTATGTGTGTGCGCCGCTGGCCGGCTTTCGGGCCAGCCCCTCAACTGTCTCGCCTATGACTCAAGTCACGCTCGGGGTCTCACGGTTTCCATAGGATGTGTGCGCGGAGATCACACCTTTAGTTCTGGGTTGGCTAGAGATTCCCTTTCGAGAATCCAACTACACCCAACCAACCACGGTGTCGCAATGTCACTGGGCTTTTAATCTAACATCAAGGGACCTTTTATAGCAGCATAACAAAATGTATGACAACATTATAATTTATCGATCCCTTATTCCTTTGTTTTCCCACTCGGTCGAATATTAGTAGTTCCTTATAAATAACCATGATCAATAGCTTGCTCGCCCTTATTCCCCCTCCCCGTTATTTTAGGACACAACACCGCACCTATGCGAGAGAGTGAGCCTGAACAGCTGAATCTTCTAAATCCTCCTCTGCAGAGGCGACTTGAAAAAATAATAAAACGCGGGCCTAGTGCCACAATTCAACAAAGTATGAACTGTCAGAACAACTCAACAAGACTTTAGACCAGGGGTGCTCAATTGGAAACCCAAAAGGTCCACTCACCAAATTTCCATTCAGTCCAGGGTCCGGAACAGTGATGGTTTAGTTTTCTGGCCCATACCTCAGACTTCTGGGGGTAATTTTGTTGTGTCCATGCTTTGTGACGTTTCACATTAACACTATTGACAAGGCGGGCAACCGTCTCATTGCAGATTAAACACATCGGTTTAGTGCTCCCCACCGGCAGCACAAATGCATACTTGTCTGAAATTAGCTTTTTTTTATCAACTTTTCACTTTTTGTCAGGTTAAAAACACGCCATGTATTTCGCTAAGGAAGAAACGGGTATTGTTAGCAAATCGATTAGCCTGCGTTGTTGCGAATGACACACACAACCTGCGTGACCCACAGGTTGTGGCCAACGTTGAGTGAGTGAGTTGTCATGGTGATGACAGTATTACAGCTCCTGATTGGACCTTTGGACTGGACACGGAAGATAGAAACCACAAATCTAGTAGGAACAAAAAGATGTGCCGATTAAAATGGAAACTTTCCATCAAAATGAATGAATTCCATAATAATATATCGGTTATAGATCCGGGTCCGGATAGGGAACCGCCAGACTACGATTGAGACTCTACTAGACTGTAAAGGCCCTTGCACACTGAGTCCGAAATTTTCGTATGCGTTTTTTTTCGTATTGGTCAGCCTAAAATTCGTCACGCACAGACACCTTGCACACTGAGTCCGATGCGTATTTATTAAACGTTTGCGAAAAAAAAAACTGAAAAAAAACTAAATGGATTCGTCAAGCAGTGAGGATGGTTTTGTTGCCCTCTCTCTTATTAAAAAGAGAAAAATTAGGAGAAATAGGAAATATTGGGTACATCCAATCCTGAGGTTACGCAGAGAGGAAGGAGAGTTTCATCTCCTTATCAAGGAGCTCAGAAATTTTCCGGAGAAATTTAAAATTTACCTCAGAATGTCAGTGGATCAGTTTGATGCTTTGCTAGCAATACTGGAGCAACATATTAAAAAAAAGACCACAAATTTCCGTCAACCAATCGATCCTGAACAGAGACTGGCAGTATGTCTAACGTATGGACACACACACACACACTATTGAAACAAACATTCAATACAACACAATTATTTTGTGCGCTATAATAATAGGTATCTGAGCACTGGGGACTCATTCACCACCATCGCCAGCAGTTTTTGGTTGGGCATCAGCACTGTAGGGAAAATTGTGAGGGAGACCTGTGACCAAATCTGGCTGCAGCTTAAGGATACATACATACCAACTCCAACAGAGGATATCTGGAAGCACACAGCGAGGAGGTTCAATGAGAGGTGGAACTTTCCTACTTGTAACGGCGCTCTCGATGGGAAGCACGTCAAGATCGAGGCCCTTGCAAATACAGGTTCCCTTTTTTGTATTATAAAGGCACTTTTTCCATCGTCCTCCTCGCATTAGTAGATGCTGATTACCGTTTCCTGGCCATCGATGTGGGGAGCTATGGTGGGAACAGCGACGGAGGCATTTTCGCAGATTCTGCACTGGGACGGCCCCTCCAGTGTGGGACCCTGAATGTTCCACCCCCATTGGAGCTCCCATCTGCGCCAGAATTGGGGAAGGTCAACCATGTTATCGTGGCAGACGAGGCCTTTCCCATGAAGCCGTTTTGCTCTGACCCTACGGTGGAAAGCAACTTGAAGTGCATCTTCAACCTCCGCCTGTCAAGAGCCCGTCGCATCTCTGAAAATGCGTTCGGCATTTTGATATGGAGTTAGATTAGTTTCATATTTCAAACAAACAAACGTAACACGATTCACAAATGTATTTCATGATTCTCAAATAAATGTAACGTGATTTACAAATGTATTTCGTGATTCACAAATGTAATGCGATTCACAAATAAATGACCCCATTACATTTGTTTGCAACCTGACGAACACGAGTTACAAATCGGAGAACACGAGTTACAAATCCCTGCATTTGTATGTGACTTTCCTGATGCGCTTAGATTCACAAATGCATTTTTTTCAAAAATATATTCTCTGCAGCCTATCAGATCGTCTCTTCAAATTTTAGCCAATCACATTAACGTGTCTATGTGGACTTCAACAACCTGCCATAATAACGGACAAAATGTCTCCTTCAGATCACAAGCAATGTCGTCTGGTAGCATGTAGGTGAAATATTGCTTGTTAATCTTATTAAATCTATTATCATACGTGATTGAATATTCTTGAGAATGGCAGGATCCATGTTTAGTAATTTTAAGTGTTTCCTAGGCTAACTTTTAGCAAGCTAGCTGTGATTGGCTAAAATTGGAAGATAAATCTGATAGACTGCAGAGAATACCTTTTAGAAAAAAATGCATTTGTGAATCTAAGCGCGTCAGGAAAGTTCCAAAAATCCACACACACAAATGCAGGGATTTGTAACTTGTGTTCTCCGATTTGTAACTCGTGTTTGTCAGGTTGCAAACAAATGTAATGGGGTCATTTATTTGTGAATCGCGTTACATTTGTGAATCACGAAATACATTTGTGAATCGCCTTATATTTATTTGTGAATCATGAAATACATTTGTGAATCGTGTTACGTTTGTGAATTATGAAACTAATCTAACTCCATATTTTGATCCAGAGATTCAGGGTTCACAAAAGGCCAATGGAGGTGAACCCTGACCTGGCAGACAGCATCATCAAGGCAACCTGCATCTTGTGCAACTACCTGCGCCATGAAGTGGGACAAGCCAGCCAGGGTGACGACTTTGATTTCGACGATGCTGGCAACGCGTGTCTACAGGAGTTTCAGAGGCCAAGGGGAAACTGCGCATCTGAAAAGGCTCTCCACATGAGAGACACATTCAGAAAATATTTTGTCTCACCTGCTGGCGAGGTACCATGGCAGTATGACCGTGTGTGCCGTGGACTCAATCTGTAGACACGCAGTCAATCACACCTCAGTCGTGCGTAATGGCTGAGTTGCATTCAGTAGTTGTTAGCTGTTGTATCTTGTAAATACAACCAAATATATATTATCAGTTAACATTATTACTACAACTATTATTATATTATTATTACATTCAATACAACACTGAACCACAAATTGTTATATGCACATACTCTGTACAACATGTTGTATATAGTTTCTACATTTATATTTTGTACATACAATATGTATGTGTTATTGTAGTATTGTTATACAATATTTTAAAGAAAAACAACTAAAGACAGTTGGACTAATTTCTTGTTTATTGCTGATTCAGAATTCTGCATTCAAAAGAACTTGCTGCCCAGAAGAACATTAACAGAATTCATATTAACAGTGTTTCTGCATATAAAAAACAAGTTCTACATTAACCCCTTAAGCACCAGTTAAACTCGAGCAATGCATACAATACATACAACAACTAGAGAGCATACAATTTCTCTGGAAATTGTGAGGGTGTGCTTATTCTAAGCATCATATAGATTTGGGGTTAAGTGTCTCCCGCAAAAGGTATCAGATTTACACAAACAAATATCAAGTATTTTAAAAAGCACACTTGAAATCCCTTCTGAACAAGTTCAGGTTTATTTTGTAACAACGACAGGTACATTTAAATGATTTTGTTATAAATGTCCTAAATTGTTATTATTGATGCCTTTGTAGCACTTGTATCTCATATTCAATGTGAATGGAATCACAAGAACATTGAGAACTGGTGCACTTTAATTTATCTGGATAATTGAGACTTTTACACACTTTTACAGACTGACCAGTGGTGAAAATTAGAAATGGATCTGGAGTTGGTCACCGGTCAATGCTCTGCAGCTGCTCACTGCTCCTAGTGTACAAGATGGATACAAAATATGTACACATTTATAACATTTACACAAACTGTAACTAAATGAACATAAGCTATAAATCTGGAGGTGGTGCCTGATCACTAGCACATACTAAATAGAACGGGTGACAAAACAACAGACGTTAAAACATGAAAAGTAACACAATAAACATCAATGCATAGCTAAAGGTAACAAAGTGAACATCAACATATCCATCCATCCATAATCTTCCGCTTGTCCGGGGGTCGGGTCGCGGGGGCAGCAACCTAAGCAGGGAGGCCCAGACTTTCCTCAACATCAACATATTGTAAAAAAAAAATTACAATTAACAAATAAACAAATGTTTATTTGTTTTTGAGGGGGGGAAGGGGGGATAGACAAACATGAACTGTAAGAAAGTGAACATCAACAGATTGTAAACATTGTTTGTTTTTGGGGTTTTTTTGGGGGGGGGGAACAGGAACTATAACAAAGTGAGATTGTAAAAAGGTACACGCAACACTACCAACAGAGAGAGGTCAAGTTTATTCATAAAGCACATTAAAAACAACTTATGTTGACCAAAGTGCTGTACATGCAAAACTAGACATATTTATAGGCCATGACTAAAAAAAGAATTTAAATCCTAAGAAAAAAAACTATAATATTACATGTTGGTTTGTTGGCTTTTGCTGGTCCGTTCTTTGGTTGGTCCTTTGTCATGGCTGTGTGGACTTGCTGGTTTGTGGTTATAGCGTGACATCTTGGCTTAACAAGGAGTCACCCTGTATTAGGGCCCCCTGTCTCATATCACCAAGATGTCATTAGAAAATACACCAGAGTTAGGTCTGTCAGTGCCGCACAGGCCCACTTGATCAGACAACATTGAGGGTTGGAGGCGTACTATCCATATGATGACAAGTGCTGGTTGGTCTGTCAGTGCCGCACAGGCTCACTTGATCAGACAACATGAAATGGAGGGTTGGAGGCGTACTATCCATATGATGACAAGTACTGGTTGGTTGTCGTTTGGTGGTGAGTTGCCATGGCGTGACATATTGCTGCTGTGCCCATGAGACTGTGTTGGTTTAAAAGGCTGTTGAGTGGCTGGTGGGTTTTGTGGCGTGACACCTTGGCTTAACAAGGAGTCACCCTCTATTAGGGCCCCCTGTCTCATATCACCAAGGTGTCATTAGAAAATACACCAGAGTTGAGTGGTTGGTCGGTTGTTGTGGTGTGATGTCTTCTTGTTGGTCTTCTTGTTGTGTTGATGGGATCCTGCGTTGGAAGGAAGGCTGTTGAGTGGCTGGTCGGTTTCTGTGGCATGACTTCTTGTTGTGTTGATGGGATCCTGTGTTGGTTTGGAAGGCTGGAGATGCTGGTGGGTTTTTGTGACGTGACATCTTGGCTTAACAAGGAGTCACCCTATATTATGGCCCCCTGTCTCATATCACCAAGATGTCATAAGAAAATACACCAGAGTTGAGTGGCTGGTCGGTTGCTGTGGCGTGATGTCTTCTTGTTGGTCTTCTTGTTGTGTTGATGGGATCCTGCGTTGATTTGGAAGGCTGTTGAGTGGCTGGTCGGTTTCTGTGGCGTGACTTCTTCTTGTTGTGTTGATGGGATCCTGTGTTGGTTTGGAAGGCTGGAGATAATGGTGGGTTTTTGTGGCGTGACATCTTGGCTTAACAAGGAGTCACCCTCTATCAGGGCCCCCTGTCTCATATCACCAAGATGTCATTAGAAAATACACCAGAGTTAGGTCTGTCAGTGCCGCACAGGCCCACTTGATCAGACAACGTGGAGGGTTGGAGGCGTACTATCCATATGATGACAAGTGCTGGTTGGTTGTCGTTTGGTGGTGAGTTGTTTTGTTGGTCCTTTGTCATGGCGTGACAAATTGCTGCTGTGCTGTGATCCTGCATTGGAAGGAAGGCTGATGAGTGGCTGGTCGGTTTCTGTGGCGTGATGTCTTCTTGTTGGTCTTCTTGTTGTGTTGATGGGATCCTGCGTTGATTTGAAAGGCTGGAGATGCTGGTGGGTTTTGTGGTGTGACATCTTGGCTTAACAAGGAGTCACCCTGTAATAGGGCCCCCTGTCTCATATCACCAAGATGTCATTAGAAAATACACCAGAGTTGAGTTGCTGGTCGGCTGTTGTGGCGTGACGGTTGTGTTGATAAGATCCTGTGTTGGAAGACTTCGGAGCCGCTGATTGTGTTTGGACAGTCATGTTTTTTCTTTGCCCTAGATGTTATAAATTAGAATACAATATACAGGATTATGATAGCTGTAGTAAGTTTGCAATAATCCTGATTGGAGACAGTCTTGTGCTCTGGAGATGTAAACATGATCCAACAGTGTGTTGTTCTCAGTGGTGGCTTCTCTGACCAGTTGTGTATATCCTCTTGACTGAAGAAGGTTGGATATTGGCTTGTTTCCACTGGACAGTAAATCTTCGTTGAAATCTCCACAAAGTACGATAGGCTGGCAATCCATAACGTCTAAAGATTCCAAGAGGCTTTGCAGGTTTGAAAGGAAGTGGCCAATATTTTAATCCGGTAGTCTGTACACAACAGCAATCAAAGCTTTGACAGGGGACTCCAGTTTGACGACCAAAAACTCCAAGTCAGTAAGATTTTGAAGGTACTGCTTTTCACAGGCAGATAATGGTTTCGGACATACATAGCGACATCACCTCCGCTTTTACTTGCAATGTGAGGATGGTTGGTGTAAGAGAGGCGTCTGTTGCATTTGAACATGTTGTAGCCCTCCAGCTGTAGACTTTCAGCAACAAAAGATCATGATGGATCAGTTTTGGTAAAACATAAAACGTCTCCAAGTGTCAGCTGGTGATGAGATTTGAAAACTCTAGTTCCGCAGTGGCGGAACTAGAGTTTTATACATGGGGTGGCCAAGGGGTGGCCAAGGCTACTTCAGGGGGTCCAGAGTCCAGAGTCTTGGGTCACTGTTTTCATGAATATATACAGTATAATATGAGTCTGTATGTGTTGGAACATCCAACATATTTTTTGGAAAAAAAGCTCAAGGACAGGGACTTAGAATAGCATTTCTGTGTTACAGGAATAACACAGTGCATAGTTTATTTACAAAACAATGTGCATTTACACACACAAAAACACTGCAATTTCACATGACAGGCAGAAATGGACTTGAAAAATATAAATAACTTTGGTACCCAACAACATTACAAATTTACACTATAATATTTATGTTCATGTACATTAACTAATAGCAAAGAACAGTTTTGTAATTGGCCTAAACAAGACCAAATTAAATGTGTGATAACAAACCTTTTGAAAGTATCATTTTAGAATGTCAGTGTACTAGCGCAGGTATTACTTATTTTATGATTTATTATTTTAGAATGTCAGCTAGTACACAGTAGAGGTATAAATCATGACCAGAGGGACCGCCTAACTCACTAATTTTCCTTGTTAGATTTAAAATAGCATAATTCTGAGATTCTGGTGAGAACTGGAAAAATGTTTCACAAACGCATCCATGTTGATGGAGCGTGCCCTCCTTGCCTCAACACTGAGAATTCCAAGGTGACTTAACCTGTCATCAGCCATTGTTTTCCTAAGGTGAATTTTAATCAGTTTTAAAACTGAGAAGCTTCTCTCGCAGGAAGCACTACTGACTGGTGTAACAACAGAAATCTTACAAAGTCGAAACAGCTCATGGAAGACCTCTTTATACGATTCTAAAAACACAATTAACTCAAGTAGACGGTCTGTCCCTGCCACTTTTCTCTCCTATCAAGAAGCCGCTTGGTTTGATGAACCTCATGTTTGAGGTCCTCTAAATCTGACTCAAAGGTCTGAGCAAAGGCAAACAGAGGCTTCTCTTTCAAGAATGTTGTACTCTTTGGGTTGAGAGACTGAACCCCTTGCATTATCTCGCAATTCTTCTTTGAAAAACGTCTCTGCAGCTCAGCAGTGAGACGGTCAAGCACCGGATAAAAGATAGCTCTTTGGAAGCTCTCACCATAACTTTGGTCACTTTTTGTCTGTCCTACAGTGCTCATCATCAATGAGTCATGGAATCTTAAGCTTGTTTTAGGCTGTCTTTTACACACTGTACACTTATTTTGCAGTGCTCTGCAATCTTTTCAACCTCTTTCCATAGTTCTCCAAAGTAAACCTCACTTCTGTAGTCCTGTAAGGTGTCTGTAAGAGCATCTACAAGATCCACAGCCCTTGCTAGATCAAGAGAGCTTGATTGTAGCATTTCAGAAAGACACTTGGCATCACCAAGCACTTTACAAAAGGTAACCAAAAGCCCTATGAAATGCAAATCTATCTGAGAAAGAAGTCCCCTTGCCTCGACTGATCTATCACCACTGTTTTCAAGTGCAATATCTTGCAGCACTCTCAGAACTGCTGGAAGCCTGTCCCTCAGATTACGGCATGCCATGTATCTGCATGCCCACCTTACATCCAAAAGTCTCTGTAGTTCCCTGGGCTGCTGCTGTGGATATAGCTCTTTCTGAACTTCAAGCCACTTGAGATGAACGTACGAGCCAGACACAAAGTTATAAAGCTTCTGCAGGAGAGCAAAGACGTTAACTGCCTCAGGCGCTGTTTTCACAGCATCGACAAGAACCAAATTCAAACAATGTGCATTACAGTGCACATAAAATGCAAATCTGGCTTTGTCCTTAATCCGTGCAGACACAAGAATGCTTTCCGCTCATGACGGATGCACCGTCATAGACTTGCCCCACAAGATTATTTCTGTAGTCCAAACCATGTTTTTCAAGGCAATCAATTATCATTTTTGTGAGACCTGCTGCATCTAAGCTTTCAGCTGACTGAAAGTGTAAAAAGCTTTCGTGGATGGCCCCATTGTAGTAGTACCTCACAACTACAGACATTTGTTGTTTTTAAAAATCTTTGGTTTCATCTGCAATTACACTAAACACTTCACTGTCTTTTACTTCGCTTATTATTTCACTTTATACCATCTGAGCTAAGCCCTCAAGAACTTCATTCTGGATTTGGTGGCTTGTGTACTTAGCATTGCCACATGCATTCATCCTTTTCTCTATGATAGGGTCATGCTTTGCTATTTCTTCTAATATTGTCAAAAAATTTCCCTTGTTGTGAGAGTCCTCAGACTCTCGATGACCTCTCTGAGCTATATTTTGAGTGGCAGTTAATCTGCATTTGTTTTAATGTAAGCACAGTTTTCCTCCACTTTCTTTTTCCGGTCCTCATTTATGACATCTAACATTGATGATTAGGTGTCAACAGCCCTTTTATACTCATTCCAGGCATACATAGCATTGATATGATGCTCTGCCTTCTAATGGAGCTTAAACCCAGAATATTTAAACAGTGCCTTTTTCCAGTTACAAAAACCTGACTGTGATGTGAAGGCAGATTCAGGTGTACTGGGCTGAGAAAAATGCCTACAGGCGAAACAATAAGTCGAATCTTGACTTAAAGAATATTCAATCCATGAATTGTCCTTATACCAGGAGCTTTTGAAAGCCCTTTTCCTGGTACCATGCTGAGTTCTGGGAAATGTCTTCAAACACAGCTGTACGCTCTAAAAAATAAAACATTGGGTCAACAAAAAAAATTAAGGCAACATGCTGCATTAGTCTTTTTGCATTATGCCAA
This sequence comes from Osmerus mordax, assembly GCF_038355195.1. Taxonomy (NCBI): domain Eukaryota; kingdom Metazoa; phylum Chordata; class Actinopteri; order Osmeriformes; family Osmeridae; genus Osmerus; species Osmerus mordax. The sequence continues at coordinate 15,454,278 of NC_090055.1, forward strand.
CTCCTGGTAATATTACATTGATACTACACAATTTTTCAAGTATAGTGAATTAGCTTTTTAACGACAGTAAAAAGCATTTCTAAGCAACACAAACTTAATAACTGTTAAGATTAACACAGGTATTTAAGTTGATCCAACACAATTTGTAAATATGGCGAGTTATCTTGTTGGCGACTATAAAAAGCATTTTGTAAGTGACAAACTTAATAATTATCAACATGAATATAGGTATTCAAGTTGATCCAACACAATGTTTTATGTATAGTGAATTAGCTTTTCAGACACAATAAGATGCATTTTTAAGTTACATGAACTTGATAACTTGATGGCTAGTAAAAATCTTGTTTTGTCAATATTTGAAAGCAAAGCCAATTTTGCACTGCAATTCCAAATCAAATAAGGCTATCTATACTATTAACATAAAACGTTTAAGGCAAAAATCTCTAGTGACTTGGTTGGCTATTACAAAAAAAACAATGCAACAATTTCACATATGTTTCACATTTATTTTCAAGACTGGAAAGTTAACAGCTTGTACAGCAGTCAACAGTCAAAACTGTTGACAAACTGTGAGAAGTACAGTAGTTAGACAACAACAAAAAGCAGCCATAAAAAAGTAAAAGCATACTGCTGTTCTTTTGTCTTGCTGAATGCAAAGTAATTAACAATTCGTATCAGGGAAGTTTTGCCTACTGGCCAACCATGGAATTGAGTCTACAATCTGGTCTTGTGTAGCTCAGTTGGTAGAATATATCATAGCACTTGTAACACCAGGATTGGGGGATCAATTACACAAATTGCAAGTTGTTCTACATAAGAATATCTGCAAAAAGGCAAAAACTATTCATGTAAGAAATTGTAAATGTAAACATGGAAATGTACCAAAAACTATAGTACCATAATCTTAAACATAGTTTCGACTGTTAAATTCTATTAATCCCAGCTGCCAGCTGCCCTTTTTTTTTAAACCAAAGTGTTTAACTTTTATTTACAACAAATTCTTTTTTATATGTAAATTTGTGTTATGGCAATACCCAGAAATTGAACTTTCCAAGATCGAACAAAACTCAGAGTGTTCAGAGCAGTCAGAAAAGACAGCACTTGAGTCATTATTTTTGAGCTGGCTTTTTGTCCGTCAAGTTCAAGGAACAGTTTCTGGAAAACCTCACAGGTGAACTTCAACCCCTTAGGATAGCTGACGTTGACAGCATATATTATGCCCATTAGCAAGGCACAGGATGTGGCGACATCAATCCCCTGGAGGATCTTGGTTCCCTCAATAACAACAGTTGCATTGTCATCCCCGATGATGGCTATCTTCATGATTTGTGTGATAAGGTCTGCCTCGAGCTCCTCGATGTCCTTGTAGAAGAAATTATAAGTTGTCAGAATGTTGACGAAAAGGTAAGCTTTTTTCTATGATGACTTAACCATGCTTACTTAAATGGTAACTTAATGAAATGATAGATTCAATGCATAGTTTTCTATTGCCACAAGACACCATTAATATGTAATTTTTCGTGCACTGTATTCATTGCGACATTTTCTTGACACCTCAGTAAAATCTGAAAAGTTGAAGGCAGTTGTGGCTTTAACAAGGTTTCATGCAAAGTCAGTCTTGATATTTCAGTAAATAAGGGAATTCTGATTCTTCATTAGTGCCATTATGAATACTTGTTTCTCCTCTACATTTTTACCTACTAAAAATTAAGCTAAACCCACTGTAAGTCCCAGCCCAAACAGTATGTAGCTGTGGAATTACATCGTCTTGCATTTAGTCATTTAGCAGACGCTCTTATCCAGAGCGACTTACAGTAAGTACAGGGACATTCCCCCCGATTTTATTTTATCATTGCTTTAAAGTGCTTGTCAGCTCCTTAATAGCGTCTTCAATGCATTTGCAATGTTTTGTATGAATATTTTGGGTTTCCCATCAATATGACTATTCTACCATGTTAATCTTGGTGATTTATACAAGAGAAAAGGGTTTTGGCATTGAAATTGAGTGTTCCTAGACGGTCATATCATGTTTACTGTTAACAAGATCTTCAGAATCCGTTTTCGAGACTTTCAGTTTTGTATTCCTTTAAAGTGCTTTTCAGCTCCTAAATAGCGTTTTCAATGCATTTGCAATGTTTTGTATGAAACTTCTGGATGAATGGTTTCCCATCACTATGACCATGTTAATCTTGGTGGTTTATAGATGAGAAAGGGGTTTTGGCATTGAATTTGAGTTGTTACTAGTCAGTCATATCATGTTTACTGTTAACAAGATCTTCAGACACGAATTTGGCTTCAGAATCGTTTTCGAGACTTTCAGTTTTTTATTCCTTTAAAGTGCTTTTCAGCTCCCGAATATCGTTTTCAATACATTTTCAATGTTTTGTATGAAACTTCTGGATGAATGGTTTCCCATCACTATGACCATGTTAATCTTGGTGGTTTATACATGAGAAAAGGGGTTTGGCATTGAAATTGAGTGTTACTAGTCAGTAATATCATGTTTACTGTTAACAAGATCTTCAGACACGAATTTGGCTTCAGAATACATTTTTGAAACTTTCAGTTTTTTATTCCTTTAAAGTGCTTTTCAGCTCCTGAATAGCTTTTTAAATATATTTGCCATGTTTTGTATGACACTTCTGGGGTTCCCATCAATATCACTATTCCACCATGTTAATCTTGGTGATTTATACATGAGAAAAGGGTTTTGGCATTGAAATTGAGTGTTACTAGTCAGCAATATCATGTTTACTGTTAACAATATCTTCAGACACGAATTTGGCTTCAGAATACGTTTTTGAACCTTTCAGTTTTTAATTCCTTTAAAGTGCTTTTCAGCTCCCGAATATCGTTTTCAATACATTTTCAATGTTTTGTATGAAACTTCTGGATGAAGGGTTTCCCATCACTATGACCATGTTAATCTTGGTGGTTTATACATGAGAAAAGGGTTTTGGCATTGAAATTGAGTGTTACTAGTCAGTAATATCCTGTTTACTGTTAACAAGATCTTCAGACACGAATTTGGCTTCAGAATATGTTTTTTGAAACATTCAGTTTTTTATTCCTTTAAATTGCTTTTCAGCTCCTGAATAGCGTTTTCAATATATTTGCCATGTTTTGTATGACACTTCTGGGGTTCCCATCAATATCACTATTCTACCATGTTAATCTTGGTGATTTATACATGAGAAAAGGGTTTTGGCATTGAAATTGAGTGTTACTAGTCAGCAATATCATGTTTACTGTTAACAAGATCTTCAGACACGAATTTGGCTTCAGAATACGTTTTTGAAACTTTCAGTTTTGTATTCCTTTAAAGTGCTTTTCAGCTCCTGAATAGCGTTTTCAATGCATTTGCAATGTTTTGTATGAAACTTCTGGATGAATGGTTTCCCATCACTATGACTATTCTACCATGTTAATCTTGGTGGTTTATACATGAGAAAGGGGTTTTGGCATTAAAATTGAGTGTTACTAGTCAATCATATCATGTTTACTGCTGACAAGATCTTCAGACACGATTTTGGCTTCAGAATCCGTTTTTGAGACTTTCAGTTTTTTTTAATTTTATCATTGCTTTAAAGTGCTTTTCAACTCCTTAATAGCGTCTTCAATGCATTTGCAATGTTTTGTATGAATCTTTTGGGTTTCCCATCACTATGACTATTCTACCATGTTAATCTTGGTGATTTATACAAGAGAAAAGGGTTTTGGCATTGAAATTGAGTGTTACTAGTCAATCATATCATGTTTACTGCTGACAAGATCTTCAGACACGATTTTGGCTTCAGAATATAAAAAAAAAAAATGTTTTCGAGACTTTCAGTTTTTAATTCCTTTAAAGTGCTTTTCAGCTCCCGAATATCGTTTTCAATACATTTTCAATGTTTTGTATGAAACTTCTGGATGAAGGGTTTCCCATCACTATGACCATGTTAATCTTGGTGGTTTATACATGAGAAAAGGGTTTTGGCATTGAAATTGAGTGTTACTAGTCAGCAATATCATGTTTACTGTTAACAATATCTTCAGACACGAATTTGGCTTCAGAATACGTTTTTGAACCTTTCAGTTTTGTATTCCTTTAAAGTGCTTTTCAGCTCCTGAATATCGTTTTCAATGCATTTGCAATGTTTTGTATGAAACTTCTGGATGAATGGTTTCCCATCACTAAGACTATTCTACCATGTTAATCTTGTTGGTTTATACTTAAGAAAATGGTTTTGGCATCGAAATGGAGTGTTACTAGTCAGTAATATCATGTTTACTGTTAACAAGATCTTCATACACGAATTTGGCTTCAGAATCCGTTTTCGAGACTTTCAGTTTTTTATTCCTTTAAAGTGCTTTTCAGCTTCTGAATAGCGTTTTCAATGCATTTGCAATGTTTTGTATTAAACTTCTGGATGAATGGTTTCCCATCACTATGACTATTCTATGTTAATCTTGGTGGTTTATACATGAGAAAGGGGTTTTGGCATTAAAATTGAGTGTTACTAGTCAATCATATCATGTTTACTGCTGACAAGATCTTCAGACACGAATTTGGCTTCAGAATCGTTTTCGAGACTTTCAGTTTTTAATTCCTTTAAAGTGCTTTTCAGCTCCCGAATATCGTTTTCAATACATTTTCAATGTTTTGTATGAAACTTCTGGATGAAGGGTTTCCCATCACTATGACCATGTTAATCTTGGTGGTTTATACATGAGAAAAGGGTTTTGGCATTGAAATTGAGTGTTACTAGTCAGTAATATCCTGTTTACTGTTAACAAGATCTTCAGACACGAATTTGGCTTCAGAATACGTTTTTTGAAACATTCAGTTTTTTATTCCTTTAAATTGCTTTTCAGCTCCTGAATAGCGTTTTCAATATATTTGCCATGTTTTGTATGACACTTCTGGGGTTCCCATCAATATCACTATTCTACCATGTTAATCTTGGTGGTTTATAGATGAGAAAGGGGTTTTGGCATTGAATTTGAGTTGTTACTAGTCAGTCATATCATGTTTACTGTTAACAAGATCTTCAGACACGAATTTGGCTTCAGAATCGTTTTCGAGACTTTCAGTTTTTTATTCCTTTAAAGTGCTTTTCAGCTCCTGAATAGCGTTTTAAATATATTTGCCATGTTTTGTATGACACTTCTGGGGTTCCCATCAATATCACTATTCCACCATGTTAATCTTGGTGATTTATACATGAGAAAAGGGTTTTGGCATTGAAATTGAGTGTTACTAGTCAGCAATATCATGTTTACTGTTAACAATATCTTCAGACACGAATTTGGCTTCAGAATACGTTTTTGAAACTTTCAGTTTTGTATTCCTTTAAAGTGCTTTTCAGCTCGTGAATATCGTTTTCAATGCATTTGCAATGTTTTGTATGAAACTTCTGGATGAATGGTTTCCCATCACTATGACTATTCTATGTTAATCTTGGTGGTTTATACATGAGAAAGGGGTTTTGGCATTAAAATTGAGTGTTACTAGTCAATCATATCATGTTTACTGCTGACAAGATCTTCAGACACGAATTTGGCTTCAGAATCGTTTTCGAGACTTTCAGTTTTTAATTCCTTTAAAGTGCTTTTCAGCTCCCGAATATCGTTTTCAATACATTTTCAATGTTTTGTATGAAACTTCTGGATGAAGGGTTTCCCATCACTATGACCATGTTAATCTTGGTGATTTATACATGAGAAAAGGGTTTTGGCATTGAAATTGAGTGTTACTAGTCAGTAATATCCTGTTTACTGTTAACAAGATCTTCAGACACGAATTTGGCTTCAGAATACGTTTTTTGAAACATTCAGTTTTTTATTCCTTTAAATTGCTTTTCAGCTCCTGAATAGCGTTTTCAATATATTTGCCATGTTTTGTATGACACTTCTGGGGTTCCCATCAATATCACTATTCTACCATGTTAATCTTGGTGGTTTATAGATGAGAAAGGGGTTTTGGCATTGAATTTGAGTTGTTACTAGTCAGTCATATCATGTTTACTGTTAACAAGATCTTCAGACACGAATTTGGCTTCAGAATCGTTTTCGAGACTTTCAGTTTTTTATTCCTTTAAAGTGCTTTTCAGCTCCTGAATAGCGTTTTAAATATATTTGCCATGTTTTGTATGACACTTCTGGGGTTCCCATCAATATCACTATTCCACCATGTTAATCTTGGTGATTTATACATGAGAAAAGGGTTTTGGCATTGAAATTGAGTGTTACTAGTCAGCAATATCATGTTTACTGTTAACAATATCTTCAGACACGAATTTGGCTTCAGAATACGTTTTTGAAACTTTCAGTTTTGTATTCCTTTAAAGTGCTTTTCAGCTCGTGAATATCGTTTTCAATGCATTTGCAATGTTTTGTATGAAACTTCTGGATGAATGGTTTCCCATCACTATGACTATTCTATGTTAATCTTGGTGGTTTATACATGAGAAAGGGGTTTTGGCATTAAAATTGAGTGTTACTAGTCAATCATATCATGTTTACTGCTGACAAGATCTTCAGACACGATTTTGGCTTCAGAATCCGTTTTTGAGACTTTCAGTTTTTTTTTTTTTTATCATTGCTTTAAAGTGCTTTTCAGCTCCTTAATAGCGTCTTCAATGCATTTGCAATGTTTTGTATGAATATTTTGGGTTTCCCATCAATATGACTATTCTACCATGTTAATCTTGGTGATTTATACAAGAGAAAAGGGTTTTGGCATTGAAATTGAGTGTTCCTAGACGGTCATATCATGTTTACTGTTAACAAGATCTTCAGAATCCGTTTTCGAGACTTTCAGTTTTGTATTCCTTTAAAGTGCTTTTCAGCTCCTAAATAGCGTTTTCAATGCATTTGCAATGTTTTGTATGAAACTTCTGGATGAATGGTTTCCCATCACTATGACCATGTTAATCTTGGTGGTTTATAGATGAGAAAGGGGTTTTGGCATTGAATTTGAGTTGTTACTAGTCAGTCATATCATGTTTACTGTTAACAAAATCTTCAGACACGATTTTGGCTTCAGAATCGTTTTCGAGACTTTCAGTTTTTTATTCCTTTAAAGTGCTTTTCAGCTCCCGAATATCGTTTTCAATACATTTTCAATGTTTTGTATGAAACTTCTGGATGAATGGTTTCCCATCACTATGACCATGTTAATCTTGGTGGTTTATAGATGAGAAAGGGGTTTTGGCATTGAATTTGAGTTGTTACTAGTAAGTCATATCATGTTTACTGTTAACAAGATCTTCAGACACGAATTTGGCTTCAGAATCGTTTTCGAGACTTTCAGTTTTTTATTCCTTTAAAGTGCTTTTCAGCTCCCGAATATCGTTTTCAATACATTTTCAATGTTTTGTATGACACTTCTGGATGAATGGTTTCCCATCACTATGACCATGTTAATCTTGGTGGTTTATAGATGAGAAAGGGGTTTTGGCATTGAATTTGAGTTGTTACTAGTCAGTCATATCATGTTTACTGTTAACAAGATCTTCAGACACGAATTTGGCTTCAGAATCGTTTTCGAGACTTTCAGTTTTTTATTCCTTTAAAGTGCTTTTCAGCTCCCGAATATCGTTTTCAATACATTTTCAATGTTTTGTATGAAACGTCTGGATGAATGGTTTCCCATCACTATGACCATGTTAATCTTGGTGGTTTATACATGAGAAAAGGGTTTTGGCATTGAAATTGAGTGTTACTAGTCAGTAATATCATGTTTACTGTTAACAAGATCTTCAGACACGAATTTGGCTTCAGAATACGTTTTTGAAACTTTCAGTTTTTTATTCCTTTAAAGTGCTTTTCAGCTCCTGAATAGCGTTTTAAATATATTTGCCATGTTTTGTATGACACTTCTGGGGTTCCCATCAATATCACTATTCCACCATGTTAATCTTGGTGATTTATACATGAGAAAAGGGTTTTGGCATTGAAATTGAGTGTTACTAGTCAGCAATATCATGTTTACTGTTAACAATATCTTCAGACACGAATTTGGCTTCAGAATACGTTTTTGAAACTTTCAGTTTTGTATTCCTTTAAAGTGCTTTTAAGCTCCTGAATATCGTTTTCAATGCATTTGCAATGTTTTGTATGAAACTTCTGGATGAATGGTTTCCCATCACTATGACCATGTTAATCTTGGTGGTTTATAGATGAGAAAGGGGTTTTGGCATTGAATTTGAGTTGTTACTAGTCAGTCATATCATGTTTACTGTTAACAAAATCTTCAGACACGATTTTGGCTTCAGAATCGTTTTCGAGACTTTCAGTTTTTTATTCCTTTAAAGTGCTTTTCAGCTCCCGAATATCGTTTTCAATACATTTTCAATGTTTTGTATGAAACTTCTGGATGAATGGTTTCCCATCACTATGACCATGTTAATCTTGGTGGTTTATATATGAGAAAAGGGTTTTGGCATTGAAATTGAGTGTTACTAGTCAATCATATCATGTTTACTGCTGACAAGATCTTCAGACACGATTTTGGCTTCAGAATCCGTTTTTGAAACTTTCAGTTTTTTTTTTTTTTATCATTGCTTTAAAGTGCTTTTCAGCTCCTTAATAGCGTCTTCAATGCATTTGCAATGTTTTGTATGAATATTTTGGGTTTCCCATCAATATGACTATTCTACCATGTTAATCTTGGTGATTTATACAAGAGAAAAGGGTTTTGGCATTGAAATTGAGTGTTCCTAGACGGTCATATCATGTTTACTGTTAACAAGATCTTCAGAATCCGTTTTCGAGACTTTCAGTTTTGTATTCCTTTAAAGTGCTTTTCAGCTCCTAAATAGCGTTTTTAATGCATTTGCAATGTTTTGTATGAAACTTCTGGATGAATGGTTTCCCATCACTATGACCATGTTAATCTTGGTGGTTTATAGATGAGAAAGGGGTTTTGGCATTGAATTTGAGTTGTTACTAGTCAGTCATATCATGTTTACTGTTAACAAAATCTTCAGACACGATTTTGGCTTCAGAATCGTTTTCGAGACTTTCAGTTTTTTATTCCTTTAAAGTGCTTTTCAGCTCCCGAATATCGTTTTCAATACATTTTCAATGTTTTGTATGAAACTTCTGGATGAATGGTTTCCCATCACTATGACCATGTTAATCTTGGTGGTTTATAGATGAGAAAGGGGTTTTGGCATTGAATTTGAGTTGTTACTAGTAAGTCATATCATGTTTACTGTTAACAAGATCTTCAGACACGAATTTGGCTTCAGAATCGTTTTCGAGACTTTCAGTTTTTTATTCCTTTAAAGTGCTTTTCAGCTCCCGAATATCGTTTTCAATACATTTTCAATGTTTTGTATGACACTTCTGGGGTTCCCATCAATATCACTATTCCACCATGTTAATCTTGGTGATTTATACATGAGAAAAGGGTTTTGGCATTGAAATTGAGTGTTACTAGTCAGCAATATCATGTTTACTGTTAACAATATCTTCAGACACGAATTTGGCTTCAGAATACGTTTTTGAAACTTTCAGTTTTGTATTCCTTTAAAGTGCTTTTCAGCTCGTGAATATCGTTTTCAATGCATTTGCAATGTTTTGTATGAAACTTCTGGATGAATGGTTTCCCATCACTATGACTATTCTATGTTAATCTTGGTGGTTTATACATGAGAAAGGGGTTTTGGCATTAAAATTGAGTGTTACTAGTCAATCATATCATGTTTACTGCTGACAAGATCTTCAGACACGATTTTGGCTTCAGAATCCGTTTTTGAGACTTTCAGTTTTTTTTTTTTTTATCATTGCTTTAAAGTGCTTTTCAGCTCCTTAATAGCGTCTTCAATGCATTTGCAATGTTTTGTATGAATATTTTGGGTTTCCCATCAATATGACTATTCTACCATGTTAATCTTGGTGATTTATACAAGAGAAAAGGGTTTTGGCATTGAAATTGAGTGTTCCTAGACGGTCATATCATGTTTACTGTTAACAAGATCTTCAGAATCCGTTTTCGAGACTTTCAGTTTTGTATTCCTTTAAAGTGCTTTTCAGCTCCTAAATAGCGTTTTCAATGCATTTGCAATGTTTTGTATGAAACTTCTGGATGAATGGTTTCCCATCACTATGACCATGTTAATCTTGGTGGTTTATAGATGAGAAAGGGGTTTTGGCATTGAATTTGAGTTGTTACTAGTAAGTCATATCATGTTTACTGTTAACAAGATCTTCAGACACGAATTTGGCTTCAGAATCGTTTTCGAGACTTTCAGTTTTTTATTCCTTTAAAGTGCTTTTCAGCTCCCGAATATCGTTTTCAATACATTTTCAATGTTTTGTATGAAACGTCTGGATGAATGGTTTCCCATCACTATGACCATGTTAATCTTGGTGGTTTATAGATGAGAAAGGGGTTTTGGCATTGAATTTGAGTTGTTACTAGTCAGTCATATCATGTTTACTGTTAACAAGATCTTCAGACACGAATTTGGCTTCAGAATCGTTTTCGAGACTTTCAGTTTTTTATTCCTTTAAAGTGCTTTTCAGCTCCCGAATATCGTTTTCAATACATTTTCAATGTTTTGTATGAAACGTCTGGATGAATGGTTTCCCATCACTATGACCATGTTAATCTTGGTGGTTTATACATGAGAAAAGGGTTTTGGCATTGAAATTGAGTGTTACTAGTCAGTAATATCATGTTTACTGTTAACAAGATCTTCAGACACGAATTTGGCTTCAGAATACGTTTTTGAAACTTTCAGTTTTTTATTCCTTTAAAGTGCTTTTCAGCTCCTGAATAGCGTTTTAAATATATTTGCCATGTTTTGTATGACACTTCTGGGGTTCCCATCAATATCACTATTCCACCATGTTAATCTTGGTGATTTATACATGAGAAAAGGGTTTTGGCATTGAAATTGAGTGTTACTAGTCAGTCATATCATGTTTACTGTTAACAAAATCTTCAGACACGATTTTGGCTTCAGAATCGTTTTCGAGACTTTCAGTTTTTTATTCCTTTAAAGTGCTTTTCAGCTCCCGAATATCGTTTTCAATACATTTTCAATGTTTTGTATGAAACTTCTGGATGAATGGTTTCCCATCACTATGACCATGTTAATCTTGGTGGTTTATATATGAGAAAAGGGTTTTGGCATTGAAATTGAGTGTTACTAGTCAATCATATCATGTTTACTGCTGACAAGATCTTCAGACACGATTTTGGCTTCAGAATCCGTTTTTGAAACTTTCAGTTTTTTTTTTTTTTATCATTGCTTTAAAGTGCTTTTCAGCTCCTTAATAGCGTCTTCAATGCATTTGCAATGTTTTGTATGAATATTTTGGGTTTCCCATCAATATGACTATTCTACCATGTTAATCTTGGTGATTTATACAAGAGAAAAGGGTTTTGGCATTGAAATTGAGTGTTCCTAGACGGTCATATCATGTTTACTGTTAACAAGATCTTCAGAATCCGTTTTCGAGACTTTCAGTTTTGTATTCCTTTAAAGTGCTTTTCAGCTCCTAAATAGCGTTTTTAATGCATTTGCAATGTTTTGTATGAAACTTCTGGATGAATGGTTTCCCATCACTATGACCATGTTAATCTTGGTGGTTTATAGATGAGAAAGGGGTTTTGGCATTGAATTTGAGTTGTTACTAGTCAGTCATATCATGTTTACTGTTAACAAAATCTTCAGACACGATTTTGGCTTCAGAATCGTTTTCGAGACTTTCAGTTTTTTATTCCTTTAAAGTGCTTTTCAGCTCCCGAATATCGTTTTCAATACATTTTCAATGTTTTGTATGAAACTTCTGGATGAATGGTTTCCCATCACTATGACCATGTTAATCTTGGTGGTTTATAGATGAGAAAGGGGTTTTGGCATTGAATTTGAGTTGTTACTAGTAAGTCATATCATGTTTACTGTTAACAAGATCTTCAGACACGAATTTGGCTTCAGAATCGTTTTCGAGACTTTCAGTTTTTTATTCCTTTAAAGTGCTTTTCAGCTCCCGAATATCGTTTTCAATACATTTTCAATGTTTTGTATGACACTTCTGGGGTTCCCATCAATATCACTATTCCACCATGTTAATCTTGGTGATTTATACATGAGAAAAGGGTTTTGGCATTGAAATTGAGTGTTACTAGTCAGCAATATCATGTTTACTGTTAACAAGATCTTCAGACACGAATTTGGCTTCAGAATCGTTTTCGAGACTTTCAGTTTTTTATTCCTTTAAAGTGCTTTTCAGCTCCCGAATATCGTTTTCAATACATTTTCAATGTTTTGTATGAAACGTCTGGATGAATGGTTTCCCATCACTATGACCATGTTAATCTTGGTGGTTTATACATGAGAAAAGGGTTTTGGCATTGAAATTGAGTGTTACTAGTCAGTAATATCATGTTTACTGTTAACAAGATCTTCAGACACGAATTTGGCTTCAGAATACGTTTTTGAAACTTTCAGTTTTTTATTCCTTTAAAGTGCTTTTCAGCTCCTGAATAGCGTTTTAAATATATTTGCCATGTTTTGTATGACACTTCTGGGGTTCCCATCAATATCACTATTCCACCATGTTAATCTTGGTGATTTATACATGAGAAAAGGGTTTTGGCATTGAAATTGAGTGTTACTAGTCAGCAATATCATGTTTACTGTTAACAATATCTTCAGACACGAATTTGGCTTCAGAATACGTTTTTGAAACTTTCAGTTTTGTATTCCTTTAAAGTGCTTTTAAGCTCCTGAATATCGTTTTCAATGCATTTGCAATGTTTTGTATGAAACTTCTGGATGAATGGTTTCCCATCACTATGACCATGTTAATCTTGGTGGTTTATAGATGAGAAAGGGGTTTTGGCATTGAATTTGAGTTGTTACTAGTCAGTCATATCATGTTTACTGTTAACAAAATCTTCAGACACGATTTTGGCTTCAGAATCGTTTTCGAGACTTTCAGTTTTTTATTCCTTTAAAGTGCTTTTCAGCTCCCGAATATCGTTTTCAATACATTTTCAATGTTTTGTATGAAACTTCTGGATGAATGGTTTCCCATCACTATGACCATGTTAATCTTGGTGGTTTATATATGAGAAAAGGGTTTTGGCATTGAAATTGAGTGTTACTAGTCAATCATATCATGTTTACTGCTGACAAGATCTTCAGACACGATTTTGGCTTCAGAATCCGTTTTTGAAACTTTCAGTTTTTTTTTTTTTTATCATTGCTTTAAAGTGCTTTTCAGCTCCTTAATAGCGTCTTCAATGCATTTGCAATGTTTTGTATGAATATTTTGGGTTTCCCATCAATATGACTATTCTACCATGTTAATCTTGGTGATTTATACAAGAGAAAAGGGTTTTGGCATTGAAATTGAGTGTTCCTAGACGGTCATATCATGTTTACTGTTAACAAGATCTTCAGAATCCGTTTTCGAGACTTTCAGTTTTGTATTCCTTTAAAGTGCTTTTCAGCTCCTAAATAGCGTTTTTAATGCATTTGCAATGTTTTGTATGAAACTTCTGGATGAATGGTTTCCCATCACTATGACCATGTTAATCTTGGTGGTTTATAGATGAGAAAGGGGTTTTGGCATTGAATTTGAGTTGTTACTAGTCAGTCATATCATGTTTACTGTTAACAAAATCTTCAGACACGATTTTGGCTTCAGAATCGTTTTCGAGACTTTCAGTTTTTTATTCCTTTAAAGTGCTTTTCAGCTCCCGAATATCGTTTTCAATACATTTTCAATGTTTTGTATGAAACTTCTGGATGAATGGTTTCCCATCACTATGACCATGTTAATCTTGGTGGTTTATAGATGAGAAAGGGGTTTTGGCATTGAATTTGAGTTGTTACTAGTAAGTCATATCATGTTTACTGTTAACAAGATCTTCAGACACGAATTTGGCTTCAGAATCGTTTTCGAGACTTTCAGTTTTTTATTCCTTTAAAGTGCTTTTCAGCTCCCGAATATCGTTTTCAATACATTTTCAATGTTTTGTATGACACTTCTGGGGTTCCCATCAATATCACTATTCCACCATGTTAATCTTGGTGATTTATACATGAGAAAAGGGTTTTGGCATTGAAATTGAGTGTTACTAGTCAGCAATATCATGTTTACTGTTAACAATATCTTCAGACACGAATTTGGCTTCAGAATACGTTTTTGAAACTTTCAGTTTTGTATTCCTTTAAAGTGCTTTTCAGCTCGTGAATATCGTTTTCAATGCATTTGCAATGTTTTGTATGAAACTTCTGGATGAATGGTTTCCCATCACTATGACTATTCTATGTTAATCTTGGTGGTTTATACATGAGAAAGGGGTTTTGGCATTAAAATTGAGTGTTACTAGTCAATCATATCATGTTTACTGCTGACAAGATCTTCAGACACGATTTTGGCTTCAGAATCCGTTTTTGAGACTTTCAGTTTTTTTTTTTTTTATCATTGCTTTAAAGTGCTTTTCAGCTCCTTAATAGCGTCTTCAATGCATTTGCAATGTTTTGTATGAATATTTTGGGTTTCCCATCAATATGACTATTCTACCATGTTAATCTTGGTGATTTATACAAGAGAAAAGGGTTTTGGCATTGAAATTGAGTGTTCCTAGACGGTCATATCATGTTTACTGTTAACAAGATCTTCAGAATCCGTTTTCGAGACTTTCAGTTTTGTATTCCTTTAAAGTGCTTTTCAGCTCCTAAATAGCGTTTTCAATGCATTTGCAATGTTTTGTATGAAACTTCTGGATGAATGGTTTCCCATCACTATGACCATGTTAATCTTGGTGGTTTATAGATGAGAAAGGGGTTTTGGCATTGAATTTGAGTTGTTACTAGTAAGTCATATCATGTTTACTGTTAACAAGATCTTCAGACACGAATTTGGCTTCAGAATCGTTTTCGAGACTTTCAGTTTTTTATTCCTTTAAAGTGCTTTTCAGCTCCCGAATATCGTTTTCAATACATTTTCAATGTTTTGTATGAAACGTCTGGATGAATGGTTTCCCATCACTATGACCATGTTAATCTTGGTGGTTTATAGATGAGAAAGGGGTTTTGGCATTGAATTTGAGTTGTTACTAGTCAGTCATATCATGTTTACTGTTAACAAGATCTTCAGACACGAATTTGGCTTCAGAATCGTTTTCGAGACTTTCAGTTTTTTATTCCTTTAAAGTGCTTTTCAGCTCCCGAATATCGTTTTCAATACATTTTCAATGTTTTGTATGAAACGTCTGGATGAATGGTTTCCCATCACTATGACCATGTTAATCTTGGTGGTTTATACATGAGAAAAGGGTTTTGGCATTGAAATTGAGTGTTACTAGTCAGTAATATCATGTTTACTGTTAACAAGATCTTCAGACACGAATTTGGCTTCAGAATACGTTTTTGAAACTTTCAGTTTTTTATTCCTTTAAAGTGCTTTTCAGCTCCTGAATAGCGTTTTAAATATATTTGCCATGTTTTGTATGACACTTCTGGGGTTCCCATCAATATCACTATTCCACCATGTTAATCTTGGTGATTTATACATGAGAAAAGGGTTTTGGCATTGAAATTGAGTGTTACTAGTCAGTCATATCATGTTTACTGTTAACAAAATCTTCAGACACGATTTTGGCTTCAGAATCGTTTTCGAGACTTTCAGTTTTTTATTCCTTTAAAGTGCTTTTCAGCTCCCGAATATCGTTTTCAATACATTTTCAATGTTTTGTATGAAACTTCTGGATGAATGGTTTCCCATCACTATGACCATGTTAATCTTGGTGGTTTATATATGAGAAAAGGGTTTTGGCATTGAAATTGAGTGTTACTAGTCAATCATATCATGTTTACTGCTGACAAGATCTTCAGACACGATTTTGGCTTCAGAATCCGTTTTTGAAACTTTCAGTTTTTTTTTTTTTTATCATTGCTTTAAAGTGCTTTTCAGCTCCTTAATAGCGTCTTCAATGCATTTGCAATGTTTTGTATGAATATTTTGGGTTTCCCATCAATATGACTATTCTACCATGTTAATCTTGGTGATTTATACAAGAGAAAAGGGTTTTGGCATTGAAATTGAGTGTTCCTAGACGGTCATATCATGTTTACTGTTAACAAGATCTTCAGAATCCGTTTTCGAGACTTTCAGTTTTGTATTCCTTTAAAGTGCTTTTCAGCTCCTAAATAGCGTTTTTAATGCATTTGCAATGTTTTGTATGAAACTTCTGGATGAATGGTTTCCCATCACTATGACCATGTTAATCTTGGTGGTTTATAGATGAGAAAGGGGTTTTGGCATTGAATTTGAGTTGTTACTAGTCAGTCATATCATGTTTACTGTTAACAAAATCTTCAGACACGATTTTGGCTTCAGAATCGTTTTCGAGACTTTCAGTTTTTTATTCCTTTAAAGTGCTTTTCAGCTCCCGAATATCGTTTTCAATACATTTTCAATGTTTTGTATGAAACTTCTGGATGAATGGTTTCCCATCACTATGACCATGTTAATCTTGGTGGTTTATAGATGAGAAAGGGGTTTTGGCATTGAATTTGAGTTGTTACTAGTAAGTCATATCATGTTTACGGTTAACAAGATCTTCAGACACGAATTTGGCTTCAGAATCGTTTTCGAGACTTTCAGTTTTTTATTCCTTTAAAGTGCTTTTCAGCTCCCGAATATCGTTTTCAATACATTTTCAATGTTTTGTATGACACTTCTGGGGTTCCCATCAATATCACTATTCCACCATGTTAATCTTGGTGATTTATACATGAGAAAAGGGTTTTGGCATTGAAATTGAGTGTTACTAGTCAGCAATATCATGTTTACTGTTAACAATATCTTCAGACACGAATTTGGCTTCAGAATACGTTTTTGAAACTTTCAGTTTTGTATTCCTTTAAAGTGCTTTTAAGCTCCTGAATATCGTTTTCAATGCATTTGCAATGTTTTGTATGAAACTTCTGGATGAATGGTTTCCCATCACTATGACCATGTTAATCTTGGTGGTTTATAGATGAGAAAGGGGTTTTGGCATTGAATTTGAGTTGTTACTAGTCAGTCATATCATGTTTACTGTTAACAAAATCTTCAGACACGATTTTGGCTTCAGAATCGTTTTCGAGACTTTCAGTTTTTTATTCCTTTAAAGTGCTTTTCAGCTCCCGAATATCGTTTTCAATACATTTTCAATGTTTTGTATGAAACTTCTGGATGAATGGTTTCCCATCACTATGACCATGTTAATCTTGGTGGTTTATATATGAGAAAAGGGTTTTGGCATTGAAATTGAGTGTTACTAGTCAATCATATCATGTTTACTGCTGACAAGATCTTCAGACACGATTTTGGCTTCAGAATCCGTTTTTGAAACTTTCAGTTTTTTTTTTTTTTATCATTGCTTTAAAGTGCGTTTCAGCTCCTTAATAGCGTCTTCAATGCATTTGCAATGTTTTGTATGAATATTTTGGGTTTCCCATCAATATGACTATTCTACCATGTTAATCTTGGTGATTTATACAAGAGAAAAGGGTTTTGGCATTGAAATTGAGTGTTCCTAGACGGTCATATCATGTTTACTGTTAACAAGATCTTCAGAATCCGTTTTCGAGACTTTCAGTTTTGTATTCCTTTAAAGTGCTTTTCAGCTCCTAAATAGCGTTTTTAATGCATTTGCAATGTTTTGTATGAAACTTCTGGATGAATGGTTTCCCATCACTATGACCATGTTAATCTTGGTGGTTTATAGATGAGAAAGGGGTTTTGGCATTGAATTTGAGTTGTTACTAGTAAGTCATATCATGTTTACTGTTAACAAGATCTTCAGACACGAATTTGGCTTCAGAATCGTTTTCGAGACTTTCAGTTTTTTATTCCTTTAAAGTGCTTTTCAGCTCCCGAATATCGTTTTCAATACATTTTCAATGTTTTGTATGAAACGTCTGGATGAATGGTTTCCCATCACTATGACCATGTTAATCTTGGTGGTTTATAGATGAGAAAGGGGTTTTGGCATTGAATTTGAGTTGTTACTAGTCAGTCATATCATGTTTACTGCTGACAAGATCTTCAGACACGATTTTGGCTTCAGAATCCGTTTTTGAGACTTTCAGTTTTTTTTATTTTATCATTGCTTTAAAGTGCTTTTCAGCTCCTTAATAGCGTCTTCAATGCATTTGCAATGTTTTGTATGAATATTTTGGGTTTCCCATCAATATGACTATTCTACCATGTTAATCTTGGTGATTTATACAAGAGAAAAGGGTTTTGGCATTGAAATTGAGTGTTCCTAGACGGTCATATCATGTTTACTGTTAACAAGATCTTCAGAATCCGTTTTCGAGACTTTCAGTTTTGTATTCCTTTAAAGTGCTTTTCAGCTCCTAAATAGCGTTTTCAATGCATTTGCAATGTTTTGTATGAAACTTCTGGATGAATGGTTTCCCATCACTATGACCATGTTAATCTTGGTGGTTTATAGATGAGAAAGGGGTTTTGGCATTGAATTTGAGTTGTTACTAGTCAGTCATATCATGTTTACTGTTAACAAGATCTTCAGACACGAATTTGGCTTCAGAATCGTTTTCGAGACTTTCAGTTTTTTATTCCTTTAAAGTGCTTTTCAGCTCCCGAATATCGTTTTCAATACATTTTCAATGTTTTGTATGAAACGTCTGGATGAATGGTTTCCCATCACTATGACCATGTTAATCTTGGTGGTTAATAGATGAGAAAGGGGTTTTGGCATTGAATTTGAGTTGTTACTAGTCAGTCATATCATGTTTACTGTTAACAAGATCTTCAGACACGAATTTGGCTTCAGAATCGTTTTCGAGACTTTCAGTTTTTTATTCCTTTAAAGTGCTTTTCAGCTCCCGAATATCGTTTTCAATACATTTTCAATGTTTTGTATGAAACGTCTGGATGAATGGTTTCCCATCACTATGACCATGTTAATCTTGGTGGTTTATAGATGAGAAAGGGGTTTTGGCATTGAATTTGAGTTGTTACTAGTCAGTAATATCATGTTTACTGTTAACAAGATCTTCAGACACGAATTTGGCTTCAGAATACGTTTTTGAAACTTTCAGTTTTTTATTCCTTTAAAGTGCTTTTCAGCTCCTGAATAGCGTTTTAAATATATTTGCCATGTTTTGTATGACACTTCTGGGGTTCCCATCAATATCACTATTCCACCATGTTAATCTTGGTGATTTATACATGAGAAAAGGGTTTTGGCATTGAAATTGAGTGTTACTAGTCAGCAATATCATGTGTTAATCTTGGTGATTTATACATGAGAAAAGGGTTTTGGCATTGAAATTGAGTGTTACTAGTCAGCAATATCATGTTTACTGTTAACAATATCTTCAGACACGAATTTGGCTTCAGAATACGTTTTTGAAACTTTCAGTTATGTATTCCTTTAAAGTGCTTTTCAGCTCCTGAATATCGTTTTCAATGCATTTGCAATGTTTTGTATGAAACTTCTGGATGAATGGTTTCCCATCACTAAGACTATTCTACCATGTTAATCTTGGTGGTTTATACTTAAGAAAATGGTTTTGGCATCGAAATGGAGTGTTACTAGTCAGCAATATCATGTTTACTGTTAACAATATCTTCAGACACGAATTTGGCTTCAGAATACGTTTTTGAAACTTTCAGTTATGTATTCCTTTAAAGTGCTTTTCAGCTCCTGAATATCGTTTTCAATGCATTTGCAATGTTTTGTATGAAACTTCTGGATGAATGGTTTCCCATCACTAAGACTATTCTACCATGTTAATCTTGGTGGTTTATACATGAGAAAAGGGTTTTGGCATTGAAATTGAGTGTTACTAGTCAGTAATATCATGTTTACTGTTAACAAGATCTTCAGACACGAATTTGGCTTCAGAATACGTTTTTGAAACTTTCAGTTTTTTATTCCTTTAAAGTGCTTTTCAGCTCCTGAATAGCGTTTTAAATATATTTGCCATGTTTTGTATGACACTTCTGGGGTTCCCATCAATATCACTATTCCACCATGTTAATCTTGGTGATTTATACATGAGAAAAGGGTTTTGGCATTGAAATTGAGTGTTACTAGTCAGCAATATCATGTTTACTGTTAACAATATCTTCAGACACGAATTTGGCTTCAGAATACGTTTTTGAAACTTTCAGTTTTGTATTCCTTTAAAGTGCTTTTAAGCTCCTGAATATCGTTTTCAATGCATTTGCAATGTTTTGTATGAAACTTCTGGATGAATGGTTTCCCATCACTATGACCATGTTAATCTTGGTGGTTTATAGATGAGAAAGGGGTTTTGGCATTAAATTTGAGTTGTTACTAGTCAGTCATATCATGTTTACTGTTAACAAAATCTTCAGACACGATTTTGGCTTCAGAATCGTTTTCGAGACTTTCAGTTTTTTATTCCTTTAAAGTGCTTTTCAGCTCCCGAATATCGTTTTCAATACATTTTCAATGTTTTGTATGAAACTTCTGGATGAATGGTTTCCCATCACTATGACCATGTTAATCTTGGTGGTTTATATATGAGAAAAGGGTTTTGGCATTGAAATTGAGTGTTACTAGTCAATCATATCATGTTTACTGCTGACAAGATCTTCAGACACGAATTTGGCTTCAGAATACGTTTTTGAAACTTTCAGTTATGTATTCCTTTAAAGTGCTTTTCAGCTCCTGAATATCGTTTTCAATGCATTTGCAATGTTTTGTATGAAACTTCTGGATGAATGGTTTCCCATCACTAAGACTATTCTACCATGTTAATCTTGGTGGTTTATACTTAAGAAAATGGTTTTGGCATCGAAATGGAGTGTTACTAGTCAGCAATATCATGTTTACTGTTAACAATATCTTCAGACACGAATTTGGCTTCAGAATACGTTTTTGAAACTTTCAGTTATGTATTCCTTTAAAGTGCTTTTCAGCTCCTGAATATCGTTTTCAATGCATTTGCAATGTTTTGTATGAAACTTCTGGATGAATGGTTTCCCATCACTAAGACTATTCTACCATGTTAATCTTGGTGGTTTATACTTAAGAAAATGGTTTTGGCATCGAAATGGAGTGTTACTAGTCAGCAATATCATGTTTACTGTTAACAATATCTTCAGACACGAATTTGGCTTCAGAATACGTTTTTGAAACTTTCAGTTATGTATTCCTTTAAAGTGCTTTTCAGCTCCTGAATATCGTTTTCAATGCATTTGCAATGTTTTGTATGAAACTTCTGGATGAATGGTTTCCCATCACTAAGACTATTCTACCATGTTAATCTTGGTGGTTTATACATGAGAAAAGGGTTTTGGCATTGAAATTGAGTGTTACTAGTCAGTAATATCATGTTTACTGTTAACAAGATCTTCAGACACGAATTTGGCTTCAGAATACGTTTTTGAAACTTTCAGTTTTTTATTCCTTTAAAGTGCTTTTCAGCTCCTGAATAGCGTTTTAAATATATTTGCCATGTTTTGTATGACACTTCTGGGGTTCCCATCAATATCACTATTCCACCATGTTAATCTTGGTGATTTATACATGAGAAAAGGGTTTTGGCATTGAAATTGAGTGTTACTAGTCAGCAATATCATGTTTACTGTTAACAATATCTTCAGACACGAATTTGGCTTCAGAATACGTTTTTGAAACTTTCAGTTTTGTATTCCTTTAAAGTGCTTTTAAGCTCCTGAATATCGTTTTCAATGCATTTGCAATGTTTTGTATGAAACTTCTGGATGAATGGTTTCCCATCACTATGACCATGTTAATCTTGGTGGTTTATAGATGAGAAAGGGGTTTTGGCATTAAATTTGAGTTGTTACTAGTCAGTCATATCATGTTTACTGTTAACAAAATCTTCAGACACGATTTTGGCTTCAGAATCGTTTTCGAGACTTTCAGTTTTTTATTCCTTTAAAGTGCTTTTCAGCTCCCGAATATCGTTTTCAATACATTTTCAATGTTTTGTATGAAACTTCTGGATGAATGGTTTCCCATCACTATGACCATGTTAATCTTGGTGGTTTATATATGAGAAAAGGGTTTTGGCATTGAAATTGAGTGTTACTAGTCAATCATATCATGTTTACTGCTGACAAGATCTTCAGACACGAATTTGGCTTCAGAATACGTTTTTGAAACTTTCAGTTATGTATTCCTTTAAAGTGCTTTTCAGCTCCTGAATATCGTTTTCAATGCATTTGCAATGTTTTGTATGAAACTTCTGGATGAATGGTTTCCCATCACTAAGACTATTCTACCATGTTAATCTTGGTGGTTTATACTTAAGAAAATGGTTTTGGCATCGAAATGGAGTGTTACTAGTCAGTAATATCATGTTTACTGTTAACAAGATCTTCAGACACGAATTTGGCTTCAGAATCCGTTTTCGAGACTTTCAGTTTTTTATTCCTTTAAAGTGCTTTTCAGCTTCTGAATAGCGTTTTCAATGCATTTGCAATGTTTTGTATGAAACTTCTGGATGAATGGTTTCCCATCACTATGACTATTCTATGTTAATCTTGGTGGTTTATACATGAGAAAGGGGTTTTGGCATTAAAATTGAGTGTTACTAGTCAATCATATCATGTTTACTGCTGACAAGATCTTCAGACACGATTTTGGCTTCAGAATCCGTTTTTGAGACTTTCAGTTTTTTTTTATTTTATCATTGCTTTAAAGTGCTTTTCAGCTCCTTAATAGCGTCTTCAATGCATTTGCAATGTTTTGTATGAATATTTTGGGTTTCCCATCAATATGACTATTCTACCATGTTAATCTTGGTGATTTATACAAGAGAAAAGGGTTTTGGCATTGAAATTGAGTGTTCCTAGACGGTCATATCATGTTTACTGTTAACAAGATCTTCAGAATCCGTTTTCGAGACTTTCAGTTTTGTATTCCTTTAAAGTGCTTTTCAGCTCCTAAATAGCGTTTTCAATGCATTTGCAATGTTTTGTATGACACTTCTGGGGTTCCCATCAATATCACTATTCCACCATGTTAATCTTGGTGGTTTATAGATGAGAAAGGGGTTTTGGCATTGAATTTGAGTTGTTACTAGTCAGTCATATCATGTTTACTGTTAACAAGATCTTCAGACACGAATTTGGCTTCAGAATCGTTTTCGAGACTTTCAGTTTTTTATTCCTTTAAAGTGCTTTTCAGCTCCCGAATATCGTTTTCAATACATTTTCAATGTTTTGTATGAAACGTCTGGATGAATGGTTTCCCATCACTATGACCATGTTAATCTTGGTGGTTTATAGATGAGAAAGGGGTTTTGGCATTGAATTTGAGTTGTTACTAGTCAGTCATATCATGTTTACTGTTAACAAGATCTTCAGACACGAATTTGGCTTCAGAATCGTTTTCGAGACTTTCAGTTTTTTATTCCTTTAAAGTGCTTTTCAGCTCCCGAATATCGTTTTCAATACATTTTCAATGTTTTGTATGAAACGTCTGGATGAATGGTTTCCCATCACTATGACCATGTTAATCTTGGTGGTTTATAGATGAGAAAGGGGTTTTGGCATTGAATTTGAGTTGTTACTAGTCAGTAATATCATGTTTACTGTTAACAAGATCTTCAGACACGAATTTGGCTTCAGAATACGTTTTTGAAACTTTCAGTTTTTTATTCCTTTAAAGTGCTTTTCAGCTCCTGAATAGCGTTTTAAATATATTTGCCATGTTTTGTATGACACTTCTGGGGTTCCCATCAATATCACTATTCCACCATGTTAATCTTGGTGATTTATACATGAGAAAAGGGTTTTGGCATTGAAATTGAGTGTTACTAGTCAGCAATATCATGTGTTAATCTTGGTGATTTATACATGAGAAAAGGGTTTTGGCATTGAAATTGAGTGTTACTAGTCAGCAATATCATGTTTACTGTTAACAATATCTTCAGACACGAATTTGGCTTCAGAATACGTTTTTGAAACTTTCAGTTATGTATTCCTTTAAAGTGCTTTTCAGCTCCTGAATATCGTTTTCAATGCATTTGCAATGTTTTGTATGAAACTTCTGGATGAATGGTTTCCCATCACTAAGACTATTCTACCATGTTAATCTTGGTGGTTTATACTTAAGAAAATGGTTTTGGCATCGAAATGGAGTGTTACTAGTCAGCAATATCATGTTTACTGTTAACAATATCTTCAGACACGAATTTGGCTTCAGAATACGTTTTTGAAACTTTCAGTTATGTATTCCTTTAAAGTGCTTTTCAGCTCCTGAATATCGTTTTCAATGCATTTGCAATGTTTTGTATGAAACTTCTGGATGAATGGTTTCCCATCACTAAGACTATTCTACCATGTTAATCTTGGTGGTTTATACATGAGAAAAGGGTTTTGGCATTGAAATTGAGTGTTACTAGTCAGTAATATCATGTTTACTGTTAACAAGATCTTCAGACACGAATTTGGCTTCAGAATACGTTTTTGAAACTTTCAGTTTTTTATTCCTTTAAAGTGCTTTTCAGCTCCTGAATAGCGTTTTAAATATATTTGCCATGTTTTGTATGACACTTCTGGGGTTCCCATCAATATCACTATTCCACCATGTTAATCTTGGTGATTTATACATGAGAAAAGGGTTTTGGCATTGAAATTGAGTGTTACTAGTCAGCAATATCATGTTTACTGTTAACAATATCTTCAGACACGAATTTGGCTTCAGAATACGTTTTTGAAACTTTCAGTTTTGTATTCCTTTAAAGTGCTTTTAAGCTCCTGAATATCGTTTTCAATGCATTTGCAATGTTTTGTATGAAACTTCTGGATGAATGGTTTCCCATCACTATGACCATGTTAATCTTGGTGGTTTATAGATGAGAAAGGGGTTTTGGCATTAAATTTGAGTTGTTACTAGTCAGTCATATCATGTTTACTGTTAACAAAATCTTCAGACACGATTTTGGCTTCAGAATCGTTTTCGAGACTTTCAGTTTTTTATTCCTTTAAAGTGCTTTTCAGCTCCCGAATATCGTTTTCAATACATTTTCAATGTTTTGTATGAAACTTCTGGATGAATGGTTTCCCATCACTATGACCATGTTAATCTTGGTGGTTTATATATGAGAAAAGGGTTTTGGCATTGAAATTGAGTGTTACTAGTCAATCATATCATGTTTACTGCTGACAAGATCTTCAGACACGAATTTGGCTTCAGAATACGTTTTTGAAACTTTCAGTTATGTATTCCTTTAAAGTGCTTTTCAGCTCCTGAATATCGTTTTCAATGCATTTGCAATGTTTTGTATGAAACTTCTGGATGAATGGTTTCCCATCACTAAGACTATTCTACCATGTTAATCTTGGTGGTTTATACTTAAGAAAATGGTTTTGGCATCGAAATGGAGTGTTACTAGTCAGCAATATCATGTTTACTGTTAACAATATCTTCAGACACGAATTTGGCTTCAGAATACGTTTTTGAAACTTTCAGTTATGTATTCCTTTAAAGTGCTTTTCAGCTCCTGAATATCGTTTTCAATGCATTTGCAATGTTTTGTATGAAACTTCTGGATGAATGGTTTCCCATCACTAAGACTATTCTACCATGTTAATCTTGGTGGTTTATACATGAGAAAAGGGTTTTGGCATTGAAATTGAGTGTTACTAGTCAGTAATATCATGTTTACTGTTAACAAGATCTTCAGACACGAATTTGGCTTCAGAATACGTTTTTGAAACTTTCAGTTTTTTATTCCTTTAAAGTGCTTTTCAGCTCCTGAATAGCGTTTTAAATATATTTGCCATGTTTTGTATGACACTTCTGGGGTTCCCATCAATATCACTATTCCACCATGTTAATCTTGGTGATTTATACATGAGAAAAGGGTTTTGGCATTGAAATTGAGTGTTACTAGTCAGCAATATCATGTTTACTGTTAACAATATCTTCAGACACGAATTTGGCTTCAGAATACGTTTTTGAAACTTTCAGTTTTGTATTCCTTTAAAGTGCTTTTAAGCTCCTGAATATCGTTTTCAATGCATTTGCAATGTTTTGTATGAAACTTCTGGATGAATGGTTTCCCATCACTATGACCATGTTAATCTTGGTGGTTTATAGATGAGAAAGGGGTTTTGGCATTAAATTTGAGTTGTTACTAGTCAGTCATATCATGTTTACTGTTAACAAAATCTTCAGACACGATTTTGGCTTCAGAATCGTTTTCGAGACTTTCAGTTTTTTATTCCTTTAAAGTGCTTTTCAGCTCCCGAATATCGTTTTCAATACATTTTCAATGTTTTGTATGAAACTTCTGGATGAATGGTTTCCCATCACTATGACCATGTTAATCTTGGTGGTTTATATATGAGAAAAGGGTTTTGGCATTGAAATTGAGTGTTACTAGTCAATCATATCATGTTTACTGCTGACAAGATCTTCAGACACGAATTTGGCTTCAGAATACGTTTTTGAAACTTTCAGTTATGTATTCCTTTAAAGTGCTTTTCAGCTCCTGAATATCGTTTTCAATGCATTTGCAATGTTTTGTATGAAACTTCTGGATGAATGGTTTCCCATCACTAAGACTATTCTACCATGTTAATCTTGGTGGTTTATACTTAAGAAAATGGTTTTGGCATCGAAATGGAGTGTTACTAGTCAGTAATATCATGTTTACTGTTAACAAGATCTTCAGACACGAATTTGGCTTCAGAATCCGTTTTCGAGACTTTCAGTTTTTTATTCCTTTAAAGTGCTTTTCAGCTTCTGAATAGCGTTTTCAATGCATTTGCAATGTTTTGTATGAAACTTCTGGATGAATGGTTTCCCATCACTATGACTATTCTATGTTAATCTTGGTGGTTTATACATGAGAAAGGGGTTTTGGCATTAAAATTGAGTGTTACTAGTCAATCATATCATGTTTACTGCTGACAAGATCTTCAGACACGATTTTGGCTTCAGAATCCGTTTTTGAGACTTTCAGTTTTTTTTTATTTTATCATTGCTTTAAAGTGCTTTTCAGCTCCTTAATAGCGTCTTCAATGCATTTGCAATGTTTTGTATGAATCTTTTGGGTTTCCCATCAATATGACTATTCTACCATGTTAATCTTGGTGATTTATACAAGAGAAAAGGGTTTTGGCATTGAAATTGAGTGTTCCTAGACGGTCATATCATGTTTACTGTTAACAAGATCTTCAGAATCCGTTTTCGAGACTTTCAGTTTTGTATTCCTTTAAAGTGCTTTTCAGCTCCTAAATAGCGTTTTCAATGCATTTGCAATGTTTTGTATGACACTTCTGGGGTTCCCATCAATATCACTATTCCACCATGTTAATCTTGGTGGTTTATAGATGAGAAAGGGGTTTTGGCATTGAATTTGAGTTGTTACTAGTCAGTCATATCATGTTTACTGTTAACAAGATCTTCAGACACGAATTTGGCTTCAGAATCGTTTTCGAGACTTTCAGTTTTTTATTCCTTTAAAGTGCTTTTCAGCTCCCGAATATCGTTTTCAATACATTTTCAATGTTTTGTATGAAACGTCTGGATGAATGGTTTCCCATCACTATGACCATGTTAATCTTGGTGGTTTATAGATGAGAAAGGGGTTTTGGCATTGAATTTGAGTTGTTACTAGTCAGTCATATCATGTTTACTGTTAACAAGATCTTCAGACACGAATTTGGCTTCAGAATCGTTTTCGAGACTTTCAGTTTTTTATTCCTTTAAAGTGCTTTTCAGCTCCCGAATATCGTTTTCAATACATTTTCAATGTTTTGTATGAAACGTCTGGATGAATGGTTTCCCATCACTATGACCATGTTAATCTTGGTGGTTTATAGATGAGAAAGGGGTTTTGGCATTGAATTTGAGTTGTTACTAGTCAGTAATATCATGTTTACTGTTAACAAGATCTTCAGACACGAATTTGGCTTCAGAATACGTTTTTGAAACTTTCAGTTTTTTATTCCTTTAAAGTGCTTTTCAGCTCCTGAATAGCGTTTTAAATATATTTGCCATGTTTTGTATGACACTTCTGGGGTTCCCATCAATATCACTATTCCACCATGTTAATCTTGGTGATTTATACATGAGAAAAGGGTTTTGGCATTGAAATTGAGTGTTACTAGTCAGCAATATCATGTGTTAATCTTGGTGATTTATACATGAGAAAAGGGTTTTGGCATTGAAATTGAGTGTTACTAGTCAGCAATATCATGTTTACTGTTAACAATATCTTCAGACACGAATTTGGCTTCAGAATACGTTTTTGAAACTTTCAGTTATGTATTCCTTTAAAGTGCTTTTCAGCTCCTGAATATCGTTTTCAATGCATTTGCAATGTTTTGTATGAAACTTCTGGATGAATGGTTTCCCATCACTAAGACTATTCTACCATGTTAATCTTGGTGGTTTATACTTAAGAAAATGGTTTTGGCATCGAAATGGAGTGTTACTAGTCAGCAATATCATGTTTACTGTTAACAATATCTTCAGACACGAATTTGGCTTCAGAATACGTTTTTGAAACTTTCAGTTATGTATTCCTTTAAAGTGCTTTTCAGCTCCTGAATATCGTTTTCAATGCATTTGCAATGTTTTGTATGAAACTTCTGGATGAATGGTTTCCCATCACTAAGACTATTCTACCATGTTAATCTTGGTGGTTTATACATGAGAAAAGGGTTTTGGCATTGAAATTGAGTGTTACTAGTCAGTAATATCATGTTTACTGTTAACAAGATCTTCAGACACGAATTTGGCTTCAGAATACGTTTTTGAAACTTTCAGTTTTTTATTCCTTTAAAGTGCTTTTCAGCTCCTGAATAGCGTTTTAAATATATTTGCCATGTTTTGTATGACACTTCTGGGGTTCCCATCAATATCACTATTCCACCATGTTAATCTTGATGATTTATACATGAGAAAAGGGTTTTGGCATTGAAATTGAGTGTTACTAGTCAGCAATATCATGTTTACTGTTAACAATATCTTCAGACACGAATTTGGCTTCAGAATACGTTTTTGAAACTTTCAGTTTTGTATTCCTTTAAAGTGC
The DNA here is from genome assembly GCF_038355195.1 of Osmerus mordax. Lineage (NCBI taxonomy): Eukaryota > Metazoa > Chordata > Actinopteri > Osmeriformes > Osmeridae > Osmerus > Osmerus mordax. The sequence goes on from NC_090055.1 coordinate 15,483,308, forward strand.
TTTTAAGCTCCTGAATATCGTTTTCAATGCATTTGCAATGTTTTGTATGAAACTTCTGGATGAATGGTTTCCCATCACTATGACCATGTTAATCTTGGTGGTTTATAGATGAGAAAGGGGTTTTGGCATTAAATTTGAGTTGTTACTAGTCAGTCATATCATGTTTACTGTTAACAAAATCTTCAGACACGATTTTGGCTTCAGAATCGTTTTCGAGACTTTCAGTTTTTTATTCCTTTAAAGTGCTTTTCAGCTCCCGAATATCGTTTTCAATACATTTTCAATGTTTTGTATGAAACTTCTGGATGAATGGTTTCCCATCACTATGACCATGTTAATCTTGGTGGTTTATATATGAGAAAAGGGTTTTGGCATTGAAATTGAGTGTTACTAGTCAATCATATCATGTTTACTGCTGACAAGATCTTCAGACACGAATTTGGCTTCAGAATACGTTTTTGAAACTTTCAGTTATGTATTCCTTTAAAGTGCTTTTCAGCTCCTGAATATCGTTTTCAATGCATTTGCAATGTTTTGTATGAAACTTCTGGATGAATGGTTTCCCATCACTAAGACTATTCTACCATGTTAATCTTGGTGGTTTATACTTAAGAAAATGGTTTTGGCATCGAAATGGAGTGTTACTAGTCAGCAATATCATGTTTACTGTTAACAATATCTTCAGACACGAATTTGGCTTCAGAATACGTTTTTGAAACTTTCAGTTATGTATTCCTTTAAAGTGCTTTTCAGCTCCTGAATATCGTTTTCAATGCATTTGCAATGTTTTGTATGAAACTTCTGGATGAATGGTTTCCCATCACTAAGACTATTCTACCATGTTAATCTTGGTGGTTTATACATGAGAAAAGGGTTTTGGCATTGAAATTGAGTGTTACTAGTCAGTAATATCATGTTTACTGTTAACAAGATCTTCAGACACGAATTTGGCTTCAGAATACGTTTTTGAAACTTTCAGTTTTTTATTCCTTTAAAGTGCTTTTCAGCTCCTGAATATCGTTTTCAATGCATTTGCAATGTTTTGTATGAAACTTCTGGATGAATGGTTTCCCATCACTAAGACTATTCTACCATGTTAATCTTGGTGGTTTATACATGAGAAAAGGGTTTTGGCATTGAAATTGAGTGTTACTAGTCAGTAATATCATGTTTACTGTTAACAAGATCTTCAGACACGAATTTGGCTTCAGAATACGTTTTTGAAACTTTCAGTTTTTTATTCCTTTAAAGTGCTTTTCAGCTCCTGAATAGCGTTTTAAATATATTTGCCATGTTTTGTATGACACTTCTGGGGTTCCCATCAATATCACTATTCCACCATGTTAATCTTGGTGATTTATACATGAGAAAAGGGTTTTGGCATTGAAATTGAGTGTTACTAGTCAGCAATATCATGTTTACTGTTAACAATATCTTCAGACACGAATTTGGCTTCAGAATACGTTTTTGAAACTTTCAGTTTTGTATTCCTTTAAAGTGCTTTTAAGCTCCTGAATATCGTTTTCAATGCATTTGCAATGTTTTGTATGAAACTTCTGGATGAATGGTTTCCCATCACTATGACCATGTTAATCTTGGTGGTTTATAGATGAGAAAGGGGTTTTGGCATTAAATTTGAGTTGTTACTAGTCAGTCATATCATGTTTACTGTTAACAAAATCTTCAGACACGATTTTGGCTTCAGAATCGTTTTCGAGACTTTCAGTTTTTTATTCCTTTAAAGTGCTTTTCAGCTCCCGAATATCGTTTTCAATACATTTTCAATGTTTTGTATGAAACTTCTGGATGAATGGTTTCCCATCACTATGACCATGTTAATCTTGGTGGTTTATATATGAGAAAAGGGTTTTGGCATTGAAATTGAGTGTTCCTAGACGGTCATATCATGTTTACTGTTAACAAGATCTTCAGAATCCGTTTTCGAGACTTTCAGTTTTGTATTCCTTTAAAGTGCTTTTCAGCTCCTAAATAGCGTTTTCAATGCATTTGCAATGTTTTGTATGACACTTCTGGGGTTCCCATCAATATCACTATTCCACCATGTTAATCTTGGTGGTTTATAGATGAGAAAGGGGTTTTGGCATTGAATTTGAGTTGTTACTAGTCAGTCATATCATGTTTACTGTTAACAAGATCTTCAGACACGAATTTGGCTTCAGAATCGTTTTCGAGACTTTCAGTTTTTTATTCCTTTAAAGTGCTTTTCAGCTCCCGAATATCGTTTTCAATACATTTTCAATGTTTTGTATGAAACGTCTGGATGAATGGTTTCCCATCACTATGACCATGTTAATCTTGGTGGTTTATAGATGAGAAAGGGGTTTTGGCATTGAATTTGAGTTGTTACTAGTCAGTCATATCATGTTTACTGTTAACAAGATCTTCAGACACGAATTTGGCTTCAGAATCGTTTTCGAGACTTTCAGTTTTTTATTCCTTTAAAGTGCTTTTCAGCTCCCGAATATCGTTTTCAATACATTTTCAATGTTTTGTATGAAACGTCTGGATGAATGGTTTCCCATCACTATGACCATGTTAATCTTGGTGGTTTATAGATGAGAAAGGGGTTTTGGCATTGAATTTGAGTTGTTACTAGTCAGTAATATCATGTTTACTGTTAACAAGATCTTCAGACACGAATTTGGCTTCAGAATACGTTTTTGAAACTTTCAGTTTTTTATTCCTTTAAAGTGCTTTTCAGCTCCTGAATAGCGTTTTAAATATATTTGCCATGTTTTGTATGACACTTCTGGGGTTCCCATCAATATCACTATTCCACCATGTTAATCTTGGTGATTTATACATGAGAAAAGGGTTTTGGCATTGAAATTGAGTGTTACTAGTCAGCAATATCATGTGTTAATCTTGGTGATTTATACATGAGAAAAGGGTTTTGGCATTGAAATTGAGTGTTACTAGTCAGCAATATCATGTTTACTGTTAACAATATCTTCAGACACGAATTTGGCTTCAGAATACGTTTTTGAAACTTTCAGTTATGTATTCCTTTAAAGTGCTTTTCAGCTCCTGAATATCGTTTTCAATGCATTTGCAATGTTTTGTATGAAACTTCTGGATGAATGGTTTCCCATCACTAAGACTATTCTACCATGTTAATCTTGGTGGTTTATACTTAAGAAAATGGTTTTGGCATCAAAATGGAGTGTTACTAGTCAGCAATATCATGTTTACTGTTAACAATATCTTCAGACACGAATTTGGCTTCAGAATACGTTTTTGAAACTTTCAGTTATGTATTCCTTTAAAGTGCTTTTCAGCTCCTGAATATCGTTTTCAATGCATTTGCAATGTTTTGTATGAAACTTCTGGATGAATGGTTTCCCATCACTAAGACTATTCTACCATGTTAATCTTGGTGGTTTATACATGAGAAAAGGGTTTTGGCATTGAAATTGAGTGTTACTAGTCAGTAATATCATGTTTACTGTTAACAAGATCTTCAGACACGAATTTGGCTTCAGAATACGTTTTTGAAACTTTCAGTTTTTTATTCCTTTAAAGTGCTTTTCAGCTCCTGAATAGCGTTTTAAATATATTTGCCATGTTTTGTATGACACTTCTGGGGTTCCCATCAATATCACTATTCCACCATGTTAATCTTGATGATTTATACATGAGAAAAGGGTTTTGGCATTGAAATTGAGTGTTACTAGTCAGCAATATCATGTTTACTGTTAACAATATCTTCAGACACGAATTTGGCTTCAGAATACGTTTTTGAAACTTTCAGTTTTGTATTCCTTTAAAGTGCTTTTAAGCTCCTGAATATCGTTTTCAATGCATTTGCAATGTTTTGTATGAAACTTCTGGATGAATGGTTTCCCATCACTATGACCATGTTAATCTTGGTGGTTTATAGATGAGAAAGGGGTTTTGGCATTAAATTTGAGTTGTTACTAGTCAGTCATATCATGTTTACTGTTAACAAAATCTTCAGACACGATTTTGGCTTCAGAATCGTTTTCGAGACTTTCAGTTTTTTATTCCTTTAAAGTGCTTTTCAGCTCCCGAATATCGTTTTCAATACATTTTCAATGTTTTGTATGAAACTTCTGGATGAATGGTTTCCCATCACTATGACCATGTTAATCTTGGTGGTTTATATATGAGAAAAGGGTTTTGGCATTGAAATTGAGTGTTACTAGTCAATCATATCATGTTTACTGCTGACAAGATCTTCAGACACGAATTTGGCTTCAGAATACGTTTTTGAAACTTTCAGTTATGTATTCCTTTAAAGTGCTTTTCAGCTCCTGAATATCGTTTTCAATGCATTTGCAATGTTTTGTATGAAACTTCTGGATGAATGGTTTCCCATCACTAAGACTATTCTACCATGTTAATCTTGGTGGTTTATACTTAAGAAAATGGTTTTGGCATCGAAATGGAGTGTTACTAGTCAGCAATATCATGTTTACTGTTAACAATATCTTCAGACACGAATTTGGCTTCAGAATACGTTTTTGAAACTTTCAGTTATGTATTCCTTTAAAGTGCTTTTCAGCTCCTGAATATCGTTTTCAATGCATTTGCAATGTTTTGTATGAAACTTCTGGATGAATGGTTTCCCATCACTAAGACTATTCTACCATGTTAATCTTGGTGGTTTATACATGAGAAAAGGGTTTTGGCATTGAAATTGAGTGTTACTAGTCAGTAATATCATGTTTACTGTTAACAAGATCTTCAGACACGAATTTGGCTTCAGAATACGTTTTTGAAACTTTCAGTTTTTTATTCCTTTAAAGTGCTTTTCAGCTCCTGAATATCGTTTTCAATGCATTTGCAATGTTTTGTATGAAACTTCTGGATGAATGGTTTCCCATCACTAAGACTATTCTACCATGTTAATCTTGGTGGTTTATACATGAGAAAAGGGTTTTGGCATTGAAATTGAGTGTTACTAGTCAGTAATATCATGTTTACTGTTAACAAGATCTTCAGACACGAATTTGGCTTCAGAATACGTTTTTGAAACTTTCAGTTTTTTATTCCTTTAAAGTGCTTTTCAGCTCCTGAATAGCGTTTTAAATATATTTGCCATGTTTTGTATGACACTTCTGGGGTTCCCATCAATATCACTATTCCACCATGTTAATCTTGGTGATTTATACATGAGAAAAGGGTTTTGGCATTGAAATTGAGTGTTACTAGTCAGCAATATCATGTTTACTGTTAACAATATCTTCAGACACGAATTTGGCTTCAGAATACGTTTTTGAAACTTTCAGTTTTGTATTCCTTTAAAGTGCTTTTAAGCTCCTGAATATCGTTTTCAATGCATTTGCAATGTTTTGTATGAAACTTCTGGATGAATGGTTTCCCATCACTATGACCATGTTAATCTTGGTGGTTTATAGATGAGAAAGGGGTTTTGGCATTAAATTTGAGTTGTTACTAGTCAGTCATATCATGTTTACTGTTAACAAAATCTTCAGACACGATTTTGGCTTCAGAATCGTTTTCGAGACTTTCAGTTTTTTATTCCTTTAAAGTGCTTTTCAGCTCCCGAATATCGTTTTCAATACATTTTCAATGTTTTGTATGAAACTTCTGGATGAATGGTTTCCCATCACTATGACCATGTTAATCTTGGTGGTTTATATATGAGAAAAGGGTTTTGGCATTGAAATTGAGTGTTACTAGTCAATCATATCATGTTTACTGCTGACAAGATCTTCAGACACGAATTTGGCTTCAGAATACGTTTTTGAAACTTTCAGTTATGTATTCCTTTAAAGTGCTTTTCAGCTCCTGAATATCGTTTTCAATGCATTTGCAATGTTTTGTATGAAACTTCTGGATGAATGGTTTCCCATCACTAAGACTATTCTACCATGTTAATCTTGGTGGTTTATACTTAAGAAAATGGTTTTGGCATCGAAATGGAGTGTTACTAGTCAGCAATATCATGTTTACTGTTAACAATATCTTCAGACACGAATTTGGCTTCAGAATACGTTTTTGAAACTTTCAGTTATGTATTCCTTTAAAGTGCTTTTCAGCTCCTGAATATCGTTTTCAATGCATTTGCAATGTTTTGTATGAAACTTCTGGATGAATGGTTTCCCATCACTAAGACTATTCTACCATGTTAATCTTGGTGGTTTATACATGAGAAAAGGGTTTTGGCATTGAAATTGAGTGTTACTAGTCAGTAATATCATGTTTACTGTTAACAAGATCTTCAGACACGAATTTGGCTTCAGAATACGTTTTTGAAACTTTCAGTTTTTTATTCCTTTAAAGTGCTTTTCAGCTCCTGAATATCGTTTTCAATGCATTTGCAATGTTTTGTATGAAACTTCTGGATGAATGGTTTCCCATCACTAAGACTATTCTACCATGTTAATCTTGGTGGTTTATACATGAGAAAAGGGTTTTGGCATTGAAATTGAGTGTTACTAGTCAGTAATATCATGTTTACTGTTAACAAGATCTTCAGACACGAATTTGGCTTCAGAATACGTTTTTGAAACTTTCAGTTTTTTATTCCTTTAAAGTGCTTTTCAGCTCCTGAATAGCGTTTTAAATATATTTGCCATGTTTTGTATGACACTTCTGGGGTTCCCATCAATATCACTATTCCACCATGTTAATCTTGGTGATTTATACATGAGAAAAGGGTTTTGGCATTGAAATTGAGTGTTACTAGTCAGCAATATCATGTTTACTGTTAACAATATCTTCAGACACGAATTTGGCTTCAGAATACGTTTTTGAAACTTTCAGTTTTGTATTCCTTTAAAGTGCTTTTAAGCTCCTGAATATCGTTTTCAATGCATTTGCAATGTTTTGTATGAAACTTCTGGATGAATGGTTTCCCATCACTATGACCATGTTAATCTTGGTGGTTTATAGATGAGAAAGGGGTTTTGGCATTAAATTTGAGTTGTTACTAGTCAGTCATATCATGTTTACTGTTAACAAAATCTTCAGACACGATTTTGGCTTCAGAATCGTTTTCGAGACTTTCAGTTTTTTATTCCTTTAAAGTGCTTTTCAGCTCCCGAATATCGTTTTCAATACATTTTCAATGTTTTGTATGAAACTTCTGGATGAATGGTTTCCCATCACTATGACCATGTTAATCTTGGTGGTTTATATATGAGAAAAGGGTTTTGGCATTGAAATTGAGTGTTACTAGTCAATCATATCATGTTTACTGCTGACAAGATCTTCAGACACGAATTTGGCTTCAGAATACGTTTTTGAAACTTTCAGTTATGTATTCCTTTAAAGTGCTTTTCAGCTCCTGAATATCGTTTTCAATGCATTTGCAATGTTTTGTATGAAACTTCTGGATGAATGGTTTCCCATCACTAAGACTATTCTACCATGTTAATCTTGGTGGTTTATACTTAAGAAAATGGTTTTGGCATCGAAATGGAGTGTTACTAGTCAGTAATATCATGTTTACTGTTAACAAGATCTTCAGACACGAATTTGGCTTCAGAATCCGTTTTCGAGACTTTCAGTTTTTTATTCCTTTAAAGTGCTTTTCAGCTTCTGAATAGCGTTTTCAATGCATTTGCAATGTTTTGTATGAAACTTCTGGATGAATGGTTTCCCATCACTATGACTATTCTATGTTAATCTTGGTGGTTTATACATGAGAAAGGGGTTTTGGCATTAAAATTGAGTGTTACTAGTCAATCATATCATGTTTACTGCTGACAAGATCTTCAGACACGATTTTGGCTTCAGAATCCGTTTTTGAGACTTTCAGTTTTTTTTTATTTTATCATTGCTTTAAAGTGCTTTTCAGCTCCTTAATAGCGTCTTCAATGCATTTGCAATGTTTTGTATGAATATTTTGGGTTTCCCATCAATATGACTATTCTACCATGTTAATCTTGGTGATTTATACAAGAGAAAAGGGTTTTGGCATTGAAATTGAGTGTTCCTAGACGGTCATATCATGTTTACTGTTAACAAGATCTTCAGAATCCGTTTTCGAGACTTTCAGTTTTGTATTCCTTTAAAGTGCTTTTCAGCTCCTAAATAGCGTTTTCAATGCATTTGCAATGTTTTGTATGACACTTCTGGGGTTCCCATCAATATCACTATTCCACCATGTTAATCTTGGTGATTTATACATGAGAAAAGGGTTTTGGCATTGAAATTGAGTGTTACTAGTCAGCAATATCATGTTTACTGTTAACAATATCTTCAGACACGAATTTGGCTTCAGAATACGTTTTTGAAACTTTCAGTTTTGTATTCCTTTAAAGTGCTTTTCAGCTCCTGAATATCGTTTTCAATGCATTTGCAATGTTTTGTATGAAACTTCTGGATGAATGGTTTCCCATCACTAAGACTATTCTACCATGTTAATCTTGGTGGTTTATACTTAAGAAAATGGTTTTGGCATCGAAGTGGAGTGTTACTAGTCAGTAATATCATGTTTACTGTTAACAAGATCTTCAGACACGAATTTGGCTTCAGAATCCGTTTTCGAGACTTTCAGTTTTTTATTCCTTTAAAGTGCTTTTCAGCTTCTGAATAGCGTTTTCAATGCATTTGCAATGTTTTGTATGAAACTTCTGGATGAATGGTTTCCCATCACTATGACTATTCTACAATGTTAATCTTGGTGGTTTATACATGAGAAAGGGGTTTTGGCATTAAAATTGAGTGTTACTAGTCAATCATATCATGTTTACTGCTGACAAGATCTTCAGACACGATTTTGGCTTCAGAATCCGTTTTTGAGACTTTCAGTTTTTTTTTATTTTATCATTGCTTTAAAGTGCTTTTCAGCTCCTTAATAGCGTCTTCAATGCATTTGCAATGTTTTGTATGAATCTTTTGGGTTTCCCATCAATAAGACTATTCTACCATGTTAATCTTGGTGATTTATACAAGAGAAAAGGGTTTTGGCATTGAAATTGAGTGTTCCTAGACGGTCATATCATGTTTACTGTTAACAAGATCTTCAGAATCCGTTTTCGAGACTTTCAGTTTTGAATTCCTTTAAAGTGCTTTTCAGCTCCTAAATAGCGTTTTCAATGCATTGCAATGTTTTGTATGAAACTTCTGGATGAATGGTTTCCCATCACTATGACCATGTTAATCTTGGTGGTTTATAGATGAGAAAGGGGTTTTGGCATTGAATTTGAGTTGTTACTAGTCAGTCATATCATGTTTACTGTTAACAAGATCTTCAGACACGAATTTGGCTTCAGAATCGTTTTCGAGACTTTCAGTTTTTTATTCCTTTAAAGTGCTTTTCAGCTCCCGAATATCGTTTTCAATACATTTTCAATGTTTTGTATGAAACGTCTGGATGAATGGTTTCCCATCACTATGACCATGTTAATCTTGGTGGTTTATAGATGAGAAAGGGGTTTTGGCATTGAATTTGAGTTGTTACTAGTCAGTAATATCATGTTTACTGTTAACAAGATCTTCAGACACGAATTTGGCTTCAGAATACGTTTTTGAAACTTTCAGTTTTTTATTCCTTTAAAGTGCTTTTCAGCTCCTGAATAGCGTTTTAAATATATTTGCCATGTTTTGTATGACACTTCTGGGGTTCCCATCAATATCACTATTCCACCATGTTAATCTTGGTGATTTATACATGAGAAAAGGGTTTTGGCATTGAAATTGAGTGTTACTAGTCAGCAATATCATGTTTACTGTTAACAATATCTTCAGACACGAATTTGGCTTCAGAATACGTTTTTGAAACTTTCAGTTATGTATTCCTTTAAAGTGCTTTTCAGCTCCTGAATATCGTTTTCAATGCATTTGCAATGTTTTGTATGAAACTTCTGGATGAATGGTTTCCCATCACTAAGACTATTCTACCATGTTAATCTTGGTGGTTTATACTTAAGAAAATGGTTTTGGCATCGAAATGGAGTGTTACTAGTCAGTAATATCATGTTTACTGTTAACAAGATCTTCAGACACGAATTTGGCTTCAGAATCCGTTTTCGAGACTTTCAGTTTTTTATTCCTTTAAAGTGCTTTTCAGCTTCTGAATAGCGTTTTCAATGCATTTGCAATGTTTTGTATGAAACTTCTGGATGAATGGTTTCCCATCACTATGACTATTCTATGTTAATCTTGTTGGTTTATACATGAGAAAGGGGTTTTGGCATTAAAATTGAGTGTTACTAGTCAATCATATCATGTTTACTGCTGACAAGATCTTCAGACACGATTTTGGCTTCAGAATCCGTTTTTGAGACTTTCAGTTTTTTTTATTTTATCATTGCTTTAAAGTGCTTTTCAGCTCCTTAATAGCGTCTTCAATGCATTTGCAATATTTTGTATGAATATTTTGGGTTTCCCATCAATATGACTATTCTACCATGTTAATCTTGGTGATTTATACAAGAGAAAAGGGTTTTGGCATTGAAATTGAGTGTTCCTAGACGGTCATATCATGTTTACTGTTAACAAGATCTTCAGAATCCGTTTTCGAGACTTTCAGTTTTGTATTCCTTTAAAGTGCTTTTCAGCTCCTGAATAGCGTTTTCAATGCATTTGCAATGTTTTGTATGACACGTCTGGGTTTCCCATCAATATGACTATCCTACCATGTTAATCTTGGTGATTTATACAAGAGAAAATGGTTTTGGCATTGAAATTGAGTGTTCCTAGTCGGTAATATCATGTTTACTGCTGACAAGATGTTCATACAAGATTCTGGATTCAGAATCAGTTTTTGAGACTTTAATTTTTTTATTCCTTTAAAGTGCTTTTCAGCTCCTGAAAACCCAGCTAACACATGACGTTGCGGCAACGTTGCCAGTAAGTGCTCAGTTGGTAACCCTCGACGTTACCTTCTGGCAATGTCGTACCTTGGTCGGCTGGTTACCTTATATTTAGACCCGTAGACAACGTTGCTGCAACGTCGTACCTTGGTCGGCTGGTTACGTAATTTTTTGGTCCCCTGGACAACGTTGCCGCGACGTTGTACCTTGGTCGGCTGGTTACGTTATTTTTTGGTCCCCTGGACAACGTTGCCGCGACGTTGTACCTTGGTCGGCTGGTTACGTTTATTTTTAGACCCGTGGGCAACGTTGCCACGACGTCGTACCTTGGTCGGCTGGTTACGCTATTTTTAGACCCGTGGACAACGTTGCCGCGACGTCGTACCTTGGTCGGCTGGTTACGTTATTTTTTGGTCCCATGGACAACATTGCCGCGACGTTGTACCTTGGTTGGCTGGTTACGTTATTTTTTGGTCCCGTGGACAACGTTGCCGCGACGTCGTACCTTGGTCGGCTGGTTACGTTATTTTTTGGTCCCGTGGACAACGTTGCCGCAACGTTGCCGCAACTTTGTACCTTGGTCGGCTTGTTACCTTATTTATAGACCCGTGGACAACGTTGCCGTGACGTTGTACCTTGGGCGGCTGGATACATTAATTTTGGTACCATGGGTTAAGTTGCGGTTAAGTCACTCTTTGGTCGCAGGACAACGGATTTCGAGTGCAATATAGTGGTTTATCCAGAGATGGAGAGATCACACTGGACTGCTCTCAGTTCTGACACTTTTGCAATGTAGCCATAGTCTACATGAATTTCAATCACTCACAATATTAAATGTTGCACCCAGCACGTATAAATGTAGACAATGCATGTAATTCATGTGCAGCTCAGCCCCAGCATGTCATTGGTCATCAATTTTCTCATATGCAGAAACATAGCTTTAATAAATAAAAGACTGAATTTGGAATATAATTTAGTCTTTCATTCTTTACTATAAACATGTACAAAAGCAATCAATGTGTGATGTGTAACATGATTAAGCAAACATTCTTTGTATAGCACACCAAAGCTGTATGACACACAATGCAAATTTGTGCTCCAATAATTTTTGTAATACAAAATTGTTAAATGTGAACAAAAGGTAAGCGACTCAAGAGTTTCATTTCCAAAGACAAGTCATCACAGAATATTACAATTCTTCCTTAGCAAACCTGCCCCTCAGTCTGCCCCTGAGCAACAACTTTGCGCATGCCCATTTCAATGCATCGCTGAAACTGGGGGTTCAGAAGAGATTGTGCAGGGGTTCAACACCGTCTTGTTGGATTTCAACTGGAAATTAGCTACTTCAAAGGTGAGTTTCTATACAGAAATAGTTTTAAGTATATAAACATATTTTCAGAAATTGGATGGGGCATGCTAATACGTATATGTATATGAAATTTAGGCTATTTAGCCTGTTTATGTGCTATCAGATTCACATCGTTTACGTTAGGATTTCGCTAGCTACAGTACAGTAGAGGTTAAACCCTCCAGAAAGTTATGTTGAAATACTGAAAATGCATAGGCCTACATGTCAAAGTTTAGCGTCTCACAAATCACCCACAAAAGAATCAGTGAAAATAAACGTTCAGAACTGTTAAAAAACCTTGTCCCAAAATAGTTTATTTAGCCCGGAATTTTAAAAGACTGTGGAGCTAGCGTGGCTGATCACGTTTTAATCACAGTCGCAGGGGCGGTTTTAGGCACGGGCGGACCGGGCAGCCGCCCGGAGCGGCATTTTTTCATGTCACGTGGGGGGCGCACAAGCATAAAATAAATAAATAAAAATCTCTGCGCCGCGAAGCGGTTTTCTCTTTTCTATCATTTCACTGTGTGGGGAATTGGCAAATTGGCGCCCCCTTCAGGCAGCTGCAGGCACCCATGCTTGCTGAGAAGGTGCCGTGCACAAAAGCTGTGTGAAAAAAGGAGAGGGGGTTACAGCTCACCTGACTGCGTCTCCCAAATGGAACGGACAAGGGGGGGGGGGGGGGGGGGGGGTCCACTGTATAGTGCAATACTCTAAATTAGTGGGCTAAAGTCAGTTGCACCTCGACTTTCTTCCAAATAACGCACATTTCATTCATAATATTATAAATATAGGCCTAAAGTTCCTGCACATTTTTGTTTTTTTTAATTGTGTGAAATGGCTAATAAAAATATGTAACACAAAACGATTGTGGTCACCAGGGTGAATTGGTTTAGTCTTGACTTCTGGTCGTGAGTGACAGTGTTGGGGGGATGGGAAATTTGTTGACTGTTGAGTGCCAAAGAAGATGGACAGGAAAAGGTCAAATAAGCCGTCAGGTGCCCAATTTCGAAAAAAAAGAAAAGAAGAAGAGGAGAAACGACAAAAAGATAAAGGTATGCAAATATGTCTCTGTATGATTATTACGGTATCCATGTCATGAATGAAGGGCTAATGTTAATTGGTGGGTATAGGCTAACTCTTACGTTTGTTAGCCTTTTTGCTATGAATTTTGGAGCATCCTCTGACACTGGTCAGGATGAGCCATCTACATCAGCTACACAGGCCTCTCCTGGAATGGTCTCAACCCTTCAGGATGAGCTACCATCTATGTCCTCAGCTTCACAAATATCTCCACAAAAATCAGATATTGAGAATGAAGACCTCTTCTCCCCAGCATGAGCCTTCAGGTGGGTTTTTGCATATGTCTGTATGTATGTGTGTGTGTGTTTGTGGGGAGGCTACAAGACAACTGCACAACTGCAAGTTAATGTAATTTTAATATTTCTGATCATTTCTGCGTTGCGATCCTGTCAAGACTGGAGGAGTTGGGAATTCCTTTTGAAGACTGCAGAGGACAGTCATATGACAACGGGGCAAACATGAAAGGCAAGAATAAGGGAGTTCAAGCCAGGCTCTTAGAAAAGAATCCCCGAGCTCTGTTTGTGCCATGTGGGGCACATACATTGAATTTAGTTGTGTGTGATGCTGCTAAGGGATCAGTTGATGCAATGAGTTACTTTGGTGTCCTGCAAAAGCTATACACATTATTTTCAGCCTCCACCCAAAGATGGGCCATACTGAAGAAGCATGTGAGCATCACCTTAAAGATGTGGGCAGAAACAAGGTGGGAGAGCAAGGTCAAGAGCGTCGAGCCCATGAGGTACCAGGGAGCTGCCGTGAGAGAGGCTTTAATTGAGGTGAGAGACCACACCAAAGACCCTGCTATAAAGGCTGAGGCCCAGTCTTTGTCTGAGGAGGTGGGGTCGTACCGCTTCAGCATCTGCAAGGTAGTTTGGTATGACATGCTATCTGCAATACAGCATGCCAGCAAACTCATGCAGTCTCCTGATATGCATGTGGACCTAGCTGTGAGTCTTTTGAAGAAGACTGAGCAAGGTCTCCAGAGCTACAGGGCAAGTGGCTTTGTGACTGTACAGATGGCGGCCAAAGACATGTGTGAAGAAATGAATGTGGAGGCTGTTTTGAAGCAAAAAAGGCTGAGGTCCACAAAGCGCCAGTTCTCATACGAATCACATGATGAGCCTTTCAGTGATGCACTTAGGAAGTTGGAGGTTGGATTCTTCAACGTTGTTGTTGATGCAGCCACGTCAGCCATCAAGGAGAGATTTTCCACATTGGAAAATGTGGGAACGAAATTTGGGGTTTTGACAAATTTCCCAAGTCTTGCACGAGGAGCTGACAGAGCAATGCGAAGCACTAGGCACAACACTGCACTTTAAGGGGCACTCTGATTTGGACAGTAGAGAGCTTATGCAGGAAATTAATAACTTTCCTGACCTGCCATGAGCCTCCTTGAGCTTATCAATTTTATGCACGACAAGGATCTATCGGAGATCTACCCCAACTATTGGACTGCTCTCAGGATTGCACTTACTCTGCCAGTCACAGTGGCTCAAGCAGAGAGGAGCTTTTCAAAACTAAAGTTGATCAAGTCATACCTGAGGTCAACCATGTCCCAGGAACGGCTCACTAGCCTTGCCGTCATCAGCATCAATCACTCATTAGGGGAGCAGATTTCATACGATGACATCATTGAAGATTTTGCATCAAGAAAGGCCAGAAAAGTCAAGTTTTAGTTTGTTTTTTTTGTTCTTAGTGCAATAATTAGATTCTCTTTATTGTGTTTTGACATTTGTGTGATGAAGGATTTGTGCCATTTGTATATTATTCTTAATATTTTATATTATTGTTTCTCTCTGCTCTTGTTACATTTTTTATATATCTGATTGGCATATTTATATATATATATATACTGTATATTTATTTAAGTTCTGATAACTTATACTGTCATATTTTGTGCAGAATTGTGTTCATTGTCTTTTGGCAATGTTGGAGTTGGAGCACCTTAAAAAGTGTGTTTCCTGTTGTAATTGCAATAGTTCAATAACTGGATTCCAGGGCGAGACGTGAAGGGCCCTGGGTGTAATTCAATGTAGAACCGCCACTGCACAGTCGGTCATGGCATGCACAGCAATGGCATCTATAAAAGGTATCATGTCACTAATTTTTCCAATTTGTACATGACATCTGTTTTTGGATAAGTTTATTTTTTTAACCTTTAGATGCGTGAGTTGTAAATATTTCCGACCTAAAGTTGGCTACCATGTAGCCTATTATACAAGAACAAGTAGCATTTTGGGCAAATGAGATCTGCATATGAACCGCCCCAATATAAGCAGTAGAATTGAGAAATATAGGTTACTTAGTTAACGTTGCAGTTACGGACTGGCAACGTCACAAAATGACGTTGCTAGGAGGTCGCGGTTACGGACTGGCAACGTCGGAAAATGACGTTGCTAGGAGGTCGCGGTTACAGACTGGCAACGTTGGAAAATAACGTTGCCACGACGTCGCGGTTACGGACTGGCAACGTCACAAGATTACGTTGCGGTTACCTTCTGGCGTCCCACAGATGCACGGTCCCGCAAAGTCTTCAAAGACGTTGCGGCAACGTATGTTTGGTGACGTTGGAACCAGCACCCCGGTCTCTCTCTCTAATTAATGAATGTCCTAGTGTGGTACTTTTTAGATTCCTTTAGTCTAGTATGATAACCCCTAATATTACCTGTGTAAAACCCAAATGCTTAAACAATGATCAAAAAGAAACACGGTTTATATATTTACTGAAAATATATAAATACACATGAAATACAAACATACACTCAATTGAACAAATCTTTATACCCCTCAATTTCGGTATCCTAAACTAAGCCGGCATACCTTAAAGGAATAAAAAACTGAAAGTCTCAAAAACGGATTCTGAAGCCAGAATGTTGTCTGAAGATCTTGTCAGAAGTAAACATGAAATGACTGACTAGTAACACTCAATTTCAATGCCAAAACCCTTTTCTCATGTATAAATCACCAAGATTAACATGGTAGAATAGTGATATTGATGGGAACCCCAGAAGTGTCATACAAAACATGGCAAATATATTGAAAACGCTATTCAGGAGCTGAAAAGCACTTTAAGTAAGGGGAGTGCCGAACATGTTCTGTCGCCGTTTGACTTCCTAAACAGCTGTGTAGTGTAGATGTTTTTGTAGTGTGTCTCGCGTAAGCAGCAGTGAGCTACACTGGTTTGAAACCACAGGTAATGGTAATTTCACCAACAAATCGTTTTCTAATGTCAGAATAAATCCTACAACGAAAATGTATATGTGAGGAATGTTTATTTTAACGATTGAAAACAGATAACGCTACATCATAGACCACTGTAGTATGTGTTGCCCGGGCAACACAGGCTAATATCATGATGCTAATACTTCAGTGAAATAGTAGACTACTGTTTCCAAAAGTAGATGTACTTCCTTAATAATATCATCTTATATTGTACATTACACATCACAATTGTGTGTCATATCACAAAGTAAAATGAGTAAATAGTTATCACCCTGGCCTCTTTTCTTGTGGCGTTTCTGCAGCTGCCTTGCAGTAAAGCTATAGTTATCCTAGCTATCCCCCAAGTTCACAGATGCGAAACGAATGTCCGTTAGTGACGCAGTGACGTTAGTAACGTCAGTGACTGTGGCTAGCAAATTAGCCACCGTTAGCTTCACTTTTCGCCACAAAAACTTAACTTAAGCCTAAACCATGCAACGGAACGTAAATTCCAATAGAGGCAACTCAATCGCTACCAAGACGAAACTTTTGACACCTACGTTGTCTATGTAGGCCAAATATTGACTGAGTTTTAGGGGGGCAAAAATAAAAAAAATAATAATAATATATATGTGAGAGAATAAAGGTTGTGCCCTTGCCGAAGGCAAAGCACACCCAATAATATACGCTAAAGTTCAAAAGTTTGGGGTCACCCAGACAATTCAGACAGTTTTCCATGAAAACTCACACTTTTATTTATCAAATAAGTTGCAAAATGAATAGAAAATATAGTCAAGACATTTACAAGGTTAGAAATTATTTTTATTTTAAATATTAATTTTGTTCTTCAAACTTTGCTTTCGTCAAAAAATGCTCCATTTGCAGCAATTACAGCATTGGAGACCTTTGGCATTCTAATTCTGATTCTTCTAATCATCCATTAGTCTTCTAAGGTAATTAGCAAACACAATGTACCATTTGAACACTGTAGTGACAGTTGCTTGAAATGGGCCTCTATACACCTATGTAGATATTTCATTAAAAAACAGACGTTTCCACCTAGAATAGTCATTTACCACATTAACAATGTATAGTGTTTTTCTGATTAATCGAATGTTATCTTCATTGAAAAAAAGTGCTTTTCTTTGAAAAATAAGGACATTTCTAAGTGACCCCAAACTTTTGAACGGTAGTGTATATGTGAGAGAACAAAGGTTGTGCCCTTGCCGAAGGCAAAGCACACCCAACTAGAGAGGGTACAATTTCTGTGGAAATTGTAGGGTGTGCTCGCTTGCGTCGGTTGCAGGTGGGTCCGTCCCCTTAAGTTTTTTCCCATCTAGTGATATTTTCAAGCATTTAGCCTACTCAAGAACCCCCCTTGAAACAAGCGAACCCCCTTTGAAACAAGCTACTGTAACAACGTTGTCACCGGCAGTATTTCAGATGGAATCGCGATTCAAACTGTACCATCTACTAACTGAAAATATGCCCCCAAAAACTTCTATTTAGGGAGAAATGGCTAATTCAAAATAAGTTTGCTATTGCAAAGCTAGTTGCGGTGGCTAGCCAAACTTCACTGAGTGAGGGGATTGTTTTTAAGAGCCGGAAATTAGCATGTTTCTTTTGACATAAAGTTTAGGCTGTGGCACTGAAGCCAGCGACACACCACACAAGTTTGAATTTAAATACATTCTTTAATGTGACATTACTTACTGTACATGCAGATCTTGATTTGCTTAAATGTACATGTATGATGCTGCTAGTACACCACGGCACGATACAATACTCGCTGTGCAACAGCACATCTATGCACGTTGTATCCATGCGTCGTTGCTGACGTGGTGACGTAGATAGCACTGAGTACCCTTCGTTGACTAAAGGCACTTTTGCCACAAAAACGTTGTAACCTCCTAAACCGTAAAACGGAACGTACATAAAAATACAAGCAACGCAATCGAGACCAAGACAAACATTTTGACACAGGCGTTGTCTATGTAGTCCAAATATTGACTGATCCTTAGGGGGGCGAAAATAAACAATAATAAATAAATATATATGTGAGACAACAATGGTTGTGCTCGCCGAAGGCGTGAGCACACCCAATGAGCAGCATGAGTGGTCAACAGTGCAATAGTGCAATCAGATACTGGGTTAAATAATGAATGAATGTCAATGGGAGTCCTTGGCCTTGAAGAGGCCAGTAGCAGATGGAAAGAAACTGTTCTTATGGCGTGAGGTTTTGGTCCTGATGGGCTGCAGCCTTCTGCCGGAGGGGAGTAGCTGGAACAGGGAGTGGCCAGGGTGGGAGGGGTCGGCCAAAATCTTCCTCGCTCGCCTCAGGGTCCTCGAGGTGTGCAGGTCCTCGAGGGTAGGCAGATTGCAGACGATCACCTTCTCAGCAGTGCGGATGATATGCTGCAGTCTGCTCTTGTCCTTGGCAGTGGCAGCAGCGTACCAGATGGTGATGGAAGAGGTGAGGATGGACTCAATGATGGCTGTGTAGAAGTGCACCATAATTTTCTTTGGCAGGTTGAATTTCTTCAGCTGCCGTAGGAAGTACATCCTCTGTTGTGCTTTCTTGGTGAGGGAGCTGATGTTCAGTTCCCACTTTAGGTCCTGGGAGAGGATGGTGCCCAGGAAGCGGAAGGACTCCACAGTGTTGACTAAGGAGTCGCAAAGGGTGATGGGGGTGAGTGGGGCTGTATTCTTCCTGAAGTCCACAACCATCTACACTGTCTTAAGAGCATTGACGGATGACTGGAGGTGCAACTGTTGGTGTACAGGGAGAAGAGCAGAGGGGAAAGGACGCAGCCCTGAGGAGATCCGGTGCTGATGGACCGGGAGTCAGAGACTTGTGTTCCCAGCTTAATGCACTGCTTCCTGTCAGACAGGAAGTCAGTGATCCACCTGCAGGTGGAGTCGGGCACGTTCAGCTCGGAGAGCTTGTCCTGAAGCTGGGCGGGGATGATGGTGTTGAAGGCAGAGCTGAAATCCACAAACAGGATCCTGGCGTAGGATGCTGGGGAGTCCAGGTGCTGTAGGCTGAAGTGGAGGGCCATGTTAACGGCGTCATCCACCGACCTGTTGGCTCTGTAAGCAAACTGCAGTGGGTCCAGGAAAGAGTCGGTGATGGATTTGAGGTGTGCCAGCACAAGGCGCTCAAAATACTTCATTACCACAGAGGTCAGGGCGATGGGTCTGTACTCATTGAGTCCTGTTGGCCTTGGCTTTTTGGGCACAGGGATGATGGTGGAGGACTTGAGACAGGCTGGCACATGGCATGTCTCTAGGGAGGTGTTAAAAATGTTGGTAAACACCGGAGACAGCTGGTCAGCACAGTGCTTGAGGGTGGCAGGAGAGACAGAGTCTGGCCCAGCTGCTTTGCGGGGGTTCTGCCTCTTGAAAAGTCTGTGAACTTCACTCTCCTGAATGGAGAGAGTCGTCACTGTAGAGGAGGGGAGGGGGGAGGCCTCTTGGGTGGGAGGGGGTAGATCAGGACAGTCCAATTGTCTTTCAAATCTACAGTAGAACTCGTTCAGGTCTTTGGCCAGGACGGACTCGTTGGTGGCTCTGGGCTCGTAGTTGGTAATCTGCCTGAGCCCTCTCCAGACAGAAGCAGAGAAGAACTGGCGCTTCAGTCTCTCTGAGTACAGTCGTTTAGCCTCTCTCACCGCCTTGCTAAACCTGTTCTTCGACTCCTTGAATCGGTCTCTATCCCCACTCCTAAATGCTTCCTCCTTCTCTGACGTCAACCTTCTGAGCTCTGCTGAGAACCAGGGTTTGTCGTTGTTGAAGTTCACCCTGGTGCATGTTGGAATACAGCAGTCCTCACAGAAGCTGATGTATGATGTCACAGCCTCTATGAGTTCATCCAGACTATTGGTAGCAGTCGTGAACATATCCCAGTCAGTACAGTCCAAGCACGCCCGCAGATCCTCCATAGCCTCACTGTTTTGATGTCCTCACAACAGGTTTACAGAGCTTTAATTTCTAGCTGTATGCAGGAATCAGATGGACCATGGCATGGTCAGAGTGACCCAGTGCTGCACGAGGGACGGCGTGGTAGGCTCTACTGACTGTAGTGTAGCAGTGATCCAGAGTGTTCTCTTCTCTGGTTGGGCATTTGATGAATTGTCTGTATTTAGGGAGTTCGTGGCTGAGATTACCTTTGTTAAAGTCGCCGAGTACGATAACAAGGGAATCCGGGTTTGCTCGCTCTTCACTCAGAATCTGGTCGGCCAGCATGTGTTGGGCCTCTTTAACCTGTGGACCCGGCGCCATGTAGAGTCCGACCAAAAAGAGTGACGCAAATTCTCTTGGCGAGTAAAAAGGTTTACAGTTTATAAAAAAATATTCCAGATCCGGAGAACAATGTTGCAGAATCACTGTCACATCTACACACCAGCCACTGTTGATGTCAGCTCTCATGATTTGAAATCTTGCCAGATGTAGTGCGGTGTCCGGGATCAAATCGCACAGCCATGTCTCCGTGAAGCACAAAACCGAAGATGAAAGAAAGTCTCTGTTTTTCACCATCAGTAACTGAAGTTCGTCCATGCTGTGGCGAGATGTCTTCTTTTTGGTCTTCTTGTTGTGTTGATGAGATCCTGCTTTGGTTTGAAAGGCTGGAGATGCTGGTGGGTTGTTGTGGCGTGACATCTTGGCTTAACAAGGAGTCACCCTCTATTAGGGGCCCCTGTCTCATATCACCAAGATGGCATTAGAAAATACACCAGAGTTGAGTGGCTGGTCGGCTGTTGTGGCTTGACATCGTGTTGATGAGATCCTGTGTTGGAAAACTTCGGAGCTGCTGACTGTGTTTGGACAGTCATGTTTTTTCTTTGCCCTAGATGTTAGAAGTTAGAATACAATATACAGGATTATGATAGCTGTAGTAAATTTGCAATAATCCTGATTGGAGACAGTCTTGTGCTCTGGAGATGTTAACATGATCCAACAGTGTGTTCTTCTCAGTGGTGGCTTCTCTGACCAGTTGTGTATATCCTCTTGACTGAAGAAGGTTGGATATTGGCTTTTTTCCACTGGACAGTAAATATTCGTTGAAATCTCCACAAAGTACGATAGGCTGGCAATCCATAACATCTAAAGATTCCAACAGGCTTTGCAGGTTTGAAAGGAAGTGGCCAATATTGTAATCCGGTGGTCTGTACACAACAGCAATCCAAGCTTTGCCAGGGGACTCCAGTTTGACGACCAAAAACTCCAAGTCAGTAACATTTGGAAGGTACTGCTTTTCACAGGCATGGTAATGTTTTCTGACATACATAGCGACCACACCACCTCCCCTTTTACTCGCAATATGAGGATGGTTGGTGTAAGAGAGGTGTCTGTTTGAACATGTTGTAGCCCTCCAGCTGTAGACTTTCAGCAACAAAAGATCCTGATAGATGAGTTTCGGTAAAACATAAAACATCTCCAAGTGTCAACTGATGATGAGACTTGATATCTTCAATGTGAGCTGGTAATCCTTCCGTGTTGTGGTGGATTATCTTCAATGTTTGCGCCTCGTTTGTGGTCTGTTGATACTTGATAAGTGGCATAGTGCTGTCCAACGATGCTCTCGTCATTGAGTCCAGTGATGCTGTGATTGCAGGATCATAAAATATCTTCTTCTCATCAAAGTCCGTAATTTTCAGTCCTTGCAGTGAAGTTGTTCTACTCAGAGCTACGTAGGCCATTCCGGGTTGGAAGACACGTTTTAATGAAACCACTGCGGATTGTGTTGTCATTCCTTGGACTTTGTGAATTGTACAGCCTGACGGGAAACTGCTTGCGAACCACTCCTTTTTGTTTCAGGTTTTCCTCTACCTTCTCTATGTACACCAAGTTTCCAGCATCCCCTGATGAATTTTCCCGATACCTTTGTCTTGCATTTGTATTGTCCAGCACAAGTCCCAGCGAGTTTATAGCTGTAGCACCATTCTCTGTCTGGGTGACTATTCTCGCAATCTTTCCAAATGTCCTGTTTACAAGCCCGTCTTCCACATCTATGTTTCTGGTGATCATGATTCGGGCACCTTCAGCTGCTTGTAGCATGTCAAGCAGATTGTCCTTTTGTCCTTTTAAAGGATGGCGTTGCTTCTTCATCATTCCAGTTGTAGGGTCTCTTCTATAGTCCTCTACATCTATGTTGATGACGTTGGAATGGAGAACAGACACAGTTTCAGCATTATGTCTATCAACTTCTTTGTTGGTGGAAAATATGTGTAGCACGTCATTAGGGCAGCGGGCGGGGTCAGTCACAGCCTGATAAGCAGAGCTTTGTCAATATTACTCAAGGCGACCGTCTTCTGCTTCACTCTGATTCTATTCAAAAGCTCAGCGAATGCAACATCATCTCTCTGGCGCATAATGTCTGTGAGTGTAATCATTTGAAAGTAGTCTTTCCAGAAGTCATCTGTATCTTCTTCAAACACGCAGAGCGGTTTACTTCTTCCCAGTGGGGGGAGCTGATAAAAGGCTCCTACTGCCAGTACCAACAAACCACCAAACGGTTTCTTACTGCCTTTGTTTTGCTGTAATCTCCAGTTGACGTAGGCTAACAAGGGCTTTGAAATCATTGACACCTCGTCAATAATGATGATCTCGGCCTTTTACAGCTGGGCCCTCACTTCATCTATGAGATTTCCAAGTCCTTGGTACGGTGGCTTTAAGCATCGTGGCAACTTCAGGACATAATGCAAAGTGTTGCCTGAAATGTTGAAAGCAGCGGATCCTGTAAATGCAGTCAGTAAAACGGTTGGCATGGATATGTCGGTTTCCTCGCATAGTCTGGGCAGTTTACTGAGTATTTTTGTTGCCTCAGCATAAACACACTTTATGAGGTGAGATTTTCCTGTGCCTGTGCCACCAGTGACAAAGTAAAAGAAAGGGTCAGGATTTAGGCCACGCACACGGTTAACACACCACTCACGAACCAAGTAGAATGTGCCAGCTTGTGTCCAGTTAAGGTTCCTATACATTTTGCGAACAAATTCGGGGCACATTTGTGGGGCCTTTACAGTAAATGCAATCCCCCCAGTTTGCTTCTCACGTGTAAACTCCGGAACATCATCTTGTTCATTCTCGTGAAGTGACAATGGGCGCAAGGACACACAATGCAAATGTGTGCTCCAATAATTTTGTAATACTAAATTGTTAAATGTGACCAAAAGGTAAGCGACTCTTAAGAGTTTCATTTCCAAAGACAAGTCATCACAGAATATTACAATTCTTCCTTAGCAAACCTGCCCCTCAGTCTGCCCCTGAGCAACAACTTTGCGCATTCCCATTTCAACGCATCGCTGAAACTGGGGTTTCAGAAGAGATTTTGCAGGGGTTCCACCGTCTTTCACGCATTGGATTTTACCTGTAAATTAGCTACTTCAAAGGTGAGTTTCTTTACAGAAATAGTTTTAAATATATAAATGTATTTGCAGAAATTGAATGGGGCATGCTATTACGTATAGGTTTTAAATGTAGGCTATTTAGCCTGTTTATTTGCTATCAGATTCACGTTGTTTACATTAGGATTTCGCAAGCTAGAGGTAGGCTAATAGGTTAAACCCTCCAGAAAGTTACGTTGAAATAGTGAAAATGCATATATGATATCAAAGTTTAGCGTCTCACAAATCCCCACAAAAGAATCAGTGAAAATAAACGTTCAGAACTGTTAGAAAACCTTGTTCCAAAATAGTTTATTTAGCCCTGAAATTTCAAAGACTGTGGAGCTAGCGCGTGGCTGATCACGTTTTGATCACAGTCTGTCATGGCATGCACAGCAATATGGCGTTATAAAAAACTGCGTTGTCGCTCCTTAGTAAGGACCTTATATGTTTGAGCCGTCTAATTCAAAATCACCTTAAATTAATTGAGTGAGTTACAAAATGCTTAGCTATCTATATTACTCTTAAGTATTATAGCTAGCACAGAGGTGCAATTAGAATTCCCATTGGAGAAAAAAGTTTTCACGGCCATTCTTCATGAAATGAGTATGTTATATTTTTTGAGGAATACTGTTTACACCGATGCAATAACAATTTACTGTAAAAGCGCTTGACTTATCTCTTCTCTTGATAACAGGATGTATAATGTCATGGAGAAGGACTGGTTGGGATTGTGGCCCAATGCTGGACCTTTAAAGAAAATGGGGTAAGTATAATTTAAATCTATAATAGTATCATGTCACTAATTCTTCCAAGTTGTACATGACATCTGTTTTTGGATTAAGTTTATTGGTTTTAATATCAATATGCTAATACTATGTACATAAACTACATTCCACTTTAATTTCCTACCACCGTCACACGGCCTAGCACTGTGTCCCTGGGAAATGATGGTAAAGTGATGAATGACCGTTTATAACAGTTACAATAATTGTATGAGCCATGGCAACCCTAAAGGCTATGTTTTGAAGCAAAAGCATGACTTAAAACTTTTGCATCACCAAATGCCATACCCCTAGGTGTCAACTCTGGTCTGGTGGAGGAGAACCCATTGGGGGCCCAGGAAAACAGCTGGCAGCCAGGCAAGTGCAAATATAAGACACTCAAAAAAATACTCAAACCATTGCCAACTCCATTGTAAGGCATACCTAAGTTGTTCTGATCGTGGGGGAAACATATTTGTCAAAACAACAAATGTTGTCATACTAATGCTTTGAATACCCCATTCAGCTGTACCATCTTGGGCAAAGACCATTCAAGGTAACATGTGTTATTTACATCAATGTTACAGCTAATCTGGAAGAACCACAGTGTATGCCAATCATGCAAACTCTTGTAAACTCGTTTTACTTGTCCTTAATTACAGACACATTACAGGTTATGCTCCGAAGATGTAGACATTGGAGGAGAACCAGCGAGAGGCTCTCCTATTCAGGCAACTACAGGGCAGACACACTGAAGAGGTGCCAGTGATGGACAGGTAGCCCAATGTAGCGGGGTTTGCTCGTTTAAAGATAGAAATACTTAATTTATCATCAAGTTTCGGGGCACCACCCTAATATTGGTTTAGGACATTAGGGAATCCTATGTTTAATATGTAATAATCAGTCTCATCTTTAGGAATGAATTCGTTCTAAGTGTAGAGCCAATCGTAACATCAGTGAACACGCACGTCAAAATATCTTTACAATGAATTTATTCAAGTAAGGTAAACAGATCTTATGAACAAGTTGGATTATGGGTTTGATATGAGAGATTGGTTTCAATGAACAGAATGAAATGGTCTAACTTAAAGAAAGACAGAAATTGTACAGTCAATGATTACATCCTTACAAATCATAAACAGAGCTCACGCCAATGCCATGTCGAGGAGGAAAGAGCGTTAGCCATAGTTACGTTTGATCAGGGGTTGATCAATGATGTTGAGGGCGGTTTGCGCCAAAGGTCCATTTGAAGAATCTGAAGTCAAAGCGCGGCTGCGCTGGGTCATGTGACTGAGTCTGCGGGATCTCAGTGAAGTCGCATTTGGAATTGCGTTTTTGGTTCTTCTGTTGAAACGTCCAGATAGTGACGCGTTCACTATGAAGTTGAATCTCAGGAGAAGCTTGGCGACGTCCTTTGGAACGCCAATCCTGATGGCGTTCATGCCATGGTCGGTTTCGCTGGAGTCAGAGATTGATGGTCATCTTAGGGCTTTATACGGTTCGAGAGAGGACCCGTCTGGGGTCAGATGTGGATTGGGGGAAGCTGGGTTCTCAACTCCCCCCTCCTTCCTTCACACCTACCAAAGGTGTGATCTGATCTCTGGCTGGTTCATTCGATGGTTCAAATATTGTTCTGGACATCTTGGTACAGTTACAAAATATAGTTGAATGATTGTTTTATTATGATAGCTTCGTGTAGATACCAAGAATGACGTGGTTATCTTTCAGGAAGAAAGAGTTGTTACTAGAATCAAGATTTCAGTGAACACAACATTAAAACAAAGTAACAAACATAACACAAATATCCCTCTCATAATTCTCCACCTTGTACTCTTGTGGTAAAGGTGAAGTCTCAAGAACTTTCCTCAAAAGTTCTGATCAAGGTATGTTCTTTGTTCAAATCGCCGCCGAAACGGATAGCAAATGGTCGCTGGAGACGTGTTGTCTAAATCAGGCCCTTTGAAGCTTGCAAGCTAGCAGGAGGGCTGATTAGGTAGATTGGGGAGGTCCCCCCCCCCCAATTCTATGGTTCCTTTGCATCGGCGTTTGGTGGGTAATCAGCATACTGAGGGTGTCACAAGGGCTGATTAGGTTTGTCTGATGTGATTGAATCACTCTTCAGGTGTGGCAAGATGTTGGCTCCGTGTGGTCTTGCGGACCTCACTACACCAAACACAGGCCTACAGGTGGCCCAAACACAGGCTGAATTCCAAGACCTTGAGGAGCGCCTTAAGGTGTTGGAGTTCCGAAAGAGAGTGGTAGGTGTTTGGAGATGCCATGAACTATGGCTTATACGTAGCGTTCAACTTGATGCTGACAATAAGTTCATGACTTCTAATTGCAGACGCTGTGATGAAGTGGAAGACGGGACTGGGAGAGAAGGCTGTGGAGTTCGTCATAGCGGAGATACTCAAACATGCCCCGGCAGCCCATTCAAAACAAGCAAGGTGAATGAATCATGATTGCAGCTTCCATATCCAACCTTTTACATGGCTATGTGACAAAAAACTAGAATCCAATCATATTTTTTTTAATGATGTATATTATTTTAGATGTGATTTTTTATGACTTGTATAGCCCCTTTCACACATGCAATTATGTTGATAGGACAATAACTTATTTTGTGCTTCATTGTCAGGGCCAACCGACAGGACCCGTAGCGGGGACTGGCAGAAGATTTTAATTCACTGTTTGGCACTTTGTTTGAAATAAAATGACTGAATGTTACATGGTAATGCTGCCTCGTTTATGATTAGCTTGAGTTAGGCTACACATCACACAAACATAGTCCTCCTAAAGTTGGCTACAATGTAGCCTATTATACAAGGGGCATATTTGGGGCAAATGAGGTCTGCATATGTCCGCCCCAATATAAGCAGTAGAATTTAGAAATATATAGTGGTGGGCCGTTATCGGCGTTAACACGCTGCGTTAACGTGAGACTCTTATCGGGTGATAAAAAAAATATCGCCGTTAATCTATTCTCAAAGTTGGGTTGGGAGCTGGGTCTATACTACGCAAGCTATGATGACTTTCACCTTGATATTATACCTAGCCGAATTTCACGTTAGGGGGCAAGAACGAGTCTTCGAACCTGTGTGTATGTATGCCTTGTGTATGAAATTATAACATCAAACGTGATGTGCTAACATGGATGCAGCTATGAAGCCGCCTGGTTTGCTTCAGGGAACATTTATTTTTAAGAAGCTTCGCAATGGAAACCTCAACAACACTAAGGTTGTTTGCACCTTGTGCTATGCGGAATTAGTTTACTGTAGGAGTTCTTCCAGTCTCGAATACCACCTAAACGCAAAGCATACCTTAGCTAATGCGGAAGATGCCGGGCCAAGCACTGATGTAGCGCAGTGGAAGAGTCGTCGTCAAACTACAATGTTTGAGTGCAACCGAGGCAAGCCCGTCAGCACAGCTCTATCAGCCAAGCTAACTAATCTTATAAACAGTTAATAAGTACATCTTATTGAACATAATTTATTTTCATCACCAATTATCATAGTAGAACAGCTTTCTCAAGCAGTTTGTGATGCATTTTGGAAACAGGAGATGAGCTGCTGGTCTAATGCGACACCTGGCTTGAGAAACCCGTTCTCAAAGACTTACTTTTAGTCATTATTTGGGTAGCACACATATTCTGAATGCCTTCGGCGGAATTCAAATGAGCCATTTTAATCTAGATTAATCTAGATTAACGCCAACATTACAGTGAGATTAATCTAGATATATTTATTTTTTATCTATGCCCACCACTAGAAATATAGGTTACTTAATTAACGTAGCAGTTACGGACTGGCAACTTCACAAAATTACGTTGATAGGAGTTCGCGGTTACGGACTCGCAATGTCACAAAATCACATTGCCTGGACGTAGCGGTTACAGACTGGCAACATCATTTCGTGACTTTGCCGTTAACAACTGGCGTCTTTCACTTCCCACGTTGCCGCAACGAATGTTTGGTCATCGAATGACGTTGAGGCAACGTAAGGGCAACGTAACTGTGTTAGCTGGGTATAAGCTTATATAATTATTAATACTCATATGTGATTCTACAATAATTAACGTTTTGAACACAATTATAGTATGTTTATTAAGTACGAATTTTAAGAACATTAAAAACAGATGTAGTTGTGTGTTGGTTTTGAGCACGACTTCACTTTTGCGAGGCGCTTCATTCTCAGTACAGACATGAAAAGTGAAGCATTGTGTCTTGTGTGCTTATTGTTAAAACGTTCAAATACACAGTTATATAAGAGAAATAAAGATTTACCTTCACCAATGTCAATGGGCAACAGGGCTCAGTCTGGCCTTCAGGAGCTTCAGAGCACACATCAGGAACTATTCGAAATAAATAAGAACATAATTTGCACAGAGACCCCAAAAATGCAATTGTAATGAGAATGTTTTATGACCAGGTATACTGAAAAAATATTTGAATCTTACATTTAAGATGGCCAAGCAAGCTAAAGATGTAACTAGCTTAGAATTCAGAAGCATAAAGAAAAAAGTAGTATTACCTATGCACGATTTTACTAGCCAAGCAGTTTATTGCACATTTCAAAACGGCCATTCTAGTGATGAACACATTTTTAAAGCCAAACTATACATGCAAGTGTGGAGGAATGATAACTATACTGCCAAATTGTCAGTAGCTATAAGTAGCAACAATTCTAGCTATCGTTACCCAGTTAGCTCTACATTTACCTGTCAGATTATATAGAGTATATATATTTTTATGTCTTACCTCTGTGGCTGACGATTGAAAAGCAAATAGTTGTATAATATGTCACTATATCAGTAGCACTGACGATCAGGAACGTGAAGATAAAAGTGTCGGGAAAATCTCAATTGACAAGGCGTTTGAATTCGTCAATATTTGGACTACATAGACAACCTAGGTGTCAAAAGTTTCGTATTGGTAGCGATTGTGTTGTTTGTATTTTTATTTACGTTCCGTTGCATGGTTTAAGTAGAAATTGCGTTTTTGTGGTGAAACGTGAAGCTAATGGTGGCTAATTTGCTTGCCACAGTCACTGACGTTACTAACTTCACGAAAACACGCGTGACTACTGAAGGATTGAATTATTCCAATATGTAATGATAGTATTCAATGACACAAATCTGTGTTCTAGAAAGAGTGGTCTGGAGTCGCAGAGGTCCGATAATATCAGCTTTAACGCAGCAGTTGGAAATCAACAAGTACAGAGCTCTGGGGTTGTCTACGTTTCTCTACCCGCAACAGAGTTTGGGCTGGTTCACAAAGACCAACTCGCTATCTGTCCCTGCCCAGCATATATTTATACAGTGCAATTAAAACAGAAAGATGAAAAGAGGGTTGAGCTTGTTCTCTCGTGCATCAGGGAGTTGTTCTTGCCTACGCGTCTGACCTGCTCGGGTGCCGTCTCCACCCGGTTTCAATTTTGTTTCTGAAAATGAAGAGATAGAGACACAAACAGCCTGCTTCCCACACCCTGTGTGAGACACCATGTTTAAGCCTCAGCACACTTCTCAGTTCATAAGACAGAACTTTAATAAGCACAATGCATAACTTTACTAAGCACAATATATTCTTTACTACCTGTAGCAGAACATTAGTTTCGCATCTGTTAACTTGGGGGATAGTTAGGCTAACTATAGCTTTACTGAAAGGCAGCTGCAGAAACGCCACAAGCAAAGAGGCCAGGGTGATAACTATTTACTCGTTTTACTTTGTGATGTGAAACACAATTGTGAAATGTAACGTACAATATTAGCTGATATTATTAACGAAGTAGGCCCACATCTACTTTCAGAAACGGTAGTCTACTATTTCACTGAAGCATTAGCATCATGACATTAGCCTCTTTTGCCCGGGCAACACATTCTACAGTGGTCTATGATGCATCTGTTTTCAATCGTTAAAATAAACATTCCTCACAAATACATTTTCGTTGTCGGATTTATTATGACATTACAAGTAAACGATTTGTTGGTGAAATTATCATTACCTGTGGTTTCAAACCAGTGTTGCTCACTGCAACGCTGTGTGGAAGAAATTGGGATTTCCTGTGTGATTACATTAATCACTAATCAATAGAACTAGTCATTGGATACTAGTTAGTACGTTTATCATGTAAGCTTGCTATTAATAACAGTATATTGTGTCTATGTGTCAGGTTAATAGATGTTCGGGGTCAGGAGAAAGTACTGGCTAAACGGTCCTTGTCATGACTACAAGGAGAGCTCCAACTATGAACTCTCTAGTGTGAGAGTTGTCATGTGTTGGGAGCAGTGAATCTTTTTCTCTGAGACTGTTGTAACGTCATTCCTGCCTGTCACAATCTATGTAACATATACATTGTTGTTTACATTCTTGTGCCCTATAAAAGATGGTCCTCCGGCTTTCGGAGCGGAGAGAGACCTGGTTGAGACCTAAGCTTGGTGTTGTGTTGTCATTTATGGTCAGAAGACTGGTTTTTCTCTCCCAATCTGCAGATTGATAAATACGTATTAAAATCCAGAACTTAACTGAACTTAGTCACTCCGTTTATGAAGAGACGGACAAAACACTTTCTTCATCAATTGGTGTTGTCGAGCAGCAGGATTACAGAACCAGATCCAGGAGAGACCCACGGCGGCACCAGTATAAAGCAGAACCCGTGGTGCACAAAACTAAAAGGTAAGGGGATCCTTTTCCAAAACCCCATTCACGGACTGCTTTATGCTTGGTGCGCCTGCTGTCCCTCTGCGATGCTGGTAACGTAAACAATTTAAGAACTTTTTATTGTGACGTTCAGTTGGGAGCCTGGTCTTAGCAGACCAGAGTCTGCTAGACCTCAACAGGAGGAAGATAATATTAGAGTTTTGGTTTAGTAAATTTGGGTCATTATTTGACTTGCTAATTTTACTTTGTCAAGGTCAGAGTTGGAGAACTCTGATAGCGTACAAGAACTGTGGTCGCGTGAAGTATTTAAAGAAATATGTAAAAATCTGTATTCTTGATCTGAGGCAAAGGATCTGTTGACAGAGAATACGGCCCATACTATTGACCTGGGAAAGGGTCTGTTAACAGAGTGTATGGTTTTATATATACAGACCAGGGGTGAACCAAATGTATATGTTAC
The DNA here is from genome assembly GCF_038355195.1 of Osmerus mordax. Taxonomy (NCBI): domain Eukaryota; kingdom Metazoa; phylum Chordata; class Actinopteri; order Osmeriformes; family Osmeridae; genus Osmerus; species Osmerus mordax. The sequence goes on from NC_090055.1 coordinate 15,514,974, forward strand.
TTTTAAGATGCATGTTTAAAGTTGTTTTTTCTCTTTTGAACAGAGATCTTGTTGGGTTTTTATTTTTTTGTTTGAATTGTAACTGTATTAAGTGTTGTTTTGAGTTTTTCTTAAAGACCAAGCACAGTAGGTGGGCGGTCATAATGTATTAGGGTCAAAGGCTTTATGCGAGAGACCGACTTTTAAGGGTAAAGTGTTTTAAACAAGTTAGGGATACTTTGACAATGTAAAGGGACAGTTAGGTTTTTACTGACAAACTTGGCTTTAAATGATCAGCGAGGGACACAATCAAATACTGAGGGAAAGATAGACTGGCAGTTTATGGATTAACTCGTCTCTCTTAAGCACGAATTGTGATTATTTTGTTACTTATGAAGTAACGGAGTTGAGGAAATTATTGTATGCGCGTTCCCAAAAGGGTTGGGTCTTTGTAGGCGCGTCCCATGATCGAGCGCCGGAGGGCGAGGATAGTATGGCTTGAAAAAGGCCATATTTGTAGTTCACTACCACATGATATTGTAGTTCTTTTTATTCTTCAATATTGTGACCGTTTTACAGTGCTATGAGATTGTGCGACTGTTTAATAGTGCTATGTGATTTTGTGACTATATTCTAAAGTGCTGTGTGATTCTTGCTGCAGTAAATCATAAGAGTTGGCTACATAGCCTACCGTTATGAGATTTGTTACAGATACTTTGTATTCAGATACATTGTAATTCAGTATGGGTAATTTAGCTTCCACTACGAGAACGATAGAGACGTTGTTACCTGCGAACAGTCCAGCCAGATATATGTTTGAGCTACATGGAATTCAAGCAGTGTCAAGCATTGAGAAATGGCATGCGTGGACTAATCATGAGGGAACGTTTGACGTAAAAATATTGGAGACTCTAAAAAGCGGTTTTGAAAGACAAGGAAACAAGTGGGAAGTGTAAACAATTTGTCAGCTGGCCAATGTTTATGATATGGTTAACTGAAGCTACGAGACGACGTGGCATTGTCTATCTTGAGAAAATACGGTCAGATCAAGCTAAAACTGATTCTGATAGAGAAGCTAGGAATGAGCCAAAGCGTCTTGAGAGACAGAGACAAGATGAACAGAAAAGTGAGCTAGAACGTTTTGAGCAAGACAAACAAGAGGCTGCTAGAATTGAACTAGAGCAGTTTGAGAGACAGAGCGTCCAGGAGTCATTGTTAAAACGTGATCAGATTGTTGCTATAGCTGTGGCTATGCAGAGGAGAGCCAGAGATTGGGAAAATGCAGTGTTAGTGGAAGCAGCGGGTCAGGTGCAACAAGCACAGAACCTACAAGAGAAGGTTGAGGTTCATACCACAGAAAATATGATTGGTGAGGTTAGTCAGGAAGGCCTAAGAACAGAAGAAGCACTACTGCTTATGAGGTTGAGGAAAGGGTTCAGGTCAATCAAGCAGAGAGAGCCCCAACCATGAAAGGCCTGTAACTATCAGTTGAACCCCCAGGTATCAATGAACCCTATGTGTGCATATCCACGTCCTGGATATGCACACCCGTATAACAGCCTATGTACCTTATTGCCCATGGTCAGTGACTGAGCTGAGGGAGCTAGGAAAGGGATTTCCTGACATGAGAGGACTCAGCAACATTTCTAAGAGATTTGCAAATAGTTATCAATGCCATAAATACTTTTATTGATTTGAATCAAGGGTTAGAGGTTTCACTCCAGCCCGGTGTGTTGAGAAATAGATTCCTGATGGTGTTTAATGGCAGTAATACCGAAGGGGTGTTGCTTGACTGGAGCAAAGTGTATGATTGCAAACAGAGAAAAGATGAGGATCCTACAGATTATCTGGAAAGACTTACTAGGATTTTTGAAAAACATTCTGGTTTTACAGCAGCTGCATCCCCATGCCACTTCGTCATGTGTTCATATGTGGATTGCTTCCTGAACTCCAGGTAGAAGTTAAGAAACAGGTTCTACATTGGGAAAACAAAACTGTTGATATGATTATGGATTATGTCAAACATAATTGTTTGACATAATGCAGGAGAATGCAGAAAAGAAAGTTGAGAAATTAATGACATTGCAAATGAATGTCTTACAGAAAGAAAATAATATGTTTAAAGGAAAAAGGAGAGCCAGGGGCAGGCAGCAAGGAGAGTAAGAGATAGACAGGGATATGTGCATACTCTGTAAACAGATACGCCACAGGGCAGGTTATTGTCACAGTATACAGAAATAGCCAGTACCCTTCAGTCATATACTCCATACTACTGCACTCAACCCCTCCCGTTTTCTTCAGAACGAAGAGCTTGCTGTGGCCTGCTCAAGGACACAGACAGTAAACAGCCACCATCAAAATAATAATAATCAAGAATAGGGGAGGCAGAGAGCTCCTCTTTTTCAAGTAAGACACAGAGCTACTAGGTTAGCTAGTTCAACAGTACACAGTACCCAAATCAATGAGATGATAGTGGTAGTTTCTAGGATTCCTGTGGACACAACTGTCAGTTAACTCTTATGGGTGGATAGATGGATCTTTGAAAGATGAACATGTATTTCTTTCAACTATGTAAAAGTAAGTAACAAGTAAATCTGTTGGAAAGGAATTTCTTGTGCAAACTGAACCGAAATGAAATGCACTACTGACTTTTTCTTATCTATTCCTTAGGATAAAGAACACTTGGCCTAGCAATCCCATACACATCCCCCAGCAGTGGAGTGCAGAGATTTTAGCGACCGCAGATGTGGCCTTGCTAGAAGCTGGGCCTGAGCTACTGTGGTCCACACACACTAATCATATTGGGCGCATTAAGAATGCTACCCAAGTTGTTATTATCATTGATTGTAGTACGACTCTTGAGAACCGTACCTCAGTATGCTAGTAATAGAGAAGTAGGGAAAGGTATTGTCCCAGTTATTGATGCTTTTTTCATAGGTAGACTTAATGTCAATTTGATCCTTTAAGGCTAATAAAATACTTGGAAGTTTATTATGGGTTTATAAGCAGGTAATGCCTGTGTTATACATCCTGTTGTGCCTAACCCTGTTACGATACTTAGCAAGTAACCTTGTTACTTTCTTGCTCTGTGAATGACTATTGTTTGCTTTCTTCTCTGTTCCCATTGCAGAAGAGAGCCAGTATCTGCTTGCATTCACGTTTCGCCAGGTCCACTATACATTTCAGTTCTATCACAGGGGTACACCGAATCACCTACGTTGTTTAGTCAAGCATTATGAGAGGACCTCCAGGATGTCACTTTAGCACCCAGCTCTACTCTGGTGCAGTATATTAATGACCTTTTTGATATGTTCTAAGAATCTTGCCTCCTGCCAACAGGACACTATTGCTGTATTACATGCACTGGCTGAGAAGGGCCACGAGGCCTCAAAGGCAAAACTGCAGTTATGGTCTGAGGAGGTCAAGTATCTGGGCCATACACTCAAAGGTACAGAGCGACTATTTGACTCCTGATAGAGTGGAGGCCATCCGATTGATACCAAAGCCTAGAACACCAAAACAACTCAAATCTTTTCTAGGTTCAGCCGGGTATTGTCGTCAGTGGATCCTTGATTATGCTGTGTTGGCTAGACCTCTCCTCGATTTAATAAAGGGCCAGACTGATACTCATTTGTTGTGGAACATTGAAGCTGATAAATCATTTGTATCTCTCAAGCAGGCTTTGGCCCAGGCGCCAGCTCTCGGTCTTCCAGACTACAGCAAGCCATTCACACTGTACTGCCACGAGGCCAAAGGGTTTGCCCAGGGTGTAATGACCCAGGAGCATGGTAATCTTAGGAGGCCTATCGCCTATGTGAGTTCTTCTTTAGATACTGTGGCAGCAGGTTTCCCCCCGTGCTTACGAGCAGTCTGTGCTGCGGCAACATGTGTGGAAGCAACTACAGATATAGTGCTGGGGTCGCCCTTGGCAGTGATGGTTCCTCACGCAGTAAGTGCTCTTCTGTTACGCACCAAAACTCAACACCTGTCAGCCACCAGAGCCACAAAGTATGAATTGATTTTGTTGACTCAAAGTAACATTACGATCCATAGATGCTCCCCATTGAATCCAGCTTCATTGTTGCCCACCCCTGATGATGGTGAACCACATGACTGTGAGATGGTTGTCGATAAAGTGCTAACACCCAGACCTGATTTGTTTGACAAACCTATGGATAATGCTGAACTTGTGTTTTACGTAGATTGATCTTCGTCCCGAGCATGGGATGGCTCCCTAAACTCCGGATATGCGGTCTGCACGGACAGTGAGACATTCGAATCTGGTAAACTATCTCCACAATGCACTGCACAGCAGGCAGAGTTGTTTGCGTTGACAAGGGCATGTTGTTTGTCAGAAGGCAAACAACATGCCGTAAATTGTAAATATTTACACGGACTCGAGGTATGGATTTGGAGTTACTCATGATTTTGGTGCCATATGGCGAGAAAGAGGTTTCATTAACTCCTCAGGTGGAGCAATCAAGAATGGAAAGATGATTGATAATTTGTTATCTGCAATACTACTACCGACAAAGCTAGCTATTGTTAAGTGTGAGGCTCATAATAACAATACAGATGATGTTTCAAGAGGAGCTGATTTAGCAGCAAAGGCTGCGGCCAAATCCTCTGATGTGTCCCAGGTCTTTATTTTTTCTGTGTCTCAGGCACCGGAAACACACACTCCTTCTCTTCATGATGTGGCGGACCTTCAAGCCGCTGCTGATAACACTGAGAGGGATGGTTGGTTATCCGTTGGCTGTGTGAAAGATCCAACTTCGGCAGTGTGGAGCCACCCCGACGGCCGCGTTGTGGCGCAACGTGCATTGTTCTCTTGGTTAGCTCGCATGGCGCACGGCTGTGCCCATACGAGCAAGGGGGGTATGGTCTCAATAGTAAATACTGATTGGTTTGCACCTGGTTTTTCCACAAAGGCTGAGCAACATTGTGCTCAGTGCCATACCTGCCAGCAGCATAATCCCGGAAAGGGACCAAAGAGAAGAGACGCAGCCCACCCGCCACCAAGTGGTCCTTTTATGCATTTACAAATTGATTTTATTCAGATGAACAAGTGTTGTAATTTTGAGTATGTGCTTGTAATTGTTGACATGTTCTCGAAATGGGTAGAAGCCTATCCATGTCGGAAAGGTTCACATTTCACAGGTCAAATTGTTCAGGAACTTTGTAAAGCGCTCCAGATCAACCAGCATTTCCACTGTCCCTACCACCCACAGTCTGCGGGGGCAGTGGAGAGGCAAAATGGAACTTTGAAAAACAAACTAGCCAAGATATGTGAAGAGACTGGCCTCAAATGGCCTGATGCACTCCCACTAGCTCTTATGGCCATGAGATCTACTCCCCAGCGGAGGAATGGACTTTCTCCACACGAGATAGTTTTAGGGAGACCAATGAGATTGCTTGTCTCTCCCCCACTATCATTGAAACAGATGGATATCCACCAGATGGATGATACAATGTTAAACTTTTGTTATGCCCTAACTAGAGCAGTAAGGGTTGTGCATTCAAGGGTGAAAGCTGCCCTGCCTGAACCCGCTGGGGAGCAATGTCATCCCTATCAACCGGGAGACTATGTGTACGTGAAAGTGCACAAACGGAGGACTGCCCTCTCACCGAGATGGACCGGTCCATACCTGGTTCTCTTGGTGACTCACACAGCGGTGAAAGTGGAGGGTCGTCCGACATGGATCCATGCGACACACTGCAAAACGACCCCTCCACCGAACAACACGTGGAGGGTCCCGACGGAGAGACAGGGGCCGGTGGAGGAGCAGGTGCACCTCCAAATGGAACCTCCTCCAACTTTTCATTTGTCTCATCCCCACTGGGTTACTCCTCCGGGAGTACACCAAGGGGGGTGGAGACCCGTTCGCAGCGGCTGATCCGGGAGCAGGTTCCAGTCCAGCGGACTGGCACCTGGAATCCAGGGGCGCCGAGAAGGAGGTCCCAAAGAGCACCCACCCGGAGGTGTTGAAGACGTCGAAAGGTGAGTCACGTGTGGAGAAAGCCAGAGAGGGGCTGCTGTTGCTACCATGCCTCTCTCCCCCATGTGTGATTCATGAAGCAGATGACAGCACCCAGAACGGGGACGAGAGGATACTGTGGCGGAGGCCCTCGGTTGTTTCAAGGAAACCGAGGCCGCTGCCTGAGCAACGACGAGAGATGACATCCACAGATAAACTGACGCACAAACCTGACAGACATTTACTGATACCGGACGCACGAGTCCACAGATATCACAGTCATGAGCCACTACCAGAGTCATTATTACATGCTCCCAAAGAAACTGATTTGAACATTGACACCCATCACCTTGGAGTACACATGAAGACTGAATACTTTGCCAACACCTTCCTAAAAACCACCAAAATGACTGCACGGAAAATGAGAGGAAATGGTTCTTGTTGGGTGTGTGGTATGATTCCCCAACACGCAGGAACCTATCCTTGGATAGCGGTCCCACTCTCTAAGGCAGATGTGTGTGAGATATGGAGGTGGCCTTGTATTGGGTTGAATGTGAAAAATGTTACTATACACAAGCAACATATTCCTAAAGGGGTTACCTATTCACCCCCATTGTGGTTAGCCTATGCTCCACCTGCTTGGTTATGTCTGACTCATAACGGGACAGGGAGGGCACTGGGGAACAGCACGTGTAACCATACTGTGTCTACATATGCTTATACAAATTTGTCTGATTTGCCTGTTGAAGGTGAACCGATAAGTATAACAACAGATACATTTTTGGTGCCTCATGCAGCTAACAATGGCACCATGTGGGTGTGTGGTAAGAGTGCTTATTATTTCCTGCCAGCCAACTGGTCAGGAACATGTTACCTTGGGTTTATTGTAGGAGCCCTCAGACCTGTAGATGGGTTGCCTCTGCACCCCTTGCCCAAACAATGGTGGCACCGCCACAAGAGAAGTATTATTAACGCAGATGCTAAGAAGCTTGGATCACATCACATAGATTCAATAGTACACAGTCACTTTTCACGTTTTCAGCTGTCATTCTCCCTGTGTATGGTGTTATCACTGCCTTTAGAGATATTAGGAGCTTAGCAGTAGGTTTGGAGTCCATTGGTAATGAGACAGCCGACGCCTTAACTGCGGTTGCTTCTGAGATGAAGGCCATGAAGCAGGTAGTGCTACAGAACCGAATGGCACTGGTTTATCTGTTGTCAGCTCAGGGAGGTACCTGTGCTGTGATAGGTCATGACTGTTGTACTTTTATCCACGATGAATCTGCAAATATCACTAGTATGGCTGCTCACATTAAAACATAATTTCAGCTTTGGGAGAACCTGAAGCTTGGAATTTTGCTGACTGGCTGACCTCCTCTGTGGGGGGTTTCTTTTCTTTATCATTCAAATGGGAATCACTGGATTGGGCATGTTAATCGTTGTTGTGCTGATTGTGGTTTGTGCTTGGAAGATGTGTACTGCCTGCTGTGTACAATGCTGTGCAGAAGGCTCTCGGAAGGCTGCCAGTAAGATTATGGTAGCCCAAATCAAGCCTCAGACAAAAGCAAGCAAGACTGATGATTACTTTATTGCCCTGGGAATGATTCATATGTCGGATATGTAATCCAATGTAATAAAGATGGCCATTTGCCTCCTTCTATTTTCCAACTGATATACAATGCTGTGTGCAATCTGAATAGATCTGTCCTTAACCACAGATCGGTGAACAATAATTAAAGATAGTGGTTACTTTATTACTTTTATACTGTTTTAAATAATCTGAATTTATGAACAGTGTTTGATCTATACCTTGCTGTGTTGAGCTCATGAGAGCATGACCCTTGGTTATGTCCAGGAGAGAAATATGCCTCTGTTTCTGGTATCATTGATAAACTGTCATAATGCTGTTTGCTTATGAAGTGAATAGCTATAAGCTAGTTCTTTTGTGGGGTCCTAGGGGGTGCCTGTGTTACTAGGACGAATCTGAGGTCACAATATCACCAAAGTGTATAATACCATGCAACTTTGAACAAGGAAAATAGAAGGAGCGTTAAGGTCATTTCTGGGTGCCCTAGCTAGAGAGCTAAACATTATGCTAGTACCTAATACTTCTTCAAATCCTATAATCATGTATGCTGTGCTGAGTAGTAGCAGATAAAGTATTGTTTGATTGTTAAGGTTTTGAAATGTTATGAAACTTGTTTGTTGTGTTGACGTTAAACGTCAAAAGGGGGGACTGTGGAAGAAATTGGGATTTCCTGTGTGATTACATTAATCACTAATCAATAGAACTAGTCATTGGATACTAGTTAGTACGTTTATCATGTAAGCTTGCTATTAATAACAGTATATTGTGTCTATGTGTCTGGTTAATAGATGTTCGGGGTCAGGAGAAAGTACTGGCTAAACGGTCCTTGTCATGACTACAAGGAGAGCTCCAACTATGAACTCTCTAGTGTGAGAGTTGTCATGTGTTGGGAGCAGTGAATCTTTTTCTCTGAGACTGTTGTAACGTCATTCCTGCCTGACTGTCACAATCTATGTTTACATTCTTGTGCCCTATAAAAGATGGTCCTCCGGCTTTTGGAGCGGACAGAGACCTGGTTGAGACCTAAGCTTGGTGTTGTGTTGTCATTTATGGTCAGAAGACTAGTTTTTCTCTCCCAATCTGCAGATTGATAAATACGTATTAAAATACAGAACTTAACTGAACTTAGTCACTCCGTTTATGAAGAGACGGACAAAACACTTTCTTCATCAGCTGTAGCCTACGCGAGACGCACTACAAAAACATCTACACAGCTGTTTACATTACATTAAGTCATTTGGCAGACGCTCTTATCTAGAGACTTACAGTAAGTACAGGGACATTCGCCCCAAAGCAAGTAGGGTGAAGTGCCTTGCCCAAGGACACAACGTTATTTTGCACGGCTGGGAATCGAACTGGCAACCTTCAGATTACTAGCCCGACTCCCTCACCACTCAGCCATCTGACTCCCAGCTGTTTCGGAAGTCAAATGGCGACAGAACATGTTCGGCACTCCCCTTACTTAAATCAAAAGTTTATCTAACTACTAACCTGAACTTCATTCCCACAGCCTAAACTTTGTCAATCTGTTCATGAAAATAATTAATTTCAGCCTGAACCGTACAATGGAACGTTAAATCCAATTCAACCAACGAAGTAGCTACCAAGACGAACACAGCAGTAGTCTAGTAGGCTGTAGTACTGTAGTAGTACAATTTACTGGGGCATTATTAAACTTTATTAAACTTATTTACGTTTTTGGGGGCATATTTTCAGTTAGCAGATGGTACTGTTTGAATCGCGATTCCATCTTCTACTGCCGGTAACGTCGTAGAATAATCTTCAAAGGGGGTTCTTTATTAATGAATGAATGCAATATTAGAAAGGCTAAATGCCTGAAAATATCACGAGAAGGGAAAAACGTAAAAGGACGTTTAAGTCATAGAGACAAGACATCTATTTCATTCTACACTTCATTCGTATTTTGAGTTGTAAATCAGCAGCAAAAAAAATATGCTTTTAAATCTATGTAATCTTTATAAATAATAAGTATGCATTTTTATATCAAATATACAGAAATATCAGTTGTAAAAATGACATTAAAAAACGGACACCTGTGCAACCGACGCAAGCAAGCACACCCTACAATTTCCCCAGAAATTGTACCCTCTCTAGTTGTGACTATTGTTTTCCTGTTTTTCTTTCTTCTTATTGTTGGAATGCTGCTTCAGCATTCCAAGTATTGTTCTTTGAATTCAACTTCTTCATATTCTTCTTAATCTCTTTCTTCCGTGGCACGTTTCAGCGCCTTCAAATCTTCAGCTATTAAAACCGTTCAGCTAGCAAACAATTCAGCAGTTTCAGGCCATTCCTGCTATGACTTTTCAGCTTTGTACCTCTTATGCTTGAATTAATATAAATCAATATTCATAATATTTTTAACATGGTTTTCCAATGGAGTTTACTTTCAAATCCTCTCAAACTTCTTAAAACTTAAACTTCCAAATCCTTCTTCTTCCTCAATCTGTCAGCTAGAGCCACCATTTAAACTTTAAAATGTTGACAAAACACTAAACTATTTTTTAATAATTCAGCTTTTTGATATCTATTCAACTTTTTTCAACATCACTGATTATGTTTCATGACTTTTTCAAGCCGTTTCTGAGATTTACATGGGTGTGTACGTGAAACCCTAGAGTGCAGACTGAAACGCTTAGAGTGGAGGCCTGAGCTTCGGATGTCGTTGAAAAAATATTTCTAGTTTGCCAGCATTGCCACAATTTTCGCTCTTCATGCTTCATTTTTGGATCAATAGATAGCTAATTTTGTGCTGGTCGTACACCGTTGTCTGTTGAATCCAACAGACGTACACATTTGTTCAGAGCCCCACGAAAGCGAGACAAAGTCCAACTCTCGCCCCATAGAGACCAATGCAAATCTGGTGACAAAATCGTCAGAGAAAGCAAAAAGAACAAGATTTTGAAACTGCCCGTAGAGTCGTATTTCTGACCGCACAGACATATAAAGGACATCTCTGGTTTCGGCAGAGTCTTGGGTCTCGGAAAATATCCTTATTTTTTGGATTGGATGTATAGTTTTGCGTCTAGGTTAACTTGTTTGAGATTCTAGCTACATTTCTGTTTTTCTCTGCACTCAGCGCGTTAGCAATCATAGCTGAACCATCACCGTGGCAACGACAGACAAGCACCACTCAGTCTCTCACACAGGTGATTGGTATTAGCTGATTAGTGGAGTCACAAGACAGAGTTTGATAGTATTTCAACCTAATACAATTTACTAGAGGTGACTCTGCAGGTGCTGCTAATATCTCTTTTACTACTATTGCTAATGGAACTGTTTTATTCTACTATGCCACTGAGTGCGTTTATTTGTCCATGAGAAACCCGATTACTAGCAATTGTCGGTTTATGCCAATAATACGATTACTCTGTTTACATGTGTAATTGGGTGTGCTTTGCCTTCGGCAAGGGCACAACCTTTGTTCTCTCACATATATATTATTATTGGGTGTGCTTTGCCTTCGGCAAGGGCACAACCTTTATTCTCTCACATATATATTTTTATTGGGTGTGCTCAAGCCTTCGGCGAGAGCACAACCTTTGTTCTCTCACATATATATTATTATTATTATTATTTTTATTTTTATTTCTTTTTGCCCCCCTAAAACTCAGTCAATATTTGGCCTACATAGACAACGTAGGTGTCAAAAGTTTCGTCTTGGTAGCGATTGAGTTGCTTCTATTGGAATTTACGTTCCGTTGCATGGTTTAAGCTTCAGTTAAGTTTTTGTGGCGAAAAGTGAAGCTAACGGTGGCTAATTTGCTAACCACAGTCACTGACGTTACTAACGTCACTGCGTCACTAACGTCACGAAAACACGCGTGACTACCTTTGCCAGAACATTCGTTTAGCATCTGTTAACTTGGGGGATAGCTAGGCTAACTATAGCTTTACTGCAAGGCAGCTGCAGAAACGCCACAAGAAAAGAGGCCAGGGTGATAACTATTTACTCATTTTACTTTTTGATATGACACACAATTGTGATGTGTAATGTACAATATAAGCTGATATTATTAAGGAAGTACATCTACTTTCGGAAACAGTAGTCTACTATTTCACTGAAGTATTAGCATCATGACATTAGCCTGTGTTTCCCGGGCAACACATACTACAGTGGTCTATGATGTATCTGTTTTCAATCGTTAAAATAAACATTCCTCACATATACATTTTCGTTATATGATTTATTCTGACATTAGTAAACGATTTGTTGGTGAAATTACCATTACCTGTGGTTTCAAACCAGTGTAGCTCACTGCAACGCTGTAGCCTACCCGAGACACTAGTGTGAGTAGCTAACAAAAACTCCTCAGCTGTTCAAGTCAAACGGTGACAAAACATGTTCGGCACTCCCCTTACTCAAAAGTCTTTCAATAGTTGAAACAATCTGACTACTAACCTGAACTTCATTGCCACAACCTAAACTTTGTCAATCTGTTCATGAAAATAATTAATTTCAGCCTAAACCGTACAACGGAACGTTAAATCGAATTCAACCAACGCAATCGCTACCAAGACGAACACAGCAGTAGTCTAGTACTGTACTGTAGTAGTAGAATTTACCGGGGCAGCTTCTCCACACAAGGCTATATCGCATTTTGCGTTGTTACTGACAATGATCGCTACCAGTGAGATTTTTATGAATGAGCGATTTTCCACTAAATAAATGTCAAGCTTATTTACGTTTTTGGGGGCATATTTTCAGTTAGCAGATGGTACTGTTTGAATCGCGATTCTATCTTCTGCCGGTAAAGTCGTAGAATAATCTTCAAAGGGGGTTCTTTATTAATGAATGAATGCAATATGAGTAGGCTAAATGCCTGAAAATATCACGAGAAGGGACAACTTAAAAGGATGTTTAAATCATAGAGATTAGGTCAATTTTTACACCGGTCTGCCAAATGTATTCGTTTTGATTCAGCCTGTCAGCTGCCTCTTGCAGGGGAAATGAGAAGACATCATATTTCATTCGACACTTCACTCGTATTTTGAGTTGTAAATGAGCAGCAAAAAAAAGATGCTTTTAAATCTATGTAATCTTTATAAATAATAAGTAGGCCCGATGCATTTTTATATAAAATATACAGACCCCTGTGCAACCGACGCAAGCAAGCACACCCTACAATTTCCCCAGAAATTGTATCCTCTCTAGTTATTCTTATTTATTTTTTTTCTTTTTGCCCCCCCAACACTCAGTCAATATTTGGCCTACATAGACAACCTAGGTGTCAAAATTTTCGTCTTGGTAGAGATTGAGTTGCTTCTATTGGGATTTACGTTCCGTTGCATGGTTTAGGCTCAAGTTAAGTTTTTGTGGCGAAAAGTGAAGCTAACGGTGGCTAATTTGCTAGCCACAGTCACTGACGTTACTAACGTCACTAACGTCACAAAAACACACGTGACTACCTGTAGCAGAACATTCGTTTCGCATCTGTTACCTTGGGGGATAGCTAGGCTAACTATAGCTTAACTGCAAGGCAGCTGCAGAAACGCCACAAGCAAAGAGGCCAGGGTGATAACTATTTACTCATTTTACTTTGTGATATGACACACAATTGTGATGTGTAATGTACAATATAAGCTGATATTATTAAGGAAGTACATCTACTTTCGGAAACAGTAGTCTACTATTTCACTGAAGTATTAGCATCATGACATTAGCCTGCGTTGCCCGGGCAACACATACTACAGTGGTCTATGATGTAGCGTTATCTGTTTTCAATCGTTAAAATAAACATTCCTCACATATACATTTTCGTTGTAGGATTTATTCTGACATTAGAAAACGATTTGTTGGTGAAATTACCATTACCTGTGGTTTCAAACCAGTGTAGCTCACTGCAACGCTGTAGCTTACGCAAGACACACTACAAAAACATCTACACAGCTGTTTAGGAAGTCAAACGGCGACAGAACATGTGCGGCACTCCCCTTACTTAAATCAAAAGTCTATCTAACTACTAACCTGAACTTCATTGCCACAGCCTAAACGTTGTCAATCTGTTCATGAAAATAATTAATTTCAGCTTAAACCGTACAACGGAACGTTAAATCCAATTCAACCAACGCAATCGCTACCAAGACGAACACAGCAGTAGTCTACTAGTACTGTACCGTAGTAGTACAATTTACCGGGGCAGCTTCTCCACACAGGGCTATATCGCATTTTGCGTTGTTACTGACAATGATCGCTACCAGTGAGCTTTTTATGAATGAGCGATTTTCCACTAAATAAATGTCAAGCTTATTTACGTTTTGGGGGGCATATTTTCAGTTAGCAGATGGTACTGTTTGAATCGCGATTCCATCTTCTACTACCGGGTAACGTCGTAGAATAATCTTCAAAGGGGGTTCTTTATTAATGAATGAATGCAATGAGTAGGCTAAATGCCTGAAAATATCATGAGAAGGGAAAAACTTAAAATGACGTTTAAATCATAGAGATTAGGTCGATTTTTACACCGGTCTGCCAAATGTATTCGTTTTGATTCAACGTTGAGGCTGCCTCTTGCAGGGGAAATGAGAAGACATCTATTTCATTCTACACTTCACTCGTATTTTCAGTTGTAAATGAGCAGCAAAAAAAATGCTTTTAAATCTATGTAATCTTTATAAATAATAAGTATGCATTTTTATATAAAATATACAGAAATATCAGTTGTAAAAATGTCATTCAAAAACGGACCCCTGTGCAACCGACGCAAGCAAGCACACCCTACAATTTCCCCAGAAATTGTACCCTCTCTAGTTAATGTTGTATTGTTATATTTTGAAGTATAAGCAATACATGGACATTTGAAATAGCTGAACTCTGAAAAGTTATCAACCACTTAACACCAATACGTCAATCTCAGGATGGACGCCCAGGTGGGAGTAACTGACCAATCAAAGAGTTCACCTCCAAAAGGATACCCCCTTTCGCAAGGATTATAAAACCTTGACGCACAAGCAAACCTGGCTTTTTCGCAAGGATTCACCGGAAGTGTTCGCGACACATCTGACCTATCCTTCTCAATCAGCAACTCACTGGACCACTAGGAACTTGAACGAAAGATTCCTTTGCTCTAACCGTTTGACAACAACGAACGGAACTTTAACTCTTCTTCTTCAAACTGACAACAGTAACTGCGATATTGCTACATTTCTTACTTGTGAACATTGGCATATTGTGATTTAATTTGTTACGTTTGATTTTAGTTTGCAAATGATTTAACCTAACTTTCGTTAGGATTAGTTAACATACTCTCCCATTGTTCTCCAGAAGCCTATCTCTCCCTTCCCCCTCCCCACGCGCTCTCTACCTACCATCTTGCACCAACCCTCATCATAGTTTAGGACCTACTGTATACAGTTCAACTCAACTCTCAACTAACCTATAACTTCTCTGGTATTTGTTCATTATAATTACATTTCCTTAAATAAATCATTGTTTATAATACTTGCGTTATCCCTCACGTTATCTGATCTGCTCTACTTTCATAGAATTCACTACTTAAGATTAGACTGATTATTACGAAGGCTATTATTCAATACGTTTTCCTCTCTCCCTTTAACAAATAAGAGGTGGTGCCCCCAAGAACTACATACTTTATTATAAATGAAGTATTGCTAATCTTAAACGAGCAAACCCCGCTACAACTAAATGACTCAGACTCTGTGGTAGTAGAGGTTCCTGGGCGTCTAGGAGGTGGACTCGTCATACTGGAGATGAGGCGACCGAGTGTTGAGTCCTCCTGTCTGGCGGACCTCTTGAAGTCCGCCCCCAGGAAGACGTACAGCAGCGGGTTTAGACAGCAGTGGGCAAATGCCATGGGTTCAGCCACCGCCAGCCACACACTCAGCACCACCTCCAGACTGCAGCCCCTGGGAAGGACCTGTAGGCACATGAGGGCATCCACAGCGATGCCAGCACCATACGGGAGCCAACACAGGAAGAAGCAGAGGATCAACGCCACAGTGGTCCTGACAGCTCTGCGCTTCTGTCTCTGCCCCTGCAGAGGCCCGCTGCGGGTCAGCCTGGACACGATGACACAGTAACACGCCAGCAAAACTAGGCCCGGTACCAGCAAGCCCACCAACACCAGCTGCAGGTGGAACACTGACACCCAGAGAGAAGCGTTGTCAGCTGGGTATAAGCGCTGGCACACAATCGTCCCATCTCCTGCTTCCCAAGTCCTGGCAAACACTATGTCTGACACTGCCAAGAGAGCCGCAGGCGACCAGGCTCCTGGAAAAGGAGAGGGGGTGAGGGGAGACAAAGAGGAGATTCGGTGGTTAGATCAGGAGATGGAGAATACAAGTGAAGATGTACCCCTGTACATACATCTGAGGCATGGGCACGTCGTGAGAGAGAGAGATAAGGGATGAGGCTAGAGACGTAGCTCGCCTACAAAACACCAGTCTCCGTGCCAACAGTCAAGAGATACATAGAAAGACACTAGTAGATGAAGTGAGAGAGAATAAGTTTCACCATAAGCCACCATAACCTGCCTTGATAAAAAAGGATGACATAATGACTGTTCTGAACTGAACTGAATCTTGACCAAACATATTTTTTAAGTTGCACAATCATCTTTCTATTTGCTGAGACCAACTTTCCAGACTAATGATCCTTTATCCTTTTTATAAATATCCTTTATCTAAAGATAGATTTCAAAGACCCCCAAAGAACTAGACAGACCTGCCACATTGCACTTCCATCCCGGTTGGAAGAATACACTTCCTCATCTCGGTCGGAGGAAATGAGTTCCCATCCCCCCATCGTCTCTGTTGGAGAAATGCACTTCCTCATCTCGGTTGGGAGAAATACACTTCCTCATCTCGGTCGGACAAATGAGTTCCCTTCCGCCCATCGTCTCTGTTTGAGAAATGCACTTCCTCATCCCGGTTGGAAGAATACACTTCCTCATCTCGGTCGGAGGAAATGAGCGCCCATCCCCCCACCGTCTCTGTCGGAGGAAATGAGCGCCCATCCCCCACCCCTGCAACTAAATGAGCGAATACTGAGCGCTTGGACACAGTGTGAGAGGAGGTTGTCTGAGGAAGTGCTACTACTTGCATACATTCAGTGGGTTAGGGTCAGGCCAGCAGCCATCATCTAGAGTCACGCAACTATGGCTGAGGATTTTACTGCGCTGCAAGTTCTACAGCAGATGTTTGCAAATGTCGGGCAGGGTGACTCTGAAGAGGAGGCAGAGGATGTGTCAGAAGAAGAAGATGCGGAAGAGCGCCATGCAGAGAAAATGTCAGAAGAAGAAGGCGGAGAAGAGCGCAACGCAGAACGCCGCGACCTGTCGTATGGGACTCCGCCGCAGCCGCCGCGGCGAGACGCGCCACGGACAACTTGGCGGCGATACGAGAGGTCTGGGATATGTGGGTAGAGAGATTACCCCGCCTCTACGACCCAGGGCCCGAAGTGACCGTGGATGAACAACTGGTCGCGTTCAGAAGACGGTGTCCTTTCAGGCAGTACATGCCGAGCAAACCCGCAAAGTATGGGATCAAGTCGTGGGTCGCGTACGATGCAAAATCAAGCTACGCTTGGAAGATGCAAGTGTACACCGGGAAGTTGAGCGACGGAGCCCCGGAGAGGAACCAGGGGAGGCGCGTCGTGCTCGATATGACAGAGGGCCTGAAGGATCGCAATGTCACGTGTGACAACTTATTCACCTCTTACGAACTCGGACGAGAGCTCATGATGACGAAAAACATGACCATGGTTGGCACGGTCCGAAAGAACAGGTCCCGTCTGAGCTGCTAGCGACAAACAGGCGACGGGTGCTGTCGTCGCAGTTTGCCTTCACGCCCACCACCACTCTAGTTTCCTACCTCGCCAAGAAAAACAAGAACGTTTTACTCATGAGCACACGCCACACAGACGCCGAAATCAGCAACAGAGACGACGGGAAACCGACCATCATCCTAGATTACAACCGCCACAAAGGAGGTGTGGACAATCTGGATAAGGTCGTCACTTACTACAGCTGGAGAGGAAGACTGCCCGCTGGCCCCTCGTCATCTTCGACAATATGATTGACGTCTCCACCTACAACGCCTTTGTGATATGGAGAGAGATCAACCACAACTGGATGCCTGGCAAGCGCAACAAGAGGAGGTTTTTCCTCGAGCAGCTTGGCAGGGCACTCGTGAATCCGCTGATCGAAAGAAGACAACGTGTCCCCCACACGGCAGCGGCGGTTGTGAGAGGTCTCCGGATGGCCAGCTGTCGCGATCCGCCTCCTCAACGGCAACCTGAAGAGGCTGACGACGAGGACGACGAGGACGACAAAGCCCCCGCAGCCGCCGCCTCATTGGCAGGACCGTCCTCCTCACCACCGGTCACCTCTTGTGTCAGTAAGAGGAAGAGATGTCAAGTCTGCCTGGTTAAGAAGGACAGTAAAACGACCACCGTTTGTCGCAGGTGTAAGAAGTATGTCTGCAGAGCCGTCCCAACATGCCGTCCCTGAGTTGTCAGTTGTGAGTCTGAGTTGTCAACTGAGTAAAATGAACTCTAGCATGAGGGAGGGGTCATTTGCATGCATGGTGTATGAAGCTTTGTGCTTGTTATGTATCCATCCATTGATGTTTAAAATCAAGTCAGCTGAGACATCTAGCAGCAGTATGAGCAACTTTGATCAGCCAAAGACCATATTGTTCACTCCTACCTCCATGGGATCCTTTACGTATGATATGGTCACCCAGAGTGGTCATGCACACAGTGGTGTATGTATGTATGTCTTAAATTCTGACAATGTCAACTTTAACCCTTGTGCTACCTTTGGTTCATGTTGTGAATACTTGTATATACAATAAACATAAACAAAGTGAAACATTTGTATTCCTCCCGTTGTCTACCTGGTGGTCTGTTACGTGATTCTCGTGCCGCTTCGGGTTCGTTGAGACTCACCGCACCTAGTCTGTTATGCCACTCTCTTGCTGTTTCCAAGTCGTTTTGACCCACCGCAGGGTCACAACGACTTGCTGCCTATACAGACGCTAAGGAGAGCGTGCGGGTTAAAATTCACAGTAATGCGCCCGAACGGGGGATTCGATTGGGGACACTTTTGTAATTCAAGTTAGACTAGGGCGCACAGGGCAGAGTGGTTTTCTAGACCCGAAAATAAGATCCCCATTTTGGTAGCTCTGTTTGAAGTTTTGTCTCGCTAGCTGCGTCGCGGAAATGCACGTGCGCCAGTCGGCATGGCTTTACGCGTCATACCCTGGTTCATGCCTTTCAAATGAGCATACCCTCATGATTCTACGTTGCTTCTAACTGGAGTCACATATTTCTTTCCCCGCTTTGAAAGCACTCGTTCAGCCCCAGAGAAATGCCCTTGAAATTCACAGTAATGCGCCCGAACGGGGGATTCGATTGGGGACACTTTTGTAATTCAAGTTAGACTAGGGCGCACAGGGCAGAGTAGTTTTCTAGCCCCGAAAATAAGATCCCCATTTCGGTAGCTGCTAACTGGAGTCACATATTTCTTTCCCCGCTTTGAAAGCACTCGTTCAGCTAAGGAGAGCGTGAGGGTTAAGGCTGAAATATGCTTCTGCGTCTCCGTTTACGGATGGGCTGGCGCACGGATACGGACGGATAGACTTCGTTTATGGTTCTCCGTAGGCTGTGGGTGCTGAAAACAATTCACCGCCAGAAGAGTAGGTGGCGCAACGTTTTTTTGTAAGTCGTCGTGGAGTGTTTATTTACCTAGGTTATCGAGAAGTCGCAGCAAATTTACAAATTAGCCGTTTCATCAATAAAATACGCACATTTTCAGCAACTAAACTGCCCATTTAATTCATTTAATTCAGATGCTGATTTACATGTACTGTTTAGCTGAAATATGAATTGTAAAAACTTACAGCAATGGCGGTCAAAGGATTCTGTTCGTCCTGTTTATCACGGCAACCCCGCCCCCGCCGCAAGCGGTTCTTAATACTGACCAATCACAGCCAAGGGGGTCTCCGTAGCTCTCCATCGCTCTCCGAAATTATGACGGATAGTTAGAAAATTCAGGAGGTGCACGTCGAGCTCTCCGGGGCTTTCCGAGGGCTGATGGAGAGCTCGTAGAGGGCGTTCCACGGAGACGAGGGCGTTCCCATGTGTCCGTTTTTCGAAAAACGCAGAAGCATATATCGGCCTTTAGCCTGAAAGCCAACGTTATGCTAGCAAGATTCAAAGCCAATAACATTGTGTACAGTTGACAAATAGTAAATATAATTTTACAGTTTATTTGACAAAGATTTGCTAGATAACCAGCCATGTCACTGTCCCAAAACAATATCAAGATTTTCACAAACAAAGTATCTGCTATATACGCCTACTAGTACTAGGCTACAGTACTATACGGCCGCAGCCTGTGGAGCGAGTTGAATAGCAAATGTATGTGAGATGACCGCATCAAAATTGACATATTCTCCAAACAGTAATTATAATTTGACAGTATGTTTAACAACAAGACTAGCCAGCTATCAAGCCATGTCATTGTCCCCAAATAAAATCAAGATTTTGAAGAAGAAAATAATCGGCCATGTGTAGAGTTGCGGCTACTGTCGTGTTGGCCGCAGCCTGTCTGAAGTAGGCTACATTGACTAGCGAGGTGAATAGCGAATGGGATGTGAGATGAGCGGTTACGTGACATTTACGCAATACATTCAGAAAAGTAAAATTTTTCAAATAGGTTAAAATAAAGTCACTCATTGTTGTAAATACAAGTTGTTAGTCTTTCAAAATTGTAAACGGAGGCTTTGACTGCGTCCCTGTTGTTATGGTTACTTATTTCAGACACTTTGTACAGGCTCATACTATGTAGCCAGTGCAATAATTTAGAACGGTGAAAAGACAGTTTTGCTGCAATTACGTAGTAGGTTCCCGTATATCACCGGATAATGTACACCCCTGCAGTCAGGGGCGGACTTACCCATAGATATATATAAAAAATTATATATATTATATGATATATATTAAAATAGAATAGAAGTATGCAGTGGCATAACGACATCTCTGACGTTGATAACAAACCAAACCGTTTAAAAATCTGTTGAAAATTGAGCAAGTTATGGTCATTTAAAAAGTACATGTAGCATCAACACAATGTTATGGGTGAGCGAGTTGACTGTAGCAAGATGGCCGCCATGTTCGGACGTTCGACTCCGTTGTCCGGCAACGCAGACGAGACATCTACCCTTTATATATATCTATGGACTTACACATTAGGCAAAGTAGGCAACCGCCTGGGGGCCCCCAGCTGACAAGGGGCCCCTTGAAAGACTCCATAAAAATACTATATGATCAATAATAACTATAATAATAATACAAATCGATTAAAAGTCATAACTTTCCCCAAAATAATCATCAAAGATACCAACAGAGCTTTTATTCTATTTGTGTCAATGCAGGCTTCCCCTCCCACCCGATACTACTGTGGACTATTCCATCGATTGCAGGCAGCAAAGCACGTCATATCAGTTGGTTTAATATGAGACAGTAGAAGAGTGAAGTGAATGAAAAAAACAATTTGCTAAATGAAACGCAACTCCCCGAACGGAGCACAAAAGATAAAGACAAAAGAGAAGAGTAAAGAATATATTGTGTTTATTAAAGTTATGCATTGTGCTTATTAAAGTTCTGTCTTATGAAGAAGTGTGCTCAGGCTTAAACATTGTGTCTCACACAGGGCGGGGGGTGTCATGGGTGCGGGCGGAGAAAGAGGACGAGTTTCGACCACAGGAGTGTGGGGGAAAAGGCTGTATTTTGTTTCTCTCTCTTCATTTTCAGAAACAACCTTGAAACCGGGTGGAGACGGCACCCGAGCAGGTGGGACGCGTAGGCAAGAACAACTCCCTGCTGCACAGGAGAACAAGCTCAACCCTCTTCTTGTGTTTTTGTTTTACTGCACTGTATAATATATGCTGGGGTAGGGACAGATAGCCAGTTGGACTTCGTGAACCAGCCCAAACTCTGTTGCGGGTAGGAAAACGTAGACAACCCCAGAGCTCTGTACTTGTTGATTTCCAACTGCTGCATTAAAGCTGATATTATCGGACCTCTGCGACTCCAGACCACTCTTTCTAGAACACAGACTTGTGTCATTGAATACCATCATTACATATTGGAATAGACACAAAGAATTTCAGTCCTTCAAGAGTAAACAAGTAGTTGCCAAACTGAAACTACAGAAGGAAACGTCATTTTCTCTTCACTGGTATCCAATGATGCGGCAGCTAGCACAAGTGCTGCTCAGTGAAATTTGGCTAGCAACAGCAGCTAGGCTAGCTTGCTCGTAACACAATTTACTGGGGTCAGTTTCTCCACGCAGGGCTAGACTGAGACCAAATTTGGCATTGTTACTGACAATGATCGCTTCCAGCAAACCTTTTTAGAATTTCCCCCTAAATAAATGTCAAGCTTATTCCCTCTGAAATACTGCCGGTGATCAATGTTACAATAGCTTGTTTCAAAGGGGGTTCTTAATGAATTAAAGCAAAATGAGTAGGCTAAATGCTTGAAAATATCACTAGAAGGGAAAATTTAAGGTGACATACAGTCATAGAGGTTAGGACTAGGGATGCACGATGATATCGGCACAACATCGGTATCGGCCGATAAAAGCTTAAAATGAGCGGCATCGGCAGATATGAATATTTCTGCCGATGAGCCTTGCCGATAGGGTGGCGTGTTTACTATGCGCACGTGACGACCGTGAACTCAGCATGAGCGCCAGCAACTTAAACTTCCAACATGTTGGCTGTGTGGAGGTATTTCGAGATATGTAAAACAGATAACAAACTTGCCATTTGCAATACTTGTAAAGCACAAGTGATGCAAGGAGGCATAAAACAACACTCGTTCAACACTACAAATATTACACATCTTAAGTAAGTACATTTACATTTAGCAGACGCTCTTATCCAGAGCGACTTACAGTAAGTACAGGGACATTCCCCCGAGGAAAGTAGGGTGAAGTGCCTTGCCCAAGGACACAACGTCAGTTGGCATGACCGGGAATCAAACTGGCAACCTTCGGATTACTAGCCCGACTCCCTCACCGCTCAGCCAACTGACTCCCTTAGTAAGTAAGTAAGACTTTATTTATATAGCACATTTCATACAAGAATTGTATCTCAAGTAGCTCAAGGTGTACAAGAATTGTAGCTCAAGGTGCTTTACATAAAATCAATAAAAACAATAATACAAGTGATAAACAATTCAAACAAAAATAAAAATCCCAATAAGATCTCTGTTCAAGAGAGAAAACAACTCTGAAAGTAGGAAAACCCTTTTGAGATAAAATTACTTAAATGCTTCGGTTCGGTTTTAAAGCTGTCTTTTAAAAATGTCTAGAGTGTTTGCTTCCCTAATATTTATGGGTAATTTGTTCCATAGTTTTGGGGCGTAATTGACAAAGGCCGAATCACCAATCTTCTTATGACTGCTTCTGGTGACCTCTAATAGGCCTGCATTTGATGATCGCAGTGTTCTAGCTGGTGTGTAGTTTATAAAGGAGTTAGCAATGTAGCTAGGTCCTTGTCCGTGTAGAGCTTTGTATGTGAGGAAAAGGACCTTAAAGTCAATTCTGAAGGTAACAGGGAGCCAGTGTAAAGTAGCTAGGACAGGACTAATGTGTTCTCTCCTTTTAGTTTTGGTTAATAATCTAGCTGCAGAATTTTGAATGAGCTGTAGTCTTTCAGAGGTTTAAGTGGATCTTAAGAGCCGTCATCCTGAGCAGCACCAAGACTTTTTGTAGTATAACACCGGCAAAAACCCATCAGCAGCCTCTACTTCAGTCCTTTGACAAAGCTAGAAAATACAGCAGCGACGACACAAAGATAAAAGAGCTTAACGGCAAAATCATTGAATTTATTGCTCTTGATAACCAGCCGTTCAGCGTGGTGGAAGAAGTTGGCAGGCTAATGATGTACCTAGCTGGCGCTACTTTTCTGCTGTGGCCTTACCTTAACTCCAGTGTTGTCGCTAGTCACATTGAAAAGCTCCTCGCTGGCGCTAGTCACATTTACCACGGACATTTGGACATCAAGCGCGAGTCCTGTTAGCATATTGAGCCTCAGTATATTGACGAAGACTGATAGACTTCAGCTGACCGGTAGGCTTCTGTTCAGCCCTTTTTTTATACCAGAGGAGATACCTCTGATGTGATAGACGAAAAGAGAAATCGAATGGACGGTGAAAAAGCAGACATGCTCATTTTTGTGAAGAAAAACCTACCTCGGGTATAAAAAAAAATAGCTGAACAGAAGCCTACCAGTCAGCTGAAGTTGACACCCTAGTTAGTTGGACTGAAAAGGTTTGCACGACTCAAGTTCAAGTGAAGGATAAAATGTCCTTGTATTTGCAATACAGAGCACACTGTCACTTGAGTTATTACAGAACTGTCTGTGGCTCACGACAATATATGGAGCTTGGTTTTAAGTTTGATTATAGTTTGAAGTGGGTCCTAACGGTACGTGTCCACTACAGCGTTTTTTAACGCTCTGCACCGCTCGCCTTCCCACAGTACACCACGCTCGGGGGCGTGTTAGACAAGTTAATACAGAGTTGTAGTTCTCTAAGGTCACTGTTGTAGTCATAGCCAAGCGTGCAGACTTGGGTTCATGTACTCACAATATCGATCAAAATACCACTTTTACACAACATTTGTGTAAAATTACAGAATTTTTACGAGTGCAAGATTACAGTAGAATACATGTTACGCCACCGGTCACTCAAGCAGTCGTTTGTAGGCTGGGCTAGCAAGCTAGCAGTGGCACAGAACAGTCACGTAATGTGACGAGACTGAATTTAAAAGTATAAAAACACACTAGGGACACTATCAACGTCGGCAACCCTGCACCATGCATTATTAGTTTAATGTAATCTTTCAATTCAAGCTCGTCACATTACGTAACTTTGTTCTGAACAGAACTGGGTGTGCAGACACATACGATAAGTTTCTCCTCCATCTTGAAATTGTAAAACTTAGAAATGTTTACCATGACTAACAGTTGCTACGTTACAAGAAACCAATCCGATTGGCCAATGCTAGTGTTTTCACGCTCCTCATTTACATACATTTGAGAAAAACAACTTGCAACGCTCCGCTCGCCTTCCCACAATGCCATACGCGAGCGTCAACGCCCGATTTCATTGAAAATGAATTGGAAGCCGATGCTCCGCGCCGCCCGCACCGCTGTAGTGGACACGTACCGTAAGGACTGAAGTGTAGGTCTTGACTACAGCTGCTTTTTTGTGCACTTGACCACTGTAAGTTTCAGTACAATGTCAACTACTGTATCAGGGAAGCATTTGGCAGACCTCTTCAAGTAAGACATGAATGTACATTTTTTATATGAAAATGTAATTTTATTTATTTTACTCCTAAGGACTGAAGTTTGAATTCTGAACTTAAAATTAAAATGTGGCACTGGCTTATTATTTATTCTTAAGTGAAATAGTTTACCCTTTTTCATGGGTGAATGTCTAAATTTGTAAAATGTTACATTTATGGTAGAATCAAATGTTGTTTGTCTTGTGTGTTGCTTTATCCATGAGTGAAATAAGTTAAAGGTAGCACAGAAGAGATACTTGGATTTCTCTTCAGTAAAATTAAAGTGTATATATATATCGGGCGGAAAAATGTGTATATACATCGGCATCGGCCAAAATGAGTTTGAAAATATCGCCATATCGAATATCGGCCAAAATCCAATATCGTGCATCCCTAGTTTTGGACCGTTTTACACCGGATTCAATATCTATAGCTTATCAATATTCTCTCTTGCAGGGGAAATGAAAAGACAACCGTTTCATTCTACACTTCACTTTTTGTATTTTGAATTGTAAATCAGCAGCAACAAATGTATGCTTTTAAATCTATGCAATCTAGTAGTAAGTAAGTACGGATTTTTATATAAAACATACAGAAATATCAGTTGTAAAAATTACAGTTTCAAACGGACTCATCAGCAACCGACGCTAGCAAGCACACCCTACAATTTCCCCAGAAATTGTACCCTCTCTAGTTATTATTATTATTGTATTAATAATTATAATAAGGATTGAAAAGAGTGAGAATAGGAGTTAAGGGGGCCCCATCCTGTCTTCGCCTGGGGCCCCCAAATCACTAAATCCGCCACTGCCTGCAGTCAGTCAGAATCGAGTATTCACCCAGACCATGGTATAACGGTACTTATTTTAATGTTGTGAAACGTTAAAAGCATATCTAAGATTATTTCATAGAAAAGGCTCAAGACGCACTTGTTCCGGGAGTACAACGGTACTTAGGAATGGTTCGCTTGACCCGATGTTAGTTTCCTCAAGGATCACTATGACTCTTCCTTAGAGACTTGTTGCTCTTGTGGTTAGTGGTAACTGATTAAAATTTTTGTTCTCGCTGTAATATATTGTTTTTATTACTATTGCTTGCTTTTTGCACAGGTACACTTGCACTTATAGCGGTTCATGTTGTTTAATTGTAACTTGTTTAACTACATGCTCTTATGGTTCTTCCCTTTGGCACTTACTTTGGTTGTTCACAATGTGTGCTTCATGTTTTGGCTACTCGCGATGTTTTTTGGCTATCTTGTTGTTATGATCAGTGACCTATGCACTTTGTAAAGCTCTCTCTTGGAAGTCGCTTTGGATAAAAGCATCTGCTAAATGAATAAATGTAAATGTAGGAATGTCCATGATTAAAATAAAGAGTAGTGCAAGACATAACTCTGAATTGTTAACACAAATCTTTCTTCTTTTTTCCAACCAAAACGATCAACTTCATGATAATGACAGAGTTACGTGGACCAGGATAGTTGTTTGGCTATCGATTTTTACGTTTAACATGCAATTTATACTTTTGCATAAGTAGCCTACTATTTGCTACATGCTTCAATACCCAAATAAATGTCCTTGTGCACGTAACTCTGTCAGGCTATTGCATTTTGTACTTCTGTCAATCAATTTCTTATTCTTTCTTACAGGGCCACCGTACTCAAGACGTGAAGTTTGACACTTTGAAAAAAGCAATGTCAGTCAAGAGATGCCAGATGGCAACCGAGATTCTGGAGTGCTCAGGTATGTATAGTTTAATTGGAGATTACGTGTGATTGAATTCAATATTAACTTTTGGCTTGACATATACTTATATATTTTGTTCCAGTCTTTGATGAAAACAATGACTGTTCACTGTGCGGAACAGACAAGCCCCCTGGATGAGGCCCAAATACAATCTGGGTCAGCTATTTCGTTTTATACAACACTAGTGTAGAATGTAATTATTACAATACTACTTAATTAAAGACATGCAATAATGTCAGTATGATGATAAATTAATTCGATGATACATTTTTTGTATGCCTGGTTTAAACTAACCAAGAATTACCATTGCTCACACACAAATAAAAATGTTGCTGCTTTATTCGCTACAATCCAACAAAAACCCAGCAGTAAGACACAAGGTCATTATTAGAAATATAGATAATCTGAGAGGGCATTTCTTATGCTTATGTGTTAAAGGTTGTCATTCATGGATAATACTTTCTAAATTAAAACAATATTATTGTGAATTACTTTTTAGATCCAGTGTGACTCTTGTCAAAGATGGTTCCATCAGGTATGCCTTGGCATGACTACACCTGTCCTTAACAAAGTAAAGAGAATAAGATGGAAGTGACCGTCATCTGTAAGTCAAATTAGGAATTCAAAAGCTTCAATATTTTCAGTTGAACTGTCAGACTGACTACACAAAAGATATCTTATTAATAGTTAATTACATGTGTTTTTCAGAAAACCGCAGGATTTTGACAATTTTGATGAGGTGGCTGCTATATGTCTGCTGCAATTATTTTTCTTTTACTCATTTGCTTATTTCTTTAGTCTCAATTCTTTTACCACAACATTTTCTTTGTATTGATTAGGACATTTTATTAAATATTATGGAAGAAAAAACATTCTCTCATGTTCTGTATATAACTTTTTTTTATGTGTTTAGTTGCATTGTTAAAGAGCTATTATAATTTCTCCTTTACAATGACTTGGATGTGACCATGCACCTGGTTTTGTGTAATAAAGCTATCAGATGAGTAGCACTCCAATTATTTGATAATTTGTCATGCCATGTACGATTGCACAACTATTGCAAAGTTTGATACTGTTTAGTCTTTGCAAGTTCTGGGTGTGTTGGGAGGAGATGGCGGTGGAATATCAGCACTGCTTCTCCTCCTAAATAGCCTCTTCAGCAATATGTACCTGTAATTTATTTACTAAACCAAAAAATAATAATCATAATAATAATTTGAGGATTATAGGTCACATGACCAAAAAGCTATTGAAGTTATGAGTATTCCAAAATGTACTGAAAATAGTGTGAGGTGAAAATGAAAAAACTAAAGGCTGTGCAACATGTATGCATTCATTGAACACTGAAAAACTATTGACGTTTCAACCTATAAAAAATGTACTGATAATAGTGTAAGATAATAAAAAAAACTAAAGGCTGTGCAACATGTAAGCATAGTCAGTGAACACAAAGTAATTTGAGGATTATAAATCACATGACCAAAAAGCTATTGAAGTTTCAAACTATCAAAAATTCACTGAAAATAGTGAGGTGAAAATGAAGAAAATAAAGGCTGTGCAACATGTAAGCATAGTCAGTAAACACTCTCAAATGGATTTGAGGATTATAGGTCACATGACCAAAAAGCTATTGAAGTTTCAAACTTTAAAAAAATCATCTAAAATTGTGTGAGATTAAAATAAACTAAGTAAAGGCTGTGCAACATGTATGCATAGTCAGTGAACACTGAAATGTATTTGAGGATTATAGGTCACATGACCAAAAAGCTATTGAAGTTATGAATATTGATTGAATTAACTGAAAATACTGTGAAGTGTAGGCTGTGCAACATGTATGCATAGTCACTCTGAAATGGATTGGAGGATTATAGGTCATATGACCAAAAAGCTATCGAAGTTTGAAGATTTATTTTGAATAAAAAAAAGATATTTTAATAACCTGAGATGAAAATAAACCAAATAAAGGATGTGCAGCATGAATGCATACACCTTTGTTTAACATAATTTTGATGCTCCTAGTTCATGTTGTTGAAAAGCTATTGACTTTTGAAATTTGAAATGTGTAATTTGTTGATGGTCCATAAACATACGCGTTGTTTAGGCAGCCAAAAGCATAGGCTAAGCAGCCAGTCGTAGCGTCGCTAAACCCTGGTTAAATTAACACAATACTGGGCGTCCGAATATCTGTTGAATAACGAACTTCAAACCAACTTTACCACGGTCCGGTAAACTTATCTAGACCTAGAAATAAAAGACATCATGCTAGCTATGGGTTTACTTGCCAGTCCCACCTGTAAAATTCCCCCCAAGATCATCCCTAATTAAATCTTTCCCCCGACGTTGTAAACACATTTCCGATTAGATATCCCACGTTTTGATGGTACAAGCAGAGCCCCTATTAGACATTCTCTGGTACTAGCCTATTGTTTATTTCTAATCGATTTCAAGGGTCTCAAAGCGGGCTTTGGTCTGTCGTCTCCCCAATGTGACTTCATGCAATGCATTGTGGGGGAAAGAAGAATCATTGCAAAAAAGTGCCTACTTTTTCATATTATATTCCGTTTTGTGACACCAAACAACATCCAAATACAATGGATAACAGTTTAAATGTTTATTACCAACAAGCAAATTGCACAAATTTGTTGAAAAAATAAACCTGCAAGATGGCCTTTAAATGGTTAGCTAGCAGATTAGTCTGATTTCTATTACTTCAGCTGTATTAACCATAGGGGTTTACTTCATTTTGGAGCATGGGCGTAGATTTAGGGGGGGACGCTAGGTACTAGTCCCCACCAATATTTTAAGATGACAAAATTGTCCCCACCAATATTTTACCAAACTCTTTTATGCTGTAATTTGGATCGATTACGAAAAAATCTTTTGCACAATATATTTGCAAAACTCATTTGTATTATTGTTCGTCGCCCAGAAAAGTGAAAAATACATTTTCAAGTTATCCAATACGGTGGCCCTGAAGTGCAAATCACACACACTAACATGAGTGCATCCCCCAAAATGAAAACACATGCTTCAATAGCCAAACAAATGTCCTTGTGCACGTAACTCTGTCAGGCTATTGCATTTTGTACTCCTGTCGATCAATTTCTTGTTAGTTACTGCATCCATTCAGCGACGAAGTGTAGTACCAACCCTTTCCGTTTTGAGTTAATGTAATGACACTTTTAACAAAACTGTCCCGGGCCACAGAGACTCCCGCTGGATGTGAACTATTTACAGTTTGTAGTCAACCAGGAGATGGTCCTTTTTAGGGCATTGTCAGGCCAGGTTGAGATGCCACAAGATGTTATGAATGCATTGACAGAGTTGTCAATACTTGTCAATGCAGATGACAGCTCTAATATGAGCCGGTGTCAGGTGCCAGTGATGCAAGCAGAAATGGGACGGCCAAAGTATGTTGTGTCTCCTCAGCAACTACAAAGCTTTGTAGAACTAAAGCCCCTTTATGTGTTAATGACAAAAAAATGCCACTGCGGGGATAATGTCCCAAAGTATCTATTCAAAAAGGCTAATATCTTTCACGTCTTAACTGTGCGCTGGCGCCAGGCTGTTGCCTTGGCGGAGCGGATGCCATGCCAACAGCCGAGTCTTCTGCCTCTTTGTTAGGCTGTCACTCATAATTACTGCCTCTGAGTTGAAGCCACGCCCCCTACGCAAAATCGGGGCCAAAAGTCTGAAACTCCAAAAAAAAAACTGAAACTCCCAAAAAAAAACTGAAACTCAAAAAATAAAAATGAAACTCAAAAAAAAAAAATGAAAATTTAAGAAAAGTTTTGAATCTGAAAACATGAAATGTGAAACTATGTGAAAATATGAAAGTGAAAATTGAAAATTAATAACTTATTCAAAATTATTCCAGAATTTCATCGAAATATTATTCAACCTGAATAAAAAATTGGTACACTTATTTTTTCTTTGAATACATGGTTTTATTTTTCAAGTTTTCGACCAAAACGTACATTTTTAATGTCAAGCTTTAGTTTTTCGACTAAAGATTTTTTTTTCGAATTAACAAAACAATTGGCCCTGATTTAGCTCCATAGAGCTGTCAGTAGTCTGACACGGTAAACTACTAAATACGCCAGGAAATAATAAAGCCTCATATTAGTATTTTGTTTGGTCTCAGCATTGATATTTTTGTACCTTTTGTGCTTTGTAGATAGGAAAATGTCACCCAAAAAGAAAAGATGTATCAGAAGTTGTTTCACCACCCAGAGAGTAAGTAGCTAGCAAGGAAAACTACCCACACAGTGCAAACCTGCTAGTCTTACATCGCCACCCATTCTACAATGGAAACATGTTTTGAAAGTTGTTAGTGTAGTAGAGCATGTAACTTTTGCTTGTATTGAATCTATCCCGAGCGTCTGCAATCTTTCGACCAGTGTGTTAGCAGCAGCTGGTCTTGTTGAAGCCAGAAGGATAAAGCTAACCTACCCACATAATGGGACCGTGCTAGTTTAGCCTAGTACCAGCAGGCTAGCAATTTAAAAGTGATATTAATATAATAAGTAGGCCTATATAATCCCTTGGATAGTAATATTTCTATCCCTGTAATCTCGACCAATGTCAGCAGTCAACTAAGCATGGTTAGTGTCTGTATTAAATTGATGAATTACTGTGCAGGAAAAACAGCACTCTGAAGCTACAGATGTAGAGCAGGTTGGTGATGAATCAGCATCAGGGGTTCAGGTGAGAAGTTGAATTTGTCCATTTTGGTAAAGATTGCATTAAATTGCTGTTTTTAAGGGATGTTTAGACAATGTTACCCATGAATGTTATCATTCACACTTATACTTGTAGGTAGTAAAAAGGTGCTATAAATTGGGATGCCCAATTTATAGCACCATTTATAGGGGGGGGGGGGGGGGGGGGGGCGTTCAGTGTCCATACCAAAGCTGAGACCAAACCTACGCCTATGTTTTGGAGTTTAGTTACACTAAGTGTAATCCCATTAAAACCCCAAATTATATGTGTTGTCAAGATTTCAAAACAGTTTGAGAAAGTGAGATTGTGTAAAAAAAAACACAGGGAACACCATAAAACTAGGTCATACAATACCCCCAAAAGGTCAGGCACTACAGTTAGGTCACTGAATAAAAACACAGGGACCACAACAAAACAGCTGTACATGCAAAACGTATATCAAGAATACATTGATAAAGAAGTACTTTGTTCAAACTGTCAAGGATAGGGGCATTTCTGAGTGCCTCTAGCAAGGCATTCCACAGCCGTGGAGCACTACAGCAGAAGGCTTTGTCACCCTGACAGTATAGGTCCAAGAGTATGAGAATATTGTTGACTACAGTATCAGCTGACCTGAGTTCATTACTAACTCTCACTCTGTGTCCAGCCCTGAAGCCAGTTTGAAATGGCTTGAATGGCAATTTGTGTAAGGACAGGTAGTCTTGAAGCTGGGAGGAAACGACACATTCAAATACTTTAGCCAAGAAAGCAGAAGTTAGAAATAGGCCTGTAGTCAGTCAGTTAGATTGATTACTATACTAATCCACAGTGGGGAAATTAAGGGGCCTGTAGGGGGTTTAATATTGTCCAAACAACCAAAACAAATTCCCCTAAAGTTTAAAGGAAGAGGGAAAACTGAACAGTGTATTAACGTTCACCAAATAATGCCAATACCAATATAATTACAGTTATTTGACTCTATGGGTTAAATCAGAGCAAGAATGGTCAAAGTAAGGTTAAAATTAAGTAGATATTTAATAACATTGCAAATGAATGAAATCAATTACAAGGCGTTTGCCTTGTAATTGATTGGCCGAATCCCAGAATATTGGGATTCGGCCTTAGTCTTGCTTAATGCAGACAACGGCTTTTGGTTCCAAGTAGACCAACCATCTTGTCTTTGCCATCTCACATTGTAATCCACTTCAATTTCTTAGGAGTGTAGTCAGTCTCTTCATCCAGGCTATGGTTCCTTTGAACGCGTAGAAAGCCATCAATTATTGGTCCTTCCTGTCTTTTTGCTGGATTCGAGCTTGGCAACCATTGAGAACCAGTAACCCTGATAAGGTGAGTGAGATGCCCACCCACCAAAGTGCTGTATGGGTTTCTCCAAAGAGAAGTTTACCTTGGAAAGTCTGAATAAAACACATACACAGTGTAAGTTTTGTTCAAGTGGCCGTCCTCTGCATTTAGTACACTGTGTGTTACTTACAGAAGAAATGAAGTTGGAGGCAGTAGTAGCAACAGTGGCCCTGGCTGAGGAAAAGGAGTGTTTAAGGGCCTTGGAGAAGAAGGTCCACATCACTGTGTTGCATATGAACAGAAAACCTCCACACAGCAGGTGTAGTGGGATATGAAGCTGGAACACAGAGCTGCATTGTTATTCACTCATGGTCATAAGTACATTTAGCAGACACTCTTATCCAGAGCGACTTACAGTAAGTACAGGGACATTCTCCCTGTGGCAAGTAGGGTGAAGTGCCTTGCCCAAGAACACAATGTCATTTTGCATGGCCAGGAATCGAACCAACAACCTTCTGATTAATAGCCCGACTCTCTAACCGCTCAGCCATCTGACCCCCAAGATATAAGAGTATAAGATACTTGAGGTAAAACATACAGATGTTTTACACATAATTCTCTCACACCCAGTTTCGTTTTTTGGTTTTGGATTCTCAATTGAAAAATCAAAACAAGAATCGTTTTTAGTTCTTTCAATTGAATAAGGAATGAATGATACCCTGATTCGGGTACCGGGCCGTGTACTTCACAGACAATGAATTTTCCTTTTAAAATGAGAAAAAAAAACGACCTGTTGGAAATAGGAGAAAAAAATTTAAACAAAAAAACTTTCTTTGATACGCGTGTAA
The DNA here is from genome assembly GCF_038355195.1 of Osmerus mordax. Taxonomy (NCBI): domain Eukaryota; kingdom Metazoa; phylum Chordata; class Actinopteri; order Osmeriformes; family Osmeridae; genus Osmerus; species Osmerus mordax. The sequence goes on from NC_090055.1 coordinate 15,548,457, forward strand.
ATGGAAATCGGACATTAAAATACGGGTTTGGAAATCCTTCAAAATTTTGTGAAGATTTTTTGCCCACAGCAGTCACTTTTTGGGGAGAGTTTGTGGCGTAATCCCATTTGTCAGGAGGGAAAGGTATGGAGGTAGATCTCCGGGCAAGATGGTGCTTTGAGGAGTAACTCTACATTCGGTCCCTCAAAAATCTTTTTTGAAGTCATGTGTTACCTGGCACCAGCCAAACTACAAACTATGAAAATAATTGAGGACTGGAAAAAAGCAGCGTCCAGAAGATATCGCTACTAATAACAAAATGACTAAATGTAAATGTAAATACTAGAAGTTGTTAACAAACTAGCTTACAGGCTTGATATCCCCCCCAAAAAGAATTCAGACCTCTCCCAGAAATTGGGAGAGGTCTGCACCCTGATTGCCGTGATGAGAGAAGAGGTAACCGTTAGAATTGTATTCTATTTATCACTTTATGGCACGTTTTCTTTAAATTCAATGATCCAATAAATTTTAGAAAAATTACCACATGGAGAGGCCAATTCCTCTGGTATTATGTACACCACAAATAAAAAGTACACTCATATTAGATTTCTCATTTTTTAAGGCTCAAAATTGCGGACATTTTGCATATGCTCCCAAAATGTTATCTGTATGAACTCAAAATATATTTGGGAGTGTAGCAGACTACTCAATGGACAGGTTCAAGTGGACACTGCACCTTTAAGGACGGTGAGGTCTGGGCTACGTTGTGGATAGCTCACTACGTTTTCTGCAAAATGTTTTGTCTTTTTTTACACCCGTGGGCCAACTCTGGCAGACTCGCTCCCTTCTCGTTTTTCAACATGGGGGGGGGGGGGGGGGGGGGGAAATGTCACATTTGCAGGTCGCACATTTGCAAGTAGTTGTAAAAAGTACTTGCATGGCCTCACAAAATGGTTGCAGTCTAGAGCCTTGGCTTAGAGGTCCTTTTCAATGGAAAGCATACACAGAGCATAGACAGAAATGGTTTACAAGGCTGCTGTGCAAGCTTTTATTTGTTTGTTCCTCCCCTTTGTTGGGCGAATTATGTTTTCCCACCCTCCCATGTTATGGAAATAATCTAATATTATAGCACTATAGTGTACTATAGTGTTAGGACCCTAAAGCAGAGGGACATTTTGTGAACACTATAAAATTGCAAGTTATTGTGCCGCCAATATCATCCAAGACAAGTGTGTGTACATTGACATCTTTCTTATGTTTCATACAGCTAGAACAGCCTGGGGTCAAAATGATCCTGAAGAACACCGATGCAACAAAATGTGTAGAGGACACTAAAAACATATCATGTAAATTGTGTTTACACAGTTGTCCACAAAAAATATTAATTATAATCATGTATTCAGTGGCCCAAGGATAACAAGACGGCTAGGGAAAACCAGAGACTGGGACCATTTGCCTGAGGGTTAATTATGGTTCAACTCTGATTGCACTGAAAGATTGTATTAATGATAAGAAGGGCCATGGGACATCTGTTCACTGAGTTTATAATGGGAAAGGATGTGACTGATGTTCATACTGATTATTTACATTTTGTCATTTAGCAGATGCTCTTATCCAGAGCGACTTACAGTAAGTACAGGGACATTCCCCCGAGGAAAGTTGGGTGAAGTGCCTTGCCCAGGGATACAACGTTATTTTGCACGGCCGGGAATCGAACTGGCAACCTTCTGATTGGTAGCCCAATTCCCTAACCGCTCAGCCATCTGCCCCCTCTAGATTATTGCCTAGAATGACCAGAGGTTAAGAGCCTAGGCCTAAGACTGTATAGTTTTTTATTTGAGAGTTTTGGCTAGCTAACCTTGCTGAAAAAGTGCTAGTCCAGGGGCCAGTTACACAAAACACCTTAAGTTAAGATTTTCCTTAAAGTCAGAGTTAAGGTTTCCTTAAAATATAATCAGTTGCAAAAAACACCCTTAAGTCTTGTCCTTAAGGTTTCCTTAAATGTTCCCTTAAGTATTTCAGGTTTTGTCCTTATCTTGGTCTCATACTTAAGGAATCCCTTAAAGTTTGTTAAACCATTGCACGAAAGACATTAGCAACCAAAGTAAGGAAGAAACTTAAGGTACCTCTGACTTAATCTTAACCGCAACATACATGGCCGAGTTTATGGAGATAAATGAACCTATCCCACACTGTTAGGCTTCTGTGCTGCAGTCGAAACATGAAGGCTATTTTACGTGTCGGCCACCGCTGTAATTAGCTAGACTAGCGGTAAATTCAGAGTGACTGTTGATATCATTTGTATCTACACAGTTAGAACAACACTGCTTAAACGGTTTGAAGAAGTAGAAGAAGTTAGAAGAAGTAGAAGAAGTAGAGCTAACTTAAAGGTCCCATGACATGCTGTTTGATGCTTTTATATAGGCGTTAGTGGTCCACTAATACTGTATCTGAAGTCTTTTTCCCGAAATTACAGCCACTACGAGCAGTCCCACAATGAGCTTTCCTCAGGACGTGCCGTTTCTGTGTCTGTAGCTTTAAATGCTAATGAGGAGAGACCATGCGCTAATGTTTACGGTGGATGTATCGCAATGGCTCGTAGCCCCGTTGCTGTAAGATGCCTCGAATTTGCCCATTCTCATCTGATATTATTAGAAAATGCAAGTGGCAGCTCGAATCTAAGATGGATTCGAGAGACCGCAGATAGAGTGCGGCTAGTTTGGTTAAACGTTTTAGATCAACACTTGTATTATTGTTTTTGTTGATTTTATGTAAAGCACTTTGAGCTGCAATTCTTGTATGAAAAGTGCTATATAAATAAAGTCTTTCTTACTGATCATCCTGGTTTGCAGAGATGCACACTCAGTCATTTCAATGAGGGGAAAGGCGAATATCACGCACACAATAACACCAACAGCAGAATGGTTATCAAAATAACAAAGCAATGTACAACTCACGTTACAGTGTGTGTATTCACACACATACTTGATGCTATCTACCTTTACACTAGCGACAGTAATTGAGATGTTAGCTGCAGAGCTAATGTTACAGCCACATTCTAAGGGTAGCAAGCTAGGTAGCCATTTAATTTTTAGGGATGGACTGAATCCAGATTTTTGGGGTTCGGCCGAATACCGAATCCACTGGTTAAGATTCGTCGGAATCCGAATACCGAATCCTACTCCCATCCTCAGTCCATTAACACAGTAAACACATTAAAGGAGTAAACAACGTCCACAGCATTGTTTTTTTTTTTAATGTAAAAATCCAAAATATTAGCCTTTTAGATTTCTTGAATTTCTTTTGGATGTTTCACACGTAAATGTTTTAACAGCGGAGATGTGTATTGTTTCGGATCCTTGCCACCACGAAACAAATCGGCATTGCAAACTGAACATGTAGCTCGACTTGAATTGCCTTCTTTTGACTGAAAGTACTGCCAAACAACACGTTTTCTGCTCACAAGTTCCATTTTCACTTTCTCTCAGTCTACTGCATTGAACGGTCCACCTACGTAAACACCTTCGAGTAATCTACGGTGGCGTCTTATGTCGACCAGCGTAGGGCGCGTAGTTCTCGGTTCGGGTTCGGTGGAAAAAAATTCAAAGGTTCGGCCGAAACCAAATCCTGTATTCGGTGCATCCCTATTAATTTCAGACGGTCAGCAAGGCCAACTTTGTATTAGCCCAAGTTGAGGAAACAGTCGTGGCTGAAATGTTTGGCGCAGACATACAAAACTTTGGGAAGTTGTGTCAGCACATTTCCTAGGGGAACTCATATTAATGTTAAATAACTTCCTAAAGTGACATTTTCATGTCATGGAACCTACGTTACTGTGTAGCAACTAGACCTACACGTAAAGTTGATCTCAACAGTTTTATTGGACAGATTTCCTATCGCTCAACACATTTATTTTAAAATTTTTATTTACCTCACGCATCTGGGACAGCCAAAGGGCCGGGTGTGGCCTGCGGGCCGTAAAATTCCCAGGTCTGTTCTAGACCATGGGGGGCCAAGCTGGGGCCAGTTGTACTGTTAGAAAGGCCAGTTACATTAAACATTATGGCGTGGTATATATGGCACGCGAAATAGAAGTGTTAGCCAGTGCGTATATACACAAAATCCCTATATTGCATGCAGTTTATACGCTAAATCTATATTAGATCTATTAGTCTATATTACTCGCAGAACTCTTATCATTTAACGTCATCATCCAAACCCAGATTTTACGAAGTTCACTAATCGATATTGACGTGTGTGGTAAATATTGAGATGATAGTTGTCTCGAGTTATACAGAGTTAAAACAGAATACATTTATAAAAAATGATAATAATTTATCCCCATAATTGCCCACTCAGGATATCTGCCAGCCCGCCCTTCCATAGCTGGCAAGAACCAGGCCTGTATACAGCCTATATATGTATTTTGCCTGTGTGTGTTATATTTTTTCTTATTTTTATTTACAAGAATGCTGCTTGGTGTTGGTGGCAAATAATAATTGCTGTTTGTTATTTGGACGCATCTGCAACGCGACTTTCGGAGCTGATCGCATCCACAATGGTGCAGTTTCAGATGCGTCCCAGACACGGTCACGTCCAAGCCGTAGGTAAATACAAAATAAAAGTCTGAAAATTGGGGGCCTGTTCCATAAAGCAAGTTTTTTTAACCAAATAAACAGGAAAGTAACTGACATGCCTGGCTTCAATTTGCTTTTTGGAACATGCACCCTGTTACTTCAAAGTAAAAACACAGTGTGCATTCAAACACTGTGTGCATTAAAGCACCGTGTGCAGACTCCTGATCGTAATTCACTTCACTACATTGGTGAAAGGAGGCCAGAAGTCAAAGGACTTTACATTATGGATGACAAGACAAGACACAACAAATAGCCCACACAAATTGGTATCTTGCAAACTCGCCAATACAGCAGCCTCGCAGCTTCTCTTCTGAAATGTTGTGAAGACAACTAATCTGGTCATGCCGCAGCCGTAACACGTCCGGTGTAAATTGAGGTCTGGTTGAACTTGCCGCAGACACGTCTGGTTCGAATAGGGGGTTACGCACTGGCTGCAAAGCGCCACGATCAGGAGCGCCGCGGCCATGACCGATCGTTTTGGCAGTTGGTAACATTTTTGGCCTTGCAACTTTTGACATAAATCTGAAGGCTGGGTAGGCAATGTTGTTGAGAAGCACTTTTGGTCCTATTTGCCAAAATAAACTTCCCATCTTGATAGCAACCAATACATATAAAGGTTTGACGGTAATATGAAATCAATCAGACATATGTGGGCGTCACAAGACTGTAACTAACGCTTAATACACTTAATAATCATTAAGCCGGGCCCTGATATGATTGGACGAGCTACCTGTCTGTCTACCTACCTACCTGCGTGCACTCATACCCCCTTTCCACCAAAGTGAACAGGGAGCTAGTTCGGAGCGGGTGCTAGAGCCGTTTTGGAGCTGGTTCAATTTGCGAGCCTTCTAAGAACCGGTTTGCTTTTCCACGGGCTAGAGAGCCACTACAGAGCCACGTCATTACGTCACTGTATACGTCTCATCTTTCCCAGCAACGCTAGCGCGGCAGCACCAAACACAATGTTGGAGACTTGCTGGTGTTTTGGAGACTCTGACGTGAAAGCACGGATCGTTTTGCACTACTGTCCTCAACGAGCAGCGGGTGCGATCTTGAGCTCCTCCGCGTCTCAAAGCATAGGCGGTCAGTCTCACAATAGCCTTGAGCAGCAGTCCCAGCTGCAGACAGCAGCAGACCCACACACTCTGCATCCAGACTGCAAATTAATCACGCATGCGCTAAGCCACTGTTGTTCCTGCCCTGGCTTACAGAGCAAAATAAATACTGTACAGAAATATATATAAACATGGGCGGCGCTAGGGAGGGGCTAGCAGGTGCTTCAGCACCCCCAAGAAAGACAAAAGCACCCCGATAGCACCCCCTAAAATATTGCTAATTTAGTAATAGTATTCAGGCCCGGAGTGGCCATCGGGAGAATTCCTGGTCTGCCCGCTCTGCCGCTCATAAATTGTGCCAGCAGATCGCCTGCTTTGTCTTTGTTTTTTCACACACCAAATAAAACGATTTAAGTTTGATACTGTGTGACTGATAAGTAAGCTAATAGGCTACACTAGGTTTTAATCTAAATAAACGCATGATCAGACCGTGCATTAAAAAGTGCAGTTTTCAGTTGTCGCGCATGCTCTCTTTCTCAAACACAGGTGCGTGTACCAAGACAACCCTAAACCATCATTTACTGTTGTGGAGGGAGTTTGCAAGATTAAGATGTCAAAATAATAAAATGGATGTGGAAAAAGATGCCAGGAGGAACTGAAAAAGACAGGTAAAAAAAGAAAGGTCTGTCACTTCAGAAATCTAGGTTCCTGCAAGGGTGGGAAAAATGTTTTCTCAAAAGCCCCAAATCTTTCAGGTAAAAATGTGGGTTGTAATTTCGAGAAAATATAACAATGAGTCCAACGTAATGTTTATATTACATAAAGCTCATAAACCTATTTTGCACTTAAATATATGCAAAATATCTCGCTTGCGTGCTCGCATTGATGTGAAGTTCCAATTTCAGATCACATCAAAACCTTGACTAGGTCCTAAATTTGGGTTAAGCCCCGAATGTTTAACGTATGCCTCGGCCCCTGGTGGGGATGGGCTGGTTTTGGCCATTACACTCGCGGGCTGAAAATGGGTCCCACTCTGGCCCTGATAGTATTTATATAATATATATAATATATATATAATTGCGCAGCTCCCCCTGTCAATGATCTAGCACCCCCTCAGCACCTGCATGAAAAATTTTCTGGCGCCGCCACTGTATATAAATATAGCTGCAAGCAGCAATGGGGTGGCCAAGCAGGTCAGATGACCCAGAAGAAACTTTTGACATCCTCAGAAGAGGGTTCCGTGTTTGGTGTGAATCCATCAAAGATTTGCTGAGATAGGACACAATTTTCTGTTTGGCGGCTCTGCTGCCGATTTCGATTGGCTGTACCGGACAAAAGGTTTCGAAAATCTAAAATCATTTTGATAGTTTGTGTGAGGATTGCATTGACTATATACAGCTTGACTACAGGTAGCTAGCGACTGCGGTGTACCTGGCTTCCTTTGCAGTGGCTTATAGTCTTACTAAACAGAGATTCAGAGACATGACAAGCTCGTCGGCTTTGGCTGGATTTGAACCTCTGACGTTGCCAGGACACCAACTTATCTTAGTGAGCTATTCTCAATGCTGGAAATCACAGAGTTCAGTTACTGGGTAAAAATATAAGCAGTTTTTCCTGTGGCACGCAGTTGTCAGATTTGTCCCAAGTTTAAACAGCTGTAATTCAGTCCTATTTTGACATGTCAATGGGATTGTGGTCTGAAGATTATCTGTGCCAAATTTGGGGAATATTTGATATTCACCAAAAACGTTTTATTCATTCATTCAAAATGGCGGTCGCATCAATTCAACTGGTATCACAATTTAACATGTGTCAGACACATTACATTTACATTACATTTAGTCATTTAGCAGACGCTCTTATCCAGAGCGACTTACAGTAAGTACAGGGACATTCCCCCGAGGCAAGTAGGGTGAAGTGCCTTGCCCAAGGACACAACATCAGTTGGCATGACCAGGAATCGAACTGGCAACCTTCGGATTACTAGCCCGATTCCCTCACCGCTCAGCCACCTGACTCCGTGATCACCCCCTAGCGGTTAGATGACACAACCTTTTATGGACCTCTTTGGAACAGGGTCCCAAGCACCTGTTTTGGCGGCTTCATCTCCGACTTTGATCAGCTTTACAGCTTTTTTTTTTTTTTTTTTTTTTTGTGTGAATCCATCAAAGATTTGCTGAGTTACGACCCAACTTCCTGTTTGCTGGCTTAACGGCACATTTTGATTGGCCGTACCGGGCAAACGGTTTTGAAAATCCCAAAAACATAAGATGGCTTTTGTGAGGCTTGGTCTGAAGATGATCTCTGCCAAATTTGGTGAATATTGGAAAACATTTGTAGGAGGAGTAAAGGAAAAACTTTTTTCAGTCATTAAAAATGGCGGCCGCATCAATTCGGCTGTTATCACAAGTTATCATGTGTCACTCACGGGATGTCCCAAGATATCATGAGACAAAGGAATCACTTAATAAAGGCAAACAAAAAAACATGTAATGGGCTTTGTGAGGCTTGGTCTGAAGATAATATATGTTGAATTTGTTGAAGATTGGACAACATTTGTTGGAGGAGTGGAGAAAACATGTTTTGGGTTAGCGTGTAAGTGGCTTCGCCGCTTCGCGGCTTGGCCACCAATAAAACTAGAGAGGGTACAATTTCTGGGGAAATTGTAGGGTGTGCTTGCATGCGTCGGTTGCAGGTGGGTCCGTCCTCTAAGTTTTTCCCTTCTAGTGATATTTTCAAGCATTTAGCCTACTCATATTGCATATTGCATATTTCATTAAGAACACCCTTTGAAACAGCTGCGAACCCCCTTGAAACAAGCTACTGTAACAACGTTGTCACTGGCAGTGTGGAATCGCGATTCAAACAGTACCGTCTGTTAACTGAAAATATGCCCCCCAAAACTTAAATAAGTTTGACATTAATGTAGGGGGAAATGGCTAATTCAAAATAAGTTTGCTAGAGGCAAGCTAGCTGCTGTTGCTCCACATTTCACTGATTGTTTGAAAGCACCGGAAATGAGAAAGTTTCTTTTGACATAAAGTTTAGCTGTGGCTTTGAAGACAGTACGACACACTGCCAGTGGGCGAGCATAGTCTGACTGAGGCTAATGTCAAAACAAGCCGCGGTGTCACTCAAATTCCAAGTTTTACACAAATCACAAAAATATGCTGACCCGTGGTATCTTCACAATCGCCAAATCTTTAAAACACTGCCCTCCTTCTGATTTTTGATGTAGAATTGACCCTGGTACGAAATTAAGAAAATACTCATCAGAGATCGACAACAGCTGACGCAATCGTCAACGGAGGCTGACGGGGCTCTCACGTAGCAAACCAAAGTTTTTACAGCAACCTACATTAAAATCTCACAACCTGGCTGTCTTCACAATAGTCATATCGTCATAACATTGCCCTCCTTCTGTTTTTTGGTGTAGAATTGACCGAACTATAAAATTACGAAAATACTAAACTACTATGACGCTTGCATGGCTGCCGCCTAGGCAGTCTCACGGGCGACGCGCACTCGCTCAAATTACAAAGACTTTCACGACCTAAATAAAAAATCAGAGATGGCAGTTCCACTCGAAATTGCTTTCTCAACAAAACCCAATGGTTGGTAATTTTGGTGGTTGGCATTTTTCACTCATAATCCAAGCTCCAATTTGCGTGCTAGAACGTCTCTATCACGTTTATCCATGCGTTGTTGCTAACGTGTGCTGACGTAGTGACGTAGGCTAGCATTGGTACCCTTCGTTGACAGAAGACACTTTTTGCCACAAAACCGTTGTAACCTCCTAAACTGTGCAACAGAGTGTAAATAAAAATACAAGCAACTCAATCGCTACCGAGACAAAACTTTTGACACCTAGGTTGTCTATGTACTCCAAATATTGACTGAGGCTTAGGGGGGCAAAAATAAATAATAATAAATATATATATGAGAGAACAAAGGTTGTGCTCTCGCCGAAGGCTTGAGCACACCCAACTAACAATAACAATAGGTTTCCTCCTTACGGAACAAACGATTGTAATAACGCTGTCAACGGCAGTATTTCAGATGGAATCGCAATTCAAACAGTACCATCTGCCAACTGAAAATATGCCCCCAAAAACGTAAATAAGCTTGACATCTATTTAGGGAGAATTGGCTAATTCAAAAGAGGTTTGCTACGAGCAAGCTAGTTGCGGTGGCTAGCCAAACTTCACTGAGTGAGGGGACTGTTTGAAAGCGCCGGAAATGAGAATGTTTCTTTTGACATAAAGTTTAGGCTGTGGCACTGAAGCCAGCGACGCACCACACAAGCTTGAGTTTAATACATTATTTAATGTTGCATTACTTACTGTACATGCAAGTCTTGATGTTGTTGACAGAAGGCACTTTTTGCCACAAAAACTTAAGTTCAGCCTAAACTGTGCAACGGAACGTAAATCCCAATAGAAGCAACGCAATCGAGACCAAGACGAACATTTTGACACCGCCGTTTTTCTATGTAGTCCAAATATTGACTGATCCTTAGGGGTGGGAAAACAATAATAACTAGAGTGGGTACAATTTCTGGCGAAATTGTAGGGTGTTCTTGCTTGCGTCGGTTACAACTGATATTTCTGTACATTTTATATAAAAATGCATAGGGCCTACTTATTATTTATAAAGATTACATAGATTTAAAAGCATATCTTTTGGCTGCTCATTTACAACTCAAAATACGAGTGAAGTGTAGAATGAAATATGATGTCTTCTCATTTCCCCTGCAAGAGGCAGCCTCATAGCTGAATCAAAACGAATACATTTGGCAGACCGGTGTAAAAATTGACCTAATCTCTATGACTTAAACGTCATTTTAAGTTTTTCCCTTCTCGTGATATTTTCAGGCATGTAGCCTACTCATTGCATTCATTCATTAATAAAGAACCCCCCTTTGAAGATTATTCTACGACGTTACCCGGCAGTAGAAGATGGAATCGCGATTCAAACAGTACCATCTGCTAACTGAAAATATGCCCCCCAAAACGTAAATAAGCTTGACATTTATTTAGTGGAAAATCGCTCATTCATAAAAAGCTCACTGGTAGCGATCATTGTCAGTAACAACGCAAAATGCGATATAGCCCTGTGTGGAGAAGCTGCCCCGGTAAATTGTACTACTACGGTACAGTACTAGACTACTGCTGTGTTCGTCTTGGTAGCGATTGCGTTGGTTGAATTGGATTTAACGTTCCGTTGTACGGTTTAAGCTGAAATTAATTATTTTCATGAACAGATTGACAACGTTTAGGCTGTGGCAATGAAGTTCAGGTTAGTAGTTAGATAGACTTTTGATTTAAGTAAGGGGAGTGCCGAACATGTTCTGTCGCCGTTTGACTTCCTAAACAGCTGTGTAGTGTAGATGTTTTTGTAGTGTGTCTCGCGTAAGCTACAGCGTTGCAGTGAGCTACACTGGTTTGAAACCACAGGTAATGGTAATTTCACCAACAAATCGTTTTCTAATGTCAGAATAAATCCTACAACGAAAATGTATATGTGAGGAATGTTTATTTTAACGATTGAAAACAGATAACGCTACATCATAGACCACTGTAGTATGTGTTGCCCGGGCAACACAGGCTAATGTCATGATGCTAATACTTCAGTGAAATAGTAGACTACTGTTTCCAAAAGTAGATGTACTTCCTTAATAATATCAGCTTATATTGTACATTACACATCACAATTGTGTGTCATATCACAAAGTAAAATGAGTAAATAGTTATCACCCTGGCCTCTTTTCTTGTGGCGTTTCTGCAGCTGCCTTGCAGTAAAGCTATAGTTAGCCTAGCTATCCCCCAAGTTAACAGATGCGAAACGAATGTTCTGCCAAAGGTAGTCACGTGTGTTTTCGTGACGTTAGTGACGCAGTGACGTTAGTAACGTCAGTGACTGTGGCTAGCAAATTAGCCACTGTTAGCTTCACTTTTTGCCACAAAAACTTAACTTAAGCCTAAACCATGCAACGGAACGTAAATTCCAATAGAAGCAACTCAATCGCTACCAAGACGAAACTTTTGACACCTACGTTGTCTATGTAGGCCAAATATTGACTGAGTTTTAGGGGGGCAAAAAAAAAAAAAAATAATATATATGTGAGAGAACAAAGGTTGTGCCCTTGCCGAAGGCAAAGCACACCCAATAAAATCTAAAGCCTATGTCCGCCTTGTCAAAATACCTTTAACATAGTATGGTTGCCAGAAAGATAAACTGATGGAAATGAAAATCAAAACCACATCTGCACAACAAAAGTAAAATGAACTTTCTTTTCAGATGGCAGGTTCTACCAAAAAGAGCTGCACCTCCTGCAAAGGCCACATCAGGGTGGCATGCTAAAAGTGTCCCATGTGTGGAGCAGTCCAGCCCATGAAAAGTAAATTGGAGTCACAGAAGAAACGCTATGATACCCAGTGGGCAGCAACGACTCTTAAGGGAAATAACATCCCCAAAGTCTTTAACTCTGCCAATTTAATGGTAGGATAACAAAAATCTTCAGTCCCTGTCTCTTCACCAAGAACAAAGTGAATGGCATGAGTGACTAATACATTTTGTCCTTTCATTGTTTCAGGTACACAAATTAGATAAGCTTGGGTTCGTCCCCTTGCTTTTCCTGGGACGCAAGTCCAAAATGTCCTGTGGCTGGTCTGAGGTGGTGTGTCCTCAGGAATTTATGGATATGAAAGGGACAGCCATCAAAACCATAAAGGACATTTTTGACAGTGCTTTGACAAGTAGGTGACAGACCCAGTGTTGATATATGTGTGCAGACATATTGTAGACAGATGTGTTGAGCATAGTCATGTAAACATATCGACATGTAGACAGATGTGTTAGGCATACTTCGGGTTGGCAATATAATAATTGTAATTTCCCCTCATAACTTTATCAGGTTCAGGATAAGATAGATTGTAGTGAGTCCCTAAAGCCATAACATTATGACCACCTGTCTAATATTGTGTATGACCCCCTTTTTCTCCTCCTTGTCAGAACAGCCCTGACCCTTCGACTCCACTAGACCTCTGAATATGTGCTACATTTACATTTATTCATTTAGCAGACGCTTTTATCCAAAGCGACTTCCAAGAGAGAGCTTTACAAAGTGCATAGGTCACTGATAATAACAACAAGATAGCCACAAAAACAATGCGGGTAGCCAAAACATGAAGCACATATTGTGAACAACCAAAAATAAGTGCCAAAGGGAATAACCATAAGAGCATGCTGTTAAACAAGTTACAATTAAGCAACATGAATCGCTATAAGTGCAAGTGTACCTGTTGAAAAGCAAGCACTAGCAAGCCACTAACCAACAAGAGCAACAAGTCTCTAAGCAAGAGTCATTGTGATTTTTGAGGAAACTAACATTGGGTCCAGCAAACTATTCCTAAGTACCGTTGTACTCCCGGAACAAGTGTGTGTGGTATCTGGCACCAAGACATTAGCAGCAGATCCTTTAAGTTCTGTAAGTTGCGAGGTGGGGCGTCCATGGATCGGACATGTTTGTCCAGAACATCCCACAGATGCTCGATTGTATTGAGATCTGTGTAATTTGAAGACATAAAACCTTTTGACAACAAAAAACTTTAACTTTCATGCCTAATAGGCTATATCCCACCCATTGACAGGTGTCATGATAGTGAGATAATCTGTGTTTTTCACTTCACCTGTCAGTGGTCATAATGTCATGGCTGATCAGTGTACACGTACTAGGATTTTGTTCTTAGGAAGTGGACACTTAAAACAACAATGTACATAACTCATAATTATCATATACTCATTTGCATTTATATGTATTTTTCTTCAGTTTTCTACAGAAACAATGATATTGCAGAAGCTGGGGACATCTGCCCCCCCACTCCTGCAGAAGCTGGGGACATCTGCCCCCCCACTCCTGCAGAAGCTGAGGAAATCAGCCCCCCCACTCCTGCAGAAGCTGGGGACATCTGCCCCCCCACTCCTGCAGAAGCTGAGGACATCAGCCCCCGCACTCCTGCAGAAGCTGGGGACATCTGCCCCCCCACTCCTGCAGAAGCTGAGGAAATCAGCCCCCCCACTCCTGCAGAAGCTGGGGACATCTGCCCCCCCACTCCTGCAGAAGCTGAGGACATCAGCCCCCGCACTCCTGCAGAAGCTGGGGACATCTGCCCCCCCACTCCTGCAGAAGCTGAGGACATCTGCCCCCCCACTCCTGCAGAAGCTGGGGACATCTGCCCCCCCACTCCTGCAGAAGCTGAGGACATCTTCCCCCTCACTCCTGCAGAAGCTGGGGACATCTGCCCCTCCACTACTGCAGAAGCTGAGGACATCTGCCCCCCCAGTCCTGCAGAAGCTGGGGACATCTGCCCCCCCACTCCTGTATGTGTAAGAGATGCTGCTCTCCAGAGAAATACAGAAAAAGATATATGAAACTGTACAAGATAGAATCAGAATCAGAAGGGGTTTTAATCGCCATGAAAGTTTGCACAGACAAGGAATTTACTTTGGCAGGCAAGGAATTTACCCATAGATACACATATTTCAAATATATTGGTCTCACTCACTTCAGTATAATATAATATCTACAGTTTGTACAGTGACCACGTTCATTGCATGAGACATGTATAAATGCTAGTCACTGCATAGTTTAGTTTAAGATTTGTCAAATCTGTCTATTTATGACACAACAGCTGATTGCGAAGCTTGCTGCTGATTAGGTGGACTAATTCCACTAGACACACCATTGTAATACAGGAAGTACTGTTGTTGTAATGGATGCTTTACGGATGGATGATTTTGGCTTTATACTTCCTCTTTAGGGGCCCACTGTTCCGGCTCATTCTAAAGATGCAATCCAGGGAAGGAAGAGAAGCCGGCTTATAAAAAGTGGTTCAACCATCCCCCCCAAAAAGAAAGTTGACCATGCACCATGCTTTTCAATAAGCAGACATGTTCTTGGTTATACTGATGTCTGTCTCCCAGAGATACCAGAAGGCATTATTTGAAGTAGATTTGTACTCTTATTGGAACCTAATAAGACACCACCTCCCACAGTGGACAGACTGACATTGTTTAGATTTCAGAGTTACTGTTAGACAAGAGGCCATGTTTAGGGATAGGGAGTAATTAAAGACACGTTACTCTATAATCATCACCAAAATGTACATTATTCAGCCTATTGTGTCATAATACTAAATACAACACCACCAAAGATAAGTCTTTATTTTATTTTGTTAACCTTTTGTTGCAGTTTGCCGTGTACATGCAAAGAATAAGGTGTTTCCAAGAAGTAGTAGGCAAGAGGAAAAATGAGGTAAAATGTTTTGGGATTTCTTAAATACTTAAAACATAAATGGATGTTCATACATTTACCAGATCAAAACCTTTCTTCCATGTGATTTGTTTATGTTAAATGCTTAGGACAGGGAAGAAGTCCTCGTGCGGTTGCAACCTTGTTATGGTTGGTAAGTAATTTCTGTAAAGTAATTAAACTGTCTAAATAGCTGTGTGTGTCTGTGTGTATCTGTATACTGTATTTTATCTGTACAGTGTGCCGGCATTTCTGAGTAGGGGGCATTAACCCCCTGCAGTAATTCACAGTTATTCAAATGTTTTTATATGTTTTACAGCGGCGAACAATGGGATGACACCTGGGAGCCTTCAGCCAATTTTCCAAAAGTGATTAATAAAGATAACATTTGCCTTTTTAATGTGCGTGCGTGGTTTGGTTTTGTGATGACAGCATTTCAGTAATTAGACAATCATGTTCATTAAAAGTATGTAAACAATGAAGTACAGCTGTAACCATTAAACAGTGTTTATAATTGATAGAACATGTATTTACATTAATGGAAGATGAAACATTTAGGAAGAAACAAAGGCAGTGATCAGCACATAAGGGCGGCCGGGGGCCCAGTCCAAGTTCTCACCAATGATGGACAGGAGAGTGATATGTTCTGAATGTTTTTAGTCCAGACTATCTTTTTGCCTGACATGCAATTGTTACAATGTGTCGCTGTCAATGCTGTCGTTTTGAAGGTTATGGGTCTGTCTGATATGACGAGGATCTCTGACCACACAGTCCATTCGTAACATAGTGGACGTCTTTCTGTGTCCCCAACCCAGTCTCCCATACTTCTGCGTATCTATGACACGGGTTTACACATCTATTTTGCGTGCCATATATACGCCAAATATATAGGCTGTAGCCTATATACAGGCCCGGTTCTTGCCAGCTCTGGAAGGGCAGACTGGCAGATATCTTGAATTATACAGATTTCTTTAGAAAAATTTGGATTTTTAAAATCCATTTAAAATATAAATTGCCGTAAATTACAATATAAAAACACAAATATTACAAAAAATACAAATGTACAAGATACCATTATTGTAATGCAGTGCAAAAAGCAGTGTGTTTTAAGCAAGAAGTCATTAGAGTCAGTGTGGTCCCTTGGCCTTGTTGAAGAGGCCAACAGCAGAAGGGAAGAAACTGTTTTTGTGGTGTGAGGTATTGGTCCTGATGGACCGCAGCCTTCTGCCGGAGGGGAGTGACTGAAACAGGGAGTGTCCAGGGTGGGAGGAGTCGGCCACAATCTTCCTTGCTCGCCTCAGGGTCCTCGAGGTGTGCAGGTCCTCGAGGGTAGGCAGATTGCAGCCAATCACCTTCTCAGCAGTGCGGATGATACGCTGCAGTCTGCTCTTGTCCTTGGCAGTGGCAGCAGCGTACCAGACGGTGATGGAGGAGGGGAGGATGGACTCAATGATGGCTGAGTAGAAGTGCACCATCATTGTCTTTGGCAGGTTGAACTTCTTCAGCTGCCGAAGGAAGTACATCCTCTGTTGTGCTTTCTTGATGAGGGAGCTGATGTTCAGTTCCCACTTGAGGTCCTATATAACCCTAGTTATTCACTGTACCAAGCCAGGACTATGTGCCATGAAAGGAACCCTAAGCCTAATTACCCTAATTAGGGTTACTAAATATAGGGCTTTAAGGTGACCACTGGCAAGGGTTCAAAGGTCAATATATCAGATAAGGGTTTACAGGAATGTGTCAAACTTACATAAATGAACCTGCAAGCTAAGACCTTTCAAAAAATTGGTCCAAAAAAAGTATTTTTAAAATCGAAATCTGCCATTGCAGTGAGGTATCTTTCCAAGTATAGATTCCAAGACCATTCATAATCTAAATAGACTACATCAGTGGTCAAAGTCAAATTATGTTTCGGTGGCATATAGTCCTGGTTTAGCACAAACAATATCAGGGTACAATCCACTTGTGCATTTGTTTATCCCCAAACTTTAAAGATGATTATTTGCTCTGCATAAGACATGGTCTAAACAGACCGTGCTAGGGTTAGGGGTTAGTTGTCCTTGGTGGTACATGTTCGTGGCTTGCCCTGATGAATATTTTGGACTAGTAAATACTTTCTTTCATATGGCCTTACCTCTAAGCCAGATATAGTCTCAACAGCGCCACCTTGAAATGTTCATTTTCCAAATCTAAAATGTGTCTTGTACTCCAATGTATGCTGCTATCGCTGAAAATTTGCATGTTGCTCCATTGAGACATTCCATGCAGAGTGTGACAAAAACATTCAACACTTGAATATAATATAAAATAAAAAGTATGAAAAAAAGACATGCCAAAGTTTACCTTTGTAGAGCTGATTATATATAATGCTTATTGATCTATAATATATGTACACTTTACATTTCAGATCAATCTGATATAAAATTGGAGATGATATTGGTGTAAAACACAAATTACTAAAAGAACTACAAACGTATTCCATTAAACACTAAATCGAGATGTTGAACGACGCCATATTTGTAGTTCAACTACATGTTTCAAAGTTTACATGTTTAGGGTTTGAAAACAGAACATCTTTTTTTTTTTTTTTTTTTCATTTATCAGACGCTCTTATCCAGAGCGACTTACAGTAAGTACAGGGACATTCCCCCCGAGGCAAGTAGGGTGAAATGCCTTGCCCAAAGACACAACGTCATTTTGCACAGCCGGGAATCGAACCGGTAACCTTCAGATTACGAGTCAGACTACCTAACCGCTCAGCCACCTGACTCCCATCATCCCACATCTTAACGATTTATCACATACAAAGTATGTATGAATAGATTATAACATAATGGAGGTGTTGAGGAGGTAATCAATATTAGCATTAAATGCCCTAGTTGGCAATGGAGTAGTATTCTAAATGAGATGATGCATCGAGGGATTAGCCTACCCATGAGACTTTAGGTATATTCGACTTCATGCAGCGCCGGCGGCACCGACAGCCGGCATGGCTGACTTGAAGCAGTGAATGTCATTGGCTGGTCCGCGCTGCCGGCGCTGCATGTAGTCGAACACACCTTTTGTGTAGGTTAGGCCTACTTATATCATGGTGTATGGCAAGATTAGTTGGTAGCTATATTTAGCCAATTTGGTTTGTCATCATGTGTAATTTCGCATAATTAAAGACATGTTATTAGAAACTATCCGATTACTTCGTTTTACGATTGTTTGGAATCTCGTTTGTTTTATTAGCTATCATTAGCTTTCAGCTAAATCAAGGTTCCGTTGCGTAGCGATAAGCTACACAAATATTAGGTGACATTTCGCTACGCTCATTCGTAACATAGTGTACGTCTTTCTGTGTCCCTCAATTTCGTACACAATGTTACGAAAAACCGAACCACAAGGTGGCGCTTCACCCGAAATGTCACCTAATATTTGTGTAGCTTATCGCTACGCCTATTCGTAATAGTGTACGTCTTTCTGTGTCCCTCTATTTCGTATACTATGTTACGAAAGATCGAACCACAAGGTGGCGCTTCACCCGAAATGTCACCTAATATTTGTGTAGCTTATAGCTACGCTCATTCGTAACATAGTGTACGTCTTTCTGTGTCCCTCAATTTCGTACACAATGTTACGAAAAACCGAACCACAAGGTGGCGCTTCACCCGAAATGTCACCTAATATTTGTGTAGCTTATCGCTACGCAACGGAACCTTGATTTAGCTGAAAGCTAATGATAGCTAATAAAACAAACGAGATTCCAAACAATCGTAAAACGAAGTAATCGGATAGTTTCTAATAACATGTCTTTAATTATGCGAAATTACACATGATGACAAACCAAATTGGCTAAATATAGCTACCAACTAATCTTGCCATACACCATGATATAAGTAGGCCTAACCTACACAAAAGGTGTGTTCGACTACATGCAGCGCCGGCGGCGCGGACCAGCCAATGACATTCACTGCTTCAAGTCAGCCATGCCGGCTGTCGGTGCCGCCGGCGCTGCATGAAGTCGAATATACCTAAAGTCTCATGGGTAGGCTAATCCCTCGATGCATCATCTCATTTAGAATACTACTCCATTGCCAACTAGGGCATTTAATGCTAATATTGATTACCTCCTCAACACCTCCATTATGTTATAATCTATTCATACATACTTTGTATGTGATAAATCGTTAAGATGTGGGATGATGGGAGTCAGGTGGCTGAGCGGTTAGGTAGTCTGACTCGTAATCTGAAGGTTACCGGTTCGATTCCCGGCTGTGCAAAATGACGTTGTGTCTTTGGGCAAGGCATTTCACCCTACTTGCCTCGGGGGGAATGTCCCTGTACTTACTGTAAGTCGCTCTGGATAAGAGCGTCTGATAAATGAAAAAAAAAAAAAAAAAAAGATGTTCTGTTTTCAAACCCTAAACATGTAAACTTTGAAACATGTAGTTGAACTACAAATATGGCGTCGTTCAACATCTCGATTTAGTGTTTAATGGAATACGTTTGTAGTTCTTTTAGTAATTTGTGTTTTACACCAATATCATCTCCAATTTTATATCAGATTGATCTGAAATGTAAAGTGTACATATATTATAGATCAATAAGCATTATATATAATCAGCTCTACAAAGGTAAACTTTGGCATGTCTTTTTTTCATACTTTTTATTTTATATTATATTCAAGTGTTGAATGTTTTTGTCACACTCTGCATGGAATGTCTCAATGGAGCAACATGCAAATTTTCAGCGATAGCAGCATACATTGGAGTACAAGACACATTTTAGATTTGGAAAATGAACATTTCAAGGTGGCGCTGTTGAGACTATATCTGGCTTAGAGGTAAGGCCATATGAAAGAAAGTATTTACTAGTCCAAAATATTCATCAGGGCAAGCCACGAACATGTACCACCAAGGACAACTAACCCCTAACCCTAGCACGGTCTGTTTAGACCATGTCTTATGCAGAGCAAATAATCATCTTTAAAGTTTGGGGATAAACAAATGCACAAGTGGATTGTACCCTGATATTGTTTGTGCTAAACCAGGACTATATGCCACCGAAACATAATTTGACTTTGACCACTGATGTAGTCTATTTAGATTATGAATGGTCTTGGAATCTATACTTGGAAAGATACCTCACTGCAATGGCAGATTTCGATTTTAAAAATACTTTTTTTGGACCAATTTTTTGAAAGGTCTTAGCTTGCAGGTTCATTTATGTAAGTTTGACACATTCCTGTAAACCCTTATCTGATATATTGACCTTTGAACCCTTGCCAGTGGTCACCTTAAAGCCCTATATTTAGTAACCCTAATTAGGGTAATTAGGCTTAGGGTTCCTTTCATGGCACATAGTCCTGGCTTGGTACAGTGAATAACTAGGGTTATATAGGACCTCAAGTGGGAACTGAACATCAGCTCCCTCATCAAGAAAGCACAACAGAGGATGTACTTCCTTCGGCAGCTGAAGAAGTTCAACCTGCCAAAGACAATGATGGTGCACTTCTACTCAGCCATCATTGAGTCCATCCTCCCCTCCTCCATCACCGTCTGGTACGCTGCTGCCACTGCCAAGGACAAGAGCAGACTGCAGCGTATCATCCGCACTGCTGAGAAGGTGATTGGCTGCAATCTGCCTACCCTCGAGGACCTGCACACCTCGAGGACCCTGAGGCGAGCAAGGAAGATTGTGGCCGACTCCTCCCACCCTGGACACTCCCTGTTTCAGTCACTCCCCTCCGGCAGAAGGCTGCGGTCCATCAGGACCAATACCTCACACCACAAAAACAGTTTCTTCCCTTCTGCTGTTGGCCTCTTCAACAAGGCCAAGGGACCACACTGACTCTAATGACTTCTTGCTTAAAACACACTGCTTTTTGCACTGCATTACAATAATGGTATCTTGTACATTTGTATTTTTTGTAATATTTGTGTTTTTATATTGTAATTTACGGCAATTTATATTTTATTTTATTGTATATTTAATTCTATTCTAATCCCACTTAGTACTGCTAGTTTATGTACCCTTATTATAGATAGTCCACATATTTAAATTTTAGGTATATGTTTATTGTATTCACCTTCCTGCCAAAGCAAATTCCTTGTCTGTGCAAACTTTCATGGCGAATAAATCCCATTCTGATTCTGATAAACTGTGTCTTTCAGTTTCATAATCCTAGCCCCTACAGGGGATCAACAGCGCCACCTAGAAAAGGTAATTTCCTAAAATTCAATTCAATTTGTTTTTTTAGCTGAGGCTAGGATCAGCCTGGGATTTTGTATTTCGACCAATATTGACCCTCTTCACATCATACTGGAACCATGTTTGAAGATGATGATGTAAAATAATGTTAAGTAAAGGTTACATATAAAGACATTTAAATGTTGACTTTTCGAGTACTGATACATTTTGTCTTTCATAAAAGACCAATGAATGTATATTTGTCATATTAAGTGATTTAAATGTAACTGAGGACAAAGATCTTCTCATAAAATAAGTTTTTAAATTGAAAGTAAAAAAATAACTACATTTCCCAGGATCCCGCCAATATGTTTTAACGCTAATATGTGCCATATTTGTAGTCCATGTAAGTTCACTATGGTTATCATTTTATTTAAGTGTAGCGCACATTATATAAAGACCTATTCAATTACTTTAAAAACTTGTGTACGTCTTACCACGTGTTCAACACTCTAAAAATGAGAATATATCATTTATAATTCATATAGCCTACCTTCATGCCATCACCTTTATAAAGGCATGGATTATTCTGAATGTGACGTCATCGCGCAGCACTCCCAGTACAGATTATTCATATTCAGCCACAAGGAATCCATCATTTAAAATTGTATGCAATGTGGTGTTAATAGGATAACAAATTTACATCCGCTTGTAATGGCCTAACTTTTAATCTAAGTCTTCTCTTCATAGGTAGTCTTCATAGGTGGAGTCAGATGGCTGAGTGGTTAGGGAATCGGGCTAGTAATCAGAAGGTTGCTAGTTCGATTCCCGGCTATGCCAACCAAATGCCAACCCCTACTTGCCTTGGGGGAATGTAAGTCGCTCTGGATAAGAGCATCTGCTAAATGTCAAAATGTAAATGTAGTCTACTCTTACCTCCACCAAGCAAAGGATCAGATGGTTGCTTGTAGGCTTACATAAGTGAGTCCAACCATGCAAGTCAATGTTTATAAAAATAATACCAAAGTTTATTGGACAATAAAACACAAAACCCATGGGACACAAGAAAGTGCAATATTAGAACACTTTGAATACAAATAGTAGATAATAGACTTGGAAGTACAACGAGGCTGGGAACGTAGCTACCAGGGCAAACCAGGGTATGACACCGCAAGTTATTGGGAAACTGGACCGCAGGTGTGGATCTTGTGCAGGTAGGATGGACTGGATCACTGGAGCCTGGAGATGCACACATACACAGACAAACAGAAAGACAGAAACAGAAAGACAGGCAAAGCCTGTGGAGGGCGTAATACAGGTAGACAGAAAGAAGTGTTAGTATGTAAACAAAATACGAGCCAAAATATGTATTGTACAAAGTGTTCATTAACTACTACTGAGTCTTACTGCCTGAAATAAGGGGAATAGAAACATGCAAATATATTGTAATGCCTTTTTGGGGTAGCAGATGTTATTAGATATCAGTGGTATCTTGTTGATAAAACAGGTACATAGACCTGAAGCAAGAAAAGTAAAATGTATTGATTTCCAGTCAAGAAATTGTTCTAGAAAAGCATTTATTTGTCTCACAATACCCAAATTCAAATGCATATCATTGATATTCTGTCGATGCCTAGGTGTTGACATCGTCGTCATCATCTGAGCTGGTGTCAGCTTAAACAGTCCTGGCCCTCTTCCAGGAGTTCTTCCAGGTCCAGGTCGGGTTCTGTAAGATCCAGGTGGAGGTGTTGGAGATACATCTGTCTCACTACAGCCTGGTGAGACTTCAACTCTGTAAGTTTCCTCTGGTGCAAACTTTGGAGTCCCTTCCTCCCTTTTGGTGACAGGTTCCAACAGTCACCTAAATAAATAAATAAGCTTATTTAAACATTTGCGTCCTCAACGGAAAACACCAGAGTAACCTAATTGAAACTGCTACTAAATCGCAACAATGTAAAATGAGTTAATGTGTACATGCACACTTTTTCGTTACCAGAGATTGACTGCTCCAAGCACGTCTCTTCAGGTATTCCCAGTGCTGCTTCATCTCTTTGACGAGGACCACTTCTTCCTCCTCCAGCCTCTGGATACCCATGACCTTCTCAAAGACCTTCTTTTTTGTGAGAATGTCAGTATCTGAAGCAAAAAGTTGTTTAACAAAAATAAGTACAAAAGACAGTTATGTGGTTAAGAACACAAAATAATAGGAATACATTAATACAATGATAATATTTTGTAAAACTAGATTTAGATATAGATATTTAGATAATATTTACTAGATATTTGATTTCATAAGTATTAAGTGTTATTTCCTAATTGCTTTTGCCTCTAAAGTATCGAAAGTGGCTATTACTACCCACAAACCTTTTTCGCCAATTTCTATTCATTTTATATAAAAGTAGTTAGGAAATAACTTACTGCTCAGGTGGAGTCAGGTGTCTGAGCGGTTAGGGAATCGGGCTAGTAATCTGAAGGTTGCCAGTTTGATTCCCTGCCGTGCCAAAGGACGTTGTGTCCTTGGGCAAGGCACTTCACCCTACTTGCCTCGGGGGAATGTCCCTGTACTTACTGTAAGTCGCTCTGGATAAGAGAGTCTGCTAAATGACTAAATGTTATGTAAATACCCTCAGGAAAATAAACAAAAAAAATGTTACACAGTGTTTAACGGTCAGCACAGTTCATCGCAAAAACATCATGAAATATATTACAATTTCAAGGAAACCTTAATTCAAGTAACCATAAGAAGCATGAGCGAAAAGTGCTGGACAACACAAAAAGCACTACTTTGATTTGCTCACTTTTATGACAATTATAGGCTACATACCAGATGTTGGAACCTACCAGGGGAATATGTATTCCGGCTGGAAGATTAACTCCACTGACTCCACTCTTTCGAGTGGCTGGACAAGTGTATTATGTTCCAGGACCAGGGCAGCCAGCTTCCCTTTCTCCTCTCTTATTTTGGCTCTCATCCTGTGGCGACCCTTGTTTGTGTCTGAAAAACATTAACATAGACATGTGTCCGAGATTGACATTATGGCCATGGCTGGTTTCTTGAACCGATCTCTAACAAACCATTCTGCCTGTACAGCCGATGTGTTCTCTGCCTGATGCTGGCAGACATTTCCTCCATCTTCTTCTGCAACTCCACAGGTGCATCACTGTCCTCCACTGGTGCTGGTTAAGAAAAGAGAACACCCAAGTACAAACATGAGTTGAGGACAGAAAATACTTTCATGCATTCTTGCTAAACCCAGATCGACAGTCATTCATATGACATTTGTATTCTATCAGCAGTAGTAAAATTATATAATGTTAATTTTGTGTACGGACATACCACTCTCAGCCCACTCCTGAACATCGGTCACCCACTGCAGGATTGTGGAGTTGTCGACTGACAGCTCTGTCTTTAAGGCCTCATAGCTGTCTTTTTGTTGTTGCAGACTTTGCTTGGTCTAAATAAGGAAAGAAAAACACAAATGCTGAATGAGATGGTTGATCTACATGATATATATATATATGCTTTATTGCATTGAGAACATTCCAGGGTACCTTCAGGAATCGTCTGCTGAGGTAGGAGCTCATGTGCTGGACCTTGGCTTGGTTCCATCCCATGCACAAGAGTGTGATCATGTCAGTGCGTGCTGCAAAGGAACATTGGTCAGTGCAAGGGCATGCTCTAGAATGCATGTTGATGTGAAAGAAGTCAATATGCTTACCAGCTTTTGACATATATTTTGTGGAAATGCCTATCCTGGAGAGGAAGGCGTTGGCCTGCTCCACTTCTTCTCCCAGGGTGCAGGCAGCATTCTCCTGGAACCCCCCACCCCATTTGATCTATTGGGCCAGAAGACATGCCATATAATATCCAGTACATGTACTGATTATGTTAACTGGAACCATAACAAAGGTAAGGAAGTAAAGGTTTGGTTCAGTACCTCACACTTCATTCCATGGGCCTTTGCATGGAGGACAGAAAGAAAGGGCTTCATGCCTAGAAGATGTTGTAGTTCTGGGCATACTCTGCAGACCTTCTGCAAGTAGGGCCAGTACTTGCACATAAGATCAGTGCAGAAGAAAGTTGCAGTGTTGCCCAATTCCTTCTGCAAGTAGAGGGCATATGCATATATTTCCCCCCTAAACATATTAAGGCCTCTAAGGATTGTGCCATGCCTGCAGACAGCAAGCTCAATGCCCTCTTCATCAAGCTTGCTGCTAGATTTTCTGGAAATCTCCTTAGCAGCAGCAAATTCAGCCCCACCACAGACACCCTTTCCGGGAACCTTCGGATAGACACACACAAAATCCCTGAAAATGTTCAATGAAGGTCTACACAATATTTAAAATTCAAACTTGTAATCAAATAATAACGACGTCACAAACAGAAATTACTTACATGCTTGGTGGCCTTGTGGACATGGTCTACAAACTCTGACACCTTGCTGTCCTCGCAAAGGAAAACACCTTCCAAGTGGCCATGACTGTCCTGACTACACAAAGGAATTAAATCGGTTAACAGATGGTACTATACAACACAATGTTTATTACATTGTATTATTTCTATTAACGTGGAAGTGGAAGATTACTGTCCGGATACTTTAGGAGTTACCAGTAAATAGTTTGCATTACATACCTCCCTGCCTTCTTGAAACGATAATGTTTGCGATTGCCATCCACTGCTACCGCAAGCATTTCGGGAGTGCATGGAGGGCAGACAAACGGCTGCTCCTGGCACATCTTGTCAACCTCATATCTGCAGATGGCCCATTCCATGAAGCTTTGGTGGAAAGTGTCTCCAGATATTTTACCACTCTGTTTCAATAAAAAACATATATATCAGTGAATAGTCTGATACTATGTAGGTTATTTCTTATCTTATTTGTCCAAACATATACAATGTGTATAGTTTACCAGGCAGTGATGAATATATCCACTATTAGTGCCACACACGGTACTCACTCTTCCAAAGCGGCTGTTTTTTTTTGTCTAGCATTGTGGTAAATGCCAGACGGGACAGTCCAGGGGGGTATTCCAGAAAGCAGGTTATGCAACATAACTGGGTAAGTTAACCCACCAGCTTATTCACAATGTGGCAGCAACATACTGGCAATGTTGCTACAACGCTGGGTGTCAGCTGGGGAGTTAACTTACCCGGGTATGTCACATAACCTGCTTTCTGGAATACCCCCCAGGTGCTGACATTTTTAACTCCAGGTATGACTGGAAAACGTCAACATGAAACAGACTATTGAAGTTGACCGTCCCTGGCCAGTACCCACTTTGCACAACGTCTTCCAGCGCAGGTGTCCAATGAGAGGCACAACATTCACAATGTGCTTCAGGGAGGACAAGATCATAGCGACCTAAAGTGGAAATAATGTCACAGGAGATAATTTAACAGCAATATATTTTTGTTTGTTGATATTCACTGCTACCTGCAAGAGCAGGCGTGTTCACATGTGAGATTAATAAAATGATTGTTCTTCTTAAATGAAAATGTGTAAAATTCACCATTCATGGTCACTAAAACAATGGACCTCCCCACACTAACAGTCATGGGGAGCTGGCAGGTTTGGCAGGCTGATACCTCTAAAGGAAGTAGTTGAGCTACAAAGATATTTATAAGACACAGCATGGGGATTGTGTATAATCTTGGGGATTGTATTAGTAATCTTGCGTCTAATGTCCTTATAGTCATTGCATAAGTGCCTCAAGCCATATCTAACATTTTACAGTATTGATGTTAGATTACATTAGACATTTAGAGGATGTTTCATGACCAAACACCTTACCTTGGTGGGTAAGGGAATATTGCCCGTCAGCATCCTGGCTGACAAATGAGGTGGGAGGCACAGGGTGGAGGTAGCCTGAGATCAGGGATCTCCGGTTGTGCAGAACATGTCTGGTGTGTTGCTCTTTGTCACAGGCCATGCACAGATACTGGTGAGGTAAGCACTCACTACACCTCATCACAGCCACTCCTTGCCTACACCACTGGCAGGTGGTGGGCAATACTGCCTCATCTGACAGCGTGCTGTTGATGAGATGCGGGCGGGACACTTTCCACCTCTCTGCAGAACAGGCATTTCGAATTCCCCAATCTTGTGCCTCTGTGTGTTTCCTCACACTCAGGGGCTGCGGGCTGACCATCAAGTAACATTTCTTTGACCGCTTGAAGAAGGGAATCTGTAGATGAAAGAAATTGGTAGTACAGAACATTAACTGAAGAGGTATTTTTGAGTTTGGCATTACCTGTTCAAAATAAAATAAAAACATTTGTTACTCACAAAGAACTGATTCCTGATGATCCCTGTCCTCAACAAGGTCCTGTGTGTTACTGACAGTGTCCTTGCGTTTCTTCGTTCCAGCCCTGGGTGCTGAGAGAACAATTATTCAGAAGAAATGCATCCTATAATGCTGCATTACTCCAGAACCTTTCAATATTCAACTTACCAGTTGAAGATCGACATTTGGTAGTTTGTGGGACTAATGCTCCCCGCACATCTCTCTTTCTCCAACTAATCCTGAACCTGTTTTTTGTGGTCCTCTTTTTGTTCTTAGCCTACAAAAAGATATATGTTATTAACTGGAATAATGACCAAGTTCAGGTACTAGTGTATTGTTCACACAGTTTTAGTTTCATCATCATTATTACCGGTTCAGGATTAAGGTCCTTGGCATAAGCTTGACCTTGTTTCAGAAGCTCCCTAAGATGAGCATCCTCAGCATCTTCCTTTGAAGCCATACTATGGAAAAGTAAATTACAGGCCAACATATTTCAATCTTAACTGATATCTTAGATAGTTGTAATATTTGTGTCAAAAAATAATTTACAAAAATGTAGGTCACTACACATATCAGGGGACTTCTATTGTACATGTATTACATATTGGTAGCATAAAGGACGGTCATATTATGGTACCTACTATTGTTTCAATGTTAAACTTACTTGACAGCAGAACTTTGGTTCTTAAAAGAACCGTTGGGGCAGGCCAGAAATGGCGGGCACACAGAAGGACAAAAGGACAAGGCAGACAGACAATAAATATACAGTACAGGAAGACAGACAGATGGACAACAGGCAATGAGACGAGAGGCAGACAAGTAGACAAATAGAATATGGAGGTCAATGTTAAAGAAAGATGACAGATGAATCTGAGGAGACACGTGTGTGTTGGGGGGGGGGGGGGGGGGGGGGGCAAAGACAGGGGAGGATATTGGGAAGGAGCAAAACGTACAATTAAAGAAGGGGAAGGTGCACACACACAGGGGAGACATAAATAGATATTATTAGTATTTTCATTTAAATTACAATCAGAATGGGATTTATTCGCCATGAAAGTTTGCACAGACAAGGAATTTGCTTTGGCAGGAAGGTGCATACAATAAACATATAGGAACCTAAAAATTAAATATGTGGACTATCTATACTAAGGGTACATAAACTAGCAGTACTAAGTGGAATTAGAATTAAATAAAATATACAATAAGATAAAATATAAGTAAATAACTGAATGCCTTCATGAATGCTCTGACCACGCTAGCGTACCGTTAATTAGCCATTTTACTAACGTTGCATGGCTAACATGCATTTATTACCATGCACTTTCACAAAATTAAGTTAGAACTCCACGTTGGAGCATCCCCATGGTTACCTTGAGTTTACTTGCTTAACTATTACATAATGATTACACATCTTCGGCCTGAAAGGGTGCATTTACAATAAATAAATAAAAATCTGAACATCTTTAGGTAGGTACTTACCGCCAACTTCTAAAGCAATGGACGTCACTTGTCAGCGCCGTAACCAAGGATGTCACATTTTGATTGACAGGCGATTGATGAAGGTCAAGGCGTAATTCCATACTGAAAATACAGATCCGTCCCGTTAAAATGCCACAAACGGGTGCTCGCAAAGCACTTCAGAATTTATCTTTAAAGCAGAGAGCAATATGTAAATATTGTACAGTAATATATATTTTATATTTGTATAATTGTTATTGTGGATATTTACGATAAGCTACACAAATTTTAGGTGACATTTCGGGTGAAGCGCCACCTTGTGGTTCGGTTTTTCGTAACATAGTATACGACACAGAAAGACGTACACTATGTTACGAATAGACTGTGAGGTCAGGTTGTTAGTGAAGGACTGACTACGACCAGAGATCCCGCTTGATGGCATCCGAAGCAGACCAGAATGTCAGAGCATTAGCAACATTAGCAACAACATTAGCAAACCAAAACTCTTTCTAGCATGTGTATTGACAGGGAGAGCCTAACCTGTCAGCTGTGTTGTCGATGCCTCGAGAGAAAAGTGGAAGTAACCAGAGCTTGCCGTCAAGCAGTATCTCAGGCTGTACAATGTGTATGACGTCAATTACATTTTAAAAGGCTTTTTAGAACAGAAAGGCGACTTTAAAAAATCTATCACCCAGCGGTGTGTATTTTTTTTGCCTCCCCTTTCGAATTCAGAACTCAAATTACTATACAAAAAATTATATCCTGACAAAAGTGGATTTTGAGGGGTATAGCTCCATAGACCTCCATTCATTCTGCACTCGACCGTTAGCGCCCTCATATGGAAATAGAGTGGAACAGCAACCAGTTCAGAACCCGGAAGTTTCCCGAGAGTGGCAGTTCTCTCTATATTAGACATTCTCTGGTACAGCCAATAGCTAATTTCCTTACTGAGGAGTTGGCAACACTGCGCGAGGTTGAGATGGGGGATTTATTGGCAATTCCGCAATACCCTGGCCTCGCAGCAGTATGTTAACACTGGCATTATCTGCGCAACAAAACTTTTGCTGTATAGGGCTTGTGTATTACATTTGTGTTAAATATAGGCTCAATAGCTCATAACATTTGTGTTTGTCATTTCACTCATTTGATAGGATTATGATCAAATGCAGCAACTAGTGTCCGCACTGCAATGCTAGCTAGGTTATCGAAAAGTCTGAGCAAATTTACGAATTAGCCGTTTCATCAATAAAATAAGCAAATTTTCAGGAACTACACTGCCAACTTCTCGTCACATTTTAATTCAGATGATGATTTACACGTACCGTTTAGCTGAAATATGAATTGTAAAAACTTGGATGAGCAATGTCGGTCAAATGATTCTGTTCATCTTGGTGGTCACGGTAACCCCGCCCCTGACGCAAGCGGTTCTTACATGGTACCCACACTAGCCCAGCTCCGATGTGGTGCTACTTGGGAACCACTTTCCCTGGTTTGGAGACGGTTCTCAGGCTGTCGAACGAGAAAGAACTGGTTCGAAATTAATTAAGCACCGGTGTTGTGCCATCCGATGCACGGCTCTGGAGAGGCACCCCCTCCGCGGAAACGTGCGCGAACCACTCGGAATCGGAGCATTCGGAACATTTAGTCATTTAGCAGCAGTCTTATCCAGAGCGACTTACAGTAAGTACAGGGACATTCTCCCGAGGCCAGTAGGGTGAAGTGCCTTGCCCAAGGACACAACGTCATTTTGCACAGCCGGGAATCGAACTAGCAACCTTCTGATTCCCATGTGAAATAGTAGGATTTTGGCAACACTGTTTTTGGTGGTTCCTCATGCCCTGTAAAGTGTTCCATAAAAAGATTTTGATACTAGTTGCAAAAATTTTAAAGTTAGAAGGGGAGTAGGATTTTGGCAACACTGTTTTTCATACCTGCTGAAATCCCCGTGACAATTTCGTGACAGTGACAGTTTTTGCCTTTCCTAATGTTTGATCAGTCATTATCAATACACAAATTCGTCTTAACGTTGATACAAAATTTCAGGTTGGCTGTGACAGCTGCCTCAGATGGTTCCATCACTGTTGTGCTCAAATCAAACTGAAGGTGATTCGTACAAATGAATACAAAGAAGGATGCTCGCTTTCACCAGACAGTGCCATAACAGCATGTCGCAACTACAACATAATTCACATATTACCCTCATTCCGATAATAGGACAGTGTAGCACAACATCTACATCAACATCGTTTTTCAAGTGCAGATCCACATTACGTCTATTTTCGTGAGACAATCATTCAGATTTTACGACATACAAATCGTATAGGCTCTCAAGTGCAGCGCAACATAACTTATATTTTAATGAAACGTGAATTAAATAGCCTACTGACAGTTTCCTCAAAGCCTAAGGCGAGGGAACCCATGCTTAACATTGTAAAAATCGCCTCGGTTCGCCAATCTACACATAGCAATACGTTTGGAAGGCAGTTCGCGTTCACGCGTAGGGGAGTGGAATTCTGCGGGGGAGTGAGAATGCTCCGAACCAGCACCCAAAACGAAAATATTGCAATGCATAACAATGACAGATATACTTTTAACACTGTCTCACCATTTTGGTTTCAAAGCAACACTTTTTTTCACCTTCATACTGCTGACATACTTTTGTCTGCTATGATATTGATAACTGTTATGCAATATACTCTTCATCACTATATTTGCTCATTTTTCTTCAAACCTTTTTTCTGTTTCTCAGTCTTTCATTCTTTAATACCTTTAACGCTTAAAAATGTATGAAAGTCAATAAGATACTCTTTTCATCACTGTTTTTTCTCCATTTCAACAGTAAGAAAATATTGCAATGCATAACAGTGACAGATATACTTTTAACACTTTCTCGCCATTTTGTTTTTAAAGCACATACCTCTTGTAAAAAGAAAAAAAAATGTTGTAAAACCTTCTTCACTATTCAAGCCATCAAAACAATCGTTTCAACTGCTTTCAGCAAACACACACATTTTCTTCAGGAAATGTACCTTTCTAGTTATGTATGGAAGCAAATCGTTACCAAAATTCATTTTAAGAATGTGGCTGCATTATTTGACTCATAAATGAAATTAGTAATCAATCATCCTATTTGCATTTTAATTTTCTTCTTCAAGAGTGCTCAATCTTTCACTTAATTAAAATGAAAAAGAAATAGACATTTGAGATTTAATTTTCAAAACATGCCCCAGCAAATAGATACCAAAATTCAATTTGAAATGTAAAATTTGAAAATTAAAATGCATTTCCAGAAATGCATTTCCATTTTAAGAACGTGGCTGCAAAATCGTGACCACAATTCAAATGCATTTCCAGAAATGCATTTTCATTTTCAAGAACGTGGCTGCAAAATCGTGACCACAATTCAAATTCAAATGCATTTCCAGAAATGCATTTTCATTTTAAGAACGTGGCTGTAAAATCGTGACCACAATTCAAATGCATTTGCAGAAATGCAAAATGAACGAAAAAGCATTCTGAGCGGCGCAGCAGAGTGACGTCAATAGCCGCTCTTCTTCAGCTCCCTGCTGACCGAGCTATCCATCTTGTTCGGTAGGGGGCGGTGTGCACATCTGCATTGCATTACATTGCAAATGTGCCGGGAAATTGATTGAATTGCCGGGTCTTTAGAGGACGCATCACAGACTGAGCAACTTGATGTCAAACAATGACTAAAACAGTGGCAGAGCTACTATTAATGTGTAAATCTGTGACGGCAGAGTATGCAGCCAAGCTCTCTATGACTTGTTCTACTCGGTCACGGGCATCAGACTCAGATATATTATTAGATTTTACCTGTTCAGCTAATTCTAACAGTGTTTGCACAATTAGAGGGAGCGCCATGAATTGAGGTAACGATTTGCTTCCATAGTTATGCTTACAAACGTTGACTTAAAAACCTATGCTTAAAAATGTTAACATGTAAAGTCACAAGTCTAAAGTTTTCAAATGTGCTTTCAAATGTGTGTACTAGCTTGCACATTTGTATTGCCAGTTTGCAAATCTGTTCTTTCCACATTATGGAGTTTCAAATTGTTTCAGAGTTCTGACAATCTCACCCCAATATTCTTCTCAGTCAGTTGGACGAAGTAGTAATGATCTCACCCGTTCACAGAGAGTTGTGACATTCTGATTAGGCCAATGTTTACCACCAGCCCAATTTTTCAATTCTGTTTCACATATCTCTCTGAGGTAGTCTGCCCCAAGGGATAGCTTTGCTGATGAGGAGGCAAAGGCACCAAGGAAGCCAGCCAGTAATGCGTAGAATGTTCCTGAGGTCATGTTTAGAGATGTAGAGAAACTAGTATTCTAATCAGTGCTTGTCTGACCTCTGCTCTCTCATAACCCAAAGCCTACAGCCCGATTACAGCATGAATTCTCCACATGAATTACATCAATTATTCCAGTCGTTCTACGTCCCATGCAAGTATGTATTCGTTATGACGAAGGTACCCTACAGCGGGCAGTTAATGATGACGAACTCAGTGCTTGTAAGCAATGGCGACAGTCTTTTCCGGTTTTGCAAAGTTACCTTCAAAATAAAAGCGTGGCCTAAAATGTGCCAGAATCTGAAATTGGGTGGCAAGCCACATCAAACTTTTGATAAAATAAGTTATTATAAGTTTTGTGATTACAATTTGTAGAATTTTATTATAAAAAAAGACATTTCAGACTGGTTATTTAAACTAGCGATATGTAAAATAAGACACTTAGCATGTCCAAAGTGGGGATGGGTGGGGGGAGACGACCTTCTTTATCATCTACACAGGTGTGGGAGACCCATTTTGGGTGCACATGTGTACTATTCTCAGTGTCACTGTCCTGAAGGTCCAGACACCAATTTTTCCAATATCCACCCAGTATCAATGTATGCTGTAGTAAAACCCCTCCTATAAATAAGCTTTCCAATAGTATTAGATATTCTGATTCACCTTCCTGAAATCCTGTTAGCCCAATATTAATGGGGCACACAAGCTAGTTTTTAACACTATATTTGAAAAGTTACTGCTCTGAAATATAATTGATCTTAAACAGTGTTTTATTCTGTTGATTATTGTAAATATATATTGTGTATTTAGTAAAAGATTTGGAACGAAAGTTTACATTTCACTTTCCAATCATATAAAAAAGATTTTGTCTCGTGACCTTTATTTAGAAAATTTATTTTTCAATCTACCGGAAAAGAGTTTCCTAATTGACGTTGTTTTAGTCTCTCATCGAGGTGACATGAACAGGCAAGACAATAAAGTATATTGTACATAGGTGTGGTCCGTATATTTAATAAAGCTAACGATGAACAAGAAAAGCAACGTTACATGGGTTAAGCCAGCTGAGCCAACCTTTTTGAAGAAGTTCAAGGATGATGTTGGTTTCCAGGAAGGACCCACAATTGACGCCAAGGTATTGGCACCCGAGCAAACCACATTGTTCCTCGAAATTGCAGGTATTAATTTGCTCAGATTATAGGTTTTAGACTGACTGTTGGAAAACATGTGACATTAATCCAAAGCATTTGGGAATGGCTGCGATATTAAATTAAAAAATCATGGAATTAAAAACAAAAAACGACATAGGCTACATTTTGGTTTCAAATTCAAATGATCACGACTGAGACTATCTCTACCGACGCAGGGTTTTGTGTTGCGCTGTTAGCCCAACACAACTTAAAGACTGTTATAAATGTAAGAGCTGCATATTGGTATTTACCATTGCATGATCGATAACTAACGATAGCAAAAAGCTGCATCGCAGTACCCTCCAAGATAAGTGTGTTGGCTAGTTCTGCAGTAGTTTTCTATTAATGTAAGGAAACGATGTGCTTACATTTGTGTATTTGTATTGACTGAACTGTGTTTCTGTGAAATGCATAAGAGTGCCTTTGTGCAAACGGAGCAATCAAGCTACCGCATAGTAGCTAGGTCTCTTGGATTTTTTTTGCATACTATAGTATTGTATTGACATACTATTTATTGTGACACATTCCCTTGCAGTGATTAGTTCATGTTGATCCATTGTAATCTATATGTTTCCATATAGTCAAAACATTATATTGCTAATAGTCTACTCTTTCTCATCAGCGCCAAGAGATGCCAGTACTGGATGATGACAGTGGGAGTGATCATGAGGATGAATTGCCACAAGTCGTGGTCTTAAACACGGGAGATCTCAGTGCTGACGAAGTAAAAAATATAAAGAATGGCACTGCAAGTGTCACAAAACGTAAGATAAATGGATCAGGATTTACAGTTATCATCTGTCATCAAGGCCTTCATGTAAAAGCTATTTTAATATAATCCTCAAGATATATTGCTGTGTAGTTGAGTATTGATGAAACAGTATGATATTACATTAACATTACATTTAGTCATTTAGCAGACGCTCTTATCCAGAGCGACTTACAGTAAGTACGGGGACATTCCCCCGAGGCAAGTAGGGTGAAGTGCCTTGCCCAAGGACACAATGTCATTTGGCACGGCCGGGAATCAAACTGGCAACCTTCAGATTACTAGCCCGATTCCCTAACCGTTTAGCCACCTGACTCCCATATAAACAGTAACATTTGATTCGTCCACCTTTCCACAGAGGAGGAGCCTGCAGCAGAGGGGAAGATAATGTTTAAGAAGCCAACAAACAACTTCTCTGAAAAGTTCCAGGGCATCACTGCAAGCTCTAACAAGAAGAGAAAGAGTAGACAGGATAAGAAGGGGAAGTCAGGAAAGAAAGTAAAGAACAACAGTCTTTTGTCTTTTGGGGGAGACGATGAGGAAGAGGACTAGATGGTATCGATCAATGGAAGATTTCAGACGAGAGACTTCTCATTGAGAATAGAACTGATAGTCCTTTCTGTTGGCCTCTATGTACACATCACTAGTCAGTTCTCTTTGCTAGGCATTTAGAGTCTGGTTTGTAATAACTGAAATACAACTCTAGAACTACAAATGTTATGAAGATAAGCCAGATAGCTGAGTTCTATATCAAAGAAATACAGGAAAACATTATAGGATATGTAAACAATAATCATTTTATAAGTTGCATTCAGTAAGGCACTACATGTATAGGTTTGAGCTGTGACAGCAGCATTTTGAATTAAATAAGGCATTATTGAATTGCCACGTTTAATTATTTAATGCGTTTTTGTTGAATAGATTTTGTGACTTTCCTAAGATAAATAATGTGACAAACAAATGTTATACCTGTTTAAATCAATCATCAAATAACTTACCAGCCTTTGTGTTGTACTTTTAATATTATAATGGTTCGATGTGTTACAAACAATTTGAGGAAAAGAATGTCACTGGGTCATACAGACATCAAATTGCAATGTTAGCCATTTCAACACCAATGATAGGCTAATGACTGTTCATGAACATTAAAAGTTTTCTGGCTCTGTGTCACAACATGATTGTAATACAATGAAAACAAACAATGTAAAAGATGAGGCCCAGGGTTGTTGCCTACAGAGTACACTTAATATTATTACATCTAGACTACAGACTATTTTCAAGGAAAGTTTCTTAAAATATGGACAGATTTATTAATCTGAAGTCATTAGGCAAATTTATCTGACATTAAATGTGCAATGTAATACTACTGTAATAAGGTATGATAATAATAATACTGAAATATTATTAACTTTCATGAAAGGTAAAAAACGAAATTTTCTAAACAAATAGGAAAAGCACATCGGGGACAGTGCCTCTGGACTGGCAGACCGGGGTGGTGGTTCCCCTCTTTAAAAAGGGGGACTAAAGGGTGTGCTCCAACTTTAGGGGGATCACACTCCTCAGCCTCCCTGGGAAAGTCTATTCAGGGGTGCTGGAGAGGAGGGTCCGTCGGATTGTCAAACCTCGGATTCAGGAGGAGGAATGTGGTTTTCGTCCTGGCCGTGGAACTGTGGACCAGCTCTATACCCTCGGCAGGGTTCTGGAGGGTGCATGGGAGTTCGCCCAACCAGTCTACACGTGTTTTGTGGATTTGGAAAAGGCGTTCGACCGTGTCCCTCGGGGGCTCATGTGGGGGGTGCTCCGGGAGTACGGGGTACCGGACTCCCTGATCGGGGCTGTTCGGTCCCTGTACGACTGGTGCCAGAGTTTGGTCCGCATTGCCGGTAGTAAGTCGAACTTGTTCCCGGTGAGGGTTGGACTCCGCCAGGGCTGCCCTTTGTCACCGATTCTGTTCATAACTTATATGGACAGAATTTCTAGGCGCAGCCAGGGCGTTGAGGGGGTCCGGTTTGGTGACCTCAGGATCGGGTCGCTGCTTTTTGCGGATGATGTGGTCATGTTGGCTTCATCGGGCTGTGACCTCCAGCTCTCACTGGAGCGGTTCGCAACCGAATGCGAAGCGGCTGGGATGGGAATCAGCACCTCCAAATCTGAGGCCATGGTTATCGACCGGAAAAAGGTGGAGTGCAATCTCCGGGTCGGGGAGGAGATCTTGTCCCAAGTGGAGGAGTTCAAGTATCTCGGGGTCTTGTTCACGAGTGAGGGAAGGATGGAGCGTGAGATCGACAGGCGGATCGGTGCGGCGTCTGCAGTGATGCGGGCTCTGCATCGGTCCGTCGTGGTGAAGGAGCTGAGTCGAAAGGCGAAGCTCTTTATTTACCAGTCGATCTACGTTCCTACCCTCACCTATGGTCACGAACTGTGGGTAGTGACCGAAAGAACGAGATCGCGAATACAACCGGCCGAAATGAGTTTTCTCTGCAGGGTGTCCGGGCTCTCCCTTAGAGATAAGGAGAGAAGCTCGGTCATCCGGGAGTGGCTCAGAGTAGAACCGCTGCTACTCCGCGTCGAGAGGGGCCAGTTGAGGTGGCTCGGGCATCTGATAAGGATGCCTCCTGGACGCCTCCCTGGTGAGGTGTTCTGGGCACGTCCCACTGGGAAGAGGCCCCAGGGAAGACCCAGGACACGCTGGAGGGACTATGTCTCTCGGCTGGCCTGGGAACGCCTTGGGGTCCCCCAGGAAGAGCTGGTGGAAGTGGCCGGGGAGAGGAAAGTCTGGGCCTCCCTGCTTAGGTTGCTGCCCCCGCGACCCGACCCC
The DNA here is from genome assembly GCF_038355195.1 of Osmerus mordax. Classification (NCBI taxonomy): domain Eukaryota; kingdom Metazoa; phylum Chordata; class Actinopteri; order Osmeriformes; family Osmeridae; genus Osmerus; species Osmerus mordax. The sequence continues at coordinate 15,586,439 of NC_090055.1, forward strand.
CGGACAAGCGGAAGATGATGGATGGATGGAATAGGAAAAGCTATGACTTTCTTCACAGGTCTTGAAAAGGTTACTGGCCAATACTGGTATAGCAATTGAACAAACAATAGAAATATGACACCATCACCTTAACAACAAATAATCAGTAATAATAATGTGCCATCAAACTATAATGCCAGTTATCTCTGTATGTGTCTGCGTCTGTGTTAAAGAAAGTCTCGGTTAAAGAAATCCGATATTCTGGCTATCTTCAGCAGACTCGTATCTACAAAAGGCAGTCCTCCCTGACGTGGTTGGTGTAGAATGGAGTGAAATACAACATTGATTGGCTAGAGCTTTTTTGTCACGTGGTTCCGGTAGCTCCCTGTAGTCCCATACACAAAATAAATATATTTGAAATAGATTTTCAGAATAGATTTGAAATATGTTTTTGGAATATATGCAAATATTCGAAATTGGACCAATAAATATATTTTAGTTAAATATATCTAAATATATATATTTTTTTGAAAATATATTTTAATTAAATATGTGAATTTATATGTCAATATATTTACTAACAACATATGTTCATATATGTTTTAAAAAGTTAACATTTATTTAAACAGGAGTCAGGTGAGTCAGGTGGCTGAGCGGATAGAGCATCGGGCTAGTAATCTGAAGGTTGCCAGTTCGATTCCTGGCCGGTGCACATGACGTTGTGTCCTTGGGCAAGGCACTTCACCCTACTTGCCTCGGGGGGACTGTCCCTGTACTTACTGTAAGTCGCTCTGGATAAGAGCGTCTGCTAAATGACTAAATGTAATGTAAACACAATTTATTTATTTATTTTTAATTTATTTTAGCTATTAGCTATTTTTGAGTTGGCAGCTGTCCCCAGTTGTCCCTTGGTGGCCTGTGGAAATTTCTTCAACACTGCGTCTGGGGGTAGAAGGATAAACACTTTGTTTAGGTTTAGCTATTAGATGTGATCAGTGTTTCAGCATAGTTAGCAACTGCATTTGTTTCAGAATATCTAATAAACTGGCAACTGAGTGTGTAACTGTGTTAACATCACATTTCACATTGTAACATTATCACCACCTGACTGAATGTTAAGTAAATCAATTGCCATCTCACCAAAAATAACATTGATGGTGTTGGAGTCCAGTGCTTCCCGCTGCAGATCAGTCTCATCCCTTCTGGATTTTCCACCTAAGACAAAGTATAAACAGTACAGAATATTTATGGGATTTAATTAGGGTTGTTTTTGGTGTAGTTATTTGTTTGTCTGTCTGTGTGCAGGATTACGTAACAACTACAGGCCAATTTTCAAGGACCTCAATACTGCACTTAAACAGCATATGGCCTTGGTGAAGGTCTAAGCCCAACCCCTCCCCCACCCTTCTTCTTTTTAGATAAATACATTTTATTTTATTAATGCAGCCTATATGAAGCCTATATGAACAAAGGAAACAATACCTTTGAGGTTACTTTGAAGGAGGACATCCACTGGAAACACCCCGAGCAGCAGAGTCCGGACCATAGCTGTTGCAGTTGATGCATGGACTGCTGCCTTCCAGGCATTTTTGTTGCATAGTACATGCGTGTTCTTCCCAATTTCAACCTAAGTGGAAATAAACACTAACTCAGTCAAAATTAATAAATCGACCATGTCTGTTGAATAGGGACAGTATTAAAGTTACATTTAAATGTTCCAATCATCATTTCCGTTAAGTGCACTGATTTGATGTTCGATATGAGACGACACTATTATGTTGAAATCAGGGATGGAAATAAAAAATGTTGTCCACCGGCCACTGTGGCTGGTGGATTTCAAAATTTCCAGCCACTCAATGTTTTTACCAGCCACTTTCTTGTTTTTAACCGACAATGTGTAACTGCATGTGAAAATTAATACTACAAGAGTAGTTTATTTAATCTCAGGTCTCAATGAAACACTGACACTTTCTCTTTCTCTCTTATACATACACAAACCACGAACTGATATACATGTAATTAAATGAGTAGGGCAGATTAAACAACAAACTAACATTCCTCCACCCATCCTCCCCACTCCCAGTACAATTTACTCCTGACTCCTTACTCATCAGAATCAGATTCTGAAGTTTCAGAGGTGCTTTCCTGAGCGTAGTAGCTTCGCTCTGAAGGGGCTTATTTTCCCGATAATGACAACGGCGTTCTGTACATTATCTCGCTTATTACACAGCTACTTGCCAAAAAAATAACTGAACACAGTGTGTCTTTTTACAATTTATATGTTACTATTCGTATTGTTGATCTGCAGAGAAATAGTTCGCCAAAGACGAACTTCATAGACGTTGAACATTCTTTAGGCTTGATATCAGCTGACGTCGCTAAGCAACGGAGTACGCTGGGGTTGAGTGCTACGAAAGACGTGAATCCGAGGCAAAAAGGCCACTTCTCTTGACAGCGGTCAGTTATAAATATCAACGGTCCGTTATCGAAAAATAATTGACCGCAGAACGTTGGGAAGCCCCATTCAAGTGAATGGGGCATTCTACAGCATTAAGAACAGCCGTGTAATAATTGTATTTACCCGCCACGGTGGCCGGTAGGTGAAGCGAGTTTACCCGCCACAACACAAAATCACCCGCATTTGGCTGGTGCTAATTTCCATCCCTGGTTGAAATGTACACACCTTACAAGCAAGCACACAGTGCACTGCATAAAAGTGTACTGACAGAAGTACGCCATCTGAGACAGTGATTTTTTGCTGCATTATTATTATGGGCATACTGTTTTGTGTATGTACACTCACCGGCCACTTTATACTAGCAAAAATGAATGCAGTGTAATACACCAGTCCAGCAATATATCCCTTTCATTGACTGAAATGGGGTGGTCAAAGTAAAATAAACGTGTTAATCCAACAGCACCACAAACTGGAGCATCCAAAATTACAGCACAGTTGAATCAACATCTTTTTAAACTAGTTTTTAACAAATACTGAATATTCTAACATTCCTGAAGCTAAGGTTTATGCAGGAGTGGTGTACTACAATTAGTTTTCGCTAGGTGTACATAAAGTGCCCAATGAGTGAATTTGTGAAATTCTACAAGCTACAACTTACTTGCGCTGGCTCAGAAGGCTGGCTCTGTTCAGGTATCTGAAAAGTGATTATAAATTAGGTATATATTAATTTCCTCTGTGGGCATAGAAGAAATGCAGGACTATCCCTTAATTTCAGTATCAACATTAAAATACTAAGGCATCAAGGAGTTGTGGTTAACAATAGCTTAAGAATTTACTTGCGATGTATGGACATCAATTAATCCAAAATGAATCGTAAAAGAACCATTAAATAACATGAATCTAAAAACACGTTGCTGACTTGACTGCCTTGTCTGACTCAGGTATGTCCTGTGCCTGCAAAAATCTGCATAAATGTTAATCTTTTGGGGATTGAAAAGTAGTCCAGATTAGTTTCAAAAGAATAATCCATCAAAAACAAAGAAATTGACCACCTACCATAGCTGCCACTGAGATGCCTGCTGCTGTGTTTTCTTGTTGCCCAGGTGTCTAAATTGAAAATGTAACTATTAAACTACACACTAACACACAATGTTTTTATTTTATGTAGGAAATAACACACAGAATGCATTTTTTGTTAATCCAAAACACTTTGTCTGACTCAGGTATGTATCTGTGCCTGCAAAAATCTGCATAAATGTTAATCTATTGGGTATAGAAAAGTAGTACACTGATTATGAAATCAGTGGAAAGATTAGTTTCAAAAGAATAATCTATCAAAATCAAGTTTGACCACCTACCATAGCTGCCACTGAGATGCCTGCTGCTGTGTTTCCCTGTTGCCCATGTGTCTAAATTGAAAATGTAACTATTAAACTACACACTAACACACAAAGAGATAAGATGCAATTACGTATGATCCCGTGAGGGAAATTTGGACTCTGCATTTATCCCAATCTGTGAATTAGTGAAACACACTCAGCACACAGAGAACACACTAATCCCGAAGTAGTGAGCTGCTACAGTGGCGTTCGGGGAGCAGTGAGGAGTTAGGTGCCTTGCTCAAGGGCACTTCAGCCATGGATGTGGCCATGGGAGAACAGTGCTCTACCACTTCCCCTGCCCACATTTTCCTTCTGGTCAGGGATCGAACCGGCAACCCTTCGGTTACAAGCCCGAAGCCCTAACCAGTAGGCCACAGCTGCCCCTTTACTGACTTTATTGGCCTAAAATTACAATTTTATGTATGAAATAACACACAGAATGCAGTTTAAAAACTGGACATAATTTTACATGTTGAGCTAAATTACAAACAAATTAATTTACTCACTTCATTTGGGGTCCTCTGGGTCCAGGAGGTCAGCATTTCAGACATGTGAGGGATGGCTGGGAGGGAAAAACAAACACTTTCAGAAAAAAAAAAAATCTAGATCCACACATATTCCAGAGACCATCCATTATTTGTGTTTTTGTAAAAAAAAAAAAATCATAATTTTGACACTTACTATCAATAACCATGTCTTTTAATTTGTCATTCTCTTTTCGAAGTCTTTCATTCTCCTGCCTTAATTCCTGATTTGACCTCTGCAGTTGGTCGAACTTTCTGGTCTCCCATAATTTTGCATCCATGGAAGATTGTACCTAAAACACAATAAAATAGATATTGTCATTAACACAACAGTACAATTGACACAGCTTGCTAGCATACTAACTGGTGTTAGTCTATCTATGTGTTAAGCATCTTGATGATATGGCTTAGTAGTTCTCAAAGTGTGGGGCGGAAGTGTGCCACGAACAGGAGGACATTTGTCTTTTTTTCTATCTTTATTCATGCCTTTATTTTTTGACAAAGAATCAGAATCAGAAAGGGATTTATTCGCCATGAAAGTTTGCACAGACAAGGAATTTGCTTTGGCAGGAAGGTGCATACAATAAACATATACCTAAAATTTAAATATGTGGACTAACTATACTAAGGGTACATAAACTAGCAGTACTAAGTGGGATTAGAATAGAATTAAATATACAATAAAATATAAGTTGCCGTAAATTACAATATAAAAATACAAAAATACAAATATTACAAAAAATACAAATGTACAAGATACCATGTTGTGCAAAAGCAGAGTGTTTTAAGCAAGAAGTCATTTGAGTCAGTGTGGTCCCTTGGCCTTGTTGAAGAGGCCAACAGCGGAAGGGAAGAAACTGTTTTTGTGGCGTGAGGTATTGGTCCTGATAGACCGCAGCCTTCTGCCGGAGGGGAGTGACTGAAACAGGGAGTGTCCAGGGTGGGAGGAGAAGAAGATCATACATTGAAAACAAAACAGCCACACATAAAAATAGGCGTCATAACTTGGCCTAAATATAAATTTAAATTACCTCTGATAAATTGATAACTTCTGATATAGCTGATGTCATGTTGTAAAAAAGTTTTTCTTATATTTGTGGGGTGGTCCTTCCCAGATCAGACCAGAGAACTACAGTGTATAGCCATTTCTTCAAAATAACTCCACCCCAACTAACTGTAACCACCCTTGTGCTCAAGTGTACTGCATTACATGCAAGATGATGATTACATGTAATTACCTTTTTCTGTGGCGCATCCTCATCTTCTTCTGAGGCATATCGGGAGTTCGGTTTCGCGGCCCTCTTGGGTGCCAACTTTTGTGGCTCAACAACCTCCCAGATCATTCGTTCCAAAGTAGCATGGCGTTCTTCCATATAAAGGTAATCACCACCATTTAACAATTGTAATGACAAAGATTTTATAGCTCATCAAGATTCTATCTCTGGCTGTCTTGGTGTTAGTCTATCTGTTAGTAAAGAATGTATAATACATTACAACACATATTCTAGAACTGTAATCACCAGCTGCATATCAGGCACGGCACTAACTATGATCCCAGTTATTAATGTGTGGCATTTTAATCACTGAATGCATCACGGACACTGTGCACGAGTGAATATAACAACAGGATTTATGAAGGAGGCATGTCTTAAAGTTATGTATTGTGCTTATTAAAGTTATGCATTGTGCTTATTAAAGTTATGAACTTAGAAGTGTGCTCAGGCTTAAACATTGGGTCTCACACTGAGTGTGGGAAGCAGGCTGTTCTTTGTGTCTCTATCTTTTCATTTTCAGAAACAACCTTGAATCTGGGTGGACATGGCACCCGAGCAGGTGGGACGCGGAGGCAAGAACAACTCCCTGATGTGCGAGAGAACAAGCTCAACCCTCTTTTCATCTTTCTGTTTTAATTGCACTGTATATTATATGCTGGGGAGGGAAAGATAGCCAGTTGGACTTCGTGAACCAGCCCAAACTCTGTTGCGGGTAGGGAAATGTAGACAACCCCAGAGCTCTGTACTTGTTGATTTACAACTGCTGCATTAAAGCTGATATTATGGGACCTCTGCGACTCCAGACCACTCTTTCTAGAACACAGATTTGTGTCATTGAATACTATCATTACATATTGGAATAGACACATAGATTATGAATCCTTCAACTGGTGACCCCGACGCTGAAAAGAGGGAGTCCAGAGGGTTCCGGCCCGACCGACGGATCGGGGGAGAGACCCATACACCGGTGCGAGGAGACAGACGTAATCGTCAGAGGCCTCAACATAAAAAAAAGGTAAGCAGACACCTGTTAATTCAAAGTACTGCTATTCGGAACTGAGAAACAAATTTAGACGATTACTATGTTTCATCGTACCTAGTCAAACCAACAGTGGTGGGAAATCAACCGTTTTTGTGTTTTGTCCTTGTCCAAGGGGAGGTTAGAGTCCTCTCCAGGGGTTAGAGTCCCTAAACTCGTTGTCTTGTCCAAGGGGAGGTTAGAGTCCTCTCCAGGGGTTAGAGTCCCTAAATTCGTTGTCTTGTCCAAGGGGAGGTTAGAGTCCTCTCCAGGGGTTAGAGTCCCTAAATTCGTTGTCTTGTCCAAGGGGAGGTTAGAGTCCTCTCCAGGGGTTTGAGTCCCTAAATTCGTTGTCTTGTCCAAGGGGAGGTTAGAGTCCTCTCCAGGGGTTAGAGTCCCTAAATTCGTTGTCTTGTCCAAGGGGAGGTTAGAGTCCTCTCCAGGGGTTAGAGTCCCTAAATTCGTTGTCTTGTCCAAGGGGAGGTTAGAGTCCTCTCCAGGGGTTAGAGTCCCTAAATTCGTTGTCTTGTCCAAGGGGAGGTTAGAGTCCTCTCCAGGGGTTTGAGTCCCTAAATTCGTTGTCTTGTCCAAGGGGAAGTTAGAGTCCTCTCCAGGGGTTAGAGTCCCTAAATTCGTTGTCTTGTCCAAGGGGAGGTTAGAGTCCTCTCCAGTGGTTAGAGTCCCTAAATTCGCTGTCCTTGTCCAAGGGGAGGTTAGAGTCCTCTCCAGGGGTTAGAGTCCCTAAATTCGTTGTCCTTGTCCAAGGGGAGGTTAGAGTCCTCTCCAGGGGTTAGAGTCCCTAAATTCGTTGTCCTTGTCCAAGGGGAGGTTAGAGTCCTCTCCAGGGGTTAGAGTCCCTAAATTCGTTGTCTTGTCCAAGGGGAGGTTAGAGTCCTCTCCAGGGGTTAGAGTCCCTAAATTCGTTGTCTTGTCCAAGGGGAGGTTAGAGTCCTCTCCAGGGGTTAGAGTCCCTAAACTCGTTGTCCTTGTCCAAGGGGAGGTTAGAGTCCTCTCCAGGGGTTAGAATCCCTAAACTCGTTGTCTTGTCCAAGGGGAGGTTAGAGTCCTCTCCAGGGGTTAGAGTCCCTAAATTCGTTGTCTTGTCCAAGGGGAGGTTAGAGTCCTCTCCAGGGGTTAGAGTCCCTAAACTCGTTGTCCTTGTCCAAGGGGAGGTTAGAGTCCTCTCCAGGGGTTAGAGTCCCTAAACTCGTTGTCTTGTCCAAGGGGAGGTTAGAGTCCTCTCCAGGGGTTAGAGTCCCTAAATTCGTTGTCTTGTCCAAGGGGAGGTTAGAGTCCTCTCCAGGGGTTAGAGTCCCTAAACTCGTTGTCCTTGTCCAAGGGGAGGTTAGAGTCCTCTCCAGGGGTTAGAGTCCCTAAACTCGTTGTCTTGTCCAAGGGGAGGTTAGAGTCCTCTCCAGGGGTTAGAGTCCCTAAATTCGTTGTCTTGTCCAAGGGGAGGTTAGAGTCCTCTCCAGGGGTTAGAGTCCCTAAATTCGTTGTCCTTGTCCAAGAGGAGGTTAGAGTCCTCTCCAGGGGTTAGAGTCCCTAAACTCGTTGTCCTTGTCCAAGAGGAGGTTAGAGTCCTCTCCAGGGGTTAGAGTCCCTAAATTCGTTGTCCTTGTCCAAGGGGAGGTTAGAGTCCTCTCCAGGGGTTACGGTCCCTAAATTCGTTGTCTTGTCCAAGGGGAGGTTAGAGTCCTCTCCAGGGGTTAGAGTCCCTAAATTCGTTGTCCTTGTCCAAGGGGAGGTTAGAGTCCTCTCCAGGGGTTAGAGTCCCTAAATTCGTTGTCTTGTCCAAGGGGAGGTTAGAGTCCTCTCCTGGGGTTAGAGTCCCTAAATTCATTGTCTTGTCCAAGGGGAGGTTAGAGTCCTCTCCAGGGGTTGGAGTCCCTAAATTCGTTGTCCTTGTCCAAGGGGAGGTTAGAGTCCTCTCCAGGGGTTAGAGTCCCTAAACTTGTTGTCCTTGTCCAAGGGGAGGTTAGAGTCCTCTCCAGGGGTTAGAGTCCCTAAACTCGTTGTCTTTGTCCAGAGGGAGGTTAGAGTCCTCTCCAAGGGTTAGAATCCCTGAACACTGTCTATTTGTGTGGAGTCAGATTGAGTTTAATAAAAATAGAGAGGAGTGTGGTGTGTTTTTTCCTTTGACCAAGAAGTTACATTTACATTTAGTCATTTAGCAGACGCTCTTATCCAGAGCGACTTACAGTTAAAGAAATCCCGAGGAGAGTTGGAGAAAGGTGGGGGCTAAAAGAGTCAGTTACGTTGAGATCTTACAAAGGTTATCCCAGAGGGTATACCCCTGGTTTATAAATAGGTTCTAATACAATTGGAAGAGTTATACTAGAGCAAAATTAAGTGAATAGACGGTAAACGCTAAACAGCTGTGTTGGTCAAAGAATGGTTTGAGGAAATGTATGTGAAAAATTATGAGGAAGCAATTGGAAAGTTACTTAAAGGATTGGTTTAGAGAGGATCATGGAAGGTTATGAAATAAAACAAGAACGTTTTGTGGATGTGAAGAGATGATTGAACTATGAATATACTTTGAAGGTATATGGGATAACATTTTAAGTCAAAATAGTAAAATCTAGGGTTTTTAAGAGTTTTGATAAAGGTATTAGATATAATTTGGTTAAAAATGAGAAAGAGAAAATAACTAAATGTACTTTTATTTGGAGTTTAATTGTAATTTGGTTTTAAGTTTTATTTGAGAGTTTTATCAGAGCCTGGCATACTGTTTGGGATAAACAGTTAGGCTGTGATAATGTTGTATTAATAAATGGTATTAGTGCATGAACAGGGTTATTATAATCTGGTCTACAATCTACCCAGACGCTCCCATGTTACCCCGCTCCTCATCTCTCTCCACTGGCTACCTATCATGGCCCGTATCAGATTCAAGACCCTGGTATTGACCTTCCGAGCAGTGAACGGGACTGCACCCGTCTACATCAAGTCTCTCCTGCAGCCTTACACCCCCACCCGCCACCTACGGTCTTCTTCAGACAACCGCCTGGTGGTCCCACCGCTCAAGACCGCCCGGTCCCAACACAAGCTCTTCTCCTGTCTGGCCCCCCAGTGGTGGAATCAACTCCCCACCTCCATCAGAGACACTGACTGTCTCTCCACCTTCAAGAAAAGGCTCAAGACGCACTTGTTCCGGGAGTACAACGGTACTTAGGAACGGTTCGCTTGACCCGATGTTAGTTTCCTCAAGGATCACAATGACTCTTGCTTAGAGACTTGTTGCTCTTGTGGTTAGTGGTAACTGATTAAAATTTTTGGTTCTCGCTGTGATATATTGTTTTATTACTGTTGCTTGTTTTTTCCCACAGGTACACTTGCACTTATAGCTGTTCATGTTGTTTGGTTGTGACTTGTTTAACTACATGCTCTTATGGTTCTTCCCTTTGGCACTTACTTTGGTTGTTCACAATGTGTGCTTCATGTTTTGGCTACTCGCGATGTTTTTTGGCTATCTTGTTGTTATGATCAGTGACCTATGCACTTTGTAAAGCTCTCTCTTGGAAGTCGCTTTGGATAAAAGCGTCTGCTAAATGAATAAATGTAAATGTAAATGTAAATGTAAATGTAAATTATAACATTCAGTTCTGAAAATAATTTGGGAAGACTCATCAAGTCTGATAAATTGTGGTTATGATGGTTTGAGCTAATTGGCTCGTTTTGAACTGCAGCAAAACGAGTTATGAAGTTCTACCTATCTGACCTTTATAGAAAATATAGTTGGGAAAAATGTTTGGTTAATAGCTACATTAAAAACATTATTTGGTCTATATTTCATTTAAGAAGCATACAGATTCTGGTTTGGCATAATGAAAATTGCTTTTATCATATCTTTGATAAAAAGAGGTGTGATGTGGTAAAATAGAGAATCTAAAACAATATTGGTCTTAAACTTAACTGTTTTAAAAGACAGAAAAGGTTTTTTGAAGTGAAAGAAATTAGACTAACAGTTGATTTTCTAAAGAAGGGAACAAAGAAACAGATTGTCATTTCTAGGCATGACTAATAGGAGTTGACTATCAAATGATGATGTATGGTCTTATTAGATGCTGTTACATGTGTTTGCTCAACAATAAGAAAACTGAAGGGTCAATACTGCCTGGTAATTATAGATACAGTATGTTTACTATGTGAATTGAAGTCTTTCCCAGTCCTATACCAGATGCATAACACCATTTGAATTGATTTATTGGAGATCATATGTAATACCACAACTTAAACCTTTCACATAGCATGATGAAGAGGCGAATCAAATGGTAAACCAATTTTATAAAAAATGCTAACTAGAAAAGAGATGTCTTCTGCTAAATTCTGTTCCAGGTGAAGCAGTAAACCAAAGAGTGGAGGAGTCAAACGAGGAGATTGGGTATTGATTAAAGTTATCAATGAAAGGAGGGATCTTATGAAAACTTTAAAATATCCTGTCTAATTTCTGGTTTTTCTATTTGTTTCGAATTTATTTTATTACAATTCTAAAAGCTTGGCTGAAGTTGTATGTATGTGGTGAAGGGGGCCTGTGAGCATGTCCAGGTCTGCCGTGGAGACATGGATGTCGAATGTCCACTCTGTGGAGTGACGGTGGGTTTTCCCCTGTATCATCATTAGGGTTTTCCCACTGTGTCCAGTGTGTCCACACCACTTGGCCATAACGCTGCATAGTCTCATCATTATTGTTGATTTGTATGTCAACATTGTGTAATCGGTAATGGTAATTTCTCACTGGATGATCTACCCCTTCCCCTTGAAGACCCTGTCCCACCTGCCCCAATACATCATCAGATGTTCGGGAAAGCCTGTTGTACATTTATGGACAGGACCATTCAAGGTCATCAAGAGAACCTTGCACGCCCTAAGGGTGCTGGGGAAAGGAAGTACGTGGTACCACTGGAGCATGTGTTGTGCTGCTCCAGAATCCAGTCGTACATTGCAGGAGTTGGTGGAGAAGGGCCAGTGAACCTTTTGCTATTGCTACGAATGTGAGAGTCCGGAAAAGAGGGTTACGACTAGGTCAAGAGTGATACTGCTTGACCACACTAGAATAGTACTGGACTAAGAAGGTTTCCGCTATTTTACTTAAGAGTGTGCTATATCAATATCAACATGACTGTTGCTGGATCCCATGTATCAGGTCCCTGTGTAACAGGATCCTTGTCTCGGCTGTGGAGAACCCAAAGACGGGGTTCCAAATGCCGTTGCTGGGGCTGGCTGACCAGGACGAGGAGGCAGTGGTTGGTCCGGGCTATGTTGATTGATCTCTGGTGTTTTCAGAGATCAAAAGAGGGATTAAAGAATGTATAATACATTACAACAGAGCTAATAGTGTCTTACTGAGTGTACTTCGTGACTGCCATCTGACTGTAAGTAACCAGAGTTTGTTTCATTCATTTGTGTTTTGCTAATTATTTGCCTCTTTGACAGAGGGTAAGGGTATAGCAGCTAAATTGGTCAATAGGTAGCTAGCTAGAGATCGAGTTTCAGGGTACTTGCCGCCGAGTGAGACCCTGGCTTTGTTTACATAATTAGGGCCATTGTCAGCTGCGCCTTTAGCATATTTAGGCGAGTAGCACTGCAGAGGCAGCCTCGTCTGGCAGCCTCGGTGCACGAAGACTCGGTCGAACAAAGACAGGGAGTCTACCTGCGGGAGTCCACCGAGAATGGCCGACGTGGTGGATCACCTCTTCAGATAAGTATCACCCTATTTGTATTCTAATCCACCTACAACATATTCATAGCTAGCATGTGTTTCTTCAGCATTCCCGTTCATTACACTACCCGTAGACGTAGATATATCACAAAGTATATACGGTCAACTTCTAACCTTCGCTACCTATCCAGATCTTCTCCACCTGCCCTCTCTCTTTCTATAGGGCTCTGGAACTGCCAGTCCGCTGTGAACAAGGCAGACTTCATCCCAGCGTTTGCATCTCATGCTTCTCTTCATGCCCTTGCGCTGACAGAGACATGGATCCGCCCTGAGAACACTGCAACTCCAGCTGCTCTCTCCGTCAACCACTCCTTCACTCACTCACCCCGCTCAACCGGGCGAGGTGGTGGGACAGGGTTGCTTCTTTCCCCACATATTAAATACACATCCACACCACTCCCTGTTACTGCCAAATCATTTGAACACCATTATGCGATGCTAACTGATCCTATCAAAGCATGCTTAATTGTTCTTTATCGCCCACCAGGCCCGCTAGCCGACTTTGTGGAGGAGCTGGACATGCTCCTCAGCGTCCTCCCGGATGATGGAACCCCCCTGATAGTCCTTGGGGACTTCAACATCCACCTCCAAGGAACTCAGGCCGTCGACTTCTTGTCTCTCCTGACCTCCTTCGACCTGACGCTGCTGAGCACACCGGCGACCCACAAGGCAGGCAAACAGCTAGACCTCATCCTGACACGTAACTGTATCACTGACTTAACCTCTGTAACCCCACTGCATATTTCTGATCACTACTTTATCCAATTCTCTATCTCTCTCCCTCCAACTCCTTCTACCTCCCCTCCCCTTGTAACTTTCCGGCGCAACCTCCGCTCCCTATCCCCCTCCCATTTCTCCTCTATTGTAACATCCTCCCTCCCCCCATTGACGAGTTCTCGTCCCACCCCACTAACACTGCCACCGACACCTTGTTAACCACTTTAACTGCATCACTTGACTCTCTCTGTCCCCTGTCAACCAGGCCTGCACGATCTTCTCCCTCCTGCCCGTGGCTTACGGATGTTATTCGTGAAGAACGGTCCACCCTTCGGGCAGCCGAGAGGAGATGGCGCAAGTCCAAAGGCGGTCTGGACCTTGATAAGTATCACTCCCTCCTCAAATCCTTCTCTTCTCACATAACTGGTGCTAAAACCCTCTACTTTCTGAACAAAATTAACTCTGCTTCAAACCCCCACAAACTTTTCTCTACCTTCTCCACCCTTCTTAACCCACCTCCCCCACCCCCTCCCTCCACCCTGACAGCAGACGACTTCTCCTCCTTCTTTGAGAAAAAAGTCGCCGACATTAGCAGTCGGTTCCCTAAACCCACCTTTCCTACCCTCTCACCCTCCATGACTGACCCAACTAAATGTCTAAACTCTTTTTCTCCCCTGTCTGAGGCAGAGATCTCTGACCTCATTCTCTCTCATCGCCCCACCTCCTGTCCCCTTGATCCTATACCCTCCCCTCTCTTTCAAACCATCTCCCCCTCCATCATAACTTTTCTTCTCCATGTCCTAAACTCCTCTCTCACCTCTGGCACCTTCCCCTCTGCCTTCAAACAGGCTAGAGTTACCCCTCTACTCAAAAAACCCTCCCTTAACCCTGCCGTTCTCCCGAACTACAGACCGGTATCACTGTTACCCTTCCTTTCAAAAACAATTGAACGTGCTGTATCTAACCAACTGTCTAACTTTCTCTCTCAGAACAACCTGCTTGACCCCAACCAATCGGGCTTCAAGACTGGCCACTCCACAGAGACTGCCCTCCTTTCAGTCACCACTGCCCTCCAGTCTGCCAGAGCGGCTTCCAGGTCATCCGTTATTTTCTGCTGGACCTTTCTGCAGCGTTTGATACGGTTAACCACCAGATCCTGCTCGCCAGACTTTCTGAGATGGGCATCACTGGCACTGCACTCCAGTGGATCTCATCCTACCTGTCGGGAAGATCCTACCAGGTTTCCTGGGGAGGCAAACTGTCGGGCCCTCGCCAGCTCTCCACTGGTGTCCCACAGGGCTCCGTCCTTGGACCCCTCCTCTTCTCTCTGTACACCACCTCACTTGGACCAATCATCACCTCCCATGGCTTCTCCTACCACTGCTACGCTGACGACACGCAGCTGTACCTGTCGTTCCCCCCGACCGATCCGGGGATCTCAGCTAGGATTGAGGCCTGCCTCACAGACATCTCCGCCTGGATGACCGAGCACCACCTCCAGCTGAACCTCGCCAAAACAGAACTTCTCATCATCCCGGCTAAACCCTCCATCTCCCACGATCTCTCAATCACCCTGGGATCTGCGACGGTGACCCCTTCATCCTCTGCCAGGAACCTTGGGGTTACCATGGACGACGAGCTCTCCCTCACGGCCCACATTGCTGCGGTCTCCCGGTCGTGTAGATTCACCCTCTACAACATCCGGAAGATCAGGAGATACCTGTCTGAGCACTCCACCCAGCTGCTAGTCCAAGCACTCGTCCTCTCCAAGTTGGACTATTGCAACTCTCTGCTCGCTGGTCTCCCAGCATGTGCAACCCGCCCTCTTCAGAGGATTCAGAACGCGGCGGCCCGCCTGGTCTACAATCTACCCAGATGCTCCCATGTTACCCCGCTCCTCATCTCTCTCCACTGGCTACCTATCATGGCCCGTATCAGATTCAAGACCCTGGTATTGACCTTCCGAGCAGTGAACGGGACTGCACCCGTCTACATCAAGTCTCTCCTGCAGCCTTACACCCCCACCCGCCACCTACGGTCTTCTTCAGACAACCGCCTGGTGGTCCCACCGCTCAAGACCGCCCGGTCCCAACACAAGCTCTTCTCCTGTCTGGCCCCCCAGTGGTGGAATCAACTCCCCACCTCCATCAGAGACACTGACTGTCTCTCCACCTTCAAGAAAAGGCTCAAGACGCACTTGTTCCGGGAGTACAACGGTACTTAGGAACGGTTCGCTTGACCCGATGTTAGTTTCCTCAAGGATCACAATGACTCTTGCTTAGAGACTTGTTGCTCTTGTGGTTAGTGGTAACTGATTTAAATTTTTGGTTCTCGCTGTGATATATTGTTTTATTACTGTTGCTTGCTTTTTTCCACAGGTACACTTGCACTTATAGCTGTTCATGTTGTTTGGTTGTGACTTGTTTAACTACATGCTCTTATGGTTCTTCCCTTTGGCACTTACTTTGGTTGTTCACAATGTGTGCTTCATGTTTTGGCTACTCGCGATGTTTTTTGGCTATCTTGTTGTTATGATCAGTGACCTATGCACTTTGTAAAGCTCTCTCTTGGAAGTCGCTTTGGATAAAAGCGTCTGCTAAATGAATAAATGTAAATGTAACACATATTCTAGAACTGTAATCACCAGCTGCATATCAGGCACGGCACTAACTATGATCCCAGTTATTAATGTGTGGCATTTTAATCACTGAATGCATCACGGGCACTGTGCACGAGTGAATATAACAACAGGATTTATGAAAGAGGCATGTCTTAAAGTTATGTATTGTGCTTATTAAAGTTATGCATTGTGCTTATTAAAGTTATGAACTTAGAAGTGTGCTCAGGCTTAAACATTGGGTCTCACACTGAGTGTGGGAAGCAGGCTGTTCTTTGTGTCTCTATCTTTTCATTTTCAGAAACAACCTTGAATCTGGGTGGAGATGGCACCCGAGCAGGTGGGACGCGGAGGCAAGAACAACTCCCTGATGCGCGAGAGAACAAGCTCAACCCTCTTTTCATCTTTCTGTTTTAATTGCACTGTATATTATATGCTGGGGAGGGAAAGATAGCCAGTTGGACTTCGTGAACCAGCCCAAACTCTGTTGCGGGTA
Organism: Osmerus mordax; assembly: GCF_038355195.1. Taxonomy (NCBI): domain Eukaryota; kingdom Metazoa; phylum Chordata; class Actinopteri; order Osmeriformes; family Osmeridae; genus Osmerus; species Osmerus mordax. The sequence continues at coordinate 15,602,629 of NC_090055.1, forward strand.
GGGAAACGTAGACAACCCCAGAGCTCTGTACTTGTTGATTTACAACTGCTGCATTAAAGCTGATATTATGGGACCTCTGCGACTCCAGACCACTCTTTCTAGAACACAGATTTGTGTCATTGAATACTATCATTACATATTGGAATAGACACATAGATTATGAATCCTTCATTAGCTAACTGTTAGATTTTTGCTAACTGTGATGTAGCTAACGTTAGCTACATCACAGTTAGCAAAGATCTAGGTTAACAGTTAGCTGACGTTAACCTTGGCCTTTTAAAATAGGAGATAAAGTTAACAACACTAACGTTATTGGGGCAAATGCATATAATCTTCAATAACCTGAACATGTTATGATTTATTAACTAAAAAAACTCACCTGCAATTTTTTTCACAATTGCCTGATAGACTGGCCATCCACCTTTTGGAGCAGTTTTGCCCTCCCGCCACTCAACAGCAAATACTTCTTTTTGAGATATCAGTCCATCCATCCATTTATCCAAATCGAATCCCCTGATGTTGGTTACAGCGATGATGCTGTGTTTCCCCTTATCCGTGTAATAATGGGAATAATAATGTTTGCCTGGGTTGAGTGGACTGAAGAGTCCACTCAACCCAGGCAAACATTATTATTTAATGTTAACTTACCGGTATGCGCAAAAACTAACCTAGAAACGACCGTTATGTGTGAGTTGACAGTTGAAGCAAGGATCTAAGATCTTCAGTTTGAATTTGGAAATCGTTACATATGATTGGCCCACAGTCAATCTTGCGCCGACCCATACTGTAAAATAAAAAACCGTTGGTTGGATGAGTTCCAGAAGAAATGAAGCGCCAGGGAGTGCCAAATCACAGTGGTATCCTGTATAAAAAATATTTACTGGACCCCGAAGTAAATATTCCGAGAAGAACTCTGTGGACATGGAGGTAAGATACTTAACGTGCCAAGTTTGACCTGTTTTTAACTAGCTTTACTCAACTTTCTGACGTAGTTACATAGCTATAGCTAACTTAACACAGCTAGCGTTAAACCTCCAAGTTAGCTTATCTTGCTCGTGGAAGGAAATAGCTCAATGAATGTGTGTGCAGCACACATGAAAAAAGTGAATGTGTATGTCGATTTCGTGGTAAACTAGCGTTAAGTAATTTGTAAACTGCTCACAGTTTTGTGGTTGAATGAGGGCACTGACTGCAAAACTTCATTGGCACGAATCTGAGGGCAGGCAACCGTGCACGCGCGGTACAAATCTGCGGTCACAGAAACCAAATACAGTTAACATGACTCTTTGTTTTTTTTCTATCATAAAAGCACCAATTTCGGCCTCTAAAACAAATATGTTTTTCATAGGTTTTTCATACTGTAGTGTCTCGCCTAGCCAGTAAAAATGTATGTTCCTAAACAGTCTTTGCTATGCGAATAACTGTCAGTATTTAGCTAGGTCAGGGGTCGGCAACCTTTACCACTCAAAGAGCCATTTGGACCCGTTTCCCACAGTAAAGAAAACACTGGGAGCCACAAAACTCTTTTGACATTTAAAATGAAATAACACTGCATATAACTTTTGTTTTTGCCTTTATGCTATGTATAAACAAACTATAATGTGTTGCATTTATGAAATCAATGAACGACTGCAGACAAAACAAAATTAAATTTCTGCATGCAACAAAACATTTTGAGCTCCGAAAAAAAGACGTTGACGTTGGGTTGAAGGTTACTTTCAAGTAAAATACTCAATGTCTATTTGAGTCCTTCTTGTATTTTTGAGAAAAAAAACGCTGAACTTAAATTATCCACCGTCAGCAAACCAAAAATGCCGTCCTCTCTCTGTGTGCCGTCATCCTTTTACTGGCGCGTGCAGTCAGCTGTCAACCTGAAAAATAAAAGGACTATTTCACTGAACAATGAAAAAATATGAATATGTGCAAAATAATAGGCAATAAAAATATTTATCATACTTGGTTAATGTGATTTCTGCTCCTGAACCTCAACGCACAGCGTCTGCACATCAGGGCTGTATGCCGTCACCTTCATCTTCACACAGGATCGTAAACTGTCATCTGTGAGGCGTGCGCGATGTTTGCTTTTAATAAAGTTCATGTTGGAGAACACCTGCTCACATACATATGTGGATCCAAAGATCGACAGGACTCCAAGTGCATACTTTTTCATGTTCACATAAACGTCGGGGATAGCATTCCAAGTTTCGAACACAAGTTGGTCCGTTTTGGGGAGGTTTTCAATATCACGCCATTTGTGATTCTGAGCAAGAACGGCCTTCTGACGGGCAACATCTTCAAGGTCTGCTGTCAAGCGTTTAAACTTGGACACCCATATTTCTTTGTCGGCTATGTCGGCCAGTTCCATCTCAAGATCAGGTTGACTCACACCTGCCAATGCAGTCGTATTCAGCAGGGATGAATCCAGGCTTAGGGGAGTGATAGGGAAGGATAATGTGTTTTTTTCCTCTCTGAACTCACAGAATCGTTTCCCAAACGATGTTTGCATTGCGATGATTGCAGAATGTAAATACTCAAAATTTATCATGTGAGCTTCTTTGAACTCTCTCAAATTGGGGAAGTGTAACAGTGTACCTTTCTGTAAATCTCTGGCAAGCACTGTCAACTTGCGCTCGAATGCCAAAACCTCCTCCAGCATGTGCAGGGCTGTGCGTCCTTTCCCCTGAAGAGCTGTGTTCAGCGTGTTCAGGTACGCTGTCATGTCTACCATGAAGTGTAGCTTTTCCAGCCACTCTGGCTGTTCCAGCTCAGAAAATTTGAGCCCTTTGCTGCCCAGGAAAGTTTTCACTTCTTCCAGACACGCGGCAAAGCGTTTCAGCACCTCCCCTCTGGACAGCCACCGGACTTTGTTGTGCAGCTGGAGATCAGAATATGTGCTTTCCAGTTTGTCCAATAACGAACGGAACTGACGGTGATTTAAACCTTTTGCCATTATTTTATTGACAATCTGAATGACAACATTCATTACTTCTGTGCATTCCGGAGGAAATGTTTGAGCACACAGTGCCTCTTGGTGCAGGATGCAGTGAAAAGTCAGCAGCTTTCTGTCCAGCGACTTCTGCAGTAAAGCCACAAAGCCCTTCTGCGCTCCTGTCATACTTGGTGCTCCATCAGTAGCCACTGACACCAGGTGGGTGGTGTTTATTCCTTTGGCTCTTAAACAATTCAAGACAGCCTCACAGATGTCCTCCCCCCGTGTTTGGCCTTTTAGTGGTATCAACTCAATAATTTCTTCCTGTGGCCCAGCAGAGTTTACATACCGGCAGAACAGCACTATTTGTTCAATATCACCTTTGTCTTTAGATTCATCACAGGCAATTGAGTAGGCCACAGCTGAATTGATGTCTTTAATTTGCTGTCTGGTGATGTCTTCTGCCATTTTTATGGTTCGGTCTTTGACAGTCTTTGCAGAGAGGGGCATATCCTTGATTTTCTGCACAATTTCACTCTTGTTTTTAAAGTCCGTGAATAGATGTTCTGAAATCTTAATGAAAGATTATTTTATATATTCTCCATCTGTGAACGGCTTCCCGTGCCTGACTATTTCCTGAGCGGCTACAAAACTTGCATATGTACTTGAATTTGCAGACTTCATCCACTTCTTGAAGTGATTTTTACTCAGATCAACCTTCCGCATCAGTTCCGAAACTGCTTTTTTTCTCTCATCTCCATCCGGATATTTTTTAGCAAAGGCTGCGTGTTTATTCTGGAAATGTCTTGCGACATTTGACTTTTTGTTGTTTCCTAGTTTCTCATTACATATTAAGCATACTGGTAAACCAGTCTCGTCAGCAGTGAAAGCAAATGAATCTGTCCACGTACCATTGAACGTTCTGTTTTCTTCAGACACTTTTCTCTTCTTAGAATTCTCCATAGTTGTCCTACCTGGGATTCAAAAAGTGCAAGAAATCGCGCGCTGGCGGGTGTCGCACATTGGCGGTTGTGACGCATAGTAACAGCGTAACAGCGACATAACATTTTTTTACACGTTTTATGTAGATGTTACAAGATCACCATAATCGTTAAATTTAGAATTACATTTTAAAAACGAACAAACTAAAATACATTTTAATTAAATACTCATTAATTATTTTCAAAAGCCACAGGGAGCCGCATCAGAGGGATGAAAGAGCCGCATGCGGCTCCAGAGCCGCGGGTTGCCGACCCCTGAGCTAGGTAGTAAGGGGTCCCATTATCGTCCACCTAGCTCTCGACGCTCGTTAGAAATGTTACCAAAATTTCGTTATAATACAAATTAAAAACGTTATGTCACAGCATTGTACTTAAATATATAGATACACACCTATATTATAACATTCCGGTTTTGAAATCCAATCAGGATATGCCTAGAAATGTTACTTTCCTAAATTTTAGCAGTTAGCCAGGGAGTCCCATTATCGTCCAACTAACCACTTTCAATGGAGAAATGTCAGTTTGACGCTGCAGAAGGCAGATGCTACACATACGGTTTGAGAGCGTATTTACATACTCAAATCTCAAAGTAAGAAGCTGTAATTTGGTGTGCAGCAATATAAGATGTGTACATATGGATGAGTTACTTTCTATCGTTGCTGCTGCATATCTTCTTTAAGAAATTAACGGAAGAAACAGTTGTGGACGATAATGGGGCCCCGAACGTTGGAGATTTAGAGTGGACTATAATGGGGCCCCTTACACTACCTATATATTTTTTTTATTATTATTATCTGCCATAATAATAATTTTTCACTCGCTTTGCAGAAACACAGCTGAAGAACAAGAACCAGACCAAGGCAGTACCAGCCAACAGGAATTCACAGTACCTCAAAAGGGGAGTTAAAAAATGAATTGAAAATGTAACAGACAGGATGGCTTTCATATCAATAATATTCATACTAGTTTACAACACAACTGTCGCTCTCCACAACCCCTCACTTGCTGAATATGGCTCCCTGCTTTTACCCCTCCTCTTCCCCAAGATAAAGATTTGAACAGTAAAGAGAAAATCTGAAGTGTTTATCCATGCACAAGGACACTACTTTGAAGGGGATGGGTGTTTTTATTTTATTTTTTGTGATTGTATAATTTTCTGAAATGTTATATCTATGCTTTTGGATAGGCACATGATGATTCCATTGCAGCAGTTACTTCTGGAACAGCGTTTGGATCAGCAAATTTATCGGAATCTGATCATGAATCAGAACCTCAAATGGTGAGTTAAAAAACGAATTTAAAATGTAACAGACAGGATGGCTTTCATATCAATAATACTCATACTAGGCCTGCACGATAAATCGTTATAAAATCGCGATCTCTATTCACCCTATTCACGATTCAATTTTTTAAATGACTTAGATTTCAATTTTGTTTAATAAAATCGGCCTTTTGAATATTGTGAAAAGGTTTTAATCACCAAAATTCCAGATACTCTGGTTCTATGGGTGCCAAAACAAATATTTTTGGTACTGCCAATTTGTTTTGTTTTGTCATGGTTCATGATTGTGTGCAATAAACATTACACTTCATGAGAAAAAAATAATTGCAGAGAATCGTGATATCAATTCTAAGCTAAAAAATTGTGATTCACATTTTTCCTAGAATTGTGGAGGCCTAATTCATACTAGTTTACAACACAACTGTTGCTCTTCACAACCCCTCACTTTCTGAATATGGCTCCCTGCTTTTACCCCTCCTCTTCCCCAAGATAAAGATTGACAAAGTGGAGAAAATCGAAAGTGTTTATCCATACACAAGGACACTACTTTGAAGGGGATGGACGGCCTTTTTCATTTTTGTGATTCTATAATTTGTCAAATTTTCTGAAATGTTATATCTATGCTTTTGGATAGGCACATGACGATTCCATTGGAGCAGTTACTTCTAGAACAGCGATTGGATCAGCAAATTTATTGGAATCTGATCATGAATCAGATCCAGGTCCAGTCCAGCCTGATGTAGAGGGATATCAGCAGAACAGATCTTCACAACAAACAAAGGAGCAAGTAGGCCTACTGCTTCTAGCCTTAAAATTAAAACATGGTCTTACTGACAAGGCTACAGAAGATATTGGTCAATTGGTAAATTTCATTAGTCATGATCCTATAATTCCATCTAATTATTTGTTTCACAAGACCTTTGGGGATGTTAGAAACCATATGCAAGTTCATTATGTCTGTAAAAACTGTGTGTGTATCATGGAGGAGCAGGCAGATGACTCTTTACAGTGCAGATCTTGCAAAGAAACCTCAACGGTGACCAATCAGATGTCCAGAGGAAACTGTTTCCTTTATCTGCCCTTATAGGAGCAACTAAAAACTTTGTTTTTGCAGAAAGATGTCATTAAACATGTCAGCCATGAATTTGAAAAGGAAATGGATCCAAATGTTATTAGTGACATATGTGATGGTGCTTTATATCAGCAACTGTCAGACTCACCCGAATCACCTTTACGTTCACCTAATATATCACTAACATGCAGTTGTGATGGTGTGCCCATTTTTAAGTCTTCCTCATTTAGCATTTGGCCTCTCTTGTGCTTCATTAATGAACTGCCAGTGTTTGACAGACAGAAGCATGTAATGCTATGTGGGCTATGGTTTGGCAATAGTAAACCAAACATGAATGTGTACCTTCAACCCTTTGTTGAAGAGATTTTACATCTACAAACTCAGGGGTTCACTTGGCAAACATATTTCACTACTAACACCACAAGAGTTTATCCTCTGGTACTTGTATGTGATTCAGTAGCAAGGCCGGTAATCCAGAACTTCAAACAATTCAACGGTGAATATGGATGTTCATTTTGCCTGCAGAGAGGTGATATGGTTGAAAAAGGCAGGGGTTATACACGTGTATACCCATTTGAATCCTGTGAGTTATGAACCCAGGCTCAAACTGAAGAGCACATTGAATGTGCTCTAGAATCTGGCATGCCTGTTAAAGGTGTGAAAGGACCAAGCATTTTACTACGTGTCCCACATTTTAATATAATCGAGTCCTGTGTCCCAGATTACATGCACAGTGTCTCTTTAGGTATTGCAAGGACAATGGCCAAGCTGTGGTTAAATAGTGAGAATCATCAAACAACATGGTACATTGGCAGATCAATTCACATGTTAGATGAGAGGCTTCTAGGCATCAGACCTCCATGCAATGTTTCAAGGATACCTCGTTCCTTAAAGGACAGAAAGTTCTGGAAAGCGCACGAATGGTTGATGTGGTTGCTATACTATAGCATCCCGGTGTTGAAAGGAATTCTGCCTGAAAAGTATCTCCTTCATTGGTCTAAGCTTGTCCATGGTGTAGCTATCTTACTGGCTGAGAGAATCAGCTTAGTTGAAATTCAGCAAGCTGAGGAGCTACTACTGCAATATGTGGTAGAGATGCAAGACCTTTATGGGCTTGAGAACATGACTTTCAATACACACCTTTGCCTTCATTTAACAAGGAGTGTTAGAAATTGGGGTCCGCTTTGGGCTCATTCTGCATTTGTATTCGAAGCATACAACAATGATCTCATGAACATGATCAGAAGTACACAAGGTGTTGCTCTTCAAATCATTAAAACATTTTGGATGCAAAAAGCCTTACCAGCACTGAGAGAAAAGACCATGGGCAATGCCAGTGTTGAATGCAAAGACTTGTTTGATCAATTTTCACTGCCAAAGAAGTTTAAAAATGTGTGCCGTGGTAATGGTGTGACTGCTCTTGGCAGACCAAAAAGGAAAGAAATTGATAATGATGATTGCTTGGCAATGCACAGTGTCTTTCATACATTCGATAGGATCTCTGTGAGATATTACAGGAGAATAGTGGTGAATAATGAAGTCATTAATTCGGAGTCTTGCACTAGGACAATTAGACGCAACTCGTACACTGTTGTACTTAACGATGACAGTTTGTTTTCGGTGAAAACTTTCCTCATGTTACATACTGGGACTGACAACACTTGTTATGCAATAGGGCAGTACTTCAACAAAACATTTCTTCAGTAGTTGACCTAATCCTTCCTACTTTATACCTGTGATGAGGTGTCTTGGGCATCTCACAGCTATTCCTGCATCATCAATTAAAGGTAAATGTGTTTTCCTTTCTACACCCCATTTACCAGTGAATTACATATTAAGATTTGTGAATAGTGTGGATATGATGTTTTAATGGATTTTGTGTGAGATTACAGCTGTGTTTAACTGTCATATTGTATATAAATATACAAAGAATGTATATAAATGTAAACTAAATGAATATATTGTATATGAAATACTATTATTTGAGTTATTTTTTTACAGAATTTAATAGTTATTTAGCAGTGAGTGTATGCAGTGTTAGACACTGAGTTCTATCTATTGTTTAAGTGTACTTCATTGTTGGTCATAAGTCACTGTTATACTTGCATCATAAATATTGTGCATATTTTCAATATTTAAATGACTTCAAGAAAGATGTAAATAAAACACAACAAAAAATCATTTTACATTGCACTCATTTAAATGTAAGTACAGTATGTATTATAGCTGTGTCATAATACAGTAGTGATATATGGTAGCCTACTGTTGTTTATAGTGGAAAATGTAGAGGAATTACTTTGACCAAAATACATTTTCGACCCTTCAAGCTAAACATTTTATGACCATATATTTTGTCTGTCATATTTTACATTACATGTTATAAATGTGAATACATTTCACACTTAAAGTCATATATTTTTGTTATATTTCAGAATATATTTCAAATTGATCAATATAAGTGAACAACAATGCAAATACATTTACATGTATTTGGAATATATGCCACATATATTTTTGACACTTTAAAATATATTTCAATATATTCTTTTTCTGTATGGGGTTAAACAAAACCCCCACTGCTGTCTCAACCTGTTTGAATGGTTTTCGGCGGGACAGACAGCAGCACCATCTCGATTCACGGACATTTTCGGTATATTAACACATAATGTCAATTGGTTACTGGTGTGTTGTATCATGTATGTCTGATACTTTATAACATGTATGTATTACATGAACTTATACATAACGCAATATTGTGAAGCAGAGCTAGAAATGGCTATGCTAGCTACCATACTGTTCAAACTGTACTTTACCATACTGTACATACCAAACAGTAGCCTAATGAGGACTATATTGTTCCACTTAACGTTTAACCTTAGACGGTTGAAGTAAATGGGTCTTGTTAAACGTTTTTTTATTCATCAGCCCACTTACAATTTAGCCTACCACATTAACAACACTTATATTTGTAGTACTTGATGCAAGTTGAATATAACCATTATCACCAGCAACTGCTCAATTTAACCCTTGTGTTATCTTCGGGTCATTCTGACCCATAAGTCATTGTGACCCACCGTCGTATTGCGACAAATTTACCGCATAAAAAAACTAAGTGAAGCATTTTCTTTTAACCGTTGGGCTCTCAGACCCCCCACATTGCAAAGGTTAAAAGAAAATAATTAGTATTTGTTTTTGTATTGGGTAAAATTGGGCAAACACAACGATGGTTCGTTATGAACCTTTGGGTCATGTGACCCGAAGGCAGCACAAGGGTTAAGACAAGAAAGGAGTTTGGTAAATAGAACAGAATAAACAAGGCAACCAACTGCATTCAATAAAACATTTTATTGTACAATATGTCCTGTGTTCTTCCACTCCTTTTGTTTGTAGTGATCCGGTGATCTTCTGGCTATGATACATGTACAGCTAGCTAGAGTAAAAGTGTTGCTTACGTAGACCTACAGTCTAGCTCCAACTGCATTTAGAATCTAACAAGCTTACGATAAACTTTAACTAAAGCTGGCTATATAAAATACTACTAATAACAATTGATATGTGGTGGTCGAAATATGAAAAAATGCAGGATTTTCGTGAATTTACCAGCTAACTTGCTTCGGACCACTTAATTTGCAATTCATTGTTGCTAGCTCTACTAACTAGGCTAATAAGAGCTATATATAGAAGACTTACTTTGTATGCCAACGAACACCAATAATTTGAACTAATTTGACAGACTATAAGCCAACTGACTTCTGGTTATGATACACGTGCTCTCTAGCTAGCTTCAGTAAAAGTGTTGCTTATGTTAGATACTAGCTAGATGTACAGTCTAGCTCTAACTGCATTTTGAATCAAACAAGCTATAATCTTACGATAAACTTTATCTAAAGCTAGCTATATGAAATACTACTAATAACAATTGATATGTGGTGGTAAAAATATGAAAAAATGAAGGATTTTCATCAATTTACCAGCTAATTTGCTTCGGAGACACTGAAAATGAATGGGGTTGAACGGTGGAAAATGCAATGTTTGGAACTACAGGTCGCATGTGACACGCTTTACTTCCGCATTCCTCGATAACAATGGGAGTCTATGGAAGTGTCGCAACTCTCTTTTTCTATGGCTCTGGTTTAGTCCTACTTTTGCACCAATGTTGCCTTGTCTGTTTCTCACCTGCCTGTATCCTCTGTTCATTCCTGCCAGTCAGTCTATGTCTTGATTGTGGTTGTTGTCTGGTGTAAATAGTCTGTGTCTTGCTTTGTGTTCTTGTGCTTTTACATTTTTTATCCTCTCTGATTCCCTATGTACAAATGCCCTGCTTGTTTTTCTTCTGTATGTTGTACTGCTGTGGTTGTGTGCCGTTATGCTTTGAACCAGATTTTATTCCATAGCCCCCTTCCCCTCTCCCTCAAAAAGCTTTTTCTTTTTGCCAGGCCATCTTTGAAAATAAGAATTTGTTCTTAAATGATTTTTTTTTTAAATAATTCAGGACCGCAGTTTCAGGACCGCAGTTCTAGGACCCTCGTTTTATCTGACAGCGCCACCTAGCTAATTGGATGACGAAAGGCAGTGTCACTAGATCGCAACAAGATATTTGAATGGTTTGCGAGAGGCAAGAAACAAGGAAATCTCTGGCATATGTGATGATGATTGATATGACAATTATATAGAAATGTATAATATTTGAAAATATGTTCTAATAAGAGCCTATAGAAAGGTATTATATTTGAAAATATGTTAGAATAATAAACATTGGATAATTAAAGAAATTAAAATCACATAAAATGAGAAACAAATGTACATATTTCATAGGTGTCAAGATCCAGTATAATTTGATAAAATGAAGTAAGCTAATTAAGGAAGATAAGATAGCCTAAAGAAAAGGTGGAAAATATATCAATGTGGACAGGTGTGATGCCTGGAGTGGCTTTAAAACGTTTTCTGGGACTACAGAGAACCAATGTACACCCTGCAACATGAGCTTTAAGGATTGGGGCACATTTGCAGATACTCTGAACTTGTTCTAGAGTTGCTTTGATGGGCTTAACTTCACCAAAGTGAAGTCAACAAAGCATTATGTCCTGATAACATCAGTAATAACAAGCTCCTGGAGACTGGCCCTGTCTTCTGTGAACTGTTCAACTGGTCCTTGGAGGAACACACAGTTCCAGCTCTGTGGAAGACCTCTGCCATCTGCCTTGTTCCAAAGAAGAGCAGACCCAGACTTCCCAATGACTTCCGACCTGTAGCTCTTACATCAGTGGTGATGAAGAGTTTTGAATGTCTGTACTTTTGCAACTACAAGAGACAGTCCAGAACCTGGCAGATCAACTCCAGTTTGCCTACATGAAGAGTAGAAGTCTAGATGATGCTGCCCTTACATTTCTGCATCATGTACACTCCCATCTGGAAAAACTAAAAAAACATGCTAGGCTTGTGTTTGTGGAATATCTCTATTGCCTTTGACAGAATGTAACCACATCTGACTAATGACTACCGCCCTGTAGCACTCACACCCATCGTTATGAAGTGCTTTGAGCGGCTGGTCCTGGAACACCTAAAAGACTCTCTACCATCCACATTGGACTCACACCAGTTTGCCTACCGCAGCAATAGGAGCACAGAGGATGCCGTTTCCATGGCACTGCACTCTGTGCTCACTCACCTGGAAAATAAGAACTCTTATGCACACATGCTGTTTGTTTATTTCAGCTCAGCATTCAACACTGTCATCCCAACCAAGTTAATAGCCAAACTTGGAGACCTGGGCATCAACACCTCAATGTGTAACTGGATTTTGGCCTTCCTAACTGACAGACCCCAGAATGTTCGATCAGGACTCACCTGCTCCACATCCATCACGTGTCTCCAGTTACAAGTTCCTGGGGATCCACATCTCGGCAGACATGTCATGGGTGACCAACACCTCCAGCCTGGTCAAGAAGGCTCACCAGCGCCTCTTCTTCCTGAGGACACTGAGGAAGAATCATCTCTCCTCGGCGATCCTGGTGAACTTCTATCGCTGCGTGATAAAAAGCATCCTGACCAACTGTGTCGCAGTATGGTATGGGAGCTGCTCTGTTGCGGAGCGCAAGGCACTGCAGCGGGTGGTGAAAACTGCCCAGCGCATTACAGGGACTCCACTACCTGCCATCGAGCACATCCAGAGGAAACACTGTCTGTATTGAGCTTGCAGCATCCTCAAGGACTCCTCTCACCCAGCCCACAGACTGTTTTCTCTACTGCCCTCCGGCAGGCGTTTCAGGTGCCTCCGGACCAGGACCAGCAGACTAAAGAACATTTTTTTCCCCAGAGCTGTCTCTTTACTGAACTCGAACCCCCGTTGATCCACTCCCCTCATATACTGCTAACTCTCCTACCTCACATCTGCCTTCACTTTGTTATTTGCACTACTGGAATGTCAATTTGCACTACTGACTGTTTATTACAGTAACAACTGTTTACTTATGCATCTTGCACTACAATACCTTAACTGGATTATGTTCATTTGCACTGCCGACTGTTATTTACAGCACCAACTGTTTACGTTTGCATTTTGCACCGTAATTCTAACTGTAATATGCAATCACTTTCCACTGCATTTTTACACTTTACACCGATAGCTTCTGTCCATATTTTATTGCACTACACTGTATATCCTGCACTTGCTGCTATTGCACTTCTGGTTAGACCTAAACTGCATTTTGTTGCCTTGTACCTGTACTTGTGTAATGACAATAAAGTTGAATCTGATCTGATCTGACATCTGTTGGGAATACAACTACTAAACATGAGTAAATCCTTGATTCATACTGCAGATAATTTAATTCCACACACACACACACACACACACACTCACTCACACACACACAGGGTTCTGTCTTCTCCACAGTCAAAATACTTATTTATGTACAATGTACGTATTCTGTGATTCATTTCATTATTTGATTCTATGCTCTATCAGAATCAGAATTCGGTTTATTCGCCATGTATGCTATACAAACACGGAATTTACTGTGGCAGGGAGGTGCAAACACTAAACATATACGAATCTTAAATTAAGTAAAGGTACAGAAGTTTAACTATTCCTAATAACTAAACAATCTCAGAATAAAACAATTTAAATATAAAATAAAAAAATATATAAGAATAAGAATAAGCAGCATAAGTGGTCAACAGTGCAATAGTGCAATCAGATACTGGGTTAAATAATGAATGAATGTCAATGGGAGTCCTTGGCCTTGTTGAAGAGGCCAGTAGCAGATGGAAAGAAACTGTTCTTATGGCGTGAGGTTTTGGTCCTGATGCACCGCAGCCTTCTGCCGGAGGGGAGTAGCTGGATTAGGGAGTGGCCAGGGTGGGAGGGGTCGGCCACAATCTTCCTCGCTCGCCTCAGGGTCCTCGAGGTGTGCAGGTCCTCGAGGGTAGGCAGATTGCAAGCCTGAAAGCCTGCCAGATGCAATGCGGTGTCCGGGATCAAATCACACAGCCATGTCTCCGTGAAGCACAAAACCGAAGATGAAAGAAAGTCTCTGTTTTTCACCATCAGTAGCTGAAGTTCGTCCATTTTATTGCACAGTCAACGTACATTGGAGAGGAAAAAACTTGGAAGCACTGTTCGGATTCCACGTCTGCGTAGCCGAACTAGCGCTCCCGCTCGCTTTCCCCTTCTTCGGCTTTTCACTGCATGGGCAAAGCCTAGCGCGGCACTGGCTAGAAGTACTTCTCTTGTTAGAGAACCCCGGAAATCTGGGCAGAACACTGAATTAACAGACAAAACAAGACAAAACAGAGCGCACCTAGCAACCGAGGCAGCTGTCATCGGCGCCATCTTGGATTTATTTATTATACATAAATAAAGTTATCTGAGTAAATATAAGTTAAACTCCAATCTGTTATACTTTATTTCATGTCATCACAAACGTTTTCTTTGTGTGATGTGGGATGGATGGGGCTGCGGAGGATCCACCACTTCCTTCTCTTCTGCTGCTGGTGATGAACCTCTATGGTGAATGGATGGGCTGCATGAGGATGCTTCCTTTGGTGTGGATGGGAATGCTAGGATGTACTGTTTTGTATTGGACATGAAACAAAACATTGACCAAAATCTTTCGTATACCTGTAAATACTGCACATGCCTGTGTGCATACTACATTTTGTATGTGTCTGAGACCACAAAGTTCTGGAAAAGTTAAGTTATATTCTATTTGCTATGGCTTTTGCAGTCACTCAACCTCAACCACAAATGTGTAATGTTAGAGAGGCAAGACACAAGGACGACTCTCAGAGCAGATTCAAGATATACATTGTATATTTTACAATCCCCCCTCCATATCGACCTCCATCACCCCTTCATATCCTCCATACAACTTCATCCTTCAATGAGAGACAGAAGCAAGAAAAACAAATATAAAAAAACATTATGGATATTTGACTTGTCCTGACCCTTCAATATTCAAACCCCAGATTGTGAAGTCAGTAACAGCACTACTTACTAGAATGGTCTCCCTTCTGTGCGCAATTGTTTCGATATCCCCCTATCAAACTCCACTTCACTGAAATAGTAGACAGACAATATTATTTCTAGGTAAGCATAAATATTAGTTACACTAACAAAGAAGTGTACATTAATTAGCATTACTGAAGTGGTTGATAATACAGGTATTAATATTAGATGATAAAGTTGTATGGCATTGTGCAGAAAATGTACATTCTCTACTTACCTCTGATGATAAACTGGTCCAGAGAAGAACACCTTTTCTGCATCCTGCAGGGACATACAGTTAGGTCCATAAGTATTTGGACATTGACACCATTTTCATCATTTTGGCTCTGTATACCACCACAATGGACTTGAAATGAAACAATCAAGATGTGCTTTAAGTGCAGACTTTCAGCTTTAATTTCAGGGTATTTACATCAAAATCAGGTGAACGGTGTAGGAATTACAATAAATTTTATATGTGGCCCCCCCCTTTTTAAGGGACCAAAAGTAATTGGACAATTGGCTGCTCAGCTGTTCCATGGCCAGGTGTATGTTATTCCCTCATAAAGGGAGTTCGTTATTTCATTGACAAGGAGCAGATAAAAGGTCTAGAGTTCATTTCAAGTATGGTATTTGTGTTTGGAATCTGTTGCTGTCAACTCTCAATATGAAGTCCAAAGAGCTGTCACCATCAGTGAAGCAAGCCATCGTTAGGCTGAAAAATCAAAACAAACCTATCAGAGAGATAGCAAAAACATTAGGTGTGGCCAAATCAACTGTTTGGTACATTCTTAAAAAGAAAGAACGCAATGGTGAGCTCAGCTACACCAAAAGACCCGGAAGACCACGGAAAACAACTGTGGTGGATGACAGAAGAATTCTTTCCCTGGTGGCCAGATCAAGAACACTCTCCAGGAGGTAGGCGTATCTGTGTCAAAGTCAACAATTAAGAGAAGACTTCACCAGAGTAAATACAGAGGGTTCACCACAAGATGTAAACCATTGGTCAGTCTCAAAAACAGGAAGACCAGATTAGAGTTTGCCAAAAAACATCTAAAAGAGCCTGTACAGTTCTGGAACAACATCCTATGGACAGATGAGACCAAGATCAACTTGTACCAGAATGATGGGAAGAGTATGGAGAAGGGAAGGAACTGCTCATGATCCAAAGCATCCCACCTCATCAGTGAAGCATGGTGGAGGTAGTGTTATGGCGTGGGCATGTATGGCTGCCAATGGAACTGGTTCCCTTGTATTTATCGATGATGTGACTGCTGACAAAAGCAGTAGGATGAATTCTGAAGTGTTTCGGGCAATATTATCTGCTCAGATTCAGCCAAATGCTTCAGAACTCATAGGACGGCGCTTCACAGTGCAGATGGACAATGACCCGAAGCATACTGCGAAAGCAACCAAAGAGTTTTTTAAGGCAAAGAAGTGGAATGTTCTGCAATGGCCAAGTCAATCACCTGACCTAAATCCAATTGAGCATGCATTTCACTTGCTAAAGACAAAACTGAAGGGAAAATGCCCCAAGAACAAGCAGGAACTGAAGACAGTTGCAGTAGAGGCCTGGCAGAGCATCACCAGGGACGAAACCCAGCGTCTGGTGATGTCTATGGGTTCCAGACTTCAGGCTGTCATTGACTGCAAAGGATTTGCAACCAAGTATTAAAAGTGACAATTAGATTTAAGATTATGTTAGTTTGTCCAATTATTTTTGGTCCCTTAAAAAGGGGGGGGGGCACATATAAAATGTGTTGTAATTCCTACACCGTTCACCTGATTTGGATGTAAATACCCTGAAATTAAAGCTGAAAGTCTGCACTTAAAGCACATCTTGATTGTTTCATTTCAAATCCATTGTGGTGGTATACAGAGCCAAAATGATGAAAATTGTGTCAATGTCCAAATACTTATGGACCTAACTGTATTCTTGAGAATACTCAGGCCGTATATGATGGCCTACAAAAATGATATGGTTAATTTTTAAACAATTGAAATACACCGTTATGCCAATACAGTACCTCAAGCCATTATACATAGGTAGCAACATGGTAGGAATTTTGTTTATATAGGCTTTGAAAGTGCAGGAGCAGGAACATGTACAAATACTTTACATGGCTAGGCCTACCTCTGGAAATAGAACACCAAGGATGTACTGCACTTCATCTGTGAACCTCAGTTTGGTTGGTGTTCGGTTCAGCACTGCCTTCAGAGAGGCAATAAGGGTGTCCTGTAGTTCCTCACTGTCGAGGTAGACAGGCACCTGGAAAGAGGTCTTCAGAGGAAACCAGGACGAAAGCTTTCCATTGAATACACCCTATGGGCAAATCAATGTACAGAAACATTTATTTTGTGGGAATTGGAATGAGTGTGTTGTGTGGTAGTCATTGAACAACTGACATCAAATACATACATTAAAGAGAGACAATAAATGACCGGCATAGTGAAATGATACATCTGTTGATGTTCCTTTGATGAGAAAAAAATAAGTGAACATTGTCAAAGTAAAGTCCCTTGGACTGTACGATGTCGAAGTCACATGATGACTTCTATATGAAGTCAAGAGTACGGGCAATAGTAATATTTCTTTGTAGTATCTAAATAACTATGCATTTATCATTCACCCCAATATCATGCCATGTCTTCTCAGTCCAGCTCCCAGGATCTATTTGCTGAGCAATATTCCTATACAAAAAGAAAAAAAATATATAATTATAACAGGATATTTTGGCATAAATACTCTAATTTACAGTTCATCAGTGATGGTGCACATAAGTCTGCAGTGGCTGCTACATGTACAGTAGGTGTCACGTGTAAATGTAAAAGTTTGATTGTAAAATTTGAGAAAAGAAATCACTGATCAGAGCCAAGTAATAAAACAATAAACAGGTAGATGTTTACAACCACTGAGACATAAGGCAATAGGAGCATAGCCAAAGCATGCTTGTAGAGGCGATAGAAACATTAAAAACATACTATTACAGGCTGTAGGAACATAGCCAAAACATGCAAGGACAGGCTATTTGAACGTAGCCTAAACAAACCAGTACAGGCTCTAGGAAAATTGCCAAAACATAATTTGCCATCTGAACTTGGCATACAGTATGACTCATCTGTGGACCTAAAAATGTGTCTGTACTCAGCATTGCCGAAGCCAGACTCATGCATTGTGTACTGCGAGTCTAAAAAGAGCATCTCTCTCAGGAGGGGCCTCATGATCTATAATGTGGTAATGGGTAAAGAGTTGAGTTGAGAAGTATTTATGACAGGGAGGAAGGATGGATTTTACTCTGTTTGGAATAAAAAACAAATAAACTGTTGACAGTTATGGTGGTCAAGTTATGGAACAGCAGTCCAAGAAATATATATCTGTGTAAGTGTATAGATGTAAATGATAGATAAATAAAAAACATTTGAAATATATTAATGTTTACAACTGACCAGGAAAACATAATATAAAGCATTTATAAATACCACAATTATTAAAATACACTATAGCACACCTAGATAAATACACTAAGACACTACTTACTACTACTTACTAACCACTACAGTTATAGACACTATTATGTAGTATACTGTGGTAACAGTAACATTCCCTTACACAGAGAATGAAGTGTTCTGGCCCGTTTGCAGTGGTCCATGCCGGAAAGACTAAGAAGTCTTTCATGTCAACATCCTCCTAAATGAATGAAACAACATATTGTCATTATGCAGATCTATATTTATGTGAAGCCATACCTGTTTTGTTATTTAATATGCACTCACTGGAAAGTTGACAGTCATGTTGGTTTGTGTATGCTTCCAAGTAGGAACAACATACATGACCTCTATATGAATGTCTTTGCCCTAGTACAAAAAAAACAGCAAATTTGAAAAGACAAAATATAAGACAATATAGTAACAACAATATTCTGATCAATTTAGGCTTTAGTCTTCTGTATATACATAACATACATGTTGCTGAGCCGCTTCATGAATCAATTTCATGCAAGCATTCCCAATCTGCAAGAAACAATCAAAACTGAACAACCAGAAAAATTAATACAAACATGGATTTTCCCTTCCTCATGTTTCCAACTTCACACTGCTCACAGTAGAATCCATGTCTCTTCGCAGCCCTAGACTCAAGAATTCTTCACTTGTAATACATGTTGGTCCTTCTTTAACAATAATTTCCAAAGCAGGACTTCCTGTGTCCAACACGTAATCAAGCTGGAAATAACAGCATTTAGTGAGATAAGAGTATACACCATGACAAATAGGAAATATTTGTACTTATTATCATACCAGCTGGTCCTGGATAGGATTCCGGTCTGTTTCCCAAGGCTTCATTGTGGCTGAATCGTTGAGGGCTTCTGTCTGGGGCACACCAAGGGCCGCTGTCTGGGGAACACAAAGGGCTGCTGTCTGGGGCACTGCTTCCGGCAAAACTAAAGTAAAAATACACAATGAAGCTCACCAGTCACACATTTCAGTGCATGCTGCTGAAATATCAAGTGAAAAAAACTTATGCTATGAAGCGCCTAACATACATAAAACAAAATTAAGTATGACAGGACAAGAACAACATGAGGAGTCGTGCACTGTACGTCCATTCCCCCCCCATTACTCACCACTTGGTACATCAGTGTTCCATGGATCAGGTTGAACAGTGGTGGATGTCTCTGAGGATACTCGATTTCCAGAAAATATTAATAGATATCTCAACAATATAGTGAATAATAATGTGCTGTTTTTAATTGGGTGTACTTTGCCTTCGGCAAGGGCACAACCTTTGTTCTCTCACATATATATTTATTACTGTGAGAATGCTGTTAAGCATTCTCACTATTGTTTTCCTGTTTCTCTTTATTATTATTATTGTGAGAATGCTGTTCAGCATTCTCACTATTGTTTTTCAACTTCTTAGTTCTTCCGCCGTTTTTTGGCCTTTAACTAGTCCTGCATACTTTCACCGATTCCTACAATTTTTGTATCAAAACGTTCAGCTCCTTCAGGAGATGTTGGCTATGACTTTTGGTATTTCTCACTTTTATACTTTCTAAGACATTAAGGTTTTTGTGCAAATTATTCTCCCATTAAAAGTAATGGTAAATCCTTTCAAATCATTAAAAAGCTTCCTCCTCTTTCAAACGTAACTACTTCAGCATACTTTTAGCTAGAGACACCTTTCAACCTTTAAAATGTTCACAAGACATTCAGTTGTTCCCAAATGATTCAGCTTTTTCAAATATTCAGCCAATTTTGAATTATGACAGTTTGAAATACATTAAAATGTTTGCTCCTTCTTGATTTTTGGAATGAGCAGCAAGCAGAGTGGCACACTGCTGGCTGTTCTTTTTCTGATATTCAACTAAATTGTCAAACAAATTCCTCTAACGTTCATATAGTTTAACTTACAGAAACAAGTTATACCTTAAAATGTAGGAATAATTGTACTCTTTAAGCCAATGTAACGACTAAATAGCTCACATTTACAGATGTTCAGCTATGAGCCTTGAAGCGAGAGCAGCCTTTCAAATTCTCTCACTAACTTCAATGGAGAGGTGGGTAAAATCCGTCAGAGAAAGCAAGAAGGAAGACGATTTCGAAACTGCCGGTAGAGACAGATTTCTATATAAAATATCCTCATTTTGTTGATTGGACGTGTAGTTTTGCGTCTAGGTCAATTTGTTTGCTATGTTTGGATGCTTGTTGTTTGGATGCTAGGTAAATGCTCGTTTTTCTCTCTGCCTAGCTCGTTAGCTATCACAGCTGCGCCATCACCGTGGCAACCAAACATACACGCACAATGAAAGCAGAGTTGGGTACACGTTTTCGAAACTGCCAAGAGTTGTATTTCTGACCGCACAGACATATAAAGGATATCTCTGGTTTCGGCAGAGTCTTGGGTCACGGAAAATATCATTATTTTTTGTATTGGACGTACAGTTTTGCGTCTAGGTTAACTTGTTTGAGGTGTGGATTCTAGCTACATTTCTGTTATTCTCTTTTATAATCAAGCTAGCGCGATGGCTCTCCATAACAAAAAATGGTTCGACTTTTTTCCACAATCGACCAAATTGGCCAAATAAGGTATGTAGCGTCACTGTGTCCAATCCCGACCGGTTTTTAGCTAACATTCTGATAAAATGCCACTTCAAATATTGATAAAACAATCGTATCACGTTTTCAGCTGATTTACTGATTTCACGTTAAGCTTTAACTTCTTACCTTTCAAGCTATATTTTGTTTAAACATTTATAGTTAGCTTAGCCTTTACTAGAGCCAGTCAAAAGACACTGGCGCCGGTAAATTAGCCGTGCGCTACCCTTGTCCAAACCCGACCGCACTTCTAAACACTGGCCGCTGCTGTTTTTCTGGGGATATTAACTTGATCCAGGGTCACCAAACTGACCATCAATGCTGTCAACATATCCGGGGACGTAGTTATGTCCTCCACAATAACATATCACGCTTCAACATCTCCAAACTATGCGATAAAATCTCAATTTGACTGTATACCACCACCTGCTGGATGTTTTGTTGAACTCTTCTAAAAGTTTGCTAGCCCTTCCTCCCCTCGACTACAGATCACGTCACACATGATCGTGTATTTTCATTGGCAAGACAAAGTAGTGTTAAGCTAGCATTGAAATACACTCATATGCTAACCCATAGTAGCAGTACGATGACAACACAGACACACTTGTCAGAGTAAAGATTGTCGCCCAAGCATCGCCCGAGTGTCGCCGAGTGGTCTTTCGGCCAAAGTAACTTTCCTATATTATTTAGACATGTAGACGTCCATATATGTTCATGAAATTTTACATGTAGATTGGTTGGTATGCCTAAAATAATACTACTTACAATTTGCTGGCGATAGCAAAAGAAAATGCTGGCAAAAAGACCGGAAACTGAGTGTCCAAACCCCGTTCGGGTTTGGACAATAGTAGTTTACAGCGGTCGGGATTGGACAGTGACGTTAGCTACATTGACCTTAAAGTGTACATAATCTAGCCTCCATTCTAGTGACGCTACGACTGTCATCATATGGCGAAACCAGGTCACATAGCTAGCTACGTTTTTCCAGACATAATATTTGTTACCTAGCTACAAACAAATGCTTCGTCACTTAAGAGTATTTACTTTGTATTGGCGATATTGACAACAGAGGTTAAGGAACTTGTCTTTAATCAAAAGATGGTGTCCGTTTTCAATTTGAAGCAGTAGATGTAGCTTATGTAGGAAATGTTCCATTGCATCCTCTCTCTAGCTTAGCTTCGGCTACAGGTGGATGACAATCACGATGCATGCATTATTCACGCCTACGGTGTCAATACAGTCTGTAAAAATACCACTTTGACACACTTGCAAGATGATCCGCTGGTTAGATGTAGCATGATCTTATTTACTACCCACAATAGTTCAACTTTTTTTGCTGCAGCATTTTAATCAGTTAGTTCCAGGTCCTCTCTAAAATACATTTCAGACCTTTTGAAAGCTGAGCAAATGACTCTACTACATTTTCAAATTCTTCTGAATTATTTCTCTTTTTGCATTATTCTTCTCTTTTCTGTAGTTTTATGCCTTCGTCCAGCTCCTGCCCCTTTCAAAAATACCTTTCGGGCGCTTTGAAGCTTCAGCTTATAACTTTCTACAAAATTTTCACTATTTTCAGCTTTTTTAGCATGGTCAGCTATCCCCATTCAGGTTTTCAGCATTCTCACTGCTGTTTCGCAGGAACAGCCTTTTCTAGTTATTATTATTGTTTATTTTCGCGCCCCTAAAACTCAGTCAATATTTGGCCTACATAGACAACCTAGGTGTCAAAAGTTTCGTCTTTGTAGCGATTGAGTTGCTTCTATTGGGATTTACTTTCCGTTACACGGTTTAAATAGAAATTAAGTTTTTGTGGCGAAAAGTGAAGCTAACGGTGGCTAACTTGCTAGCCACAGTCAATGATGCTACTTACGTCACTAACGTCACGAAACCTCGCGTGACTACCTCTAGCAGAACATTAGTTTAGCAGCTCGTTAAGTTCAGGGAGATAGCTAAGCTAACTGCTTTACTGCAAGGCAGCTGCAGAAACGCCACAAGCAAAGAGGCCAGGGTGATAACTATTTACTAATTTTACTTTGTGATATGACACACAATTGTGATGTGTAATGTACAATATAAGCTGATATTTCGGAAACAGTAGTCTACTATTTCACTGAAGTATTAGCATCATGACATTAGCCTCTGTTGCCCGGGCAACACATACTACAGTGGTCTATGATGCATCTGTTTTCAATCGTTAAAATTAACATTCCTCACAAATACATTTTCGTTGTAGGATTTATTATTACATTAGATTACAAGTAAACGATTTGTGGGTGAAATTGTTATTACCTGTGGTTTCAAACCAGTGTAGCTCACTGCAATGCTGTAGCCTACGCGAGACACTACAAAAACATACACAGCTGTTTAGGAAGTCAAACGGCGACAGAACATGTTCCGCACTCCCCTTACTTAAATAAAAAGTCTATCTAACTACTAATCTGAACTTCAATGCCACAGCCTAAACTTTGTCAATCTGTTCATGAAAATAATTAATTTCAGCCTAAACTGTACAACGGAACGTTAAATCCAATTCAACCAACACAATCGCTACCAAGACGAACACAGCAGTAGTCTACTACTGTACCGTAGTAG
The DNA here is from genome assembly GCF_038355195.1 of Osmerus mordax. Classification (NCBI taxonomy): domain Eukaryota; kingdom Metazoa; phylum Chordata; class Actinopteri; order Osmeriformes; family Osmeridae; genus Osmerus; species Osmerus mordax. Next base: position 15,626,086 of record NC_090055.1, read on the forward strand.
TACAATTTACCGGGGCAGCTTCTCCACACAGGGCTATATCGCATTTTGCGTTGTTACTGACAATGATCACTACCAGTGAACTTTTTATGAATGAGCGATTTTCCACTAAATAAATGTCAAGCTTATTTACGTTTTGGGGGGCATATTTTCAGTTTGCATATGGTACTGTTTGAATCGCGATTCCATCTTCTACTGCCGGTAACGTCGTAGAATAATCTTCAAAGGGGGTTCTTTATTAATGAATGAATGCAATGAGTAGGCTAAATGCCCCAGAAATTGTACCCTCTCTAATTGAATAGCAAAACTGTATTTACATTACATTTAGCAGACACTCTTATCCAGAGCGACTTACAGTAAGTACAGGGACATTCCCCCGAGGCAAGTAGGGTGAAGTGCCTTGCCCAAGAACACAATGTCATTTGACACGGCCGGGAATCAAACCAGCACCCTTCAGATTACTAGCCTGACTCCCTAACCGCTCAGCCATCTGATCCCCATTTAAAGTTACCCAGAACTGCCTGGCTGTTGCTGTTCATTGCTACCTCTGTTTCAAAAACCTTTTTTATGTTGTCCACTCGTTGTTTGTTTTTGAGGATGTTGTAATTGTGGATGATATTCCTCATGAGAAACAGATGGGTTGATGGTAAAGACATATTCATTCTTGAAAACAGCTGTTCTGCTACTTGACTGTTGACCTTTCCGGCAAGTTGTGGGACCAGGCCAAGCTTCCTCAGAGCATCGCGGGCATCCTTTGTGTTTTCCTCATGGAAACGGTCATAGAGAGCATAATGCTTTGCTGAACCTGTTATTGGATGGCCATCACAGTCTGGGACCAGTTTCTTGCATTGCAGCCAAGGTAATGACACTTTCAGGTTTTCATCTTTGGCTTGTTCTCTTGATTTGGGGACATTAACCGTCCTTCAAATGGATTGAAGGGCAGTCTTTCTGGTTGTCTGAGATTCATGTGTGTTGCTAGTCCACGTGCAAAGTCATATATCACAATATTTGGCATGTGTTTTCACGTGTCACGTGGGCTTTCAGCTCGAATGTTACACTTAATACTGTATACAATTCCGCACAGGCACATAATCACAGCCCAACCGCCTGAGATGAAAAAAGGCAAAAGAAGCATATTGTAGAAAGACAACCTCTGTTTATCCTACAGACGAGATTTTCATCTTCAGTCAATATAAAGGCACATTTCAGATAATCCAAAACGAACAACTTTTGGAAGTTATTCCACCACAGGCAAAACCGTTCTTAATAACAGTAGCTCCCACATACACTATGTGAAATGTAGCTTACCTGAGGCAACCCAAATCTTCTGAAAAACCTTGTTGTACGTTTGGCGTGACTTCATTTCATTGGACAATCTCTGGAAGAGGTCACTGCGTGATCCAGAGGAATCCAATCCACACTCCCTACATAATGTCCTTACCACTTGAACCTATCAGATATAAAAGAAAAGGTGTGAGGAGCTGTATGTTCATGAAAATTAATGACCTGTAAATTATTAATAAAAACTGAATTATAATAAATACTTTTTTACCTTCTGCTTGTGAGTTCCTCTCTCAGCCGGTCTTCTGAGACTGTTATTTCACGGACCTCAGCTGGTTTTGGTGGACGGACTTTTTCAAATTTCGTGTTAAGGACATGGTTTGAGACACGTCTTTTTCCCTATCCACGGTGCCCAAAAGTGGTATGTTGGTGGTACTGCAAATGGATTGTTTACGGAACCTTTGGAAATATGAAAACACAAGAAATTTCAATAAGTTGCAAGTTGAAATTAAGTGATATAGTTAAATTATTGGATCTATTTTAGCTCATAAGTTCCGCAATTCTGCTGTCATTGAAAACGGTCCAACATGTTAACTCATTTATAATTACTAATTGCATTACTTGCGACAAATCCTCGACTGATCCTTTCCATCAATAGTGCCTCCCAAAAACTTTCCATATTAACCTCTCCATTGATGTCCTCCGGTGGTTGTGAAAGGTCACTCACTAAAGAGACAATGTGAAAACGATCAATTCAGAGAGTAATCTGGTCTGTAACTCTCATCTAAATCTGTACATTCCATGAAAGCTTTATTACCTGACAAATGAAAGGCTGCCTTCTTGTGGAGGTCCATGATGACCACTGGTGGATGATCACCACAGGTCACACAAGAATACTGGTAATCATGTTCTGTAAGTGCTTCAAAGTGAAGATACCCATGGAGATCTGTGTCAGCTGAGGGGAACTGTACCCCTGTAGTCAATTCTAAATACTCCACCACTCTGCTCACTGCAGTATGGACCTAAGGGAGAAGAATAAGAACATTAATTCTGTTGTACATTTCCCCAAAACAAATGATTAATAAAGATAATTTAAGATAGATCAAAAGTTACCTTCAGCATGTTCCTTATGGTTAGACATAATGGGCGATCAATGAGTATGTGGTCATTAAAATTGTGTAGGCCATCTTTCCACTCTTGGTACCGGTAGTATGATCCACATTGATGGCAAGACTTACAGTAGGTTGACACATCTAGAAATAAAACAATTAAACAAGAAACATAGTACAGTTTACAAGAAACTACAACGGTATATTGGAATAGTATCAATAGATCAACATCATTGACCTACCTTCAACAATACGTGACTGGGTGAGGATTTTGGCCTTGTGTGTAATGAGGACAGGGTCATTCAGTGGCAAACTGCCTGAGCAGTGCTGGCACATCATCTCTTCTGGAATGAGGTGCCTTGGGTATTCTTTTTCCACTGATGGCAGAACAGCAGGTAGCTTTTTGTATTTCAGAATGTACTGAACCATGCCTTTCATTTTTTTGGTCACCTTTAGATGGATAAGCTATGTCCCCCAGGTCAACATCATCTTGACGGTCAGTGTTTTCGTCCCCTGTTGGTGTGGCTGAACACACTCATCAGTGCTCCGGACTGATGAGGTGGAATTCATTCGTTGCTCTTATCCAGAGCGATTTACAGTAAGTACAGGGACATTCCCCCCGAGGCAAGTAGGGTGAAGTGACAAGTAGGGTGATGTTCGATTCCATGACCGGGAATCGAACTGGCAACCTTTGGATTACTAGCCCGATTTCCTCACTGCTCAGCCACCTGACTCCCCTAGCATTTCTCCCCATCAGGGAATTGAACCCTGGTCTCCCGCGTGACAGGCGGGGATACTGACCACTATATTAACGAGGACACGGTAGTCTGATTTGGAGCGCCGTGCTAGCTCACGAGGTTACACGCGGCAAAGAGGCCAAATCAACTGAAAGCAAGGCGAACGACGGTCCACGCAAGAGCAGCGCATTGACCGGGAATCGAACCCCGGACTCCCGCGTGGCAGGCGAAAATTCTACCACTGAACCACCAATGCTTCCGTGATTTTCCCCCCCATACTTTGTACTGAATATGCAGAGGAATACTGGCACCATGAAAAGATTTGTGGACAGTATAGACTCCATTCACTGGATCTATACATTCACTCTGAAGGTGGGAACTTGCTGTTATATCCCTATGCTTGCCTGTGTGCTTCCTTTCCATGTGCCTTTTTAGATGAATTTTGTTCATGAGACAATGGCATACAGGGCATTTTTTCTTCTGTACTGCCTTCACACGGACCCTTTGCATCTGTCCACTTGGGGTGGTTGGCACAGTGAGTGTTAAAGCTGGGATGGAGGTAGGTAGGGAGTCAGGTGGCTCAGCGGTTAGGGAATCGGGCTAGTAATCTGAAGGTTGCCAGTTCGATTCCCGGCTGTGCAAAATGAGGTTGTGTCCTTGGGCAAGGCACTTCACCCTACTTGCCTCGGGGTAATGTCCCTGTACTTACTGTAAGTCGCTCTGGATAAGAGCGATTGCTAAATGACTAAATGTAGTTGAAGGAGTTGGAATGGAGGTAGTTGACGGAGTTTGGATGGAGAGAGTTGTCAGAGCTGGGATGGAGGGAGTTGACGGAGCTAGGATGGAGGGAGTTGTCGGAGCTGGGATGGTGGTGGATATTGAATGGTGTTTCTTCTTCAAAACCAAGTGTTTAATGAAGTCTGGTTTGCGTGAAAGCATTGCCTGGCAGTGGTAATGCAATTGTGGTTGGCAATTTAACCCACATCTGTGAATGGTGTATCCTAAAACATAAGATAGAAATATTATCAGGCCTATATATTACTTAAGTGTCTGAATCAAATATCTGGTCAGAGCAAACAAATCAGAGAGGGATTTCTATTGTTTCACTGCTCAAAAGGAATTGTTGATTGTCTGCTTTTAATGCATGGCATTGAAACTTCATAGAATTTTTTTTTTTTGCTTTTACCTTCATGGAAAACTGACCGGTTGAAATGGCTCTCTAGATGGGTGATGACCTTGCTCAGTTTTGTAGGTTGAAACAAATGAGAGGGACAGAAAGGGCAGTGGAAGTCCTTGCAGCATGTGGTGCATCTTTTTAATTCTGGGAAGGACCTTCCCTTTTGGATGGTTATATGCATCTTCAAAAAGAGAGAGAGAATAATTGGTCAAATTTAACATTTCACAGACTTAAATGAGTCCCAAGCCTATTACTGAATCAAAATACTATTATAACTTTATTAAAACCGTAAAGCTAAGATTATTGAACAAGCATTTAAACTGAAGACAGTAGCCTGCAGATTTAATTTAGCTGACAGATCAAATCCACTTGTTTTTAATGTGCTGGCTTTATCATACAAGACACCTACAGATAATTGTACCAGAATTGTTTTAAATGTTTAGCTAACTTAAATATGTTGAACAATACTTGATTCACATACGTCGCGCTACTGCTTCATTAAACAAATAAACAAAGAGTAACAATTTACAGTTCGTTTTGAAGCAAGCTATTAAAAGCTAACACATGATTGTGTGTAGCTAGCTAGTGCTAGTTTGTTTGACGTTGAAAAACCACTCCGGTGTCGTGAAATTATTTTGACAGCAAAGTTAAAGTTAACTAACGCTAGCTAACGTTAACTTAATTGTCCAATTAAAGACACCAGAATTGTTTTACACATAACCATATGCGATTCACAATAGCTACTTACACTCTGATTCTCGTCCATCTTGTTCTAACCCTACAATATTGAGGAAAATGCAGGAAAATATTGATTATCTTGTTCCGGTCCATGTTTATCCAAAATTAGCTAGGTGGCGCTGTCAGATAAAACGAGGGTCCTAGAACTGCGGTCCTGAAACTGCGGTCCTGAAACTGCAGCTCTCCGGTTCATGCTACTCGTAAAATGACGGACTAGCGGACGGATGGTCAGGAAAATCAGTTCAGTGAAGACACTCACGTGATTGATTTCACCATTTACTCATACACATGACAAATGGTTTACCATTGGCGGAATGGATGTACATGGGGAAGCGCTCCCTGCCTTCACTGCAGCATGCATGACATGAGGCAGGGAGCAACAAGTTAAATCCCCCACGGGGAGAACAGACAGACCACATGGGGGAGAAGGGGATGGTGGTGGGTGGCAGCAGCGCAGAACACAAAGGAAATCGAGGACACGTGTGCGTGCATGTGTGTAACTTTATAGCGCCGCCTACCAAGCTAAGCCTATGGGCTGAGAACACGGCAATGGGTGATATGGCGCGCGCTGCCCGAGTGCCATGCCTGAACTAGCTCCGCTCGTTTCAGTCAAGACACTCACGTGATTCATTTCACCATTTATTCATACACATGACAAACGGTTTAACATTGGCGGAATGGATGTACATGGGGAAGCGCTCCCTGCCTTCACTGCAGCATGCATGACATGAGGCAGGGAGCAACAAGTTAAATCCCCAAAATACCGACACTCCGCCAGTCTATACTATGTGTAGTGCGGAGCGTCGCTCCTCCTGAGCCTCAGGAGGACCACATGACATCCCACTGTTACTAGCAACAAAACAAGGTGTTTCTGGATGCCCAGGTCATGCCATCATTACGATGACTACGGCTATGTGTGAGACAAAAATGTGTCAGCGGTGCATCCGCTGTTCCCAGGGCATCTAAACGGACGTCCCCATGTAGACACTGGATTCTGATGGCGACGTAGCGCATCAGAGGACGTCTGCGGATCACCACGGCTGCATGGAGATCCGAAGAGACATACTAACATTGCAATGTATGAAGCCACCCAACCACAGGATACATGCGGATCACATTGGTCACCTGGTCTCAGACCCGCTCGGCTTGGGCGCCTGCTCGGCTTGGGCGCCTGCTCGGCTTGGGCGCCTGCTCGGCTTGGGCGCCTGCTCGGCTTGGGCGCCTGCTCGGCTTGGGCGCCTGCTCGGTTTCCTGGCATCGCCCGACACAGTCCTGGTCTCTGTTCTCAAGCGCTCATGAGTTCTGCGCTTCCACAACGTCCAGCGCGGACGTGGACACCAGAAGCAGCCACCCTGATCCGGAAGGATACGCCGTATACAGCTCCGGGGACAGGCCATAGCACTCGCACAGAACTTAGTGGAGTTGCGTGAGCCACGATCTGGTTGTGGCCTTGCCGGCTGCGTCATTGGTAAACAGGGGCTCATCAGGTGTCTCCCGGGGGCACAAAAAGGTAGTTAGTTTGGACCATCACAGTGGGGGTACCTGTACACTGCAGAACCCGAGAAACACTGTATCGAGCTGGGTGTGGGCTTAGCACGAAGCACCCCTGTCTCAGTGGCAAGTACAGTAGTTTGTGCAGTAAAGGGGGAGTGTTAGGAAGACGTTTGTCTGCTTTCAGCCCGCTGCTTCCGTGCACTGCTCATAACAACACAGATAGACGGGCTCCCAAGAAGGCTGCATGATGATGGGTCTGCACACCGAACGTACAACTGGACACCTGCCACCAATGCTTTGATGGACACGGTTGCAGCTTGCCGGACTCGAAACGGTGCACCCTGCAAAGGGCACAGCACAGATATGTTTACAGGCAGAGGGCTCACAGAGAACGCATCATGGTATGTATAAGAATATCGAAGCTAGGCAGGGCTTGACGGTATTCACTTGCCCTTTGATGAGGGCACAGATCGTGGAAGCGTCCCTTCAGACTACCTGCAGCATGCAGATACCTATTGCAATCAGTATAGCTGGCTTCATGCAGACCGTCTCACAAGCTTCTTGGTTCATCATTATCGTTACTCATTATCTGACGCATTGATTACATCAGACACATACTATGTTCAGCATTGTCAGTACACATTGGTATATCTTAAGGTGTAATCGGGCCGGGGTATTCTTCTCTGCCTTGAGAAAAAGAAGCTCAATGCTCCAATTGAAAATGTTCCTCTTATGATGTCATAAGACAACATGCGTGCAAATGACCGTAGACCAGATAGGCTACAATATTAGGGGACCGCTAAGGCTGTATAAAGCATCCAAAACAGCATGTCATGGGACCTTAAGATGCGTCTCTTAAGTAAGAGACATAACTAGTAGGGTAAGCTACAACAACGACAAACCCTGGTTTACAGCTAAACTCAGAAGGTTGAGGTCAGAGAAAGAGGCCGCGTTTAGGAGTGGGGACAAAGACAGTTTCAAAGAGTCGAAGAAGAGGTTTAGCAAGGCGGTGAGGGAGGCTAAACGACTGTACTCAGAGAGACTAAAACACCAATTCTCTGCAAACGACTCTGCTTCTGTCTGGAGAGGGCTCAGGCAATTTACCAACTACAAGCCCAGAGCCCCCCACTCCACTAACGACTCCCGCCTGGCCAAGGACCTGAATGAGTTCTACTGCAGATTTGAAAGACAATTGGACAGTCCTGAACTACCCCTTCCCACCCAGGAGGCCTCCCACCTCCCCCCCTCTACAGTGACGACTCTCTCCATTCAGGAGGGTGAAGTTAACAGACTTTTCAAGAGGCAGAATCCCCGCAAAGCAGCTGGGCCGGACTCTGTCTCTCCAGCCACCCTCAAGCACTGCGCTGACCAGCTGTCTCCGGTGTTTACCTACATCTTTAACACCTCCCTTGAGACATGCCATGTGCCAGCCTGTCTCAAGTCCTCCACCATCATCCCTGTGCCCAAAAAGCCAAGGCCAACAGGACATAATGACTACAGACCCGTCGCCCTGACCTCTGTGGTAATGAAGTATTTTGAGCGCCTGGTGCTGGCACACCTTAAATCCATCACTGACCCTCTACTGGACCCCCTGCAGTTTGTCTACAGAGCCAACAGGTCTGTGGACGATGCAGTTAACATGGCCCTCCACTTCACCCTACAGCACCTGGACTCCCCAGCATCCTATGCCAGGATCCTGTTTGTGAACTTCAGCTCTGCCTTCAATACCATCATCCCCGCCCTGCTTCAGGACAAGCTCTCCCAGCTGAACGTGCCTGATTGCACCTGCAGGTGGATCACAGACTACCTGTCTGACAGGAAGCAGTGCGTTAAGCTGGGAACACAAGTCTCTGACTCCCGGTCCATCAGCACCGGATCACCTCAGGGCTGCGTCCTTTCTCCTCTGCTCTTCTCCCTGTACACCAACAGTTGCACCTCCAGTCATCCGTCCGTCAAACTCCTGAAGTTTGCGGACGACACCACCCTTATTGGGCTCATCTCTGGTGGAGACGAGTCTGATTATAGGTGGGAAGCGGCCAACCTGGTGACCTGGTGCAGCCAGAACAACTTAGAGCTCAATGCTCTTAAGACAGTGGAGGACTTCAGGAGGAACACAGCCCCACTCACCCCCATCACCCTGTGTGACTCCCCAGTCAACACTGTGGAGTCCTTCCGCTTCCTGGGCACTATCCTCTCCCAGGACCTCAAGTGGGAACTGAACATCAGCTCCCTCATCAAGAAAGCACAACAGAGGATGTACTTCCTTCGGCAGCTGAAGAAGTTCAACCTGCCAAAGACAATGATGGTGCACTTCTACTCAGCCATCATTGAGTCCATCCTCACCTCCTCCATCACCGTCTGGTACGCTGCTGCCACTGCCAAGGACAAGAGCAGACTGCAGCGTATCATCCGTACTGCTGAGAAGGTGATTGGCTGCAATCTGCCTATCCTCGAGGACCTGCACACCTCGAGGACCCCAGGCGAGCGAGGAAGATTGTGGCCGACTCCTCCCACCCTGGACACTCCCTGTTTCAGTCACTCCCCTCCGGCAGAAGGCTGCGGTCCATCAGGACCAATACCTCACGCCACAAAAACAGTTTATTCCCTTCCGCTGTTGGCCTCTTCAACAAGGCCAAGGGACCACACTGACTCTAATGACTTCTTGCTTAAAACACACAGCTTTTTGCACTGCATTACAACATGGTATCTTGTACATTTGTATTTTTTGTAATATTTGTATTTTTGTATTTTTATATTGTAATTGGCAACTTATATTTTAATTTATTGTTTATTTAATTATATTCTAATCCCACTTAGTACTGCTAGTTTATGTACCCTTAGTATAGTTAGTCCACATATTTAAATTTTAGGTATATGTTTATTGTATGCACCTTCCTGCCAAAGCAAATTCCTTGTCTGTGCAAACTTTCATGGCGAATAAATCCCATTCTGATTCTGATTCTGATAGTAGTATATGAAATAGCAGCAGGATTAGCATCATAGATTAATTCCTTAACGGGAAACATCCTATTAAACTATTACTGCTATTAACCGACAACGTTTGCCGTCTCCATTGTTAGGCTACTTCAAATGTCACTAGGACGATGTACTCCAGTGCTTCCGCTGTATTCATCATACCGCTGCTCGGAATTGAATGAAACGTCATCAAATGCGAGCTAGTAGATTGGATCTGCTCCACGATTCTAACAACCAATTTAAACGGCGCGAATACAGCAAGCACTTCTGTTTGGCTCGGTCAAGCAGTGACAAACAGGGCAGCTAAGTAACAGTAACACTACTAATGGCTAAAGTAGCTACCTAGCGAACTCTGGCTGCTTCTTCGGATGCGGGCTTGTGCAGCAATGCATTCATGCTCCTATTATTGTTGACTGCTAGTAGACCGAGAAGCATGCACATTGCATTGTCCTTGCACGATATGTCCAACCCTACACCCCGCAATCGATCAGACGCCCGCCAACAGGTCAGTGCACCGAGAAAACCTGAACGTGATTCACGACGGTACCTGCAAATGTCACTCCTCGGATATGCCAGATATGCCGCGAGTGCTCGTGGTCGGCTCCTGAACGCGAGCCCCCTTTTTGTACTGCACAACAGCAACACGGGAAACGGAGCCGCCCTTCGCCGGAGCCTTCCCCGGCAGCATGCAAGGGAGCGGATGGAACGGCCTCGCCGTACTCAAGGAACAAACAGCTCCTAGTGGCCGAACCCCATGGTGTACAACCGACAGTCCTTAATGTTGGCCGACAAGGCCAAACGGGAACTGCGCCTGACTCGGCACCCCGAGTTTCCACCGACCCCATCAGTGCAGGGCTCCTCGGATGGAGAATCATCAGGAAGCAGCTCAAAACCTTTGTTCAGATCCCCAAAACACGCACACGCCGTCCGATACCGAAGAGACGGACAGGGAAACGCGAACGATGCCCGAGTGCCATGCCTGAACTAGCTCCGCTCATGAGGTGGTAGAGCTCTCCGAGGGGCTCGGAGAGGGCGTTCCACATCGGAGAGGGCGTTCCCTATTTCCGTGAAAACGGAGTAGTATAATTCGGCCTTTACACACACATTTTTAACAGGAAGTATCTTGATTTCCTTTTTCAAACACAACCAATCAAAATGCCACACTGATTCATCAGTGCCTCACACTAACTCCTCACATGTGCAAACACTCATTGCTTTACTCAACACCAACCAATCAAGGCTTTAGAATGGGTCTATAAATAGCCTAATTTGAATCAATTTAGAGTGGTGAGTATAATTTGAACCTTTACTGTAGAAATGATAACAGGTATGTAACAATCTACTGTAATATACACGTTCTAATGTACACATAACTGCGGTTTCAGCACAACACACGGTATAGTATACAAATACATATATTTTAGCACCCATGCATCCATTGACTGAGGTGCCACTGCATGATTGGTCCCAGTCTGGTGGATTACTGTATCATACTGTACAACAGTACAGTGACTGTAAGAGAAGACATTCACACCATTCCTTTGGAATACTGTAATCACCTTTTTAAAAATGTTTGAAAAAAGTGATGTTTCAAAATAACTCAAAATGAAACCCTACTAAACACAGTTACATTTAGTAGACGCTCTTATCCAGAGCGACTTACAGTTAGTACAGGGACATTCCCCCGAGGCAAGAAGGGTGAAGTGCCTTGCCCAAGGACACAACATCATTTTGCACGGCCGGGAATTGAACCAGCGACGTTCTGATTACTAGCTCGATTCTTTAACTGCTCAACCACCTGACTCCCGGTTGATGTATTTCTTTTCTTTCGTACTGTCTGATATTGTATTCAAAACCACAAATGCTTACATAAAAAAAAAGTTTGGTTTCAATCAAAATTCATGTTTACCATGAATTTTTCAACATCTCTGCCATTAGTCTTTCAATCTTGTACAGAAATGTACATAGGATCTGTTAAGGATGTGTAACTGGGTTGTGAAGAATAATACAAGGTTAAATATCGGACCAAGTTATTTGTAGTTTAATGTAAGTAATGATGCAATCACAAGATACACAATGCAAACAACACAAGATGTTCGTAGTCTAGTACAATGAATCAGTCGATGATGCAACAGCAGTCTCACAGAAACAGAGTCTCAGAATAGAACAAACGAAGGCCTTCGTTGAGAAAGTGGTCGTGACAGAGATCAGAGAGAGTTCTGCCTTCCTACCAAGTTCTGTCTCCCTGTCCTCGGGAGACAGGTCTTGTACCCCCCCAGAGAGGGAGGTCTGTGACAGGCGATTGGTCAGAAGATCATGGGGTGGGAATGTGGTTGTCCAATTAAATGTCCAGGGTGTTCATGGTGGCACAAGGTGGGCAGTCCAAGGATCTGGTGATGTTCGGAGAGGGAGGGGGTGGAGAAGACCCACAGGTCTACTCAGGGAGGGGGGCAGACAAGACCCACAGGTCTGAGGTAATCCAAGGGAGGGGGGCTCCAGGGAAGGGAGTAGATCGCCCCAAGGTCCTGATGGCGTGCAGGGAGATGGGAGCTGCGCCTCCAAGGAAGGGGGGGGGGGGGGGTCGTGTCTCCAGGAGAAGAAGTAAGTAAGTAAGTAAGACTTTATTTATATAGAACATTTCATACAAGAATTGTAGCTCAAGGTGCTTTACAAAAAATCAATAAAAACAATAATACAAGTGATAAACAATTCAAACAAAAATAAAAATCACAATAAGATCTCGGTTCAAGATAGAAAACAACTTTAAACATGCATCTTAAAAGTAATATATACATTCGGTTCACCTCTGGTCTGTATATATAAAACCATACACTCTGTTAACATATCCTTTCCCCAGATCAAGAGTATGGTCCATATTCTCTGTTAACAGATCCTGGTAACACTTTATAATAAGTCAACGCTTTTTGGCATTTACAAAGTGTTAACTAATAGGTAGTTAACCCTTTATAAAACATTTTGAAACATTAACAATACATTATTAAATAGTTAATAAGCTTATTATTAAATGCTATGTTAATCATTAATAAACACTGTTAAACATTATGGATTTGATTCATAATACAATTCACAAGGTGTTTGATAACTGCATTACCATACTTTATACACAGCTTGTTAATATAGTTGCAAACCAGTAGTTTATAATCTGTTAATGGTACATGAGCTGGTATAGAAAGCATTAGCAAATGGTGAACAAACCATTTACATTACCTTTACAAAGCATGAGTAAATAACTAACAACATATTTACTTATGTCTTTAATTAATATATGCCAAGTCGAATACATGATGTACACTAATACTTAGCAGATGTCTTAACAACTATTTTATAAACACTTACTAATGATGGAACTTGTGATTAGTAATGCAAGTTATAAAGCATTTACTAACTGTTAAGGCTTTTGTGTTATTTATTAAGATATTCTTGTCCATTCTCGAACCTCACATTCACAAAGGTATCTTAACAACTATTTTATAAACACTTACTAATGATGCAACTTGTGATTAGTAATGCAAGTTACAAAGCATTTATTAACTGTTAGTTAAGGCGTTTGCGTGGCCTAATCTAAAGAGTGAACTATCTATGCCTTATTAAACATTTATAAGTTATTTATTAAGGTATTCTTGTCCATTCTCGAACCTCACATTCACAAAGGCTGAACATACCTCTCTCAAAAGGAAACAGACACGACACAATGTGATACACAAAATTACTATTTTATTGAAGTAACGACAGGCATTTATGTTTATTACAGCCATTTTTTGAAAATATAACACAGCTTTGGGATGAAGCCATCATGTGTAACAAACTTTCATACCAATTCTACTGTATTGGCTGTGGCACAACAGCTCACTGAGCACCTCTCCTCAAATCAGCTTTATGAACCTCTCCAGTCTGGATTTCGTCTCCACCACAGCACTGAAACTGCATTAGCCAAGGTAGTCAATGATCTACTGTTAGCCTCTGACGCGGGTTCTATCTCTGTCCTGGTTCTTCTAGACCTAAGTGCAGCTTTTGACACGGTGGATCATGAGATTCTCTTGGAACGTATGGAGAACTATGTTGGGATTTCTGGTACGTCACTTCAGTGGTTTAGATCGTATCTATCTGATAGATCACAATATGTCCACTATGATGGCTGCTCATCCAGGAGCTCCACTGTAAAATACGGAGTACCACAGGGTTCAGTTCTAGGCCCTCTGTTATTTTCTCTCTATATGCTGCCTTTAGGAAACATAATTAGAAGCTCTGGGGTAAATTTTCACTGTTATGCAGATGATACTCAGCTATATATGTCTATAAAGTCTGGAGAATTTCCACATGCTATGGAAAAATGTGTTTCTAGGTTGAGAGCTTGGATGACTGCAAATTTCCTTCTTCTAAATTCGGATAAAACCGAGGTTCAAATTTTCGGTCCTAAAAAATATAGAAATATTTTTTCCAATCTGACCTTAGACCTAGACGGCGTCAAAGTCTCTCAAAGCCAGCTAGTAAAAGATTTAGGAGTCACAATGGACCCAGACCTTTCGTTTGAGTACCATATTAAGCAAATTACCAGAACTGCATTTTTCCATCTACGTAATATTGCCAAAATATGAAAATTTCTCTCAAAGGATGATGCCAAAAAACTAATACATGCATTTGTTACGTCCCGATTGGACTATTGCAATGTGTTGTTCTCTGGCCTCCCAATTACCCACCTAAAAAATTTACAGCGGGTGCAAAATGCTGCTGCTAGACTATTGACCAGATCAAGAAAGTTTGATCACATAACATCTACTCTTGTCTCTCTACACTGGCTCCCTATCCAAGCCAGAGCTGACTTCAAAGTTCTACTACTAACCTACAAATCTCTGCATGGCACCACTGTACCTCTCCAGTCTCCTTGCACCCTATTGCCCCGCAAGGACACTTAGATCTCAAGATGCCGGCTATCTGGTGGTTCCCAAAGTTAAGAAAAAAACAGCTGGAGGTAGGGCGTTCTCATATAGAGCACCTCTTCTCTGGAACAAATTACCCGTCTCAATTAAGGAGTCTGATACTGTTTCGACATTTAAAATTAGGTTAAAAACGTTATTGATTAGTCAATTCTACGACTGTTAAAGGTAAGTATGTTACTAGTTGGAGGCAACGGGGGAAGGGTTGCTTCCATCCTTATTCTATAAGTATAACTTATTTTAGAGTTCTCTTCCCCTGGAACATATTTCATGTTCCAAATGAGGGGGGCTGTCGCTGTCTTGGTGTGTGGGGTTGCATCAAATTCCCCTTTTTTGCTCTGTTAAATTGCTGCACCAGTCCACACTTGACCGGTGGGGATCTCATTCTATTATGACTGTAACTGTTAGCTGCTCCTGGCATTCTCTAATCCCTGCTCTCCTCTCTCTGTCCCCCCCCACACACATCCCTTGTGGTGTGGGGGGTTTGAGTTGTCAGCACCTGCCTGGTCGTCGGTCAGCCAACGCTGGACCTGGTCGAGAGTCTCCCGGTCCTGTCCTACATCTATAAAGTTGAACAATGGATTTTGGTGTTTTAAAACCCATCGACACTGTATGACTATGTTTAGCCTGTGTTCTGCTCCTCTCTCTCACCAACCGTCTCTGGAGGAGGGGATCCCTCTCTGAATTGCTCCTCCCAAGGTTTCTTCAATTTTTTTCTCCTGTTGAGTGTTTTTTGGGAGTTTTTCCTTGTCTTCCTTGAGGGTTTAGGTTGGTTGAGGGGCAGTTCTATGGGCATATGTGAAGCCCTCTGTGACATGTTTGCGTGTAAAAAGGGCTATACAAATAAATTTGATTTGATTTTGATTTGATTATTGCTTCTTAATGGAAATAAAATACAATTTTATTAACCAGGTAAATAAATGAACAGCTATTTCTTCTAAAAAACAAAATCACAAAATCTCTGCCGGGCAAACAAGGTTTGAATTATTGGTAACTATACATCTCGAAATATTTTTATACACAAGCACACATACATGCACAGCCATTTCTTCTATGCCGATAACTTGTACTTCTTTGATATGTCATAGATTATTCTGCCAAATGCACCTTGCCTGTGTTTCTTAGCGAGCCATTCATTCCACTCAATCACATCGAGGTGATCGGACAGCAAACTCTCTGTCCGATTTCCCCGAAGCCTCCAGATCTGCTCCTTGTATGTTCGCCAGGCCCTTTCAATGTGCTGGGTATGGGCACCAGTATGGGGATCTACATACCACCTGTGGTGATTAACTGTGTGGTGGTTGTACCCTAATGCAGGGAGTATGCGGTAAGCACGCCACTCGTCGCTGATGATTGATGACCC
This sequence comes from Osmerus mordax, assembly GCF_038355195.1. Classification (NCBI taxonomy): domain Eukaryota; kingdom Metazoa; phylum Chordata; class Actinopteri; order Osmeriformes; family Osmeridae; genus Osmerus; species Osmerus mordax. Next base: position 15,641,913 of record NC_090055.1, read on the forward strand.
AGGCCTCACATGATGGGCAATCAAGGGGACTAGATGTCTTCGAGATCTTTTCTCCACAAGGCGTAAAACTGGCTTACCATTTCTGTGCCCTTGATGCCTAACACTCAACATCCCAAAGACCCACTTTTTTCTCTGCCATCCGCCAGCCATTCGTCCTCTCCCATACTGAAGTAGAAGCACGTACACAAAAGAATATGGACCACAGTTAGTTTGATATATAGATAATAATATTTGCAAATATTTGAAAACAGTATTATTTAACAAACCTTTCTTTTGTGTCGAAAATGGCTCTCATTAATAACTACAAACTCCCGTCTTCCACCAATGTGTTGGCCTCTCCTCCTTCTCATCCTCTCAACAGCTGTGATGCAGACCTCCCTGAGCTTTTTGGCCATTTTTGTAAGGGTTGTTGAGCTTGCTGCAATTTTGTCATCTAGCATGTCGATCTGACGCAGTCGTAGGCCCTGGGAAAATCTACAACCCCCAAGTCCCCAAAACTATTTGTCATTCCATTTTCATAGACTATCCTTTCAAGGACTGACAACATAATGGTTATGCATGACATAATTTTTTTAAAGAATAGTTAACCTATTCTAACTATCAATAGCATTCAATTTATGCAATTATTGTTATTACTAGGTAATACCTGTAGATGAATCGCATCCAGTCACTGAGAGACACCTTAGAACGATTGAAGATTGACTTGTGCCTGATAGATATTTGCTTCACCTTTCTTCCATGAGCATTTGCTCGACATATCCTATTAAAACACATATTTGTGATTTGATAGATGCACTTAACAACACAACATTTTAATCAAAACGGGGACGTTTGCAGAATCTCCCAGATAGGGTATGTAATATATTCATACCAAGCGTAGTGATCAACACCTTTTCTCCTTTTCTTTAGCTTCATGGCACTATTGCAAATTCTGCATTTAACTTTTTTTTTTATAGTTTCCTCTTCTGCAGCCACTTGATGAGCTTCCTCCCTGAGGACTTCCCATCGATAAGCCGCTTGAATGTATTCATGTTGGTAGTAGCACATTCTCTGGTAGTAGTCTACCCTGTACGGAAATAAATGGTTAGTTAATTACCCATAATACCCTCAAAATTCCCGCTGACAGCAACGCATCATCATCACGGGACAGAAATTAATTGATGCAAATCATTGAAGCCGAAACAAGAAAAGATGGAACCTAACAAAGCACTTACCATTCGTACGCGGTCCCGTAAAAATCATGGACAGATGGATACCTCTGGAGAAAAGGGCAAACTTGACGGTACAGGTAAATATTTGCTGAAATTTTTCTAGATAGTGCTGTCTGCAATTTCAAATTCATATGCCGTAAGTTTCAAACGTCGCTAGCTAGCACCACATAAACGTGCTGAACTGTGTGATTTCTCGTACAATTCGTCAATATATTAGGCCTATGTGGCTAGTTTAGCTAGAGCTATAGTTATTTGGGAAGTTGTCACGTTTCTGATATACAAGAATATATTACAAGAAGTGATTGTAATTGTGTTTCTGGAAATATGTAAGTTTGATAATAAAACAAGGTTAAAATTTGACAATTTCCTATAATGTACTGTCCATAGCTACATCCCAGGCCCCAACTGCTTTGGTTGCTAACCAAAAAATGGTACATGAGATGGAGAAGGCAAAGCTGAAAATTGAATTTCAGCAGGACAAAATCAATGAGTTGACCAAGGAGAGGGATTACCTAAAGGAGCAACTGGTATCTGGTAAATATAAAAAAAATACAAGCCATGAAGTTTATACAATTTATAATTACAATTGCAAATTGTCTCATAATATAGCCTGTGGTTGCAGCCACCCCAACTGTCTGCAGTCTCCAGCTGTTTACTAATGTCAACTGACAAACCTTTGGCTGTGCCCCGCCTTCCCAAAGTTTTGGTTCAGCACCCTTACCTGTCCTTACTAATGCTGAAACTACTCTTCGTTGTTACAAAGACGATGTAATAAACATACAATGTGTTTAAACAGCTCTTAAAGAAAAAAAAGAACCCCAAAAAGATGACATCCTGGCAATCAACACATCTGATACCAGTAAAGAGTCAAGTCAGTCTTCAAGTGATTCTACCTCTGACTCATCCTCTTCTGAGTCATCTGATGATCACAAGAAGAAGAAGAAGAAGAAGAAGGGGAAGGGGAAAAAGATAAAAAAAATCCCACAAGGCGACCAATTCAAAATCACAGACACTAAAGAGAGGTAAAAAAGAGATTTGTATTTGCTGTGCTTGTCAATGTATGACTGAGAGTGTGGATGCTTACTAACATTGTGGGGTTCAATACTCATTGTATCTTTGAATTGCAGCCAATACCCCAGAACAGGTGGTAACCCGATACCAAAAGGTTCTGAAGCAATTCAGAAAAGGAGTGACAATGTCATCTGCTTTTAAACGTGTGGGCGTAGATCGAAACACTGTTGTGATGAATGCACCAATTGCTGAGCTGTTTATTGCTTCACGTGAAAAATTCTGTGAACTGCGCAAAAACGGTCAAGGAAAACTTAGCTCATTTGCCACACAGTGTGCCAATGTTATAATTGAAGATGTGACAGTACAAAACACCATCAAGGCCTTTAAGGAATCCGGTAAACTACTACCAATAAAAAGTAAGTTAACAGTTTAGTTGTGATTTTAAGTGAGTTTTCTTTTTGTTTTGTTTTATGTTTTGACTCAATGCATGATTGCAGAGTGCCAGTAAAGGCTGTGTTTTATTTTGATGAAGCAATACATTAAGTAATACAGTACAATTGGTATAAAAGTTTGTTACACATGATGGTTTCATCCCAAAGCTGTATTATATTTTCAAAAAATGGCTGTAATAAACATAAATGCCTGTTGTTACTTCAATAAAATAGTATTTTTGTGTATCACATTGTGTCGTGTCTGTTTCCTTTTGAGAAAGGTATGTTCAGCCTTTGTGAATGTGAGGTTCAAGAATGGACAAGAATACCTTAATAAATAACTTATAAATGTTTAATAAGGCATAGAGAGTTCACACTTTAGATTAGGTCACGCAAAAGCCTTAACTAACAGTTAGTAAATGCTTTATAACTTGCATTACTAATCACAAGTTGCCTCATTAGTAAGTGTTTATAAAATAGTTGTTAAGATACCTTTGTGAATGTGAGGTTCGAGAATGGACAAGAATACCTTAATAAATAACTTATAAATGTTTAATAAGGCATAGAGAGTTCACACTTTAGATTAGGTCACGCAAACGCCTTAACTAACAGTTAGTAAATGCTTTATAACTTGCATTACTAATCACAAGTTGCATCATTAGTAAGTGTTTATAAAATAGTTGTTAAGATACCTTTGTGAATGTGAGGTTCGAGAATGGACAAGAATATCTTAATAAATAACTTATAAATGTTTAATAAGGCATAGAGAGTTCACACTTTAGATTAGGTCACGCAAAAGCCTTAACTAACAGTTAGTAAATGCTTTATAACTTGCATTACTAATCACAAGTTGCCTCATTAGTAAGTGTTTATAAAATAGTTGTTAAGATACCTTTGTGAATGTGAGGTTCGAGAATGGACAAGAATACCTTAATAAATAACTTCTAAATGTTTAATAAGGCATAGATAGTTCACACTTTAGATTAGGTCACGCAAACGCCTTAACTAACAGTTAGTAAATGCTTTATAACTTGCATTACTAATCACAAGTTGCATCATTAGTAAGTGTTTATAAAATAGTTGTTAAGATACCTTTGTGAATGTGAGGTTCGAGAATGGACAAGAATATCTTAATAAATAACACAAAAGCCTTAACTAACAGTTATTAAATGCTTTATAACTTGCATTACTAATCACAAGTTCCATCATTAGTAAGTGTTTATAAAATAGTTGTTAAGACATCTGCTAAGTATTAGTGTACATCATGTATTCGACTTGGCATACATTAATTAAAGACATAAGTAAATATGTTGTTAGTTATTTACTCATGCTTTGTAAAGGTAATGTAAATGGTTTGTTCACCATTTGCTAATGCTTTCTATACCAGCTCATGTACCATTAACAGATTATAAACTACTGGTTTGCAACTATATTAACAAGCTGTCTATAAAGTATGGTAATGCAGTTATCAAACACCTTGTGAATTGTATTATGAATCAAATCCATAATGTTTAACAGTGTTTATTAATGATTAACATAGCATTTAATAATAAGCTTATTAACTATTTAATAATGTATTGTTAATGTTTCAAAATGTTTTATAAAGGGTTAACTACCTATTAGTTAACACTTTGTAAATGCCAAAAAGCGTTGACTTATTATAAAGTGTTACCCAGATCCTTTGCCAACTCTGACCTAGGCAAAGTAAAATTAGCAAGTCAAATAATGACCCAAATTTACTAAACCAAGACTCTACAATAAAATAACTAATAAAAGTAGGATTACAAGTAACACACATACATTTGGTTCACCCCTGGTCTGTATATATAAAACCATACACTCTGTTAACAGATCCTTTCCCCAGGTCAAGAGTATGGGCCGTATTCTCTGTTAACGGATCCTTTGCCTCAGATCAAGAATACAGATTGTTTTACATATTTGTTTAAATACTGCACGCAACCAGAGTTCTTGTACGCTATCAGAGTTCGCCAACTCTGACCTAGACAAAGTAAAAATAGCAAGTCAAATAATGACCCAAATTTACTAAACCAAGATTCTACAATAATATAACTAATAAAAGTAGGAAAACCCTTTTGAGATAAAATTACTTAAATGCTTCGGTAAAAAGGTAGGTTGTAAGCTGTCTTTTAAAAATGTCTAGAGTGTTTGCTTCCCTAATATTTATGGGTAATTTGTTCCATAGTTTTGGGGCATAATTGACAAAGGCCGAATCACCAATCTTCTTATGACTGCTTCTGGTGACCTCTAATAGGCCTGCATTTGATGATCGCAGTGTTCTAGCTGGTGTGTAGTTTATAAAGGAGTTAGCAATGTAGCTAGGTCCTTGTCCGTGTAGAGCTTTGTATGTGAGGAAAAGGACCTTATAGTCAATTCTGAAGGTAACAGGGAGCCAGTGTAAAGTAGCTAGGACAGGACTAATGTGTTCTCTCCTTTTAGTTTTGATTAATAATCTAGCTGCAGAATTTTGAATGAGCTGTAGTCTTTCAGTGGTTTTCTTGGGAAGACCAGTGAAAAGTGCGTTACAGTAGGCCAACCGGCTGGATATAAAAGCATGAATTAACTTCTCTGCATCATTTTGGTTTATGAATGGTCGTACCTTTGCTATATTCCTCAGGTGAAAGAAAGCTGTTTTGGTCACTTTATTAATGTGAGAGTTGAAATTCAAATCTGAGTTCAGGATTACACCGAGACTTGTCACCTCTGGTTTAAGACAGGGGGTTAAGCCTCCAAGATTCTTAATAAGCATCTCTCTTTTGGATTTGGGGCCACATAGTAGGACTTCGGTTTTGTCTTCATTTAATTTAAGAAAGTTATCATTCATCCATTTACATTTAGTCATTTAGCAGACGCTCTTATCCAGAGCGACTTACAGTAAGTACAGGGACATTCTCCCCGAGGCAAGTAGGGTGAAGTGCCTTGCCCAACGTCATTTTTGCACGGCCGGGAATCGAACTGGCAACCTTCATATTACTAGCCCGCTTCCCTAACCGCTCAGCCACCTGACTCCCGTTTGTTTGTTGCCAACAGGCAGTTGGTAATGGAATTGATGGCCGTTGCATCGTTGGGTTCAGTGGATATATATAGTTGTGTGTCATCCGCATAGCTATGGAAATCTATGTTATGTTCTCTGATTATGTCGCCGAGTGGTAACATATAAAGAGAAAAAAGTAATGGACCTAAGCAGCTTCCTTGAGCAACCCCATAGCAGTTCTCATGTTTCTTGGACCTATGGTCACCTTAACTAACATAAAACTTCCTTCCTGTGATATATGATTTCATCCAGTTCAATACACTATCCGTGAACCCAATAAGCTTTTCCAGTCTATTGATTAGGATGTCGTGATCAATTGTATCAAATGCTGCACTGAGATCTAACAGGATAAGGTTAGAGACTTTATTTGCATCAGAGTTTAGTCTGAGGTCGCTAATTATTTTGGTGAGAGCAGTTTCAGTACTGTGATTTTTCCTGAAACCTGACTGCGAGACTTCCACAACGTTATTTTCTTCAAGAAAATAATTTAATTGGACTAAAACTATATTTTCCAGTACTTTACTAATAAAAGGAAGGTTTGATATTGGTCTGTAATTTGCAAGTAGACTGTTATCCAATTTGGGTTTCTTTAATAGGGGCTTTACAACAGCTGTTTTGAAGGCATCTGGGAAGACACCAGTTCTAAGGGATGTGTTTATAATCTCTAGCACCGGACCTGAGACACAATCAAACACTCGCTTAAAGAATGTTGTGGGTATAGGATCAATATCTGAGGTTGTGGAGTTAGATTCGTTGACAATTTTGGAAAGTTCACTAAGTGTGTGATACAGGTAAATGTGCTCATGGTTATGTTGCAGAATCTACTGATGTCAGTTTCGACCCCACTATTAATAATACTAGCTCTGATCAAAGTTATTTTGTTCTTGAAGAACAAAGCAAGCTCTTCACATTTTACTGCTGAGGATGGAGGTGGGGCAGGGACAGTGTTTAGCAGCTGGTCAATGGTGGAGAAAAGAACTCTGGAATTTCTGGCATTTTCTGTAATAATGTTGGAGAAATATTCTCTCCTTGCTAGACGGATGGTTTTGTTATAGGTGGTTAGTGTATCTTTGTAGATATTGTAGTGGATAGTGATCTTTGTTTTCCTCCATTTTCTCTCTGCTGCACGGCATTTTCTTTTCGTTTCACTAACATTTTGATTTCTCAGCCATGGGGAGGTTCTGCTTGTGTACTTCTTTTTGGTTTTCAGTGGCGCAACAGTCTAACACAGATAATAGTGCATCATTGAGGTTCTCTACCATTTCATTCAGAGAGCAATCATGATTAGTCCGCTCATATAGAGCAAATTGTTCAGAAAATGTCATCACAGCTGTATCGTCTAAATATCTTCTATGGACTAAGAATTCTTTTTTGGTTTTTGTTAGTATAATTTCCACATAAAAAAAGTATATAATGATGGTCTGAGAGGGGTAGATCAGTTATTGAAATATTATTGATATTTAGTCCAGTTGTTATCACTAGATCTAGTGTGTTTCCGTGCCGGTGTGTTGGGTCTGTTATGTGTTGAGTTAGATTGAAACTGTCGAGGAGATTTAAGAGCTCAATAGTTCTTGGGTCTGCTTTTTTATTTTCTTGGATATTTAAATCTCCGTTTAAAACTACTTTGTCATATCTAGTGACACATAGTGATAATAGTTCAGAGAATTCTTGTATGAATATTGGCAAGTGCTTGGGTGGCCGATATATAATAACAAAAAGTATTGATTCGGTTTTGAGCTCTATAGCAAGATATTCATATGATGTGAATTCACCTAGCTCAGTGATTTTGAACAACAGTTTAGAGGAGAAAATAGCTGCGACTCCTCCACCCTTTTTTGATTTCCTAGAAACTTGGTGAAAGCTGTAATCGGGCGGACACGCTTCTATCAAAGTTGCTGTTGCCGTGTCATTGTTTAGCCATTTTCTGTTAGACAGATGCAGTCTAAGTTGTTTTCTTTGACCAGATCATTAACTAGAAATGTTTTGTTATTTAGTGATCTAACATTTAGAAGGGCCAGTTTCATCTGTGGGCTATTAACAGATAAAACAGGGGTAGATAAATCTGTTGGAAGAATATGGATAGTTCTGTGACTTCTAACACTAGTTTCAGGTTTGTAACCATGCATTTTACCATGCCATTTTCTGTTTGTGATGATGACTGGTATGTCTAATGAAATAGCATGGTGGCTGTCCTAGCGTAGCTTTTCTTTGGGAAGGTCTATGTCACTGAGCTGTTCCATCACAAGGGAATTCATCCGGGGGGTGCAGATCTGTGCAGGGCCCATGTCCTTGCAGGAGGCTGTTTGAATGTTCTGTTCCATGGGAGGTTGTTTGGGGTGCGTCAGTCAGCTTAGACACAACAGGGATAGGGAGAGAAGCTTGATTTCTGGTCAGGAGCACGTGACTGATATTTGCTGTTAGTAGTCGAGATCCTCTACGGTTTGGGTGGAGTCCGTCAGCTTGAAAACGGTCTGCACAGTTCCAGAACACATTGAAATTATCGATAAATCTCAGTTTGTGTGTCAGACAGACAGATGCCAACCATGTGTTGAAAGATAGTAGTCGACTGAAGGCTTCTTTTCCTCTGCGAAAGCATGCAATCGGTCCACTGATGAATACATCTTGATATCTGTTGAGTGTGTTCAGTAGCTGGGTGAAATTTTTCAGTAAGTATCTCAGTACCAGTTTTCTTGTTTGTACCTCTGACGACAGTTCCTCGACAGATGTGTTGCTAAGACAAATATTTTCTGTCTTTGCCAGTTTAACATGTGCTGTCATGGCATCTCCAATCAAGATAGTGGCCATATGTGGTGTTGTGTTTGCATTTCTAACGTTTGCCTTATCAGTAGCTGCGGGGCCAGTTCTTATCTTATTTGGGTTAGCAATGATAGGACCTTGTGCTAGACCAAGGTTAGCCACTGCGTTAGTGCTAGTAGTAGATTCTATAGTGCTAGCAGTGTTAGCTCCTCTAAGTGTTGATGGGCTGTGGGTAGTCTTAGCATACCTTGGATCTTGATAATCCTGTGATATTGTTGTCTGATTAGGCTTGATAGGGGGTCGAACAGCGCCCCGAGTGGCGCCGAGAGCAGGCCATGACTCATCCGGTCCAACGGCCGGTGGAGAGAAAGCTGGTTCCAAGGGTGGCTCATTGGCAGGTAGCTTAGCCTCCGGGCTAGGTAGCATGGAATCTATAAAGTCTTCGGTCTCTCTGATATCTAAGAGGGTTCTGACTCTTAGCTCCAGTTCGACTATCCTCTGGGTAAATTGTTTGCAGTCATTACAAGCCATAGTTCTACAGGGAACAAGCTTTAGCTTGCTTGCCTGGGGTCAGTCTTGGAGGGCAGCCCAAAATACTTCTGTTCTCCTTGGGCTCTCAGGTTGTTCCTTTTTGTAGTATTTGAGTTTGAGTAATATCTAAAAAAAAAAACTATCCAAATGATTGAAACTTTCAGAGCATTTCTCCGTGAATAACTAGACAATACGATAGAAGCCGGGAAGCAAGCAGGGAAGGTCAGGGGGAGGAGAGGGAAAGAAAATGCGACTGCCTTTGTTGAGAGCAGAAGACAGTGAAGGGGTGAGGCAGACCAGGCCAGGGTCGATGATGTATGGGGGAAGGTGGGGCAGGGTCTCCAAGGGGAAGGGGTAGATCATCCAGTGTGAAAGGGGGGGGGCACGGTCTCCAAGGGAATGCAGGTGGGGCAGGGTCTCCAAGGGGAGGGGTAGTGTGAAAGGGGGGACAGGGGCAGGGTCTCCAAGGGAATGTGACCTCAGAACAGAGTGTATCCAAAGGTGGTCAGTCCGGCTGATCTGACCCGTCCTTAAGCAGAGAATAGTTACTGTCCCAACATTACCTTCCCAACATTACCTTATCTCCCAAGTTTACACTTTTACTCCCAAGCACTGAGAGGCCCTATTGTGGTCACTGCGGTCCCTGAGCATCACAAACTCGCCTCCCAAAACAGTCTGCCTGACATCGGCATTCTTGCCCACACACCGAAGTTACAATTTAGCATGATCTTACTTTACACAGATACATTTCAGCACGACCTTACTTGCACAGAAAGCATCCTGTTGCATGATCTCATATGTTCTTTATTAAATCAATTGATCACAATTGGATACATGTTTTAGTATAGAGCATTACATAATATATGTGTATATATGTATATAAGGTAGTGATTGGTATAGCAACATTGATTAGCAGTATGTCATCATTCCTTCACAGATCTCATGAAAGAAGAGCTTTAGGTTTTGAATAACTGTGTGTATATGATATATCCCCAAATTTAATATAATGGTAAAGGTCTTTGCAACGCAAGACAAATGTATGCTTTTGAGACGTGTTTGTGATATTTTGAATGCAGTGCTTCATTTTGCAAGTGATGCAAGGCATTTTGCATTTTGTGTGTGCAATTCTTGGATTTGTGTGTAAAGTTTTGAAAAAAAGAGGACAAGTAAAAAGAAATGGTGTAAGCAGTTGAAAAGAAAACTGTAAACGTAATTAGCAGAGCTTGACAACATTTCTGTAACATTCTTAAAGTTTGAATTGAAAGTCAATGAAGTAAAATGAGAGTGGAAAGTGGAGCAGATAACGACAATTATCTTTGTTAATCTTAAGAAAACAAAACAAGAGCAAGTGGAGCAGATATAATGACAGCCCTTGACTAACTTGCTATCTAGCAGGCTGAAAGAAAGCTAATATTAGTGTATTCATGTTGCTAAAAACAACATTAAAACAACATATCACATATAAAGTTGGCCTTTTGTATTGAGTGAACTACTGAACAGGTTATTTAGTGAATTCTTTGGCTATTTGATTATATAAATAGTAAAATTTACAAGAAACACACATTTTGTCTGTTTAATTAGGGAGTCAGGTGGCTGAGCAGTTAGGGAATCCGTCTAGTAATCAGAAGGTTGCCGGTTCGATTCCCTGCCAGGCATGAAGTTGTGTCCTTGGGCAAGGCACTTCACCCTACTTACCTCGGGGGAATGTCCCTGTACTTACTGTAAGTCGCTCTGGATAAGGGCATCTGCAAAAAAAAAAATACTAAATGTAATTAGAATTTTTTTTGAAATGTACAAGAGAGCGTACATTCTGTCTACCTAGAAGAGCAACCAGTCATAGTGTAGTGGCCAATTGATTAATGGTGTGGGTTTTTGAAACACTGTTTAGAATGAGATTACACATTTGGTTATTGCATCTAAGTGAATGAGGGAAAAACTGTAATTCAGTGTAAACGACACTATTGGCAATGCTATGTAGACAATTAACTACAAAATAATTCTACACTCTTAAGAACCATATCGCAAGTTTACAAACAAGTTTTTAATGAAAATAATACTGCATTAGCGAGAACAAGTAACAGTAATTGGGTGTGCTTTGCCTTTGGCAAGGGCACAACCTTTGTTCTCTCACATATATCTTATTATTATTATTATTATTGGGTGTGCTTTGCCTTCGGCAAGGGCACAACCTTTGTTCTCTCACATATATCTTATTATTATTATTTTCCCACCCCTAAGGATCAGTCAATATTTGGACTACATAGAAAACGGCAGTGTCAAAATGTTCGTCTTGTTCTCGATTGCGTTGCTTCTATTGGGATTTACGTTCTGTTGCACGGTTTAGGCTGAACTTTTGAGTTTTTGTGGAAAAAAGTGCCTTTTGTCAACAAAGGTTATCAGTGCTAGCCTACGTCACAGCGTCAGCACACGTTAGCAACAACGCATGGATACAACGTGCATAGATGTTGCACGATACAGCGAGTATCGTGCCGTGGTGTACTAGCAGCATCATACATGTACATTTAAGCAAATCAAGACTTGCATGTACAGTAAGTAATGTAACATTAAATAATGTATTTAAACTCAAGCTTGTGTGGTGCGTCGCTGGCTTCAGTGGCACAGCATAAACTTTATGTCAAAAGAAACGTTCTCATTTCCGGTGTTGTGTCCCTACTGGTTTCCAAACTAACTGGTTTCACAGCAGTGTGTGCACCTATCAGTCTGCCTCTATCACCAGATTCGTCACAAATTCACAAACACATTACTGGCTATTTTCAAGTCAGATCTCATATTTTCTGTGGCGAATATGAAAGTATAAGCTACGTACGCACTACATTACCATTCACAACAAAATAAATGGAGACAAAATAAAACATTTGCAGGCTCGCATGAAGTGGGATTCGATCGCACTAAACCAAAACACGTAATACACCTAAGGCCATTGCTTTACACCACAAGCTATTCTAGCTCATGGAAATTACTCAAATCAGTTACGTACTTAGTAACCACCTTGGCCTTCAGGTAACATCTTGATTTGGCTTCTTCTGGAACAACTGGTTACCATAGACACTACCCGAATGTAGGCTACCAATCACGTATTTGTGGTTTGTTCGGAGGCAATAGCCGTATTTACCCCGACATCAAAGCTCCTTCTGACACCACATATTAAAAATTCATACTAAGAACATCGCTGTTATCCCAGACAATACGATCAAAATACGCGTAACACAACATGGAAACATTCGTTTCCTATGCGATTTCGTGTAGCCTATGGCTGAGGTCAGTCAGCACAATTCCTAGCTTCAGGTTCCCCCAAAGCTGAAATTATGTTTTAATGTGAGCAGCCATACTTGTGATATTAGCAGATTCATCGTGGATAAAAGTACAACAGTCATGACCTATCACAGCACAGGTACCTCCCTGAGCTGACAACAGATAATCCAGTGCCATACGGTTCTGTAGCACTACCTGCCTCATGGCCTTCATCTCAGAAGCAACCGCAGTTAAGGCGTCGGTTGTCTCATTACCAATGGACTCCAACCCTACTGCTAAGCTCCTAATATCTCTAAAGGCAGTGATAACACCATACACAGGGAGAATAGCAGCTGAAAACGTGAAAAGTGACTGTGTACTATTGAATCCACATGATGTGATCCCAGCTTCTTAGCATCTGCATTAATAATACTTCTCTTGTGGCGGTGCCACCAATGTTTTTGAAAGGGGTGCAGGGGCAACCCATCTACAGGTCTGAGGGCTCCTACAATAAACCCAAGGTAACACGTTCCTGACCAGTCGGCCAGCAGGAAATAATAAGCACTCTTTCCACATACCCACATGGTGCCATTGTTAGCTGCACGAGGAACCCAAAATGGTGATGCCCTTATACTTACAGGTCCATCTGCAACAGGCAAATCATGCAACAGGCTGTTAGCATACATACCACAGTGTGGTTATATGTATTTTCCCAAATACCTTCCCATAATTATTTAAACATTTAATCAACCATATACTACATCTTCTGTAGTATGCTAAAAGTGTAGGAATAGCATAGTCAGCAACATCAGGAATTTATGTCACCCGCCCAAATGGTATACAGGACAAGTAACATTGAACTCAGATACAATTGAACTTACAGATCATCCAGTAGAGTGTGAGCATACATAGAAACCGTATCCTTGCATGTATTTTTTCACTCTCACTGTACCACTATGCCATACACATAACCATGCAGGTGGGGCATATTCAAGAGATGACAGACTCATTCGACAGAACAGTCACATTTGTTACATCCAACCCTACACAAGGCCACTTCTTGACCTTACACATATCAGCCATTGACAGAGGGACATATATCCCTGGATAACCTCCAGAATGCTTGGGACTCTAACCACAAAGGTCTGTCCCCTCTAATGCTGCGTCCAGTCATTTTTCCCGTCCACGGTAAGGTGTTGTTGTACAGATTGTTCTTCATGTGTGCTTTATGATGAATCTCAATGTTCACATCAGTATGATTGGGAGCGTGCAATAGTGACTCTCGGTGTGGCTCATGTATGTGATGTCTGTGGACTCGTGTGTCCAGTATCAGTAAATGTCTGTCAGGTGTGTGCGTCAGTATGTCTGGATCTCATCTCTCATCGTAGCTCAGGCAGCGGCCTCGGTTTCCTTGAAACAACCGAGGGCCTCCGCCACAGTATCCTCTTGTCCCTGTTCTGGGTGCTGTCATCTGCTTCATGTAGAGGCCGGAGGAAGACTGAAAGTGTCCTCCCCTCTCCAGGCTCCTCTCTCTGGTTTCCCATCTGGGTGCCCCATTCTCAGTGCCCCTGGATTGGAGTGCTGGATGGTGGGGTCCTGGTTCTGGCTCAAACCGGTCCGCTGGACTGGAACCTGCTCCCGGATCAGCCACTGCAAGGGGCCATTTTGCAGTGTATTGCATGGATCCATGTCGGACGACCCTCCACTTTCACAGCTGTGTGAGTCACCAAGATAAACCAGGTATGGACCGGCCCATCTCGGTGAGAGGGCAGTCCTCCGTTTGTGCACTTTCACGTACACAGTCTCCCGGTTGATAGGGATGACATGGCTCCCCAATGGGTTCAGGCAGGGCAGCTTTCACCTGTGAATGCACAACCCTTGCTGTTCTAATTAGGGCGTAACAAAAGTTTAACATTGTATCATCTATCTGTTTCAATGATAGTGGGGGAGAGACAGGCAATTTCTTTGGTCTCCCTAAAACTATCTTGTGTGGGGAAAGTCCATTCCTCCTCTGGGGAGTGGACCTCATGGCCATAAGAGCTAGTGGGAGTGCATCAGGCCATCTTAGGCCAGTTTCTTCACATATCTTGGCTAGCTTGTTTTTCAAAGTTCCATTTTGCCTCTCCACTGCCCCCGCAGACTGTGGGTGGTAGGGACAGTGGAAATGCTGGTTGATCTGGAGCGCTTTACAAAGTTCCTGAACAATTTGATCTGTGAAATGTGAACCTCTATCACTGGAAAGTTGTGGGGGTCCCATATCTACAGATCACATCTCTAATGAGAATCTTGGCTACCGTGGTAGCATCAACTTTCCAACATGGGTAGGCTTCTACCCATTTCGAGAACATGTCAACAATTACATATTCAAAATTACAACACTTGTTCATCTGCATAAAATCAATTTGTAAATGAATAAAAGGACCACTTGGTGGCGGGTGGGCCACATCTCTTCTCTTTGGTCCCTTTCCGGGATTATGGTGTCAGGTGTAAGGGAGTCAGGTGGCTGAGCGGTGAGGGAATCGGGCTAGTAATCCGAAGGTTGCCAGTTCAATTCCCGGTCATGCCAACTGATGTTGTGTCCTTGGGCAAGGCACTTCACCCTACTTGCCTCAGGGGAATGTCCCTGTACTTACTGTAAGTCGCTCTGGATAAGAGCGTCTGCTAAATGACTAAATGTAAATGTAAATTATGCTGCTGGCAGGTATGACACTGAGCACAATGCTGCTCAGCCTTTGTGGAAAAACCAGGTGCAAACCAATCTGTATTTACTATTGAGACCATACCCCCCTTGCTCGTATGGGCACATCCGTGCGCCATGCAAGCCAACCAAGGGAACAATGCACGTAGAATCTTTCACACAGCCAACAGATAACCAACCATCCCTCTCAGTGTTATCAGCAGCGGCTTGAAGGTCCGCCACAACATGAAGAGAGGGAGTGCGTGTTTCCGGTTGCTGAGACACAAAAAAATATAGAGACCTGGGTAGGGTTGTTTTTAGCGGCCTGTTTTAATTTTAGTTTTAGTCTAGTCTTTGTGTCAAGCTGTCATTTGAGTTTTTATTAGTTTTACTCACGTTCATACTCTTTTTAGTCTAGTCAAGTTTTAGTCGACTAAAAGTCTGAGCATTTTAGTCTTATTTTAGTCAGACTTATCCATGACTATTTTCGTCTAGTTTTAGTCGACGAAAACTGATGACATTTAGTCTAGTTTAAGTCAATGAAAATTGTATTTTAGTGTCTTTTTAATCAAAACATAAGTAGTCTAAGCAGTAGTCTCAGGAGGCATGTTAACGCCAAAACCGTTGTTGGCTTCTTCTGGAACAACTGGTTACCATAGACAATACCCGAATGTAGGCTACCAATCACGTATTTGTGGTTTGTTCCGAGGCAATAGCCGTATTTACCCCGACATCAAAGCTCCTTCTGACACCACATATTAAAAATTCATACTAAGAACATCGCTGTTATCCCAGACAATACGATCAAAATACGCGTAACACAACATGTTGCTGTTTAATGTATTGGTCTAGATAGAATAAGGTATTCAAAGTCATGTTGTTGATGCCAAATTCAGTTCAGTGTCATTGCTATGTGAATGACAAAACTAGTAAAACAGTATTTGGCCAACAAGGGATTCTTACCCTTACAAAAAAGAAGTATACTTAAAGTTTATTTTGTAATTATACTTAGTATAAAAAGTATACTATTATCATCATTATCGGGAGTCAGGTGGCTGAGCGGTTAGGGAAGCGGGCTAGTAATCAGAAGGTTGCCAGTTCGATTCCCGGCCGTGCAAATGACGTTGTGTCCTTGGGCAAGGCACTTCACCCTACTTGCCTCGGGGGGTATGTCCCTGTACTTACTGTAAGTCGCTCTGGATAAGAGCGTCTGCTAAATGACTAAATGTAAATGTAAATCATGGTACTTAAGAGTATACTAGCAGTGTACTTATTTATATACTATTCTTGTACTAAGTAAACTGAATTGGCCCACTTTTTACATTTATTTACATTTACATTTATTCATTTAGCAGACGCTTTTATCCAAAGCGACTTCCAAGAGAGAGCTTTACAAAGTGCATAGGTCACTGATCATAACAACAACATAGCCAAAAAACATCGCGAGTAGCCAAAATATGAAGCACACATTGTGAACAACCAAAGTAAGTGCCAAAGGGAAGAACCATAAGAGCATGTAGTTAAACAAGTTACAATTAAACAACATGAACAGCTATAAGTGCAAGTGTACCTGTGGAAAAAAGCAAGCAACAGTAATAAACAATATATCACAGCGAGAACAAAAATTTAAATCAGTTACCACTAACCACAAGAGCAACAAGTCTCTAAGCAAGAGTCATTGTGATCCTTGAGGAAACTAACATCGGGTCAAGCGAACCGTTCCTAAGTACCGTTGTACTCCCGGAACAAGTGCGTCTTGAGCCTTTTCTTGAAGGTGGAGAGACAGTCAGTGTCTCTGATGGAGGTGGGGAGTTGATTCCACCACTGGGGGGCCAGACAGGAGAAGAGCTTGTGTTGGGACCGGGCGGTCTTGAGCGGTGGGACTACCAGGCGGTTGTCTGAAGAAGACCTTAGGTGACGGGTGGGGGTGTAAGGCTGCAGGAGAGACTTGATGTAGACGGGTGCAGTCCCGTTCACTGCTCGGAAGGTCAGTACCAGGGTCTTGAATCTGATACGGGCCATGATAGGTAGCCAGTGGAGAGAGATGAGGAGCGGGGTAACATGGGAGCGTCTGGGTAGATTGTAGACCAGGCGGGCCGCCGCGTTCTGAATCCTCTGAAGAGGGCGGGTTGCACATGCTGGGAGACCAGCGAGTTGCAATAGTCCAACTTGGAGAGGACGAGTGCTTGGACTAGCAGCTGGGTGGAGTGCTCAGACAGGTATCTCCTGATCTTCCGGATGTTGTAGAGGGTGAATCTACACGACCGGGAGACCGCAGCAATGTGGGCCGTGAGGGAGAGCTCGTCGTCCATGGTAACCCCAAGGTTCCTGGCAGAGGATGAAGGGGTCACCGTCGCAGATCCCAGGGTGATTGAGAGATCGTGGGAGATGGAGGGTTTAGCCGGGATGATGAGAAGTTCTGTTTTGGCGAGGTTCAGCTGGAGGTGGTGCTCGGTCATCCAGGCGGAGATGTCTGTGAGGCAGGCCTCAATCCTAGCTGAGATCCCCGGATCGGTCGGGGGGAACGACAGGTACAGCTGCGTGTCGTCAGCATAGCAGTGGTAGGAGAAGCCATGGGAGGTGATGATTGGTCCAAGTGAGGTGGTGTACAGAGAGAAGAGGAGGGGTCCAAGGACGGAGCCCTGTGGGACACCAGTGGAGAGCTGGCGAGGGCCTGACAGTTTGCCTCCCCAGGAAACCTGGTAGGATCTTCCCGACAGGTAGGATTTTTAGGTCATTTAGTACACTTTAAAGTACACGTGTAGTGTATTTCAGGTTTACTTTTGAATACTGTAAAGTAGCCTGTGTAGTGCACTTTTCAGTTCATAAAGTATATTTCCTAAAGTACTTCAAAGTATACTTTGGAATACTCTAAAGTAACCTGTGTAGTGCACTTTCAGTTCATCAAGTATACTTCCTAAAGTACCTCAAAGTATGCTTTGCAATACTTTCAAGTGCACTTTCAATGAATGTAAATACGTCAAGAAGTAAACGTAATAAATGTCAATTTACTCTGATTTTCTAATATTTTTTATTTTTTAGGGGCCCATCTTGCGTCACTTAACGAGGCCTTCGCCAAGTGACACCGTAGATCCTTAGCTGAAAGAAGCTAATTATTGTGTATACACTCCTGTCGAAATAATCCAGCTCTTCTTATGAAACGTAACACTCATTTAACTCATTTAAAAATTATGTTGACTGTTTTTTCTGTATAATAATAGAAAACTTACATCTTACTCCAGAAGAAATTTATACAATTTTCTGTTTCGAAGCATACTTCTTAAAAGTATATCAAAAGTGAACTATTTTCAAAGCATACTTAAAAGTATATCAAAAGTGAACTATTTTCTAAGTATACTCCTAAAAGTATATCAAAAGTGAACTAAAAGTGTATTATCCATATTTTACTATACTTACAGTATACTTTAATATACTTCTTTTTTGTAAGGGTAGTACACATGCAGTCAGTCAGGTAGGAACTAAGAACCCACTTTACACTGTCTCATACAAATACACACGCACACACACAGTACACACACTAGTCACACATGGTAACCCACTTTACACTCTCTCACAAACAAACACACATAGGCTAGTCACACACGTTTGTCTCAGACTCTCAGTCGGTTTCAGCTCAGTAGCTAACGTCTAAAGTTAACGTTAAAATGAGACACATTAAGCACAGCCTCATGAGTTAGCTAATAATAATAACGTGACTAAACGAGATGAAATAACGTTATAACATTTGGTCTCGTTTTTATTTTGTAAACTACATTTCGTCTCGTTTTTATTCGTCAACGATATTGCATTATACATTTAATTATAGTCATCGTCACATGACCAGCATTTACGTTGCGTCTCGTCTCGTTTTCGTCACTTGATAAAGGTTCGTTGACGACGATATTTAGTCATAATTTTCGTTGACGAAAGCATCACTAGACCTGGGAAACATCAGAGGATTTCGCCGCAGCCTTTGCTGCTAAATCAGCTCAAGCATTTCCTCTTGAAACATCATCTGTATTGTTAGTATGAGCCTCACACCTAACAATAGCTATCTTTCTCGCTAGTAGTATTGCAGACAACAAATTATCAATCAAACCATTCTTGATTCCTCCACATGAGGAGTTAATGAAACCTCTTTCTCGCCATATGGCACCAAAATCGTGAGTAACTCCAAATCCATACCTCGAGTCAGTGTGAATATTTACAACCTTGCCTTCTACAAACAACATGCCCTTGTCAAATCAAACAACCCTGCCGGCTGTGCAGTGCATTGTGGAGACAGTTTATCAGATTCGAATCTTTCGAATGTCCGTGCAGACCGCATATCCGGAGTTTAGGGAGCCGTCCCATGCTCGGGACGAAGATCCATCTACGTACAACACAAGTTCAGCATTATCCATAGGTTTGTCAAACAAATCAGATCTGGGTGTTAGCACTTTATCGACAACCATCTCACAGTCATGTGGTTCACCATCATCAGGGGTGGGCAACAATGAAGCTGGATTCAATGGGGAGCATCTATGGATCGTAATGTTACTTTGAGTCAACAAAATCAGTTAATACTTTGTAGCTCTAGTGGCTGACAGGTGTTGAGTTTTGGTCCGTAACAGAAGAGCACTTACTGCGGGAGGAACCATCACTGCCAAGGGCGACCCCAACACTATATCTGCAGTTGCCTCCACACATGTTTCCGCAACACAGACTGCTCATAAGCACAGGGGGAAACCTGTTGCCACAGTATCTAAAGAAGAACTCACATAGGCGATAGGCCTCCTAAGATTACCATGCTGCTGGGTCAGTATCCAAGGATCCACTGACGACACTACCCGGCTGAACCTAGAAAAAGACTTGAGTTGTTTTGGTGTTCTAGGCTTCGGTATCCATCGGATGGCCTCCACTCTATCAGGCGTCAATAGACACTCTGTACCTTTGAGTGTATGGCCCAGATACTTGACCTCCTCAGACCATAACTGCAGTTTTGCCTTTGAGGCCTCGTGGCCCTTCTCAGCCAGTGCATGTAATACAGCAATAGTGTCCTGTTGGCAGGAGGCAAGATTCTTAGAACATATCAAAAAGGTAATCAATATGCTGCACCAGAGTAGAGCTGGGTGCTAAAGTGACATCCTGGAGATCCTCTCATAATGCTTGACTAAACAACATAGGTGATTCGGTGTATCCCTGTGGTAAAACTGAAATGTATAGTGGACCTGACGAAACGTGAATGCAAGCAGATACTGGCTCTCTTCTGCAATGGGAACAGAGAAGAAAGCAAACAATAGTCATTCACAGAGCAAGAAAGTAACAAGGTTACTTGTTAAGTATCGTAACAGGGTTAGGCACAACAGGATGTATAACACAGGCATTACCTGCTTATAAACCCATAATAAACTTCCAAGTATTTTATTAGCCTTAAAGGATCAAATTGACATTAAGTCTACCTATGAAAAAAGCATCAATAACTGGGACAATACCTTTCCCTACTTCTCTATTACTAGCATACTGAGGTACGGTTCTCAAGAGTCGTACTACAATCAATGATAATAACAACTTGGGTAGCATTCTTAATGCGCCCAATATGATTAGCGTGTGTGGACCACAGTAGCTCAGGCCCAGCTTCCAGCAAGGCCACATCTGCGGTCGCTAAAATCTCTGCATTCCACTGCTGGGGGATGTGTATGGGATTTCTAGGCCAAGTGTTCTTTATCCTAAGGAATAGATAAGAAAAAGTCAGTAGTGCATTTCATTTTGGTTCAGTTTGCACAACAAATTCCTTTTCAACTGATAGTTACAGGCCTTTCATGGTTGGGGCTCTCTTTCTCTGCTTGATTGACCTGAACCCTTTCCTCAACCTCATAAGCAGTAGTGCTTCTTCTGTTCTTAGGCCTTCCTGACTAACCTCACCAATCATATTTTCTGTGGTATGAACCTCAACCTTCTCTTGTAGGTTCTGTGCTGGCTGCACCTGACCCGCTGCTTCCACTAACTCTGCATTTTCCCTGTCTCTGGCTCTCCTCTGCATAGCCACAGCTACAGCAACAACATAATCTTCATCGTCGATAAATAGGCTACAAATCTTAGGTAGTCTCTCTTGTTTCCCTTGAGAATTAGCGCTACCTTAAGCCTGTTTCACAACTACTAACTTCTCACAATTCGTTTTGGCACTGTTAGTCTGTTCAAGCAACTTCATGTTAGCATGTTCAAGCAATGTCTCGAGTTCCCTCACTTTATGACTTTGTTCAGTCTGATAACGTTTTAACAATGACTCCCGGACGCTCTGTCTCTCAAACTGCTCTAGTTCAATTCTAGCAGCCTCTTGTTTGTCTCGCTCAAAACTTTCTAGCTCACTTTTCTGTTCATCTTGTCTCTGTCTCTCAAGACGCTCCGGCTCATTCATAGCATCTCTATCAGAATCAGTTTTAGCTTGATCTGACCGTATTTAGCTAACCATATCATAAACATTGGCCAGCTGACAAATTGTTTACACGTCCGACTTGTTTCCTTGTATTTTAAAACGCTTTTAAAGGCTCCAATATTTTTTACATCAAACGTTCCCTCCAGCGGAAAACAATGTCTCAGGTCATGATTAGTCCACGCATACCATTTCTCAATGCTTGACACTGCTTGAATTCTATGTAAATCAAACATATATCGGGCTGGACTAACAACGTCTCTATCGCTCCCGTACTGGAAGCTAGATTACCCATACTGAATTACAATGTATCTGAATACAAAGTATATGTAACAAATTTCATAACGGTAGTCTATGTAGCCAACTCTTATGATTTACTGCAGCAAGAATCACACAGCACTTTAGAATATAGTCACAAAATCACATAGCACTATAAAACAGTGGCACAATCTCATAGCATTGTAAAACGGTCACAATATTGAACAATAAAATAACTACAATATCATGTGGTAGTGAACTACAAATATGGGCTTTTTCAAGCCAAACTATCCTCGCCCTCCGGCACTCGATCATGGGACGCGCCTACAAAGACACAACTCTTTGGGAACGCGCATACAATAATTTCTTCAACTACGTTACCTCATAAGTAACAAAATAACCACAATTCGTGCTTAAAAGAGACGAGTTAATTCATAAACTGCCAGTCTATATCTTTCCCTTAGTATTTGATTGTGTCCCTCGCTGATCATTAAATGCCAAGCTTGTCAGTTAAAAGCCTAACAGCCCCTTTACATTGTCAAAGTATCCCTAACTTGTTTAAAACCACTTTACCCTTAAAAGTTGGTCTCTGCATAAAGCCTTTGACCCTGATACATTATGACCGCCCACCTACTGTGCTTGGTCTTAAGAAAAGCCCAAAACAAAACTTAATACAGGTGGCGTCAGGTGGCTGAGCGGTTAGGGAATCGGGCTAGTAATCTGAAGGTTGCTAGTTCTATTCCCGGCCGTGCAAAATGACCGGGGTGGCACTGGACACCCCGGTCATC
Source organism: Osmerus mordax (assembly GCF_038355195.1). NCBI lineage: Eukaryota > Metazoa > Chordata > Actinopteri > Osmeriformes > Osmeridae > Osmerus > Osmerus mordax. Next base: position 15,664,293 of record NC_090055.1, read on the forward strand.
TGATTGGACACCCCTCTGGCTCTGCTACTGCTTACATGCTGTCGCCGTCAAGTCGCCGCCAGTCTCTCTTTTTCAGTCCCATTCAAAAATCAACACGGTCAGACGGCGACGTATGGTTAGCAGACATCCCAACCTGCAGAGACTCATTTCCGGGAGGTAGCACCTCCCCCCCCCAGAGTTGTATGTTCTATCATGGTTTGTTGTACTCTAATGATTAATTATACATTTTAAGATCTAATATACATCTTTTTAAATGTTTTTGTAAGCTAAAAACTTAATTAATCATGCCTTTTGCACTCCCAGTTTTAAAACCTGGAATCAGCTCTAGCCTGTAGTATGCTCATTGTTTGTAGGCTATTCACATTTTGTTGGTGTTCCTTTGTCCTATTGTTGCAGTGGATATACACATTATACTGAAGAAGCCGTGCTTTCACTGAACCACGACCTAGAATAGTCTAGGTGACCACAATACAGTGTGTTTCATGCTTGTAAAGTTTGCATTATTCATTAAAAAAAATATTTCCCAACATGTGGCAACAGTGTAGTTTAATTATATGGAGTTTATTTGATGTGTTTGCTGGCTTGGTTGCGCTAATAAGTTACAAATGAATTTAGCCTATTGCTAATCTCCATTTTAATTTAGAATTTTGCCTTCTGGCTACACTTTTTGATTTACAAAATGAAAGGATTAATATTACAAACGCAGACGCAGACGCTCTGGATAAGAGCGTCTGCTAAATGACTAAATGTAATATTAATTATTACACCATTACATTTTTCCTCTCGCACAACCCCTAGAGGCAGCTCGCCCGCACCACACTTTGGGAATCCATGACTTACAGGGTTAATACTGAAGATATTACCCAATTGCTGTGAAAGTACCAATTGCTGTGAAAGTACCAAGTCAATGAAGTGAATCACCAAGTACAAATTCAAGACAAAATCAACGTATTTATTATAGATCTTTAAAGTGCAGGTGTCTGATACACTCAAGTTGAGCATCTCAGAAGACTGGAAAAAGAATACAGGAATGAATAGCAGTTAATAGTATGACAATATGTTACTCTCACAAGAAACATCAGGGGGTAATAATCAACATAGTTTTTGCAAGCACAGAAAGAGGACGCCACATGCTAGATAGCTTTTGTTTAGGTCTTTAGATATAGGGCTCCTAGAAATGGCCTTGACACTCATATTTTCCGCGTTCAAAGTTGCATGGCAAGAATGAAAGTGTAATTTAGAATAGGCTATTAAAAAAGAAAACACCGCCAACAATACATACTTCTATTCTATAAAAAAAAAAATTATTCATAAGTATGCAGTGGCATAACGACATCTATGACGTTGATAACAAACCAAACCGTTTCAAGATCGGTTGAAAATTGAGCAAGTTATGGTCATTTAAAAAGTACATATAGCATCAGCATGTTATGGGTGAGCGAGTTGACTGTAGCAAGATGGCCGCCATGTGCGGACGTTCGACTCCGTTGTCCGGCAACGCGGACGACGGATTTTTATATATCTATGGGCCGGCAGTTCTCGAATCGATCTCACGGTACTTTGATGGCTACGTCACAGTGACCTAGCCTTGGCGCCGTCTCAAGTCGGACAAAAAGTCTAACCAGAATTCACTGTTTCAAGTGAGCCGCCTGCAGCCGGCTGCAGCGCTGCATGAAGTCAGTCCATGTCGAACGCACCTACTGTCAAGCTCGTGGGAGCAACTTCCGGGTCTCAACACAAAAATAAACGCAAAATTGAGAAAGAAGATTTCACACACTATTTTTATTCCCAATTTCCATGTTTAAGCACATCAAAGAAAATGAGATAACGGGTCGTTTTTTCGTTTTCCATTTTCTATTATCAAAATGGAAAATGGCTCGTTTGCCGATTTTGGTTTTCTAATTTCAAAACGAAAATCCGTTGGCCGCAAAGTACACGGACTGGAAATCTTCTTTCTCTATTTTGCCTAGATTTTTATGTTGTGACCCGGAAGTTGCTCCCACGAGCTTGACAGTCACATATTCAGGATGTCAGCAGAGGGCGCATAGCAGAGCAGATGAACCCAAGCCCCCACCCCTCGCCCCTCGGCTTGAAGCAACGGCCTCGGTGGATGTAGGTGGTATTGCATTTCGTTAGACTTCCGGCTCTTCCGGTCGTTTTTATTCTATTAACTCCAGTCAACATTTACAAAACTATCTTCCCCAATCATTTTTGTTCGATTCTCGAACCTCATACTACTAGCTTTTTCATAAAATAATTTTTCCTGATTTTTGCTCAATTTGAAACCAATCCGAAATGGGTAAACTAGCACCCCATTTATTTGCTTACGTCAATAAAAGTTGCCTGCAAATGTGCTCGCGGATACTAACAGGGCACGAGCACAAAAGTTCACATTGGCCGATAGCCGATTTACCTGGAGCTGAATGAGCCATATTGAATGAGCACAGGGAGAAATGGCTTGAGTTGCCTGCCCTGTTGTAGCAAGTTTAGCAAATGGTTGTCACACATACATGAAATGTTGTTAATATAGTTTATTCCCGTTATTTTAAAACAGATTAGATTTTTCTGTCAAGAACGTTTTTACGTTCATGACATGATGGCAAATATTACATTATGTTAAGCGTGAGCATAGATTGTTGACATGTCTATCTGGAGCAAAGACGAAGATTAATACTTTAACTGATAACCACAATAAGAAATGATATAAATATGATTAGTCTTGCCTTCAGAAGCTTTTGTTAAACACACCCATTATTCTTTTTTAATCGTGTCATCAAGCCAGACTGCTTTTGTGGGACAATGAAGGTCCTCAGTGACTATGTTTCACCCCCACTTATATCTGATGGAAACGTCTTGTATATAGGCCTAGTTCTGTTAATATGCCCCTTTCAAAGGCAAATGTTAAATAAAGTATATTTTAGACATACTTCTCAAGCTTTTATTTATTACATTATTTCCAAGTCTTGTTAGATCACGTTATATCCATTAATAGGCGTTTGGTTTTGTAGAACATATAAAACACAGGCCACATTTCTACACTGATATGTAAATTGAAGGCAGTGTGAATTTCGTGGCATTTCGTTTGAAAATACAGTTGACAGTAAGTCTGCATTATGGAAGATTTCTGTTACCAAAATAACTATTAAGCTTTCTTTGCCTGGCGAGAACAACGACGGAGCTAGGTGTTCATGTTAACAGTTTATTTAATCCGATACAATGCGTTGGAAATCATACTCAAATCACAAGAAAAAAAGCATCATATGTGATGAGTTCCATTTAGAATAGCCCTATATTTAGCCCTATAGCCTATTTCTAACAACCAAGTGAAAGGAATACTATACAATGACAGCATACATTTACGTAAAGTTTGCGTCATGTCTTTGATTCTTATCGGACTTGTACCCCATTCTGCCACTGCAATGCCTTAGCTCACACACTCGCAACCATATAAATCTATGCTCGCGACTGGCTGTCGCAAAGTATGACGTGTACAGCTAGTTGCAAGCGTGCACGAGGTCTCGGAGCTAGGGAAAAAAAGAGCCACTGTTTAAAGCTAGACTGGAAGAGTCGGAAGTGGAAAGATGGCGCGGTCCAGTTTTGCGCTCTCACTTGCCTCACTGCACCACTGAGCACTTTTAATAGAAATGAATGGGGACGCCATCTTGGAAGACAAAAGTTGCTTCCTCTAGTAATATTAACACTATGATATGAACGATAAAATTGCTCGCAGAGCAATCGAGCCTCAATGCAAAATTGGATTAGGCCTACATCGGACTGAAGCATGGTTCCAGAGTCTCATCAGCCGCCTCACAAAATAAAGAAGGTTCTACACCAAATTTGAATATTCTTCCAAGAAAGTCAGCGACCGGATATAGGCCTTATTTTAAAGTGATCACTGATCATATTCTATGTCCAAATTCAACTACTTCTTAAAAAAAAAACAGCACGGAGTAGCAACGAGAGGGTTCCCAGGAAAATCTGATTTCCTTTGTCTGTGCTACACCTTTCATATCCAACAAATTACACCCCTGCACTTTTAAAACAGATCTATTGGCCTACTACAATTGTAAATATCCTATGACTTCTGCTCCAATTGGGCCTTGATGCAATGCCATCTAATATTTTCTGCTGTTTCTGCAACATTTTTGGGGATTAACCAGGGACCAAACCAGTACCTTGTACCCAGTTCCTCTATTCTTCCCTACTACATGTGTTTTCCAACACCAGTTGCAATCAACCCTGGGTTATAGCCCTTCACCATTGCATGGTGCCATTCATTCTTCACAGGTCACACCCATCAAGTCAAAGTGAATAGTAACTGGTCCAACTCCATATCAAGCCCATGGTATCTGTGGAGGAATATAGACATCACACTTGTCAAATCCTCCCCACACAAGTCCAATGACTTTAATAACTTGTGTAGGCCCATACTATAGCAGACATACAACACAGATGAGACTGAGGAGAGTGAATTAGAGATAATGGTAATAGGAGGGTGTTGCACATTTCTGCTTCTCTTTTTCTCCACTCACTTCTTTACCTTCTCATGTTTTCCAATTGTTTAAACAAGTCTCTATACTTTCTGTATTCTGCACAAAAGATGACTGTGTACTGTATATAAAACATTCCGGCATAAAAATCCACGTATCTCCACACTCAGATCCTGTCACCCTTCCCCAGTCCGCTGCTGTTTTCAAATAACCTATATACTACAACAGTATAAAACAATTCCTGAAATTCAGTCATGGCTTTTGATTTTGGAAAGCCACCCCAGGATTTCAGTGGCCCCATCTGGCTACTCCTATAAAACATTTCTGGGGGTGCCACTGCTTTTTCCTGTTATTGCCTGCACTGCAGCGAAGAAAACTATATGACAACAATAATGTTTAATGTAACTGGCCCCTCTAACAGAACCACTGGCCCCAATGTTACTGACGCCCCCCCCTCATGCTGTCTGAGTCTGTCAAATGTCAGCACTCATGGAATGCCTCCTGTCCAATTAAAGAATACCTACTTGGTTGGAACTAACTGTTGTTTACACATTTATATGTAAATTATAAACAAAAAACAAGAAAAAATTTATGTAGACACAGCCACCTCTCTAATTGCATTCGCTCTCATTCCCATAGCTATGGTGGTCTCAAGCTAGTATACTACCTTTAAGCACAGAAATGTAGGCTAATATACGAATCATCACAAGCAGAACAGTAATTTTCTTTCAAAGGACATTTTTTAATTGTGTGTAACAGGGTATGAATGCATTGATGTTGGCTAAAACGTATTGTACATTGATGGATGTAAAAAATGACTAAATGTAAATGTAAGGACAACAATTGTATTGTCACTACAATGGCCTTTTGCAAATTTGAATATATTCAAATGTAATGTTTTGGGTCAAGTTAACTCTACATTTTATCCAAACTGAATAAAAGTTACATGAGAAAATAATATTATGATTTTTATAAATAAAAAGGGAAGATTTGCTCAATGATTGCCTCAATGCACTTCATTAAATTTCAGGGGTGTAATTTGTTGGATATAAAAGGTGTAACACAGACAAAGGAAATCAGATTTTCCTGGGGACCCTCTCGTTGCTGCTCCATGCAGTTTTTGGACTTTGAAGAAGTAGAATTTGGACATAGAATATGATCACAACTTTGAAAAAAGTATCCACAACAGTCTCTGTCAGTTGAGTGTCTATATGTAAACTGCAAAGGTAGCCTCACATGACCTCAACTTTCTTACTATGATTGCCTCAATGCACTTCATTAAAACGTACAACAGAACTGAAAGCGGTAATTTAGATGGGGGGAGGGAGGGTTGGGGAGTGTTTCTTGCATAATCTGGTTCTGACATCCAAAACGATCCGAGGCTATTTTTAATTTTTTGCAGATACCAGCATAAAGGATATGGCATAATTAAACAAACGAGTAAATGGCTGGTAATACCATTTGTGTTATATGGTTCTTCCGTTATTCCAAAATAAAACAACGGAAACCACGCATTTCCCCATCATCTGGTTCTGACATCCGAAATTGACAAATCGATATTACGAGCCTATTTTTCATCTTTTGCAGATATCAGCATAAAGGATCACAACATCAATTAATGGCTCGTTATACCATTTGTGTTAGCCTATATGGTTATTTCATTATCCCAAAAAAACGAAACAACCAAAAACAAGCCGTAATACTTAAATGTGTGTTTGAGTTACTAAAATGACAAAACGATCTTACGGCCCTATTTTGCGTTTGTCAACACGGGTTGCAAAATAGAAAAAACAATGGCCACAAGGTACACGGACCCAGGAGGCTTAATAGGTGCGTTCGACATGGACTGCGGCTGCATGAAACGACCGGCGAGAGTAGCCGCTTGCAGTCGGGGAGGAGTTGAAAACGGCTCTGTAAAGTCGGACATTCCAGCTTCTCGTGGTTTGCTGCTAACGTCAGTCATGGCCGATCAAGCGCTGTTTGCTTACTTTACTTTATTTATAATTAAACTTAGTCTTTCCGTTAGTGAAGAGTAAAGAATATATTGTGCTTATTAAAGTTATGCATTGTGCTTATTAAAGTTATGAACTTAGAAGTGTGCTCAGGCTTAAACATTGGGTCTCACACTGAGTGTGGGAAGCAGGCTGTTCTTTGTGTCTCTATCTTTTCATTTTCAGAAACAACCTTGAATCTGGGTGGAGATGGCACCCGAGCAGGTGGGACGCGGAGGCAAGAACAACTCCCTGATGCACGAGAGAACAAGCTCAACCCTCTTTTCATCTTTCTGTTTTAATTGCACTGTATATTATATGCTGGGGAGGGAAAGATAGCCAGTTGGACTTCGTGAACCAGCCCAAACTCTGTTGCGGGTAGGGAAACGTAGACAGCCCCAGAGCTCTGTACTTGTTGATTACCAACTGCTGCATTAAAGCTGATATTATCGGACCTCTGCGACTCCAGACCACTCTTTCTAGAACACAGATTTGTGTCATAGAATACCATCATTACATATTGGAATAGACACATAGATATATGAATCCTTCAAATGGTGACCCCGACGCTGAAAAGAGGGAGTCCAGAGGGTTCCGGCCCGACCGACAGATCGGGAGAAAGACCCATACACCGGTACGAGGAGGCAGACGTAATCGTCAGAGGCGCCTCAACATAAAAAAAGGTAAGCAGACACCTGTTAGGTCAAAGTACTGCTATTCGGAACTGAGAACCAAATTTAGACGATTACTATGTTTCATCGTACCTAATCAGACCAACAGTGGTGGGAAATCAACTGTGTTTACTCGTTGTCCTTGTCCAAGGGGAGGTTAGAGTCCTCTCCAGGGGTTAGAGTCCCTAAACTCGTTGTCTTTGTCCAAGGGGAGGTTAGAGTCCTCTCCAGGGGTTAGAGTCCCTAAATTCGTTGTCCTTGTCCAAGGGGAGGTTAGAGTCCTCTCCAGGGGTTAGAGTCCCTAAACTCGTTGTCTTTGTCCAAGGGGAGGTTAGAGTCCTCTCCAGGGGTTAGAGTCCCTAAACTCGTTGTCCTTGTCCAAGGGGAGGTTAGAGTCCTCTCCAGGGGTTAGAGTCCCTGAACTCGTTGTCTTTGTCCAAGGGGAGGTTAGAGTCCTCTCCAAGGGTTAGAGTCCCTGAACTCGTTGTCTTTGTCCAGAGGGAGGTTATAGTCCTCTCCAAGGGTTAGAATCCCTGAACATTGTCTATTTGTGTGGAGTCAGATTGAGTTTAATAAAAATAGAGAGGAGTGTGGTGTGTTTTTTCCTTTGACCAAGAAGTTAAAGAAATCCCGAGGAGAGTTGGAGAAAGGTGGGGGCTAAAAGAGTCATTTACGTTGAGATGTTACAAAGGTTATCCCAGAGGGTATACCCCTGGTTTATAAATTGGTTCTAATACAATTGGAAGAGTTATACTAGAGCAAAATTAAGTGAATAGACGGTAAACGCTAAACAGCTGTGTTGGTCAAAGAATGGTTTGAGGAAATGTATGTGAAACATTATGAGGAAGCAATTGGAAAGTTACATAAAGGATTGGTTTAGAGAGGATCATGGAAGGTTATGAAATAAAACAAGAACGTTTTGTGGATGTGAAGAGATGATTGGTTTAAACACTGATGTTTTGAAGAGGAAACTATGAATATACTTTGAAGGTATATGGGATAACATTTTAAGTCAAAATAGTAAAATCTAGGGTTTTTAAGAGTTTTGATAAAGGTATTAGATGTAATTTGGTTAAAAATGAGAAAGAGAAAATAACTAAATGTACTTTTATTTGGAGTTTAATTATAATTTGGTTTTAAGTTTTATTTGAGAGTTTTATCAGAGCCTGGCATACTGTTTGGGATAAACAGTTAGGCTGTGATAATGTTGTATTATGAAGAGGGTTATTATAACATTCAGTTCTGAAATAATTTGGGAAGACTCATCAAGTCTGATAAATTGTGGTTATGATGGTTTGAGCTAATTGGCTCGTTTTGAACTGCAGCAAAACAAGTTATGAAGTTCTACCTATCTGACCTTTATAGAAAATATAGTTGGGAAAAATGTTTGGTTAATAGCTACATTAAGAACATGATTTGGTTTATATTTCATTTAAGAAGCATACGGATTCTGGTTTGGCATAATGAAAATTGCTTTGATCATATCTTTGATAAAAAGAGCTGTGATTTGGTAAAATAGAGAATCTAAAACAATATTGGTCTTAAACTTAACTGTTTTAAAAGACAGAAAAGGTTTTTTGGATTGAAAGAAATTAGACTAACAGTTGATTTTCTAAAGAAGGGAACAAAGAAACAGATTGTCATTTCTAGGCATGACTAATAGGAGTTGACTATCAAATGATGATGTATGGTCTTATTAGATGCTGTTACATGTGTTTGCTCAACAATAAGAAAACTGAAGGGTCAATACTGCCTGGTAATTATAGATACAGTATGTTTACTATGTGAATTGAAGTCTTTCCCAGTCCTATACCAGATGCATAACACCATTTGAATTGATTTATTGGAGATCATATGTAATACCACAACTTAAACCTTTCACATAGCATGATGAAGAGGCGAATCAAATGGTTAACCAATTTTATAAAAAATGCTAACTAGAAAAGAGATGTCTTCTGCTAAATTCTGTTCCAGGTGAAGCAGTAAACCAAAGAGTAGAGGAGTCAAACGAGGAGATTGGGTATTGATTAAAGTTATCAATGAAAGGAGGAATCTTATGAAAACTTTAAAATATCCTGTCTTATTTCTGTTTTTTCTATTTGTTTCGAATTTATTTTATTTTATTACAATTCTAAAAGCTTGGCTAAAGTTGTATGTGGTGAAGGGGGCCTGTGAGCATGTCCAGGTCTGCCGTGGATACATGGATGTCGAATGTCCACTCTGTGGAGTGAGTTTTCCCCTATAACATCATTAGGGTTTTCCCACTGTGTCCAGTGTGTCCTCACCACTTGGCCATAACGCTGCATAGTCTCATCATTATTGTTGATTTGTATGCCAACATTGTGTAATCAGTAATGGGATATTTTTTAATTTGTGTTTGTTGTCACACCCTAAAAGGGTGTGAAAGGAGGGATTTATTTGAACTTTAAAAATATCCACTTTAAATCCTTAAATGGGTTCTTGATTTCAATATCTGTGTTTAATCATTGGTGTTTGACTGTTCGCATCTCATTTGACTCAGTTACTGCTTGATCATGGGAGATAAGGTGATGCTGGGACTGTAACTCTTTTCTGCTTCAGGACGAGTCAGACCGGCGGGTCTGACTACCTAACCCCTGTTCTAAGGCCCCATTCCCCTGGAGACCATGTCCCCCCCTTTCTCACTGGATGATCTACCCCTTCCCCTTGAAGACCCTGTCCCACCTGCCCCAATACATCATCAGATGTTCGGGGAAGCCTGTTGTACATTTATGGACAGGACCATTCAAGGTCATCGAGAGAACCTCGCACGCCCTAAGGGTGCTGGGGAAAGGAAGTACGTGGTACCACTGGAGCATGTGTTGTGCTGCTCCAGAATCCAGTTGTACGTTGCAGGAGTTGGTGGAGAAGGGCCAGTGAACCTTTTGCTATTGCTACGAATGTGAGAGTCCGGAAAAGAGGGTTACGACTAGGTCAAGAGTGATACTGCTTGACCACACTAGAATAGTACTGGACTAAGAAGGTTTCCGCTATTTTACTTAAGAGTGGGCTATATCAATATCAACATGATTGTTGCTCTATCCCGTGTATCAGGTCCCTGTGCAACCAGATCATTGGCTCAGCTGTGGAGAACCCAAAGACGGGGTTCCAAATGCCGTTGCTGGGGCTGGCTGACCAGGACGAGGAGGCGGTGGTTGGTCCGGGCTATGTTGATTGATCTCTGGTGTTTTCAGAGATCAAAAGAGGGATTAAAGAATATATTGTGCTTATTAAAGTTATGCATTGTGCTTATTAAAGTTATGAACTTAGAAGTGTGCTCAGGCTTAAACATTGGGTCTCACACTGAGTATGGGAAGCAGGCTGTTCTTTGTGTCTCTCTTTTCATTTTCAGAAACAACCTTGAATCTGGGTGGAGATGGCACCCGAGCAGGTGGGACGCGGAGGCAAGAACAACTCCCTGATGCACGAGAGAACAAGCTCAACCCTCTTTTCATCTTTCTGTTTTAATTGCACTGTATATTATATGCTGGGGAGGGAAAGATAGCCAGTTGGACTTCGTGAACCAGCCCAAACTCTGTTGCGGGTAGGGAAACGTAGACAGCCCCAGAGCTCTGTACTTGTTGATTACCAACTGCTGCATTAAAGCTGATATTATCGGACCTCTGCGACTCCAGACCACTCTTTCTAGAACACAGATTTGTGTCATAGAATACCATCATTACATATTGGAATAGACACATAGATATATGAATCCTTCAAGAGGCGGACTAAAACCCTTTCTTCAACACATTTTTAATTCAATTAAACTGTTTGGTCCGGATTTCAGCGTTGGCGAAACTGAAGGTGTCAGAATAATTACAAAACGAATGGTCGGGCCAAGATGGCGCCGATGTAACGTGCCTTTTTAAGCCGAGGGAAACTTCTGTGCAGAACTTAGTCGTATTTACCCATTTAACACATACATCGTGCTAATGTATTACTAATGATCAAGTTGTTTAACTAATTGTGATTTTTTAACCAGGAAGGCCCAAAACATTTTTGTTTCTGAGTTTGCACCGTTAAACTGAGGCACCAGGCAACTAACTACTTTTTTAGCTAGCTACTGGCTAATGTCTGAAATGTCGTTGTCAACAAATGTTTCACAACTCCCTACGGAGACAGAAGATATTGATTCGTCTTTTAATCCCGACAGCCTGAAAAGAGATCACGACTATCTCAAACACTCAAAGGAACATGACTATTGTGACTACCGATTTGACACCGATTGAGTCCCCCTCTTGCAGCCCTTTATCTAAAAAGATGTCTCACTCTCGCCGGCGCGACTCAGCACTAACGTGTCTAATGCTGATATCCTCGCAGCAATTGAAAAGGTTGGTTAAAGGCAAGATGAGTTCCTGGTAAAGCTACAAGCTGTTGAAAGTTGCGTCAAAGATAACACAACCTCAATTCGTGAGCTTACATCTTCCCTGGAGTTTACTGGTCAGGAGGTGGAGGACATGAAGGGGAAGGTGATAATGATGGGCATTCCGGCTCTTTTTCGTGAGCCGGCTCCTATGGCTCAGCTCACTAAAAAGAGCCGGCTTTTTTGGGTCCCGAACGGCTCTTTAAAAAATACATGTTTTAACTATGAATTTGACTATGATAGGTGTGAAAACAATTTGAATTAAATTATGAAATCATACTCGACCGTAACCACATATCTTTAAAAATGCATTGATTTGTCATGGCTCTCCTCCGAGTTGACTACTCTCTCACTGTGTGTGAGTTGGCTCGGCCCTCCCTCATGCAGGATTGACAGGAACAGAATGTGAGGATGATCGTGTGCGCCTTTAAGCCTACAAGTATTTTTTTTGTTGTTCTTTGAATTAGTCAATTATTTTAAATACAATTAAAATTCATTATTTCATAATCATTTAGTTTTTATAGGCTGTATTAATCTATTAAAAATAGAGTCGGCTCTTCAGATATGCGAGCCAGCTCCCGATGTTCACCTTCAAGAGCCGGCTCTTAGAGCCGGATCGTTCGCGAACGACCCATCACTAGAAGGTGAGAGGCTTGGAGCAAAAAGTGAAAGCCGCAGGATCTCAAAACAAGGCTCTCCGTGACAAGGTAGACGAGTTGGATGCATACAAAAGGAGATGGAATCTCAAGATCTCTGGTGTTCCTGAACGGGAAGGGGAAAATGTGAAAATAACTGCGATAGACTTGTTTGCTAAAGTGTCACCTGGAATTGGGGACTCGCTTCAAAGTACGGTCGATGTTGCACATAAACTCGGCCAGAAAAACGCGAATGTAGGCTCACGTCGCATCATTGTACAATTCACCTCCCGCACACACAGTGACAGGATATGGTCTGATGCTAAACACTTAAGTTTTAAGGCAAAAGAAGATAAAGATTCTCGAAGACTTGACAGACCGAGTTAAGGAGGCAAGAAGCAAACTATGGCCCCTCGTGGAACAAGCAAGGAAGGAGGGAAAACGGGCTGGCTACAGTGGTCCTTTTGCCTTCATTGATGGAAAAAGATTCTCCGCTGGTGATACGTGATCGAGATTAGTAGCCTACCTGTTACGTTATAATATCCTTATAAGGATCGATCTGTTATTTTATTTTTTTACCGTTTTCCTGATATAAGTTTTGTTACTAAAAGTATGAATGTTATGACGCTAGGCTATTGGCATCTATATTGATATGTAAGGGAGTCAGATGGCTGAGCGGTGAGGGAGTCGGGCTAGTAATCTGAAGGTTGCCAGTTTGATTCCCGGCCGTGCAAAATGACGTTGTGTCCTTGGGCAAGGCACTTCACCCTACTTGCTTCGGGGGGAATGTCCCTGTACTTACTGTAAGTCGCTCTGGATAAGAGCGTCTGCTAAATGACTAAATGTAAATTAATACCCATATTCTAAATGCCGTTGATGTTGCTGTTTGCTTTAAGTTTAAATACGATTGGTCGATTATTACTAGATGCAAAATTTCTAAATTTCAGAAATGTACGATGGGTAATGTGTAAGTTTTGCATTCCATATACTACTACTTTCAGCACACCTTTCAAAACACTACCACTAGGGTAGTTACTCAGACTTCCTTTACCTTTAGAGTTTAGTTGCTGTTGCAACTTTTCCAGTTCAATGTCACAGCTTCAACTGTCTTGTTTTTCTTTAAATGTAAGGGGGATTCGTGAAGGCACTAAAAGGAAACCTTTATTTCTTTTCTGTAAAGAGCAAAAAAAGGATGTCTACTTTTTACAAGAAACACATTCATCTCAAGAAGATGAAACTTTCTGGCATAACCAGTGGGGAGGGAAAGCTTTATTTTCTCATGGCACTACTCACTCTTGTGGAGTTTCAATTATGTTTGCTATTGACTTTCATGGATCTATTCTCACTCATCAAAAGGCAATATATATCAGCATTAGTGATGGGTCGTTCGCGAACGATCCGGCTCTAAGAGCCGGCTCTTGAAGGTGAAGAGATTCTTTTCTGGGGCTTCTGGGCTTTCTATCAATCATAGTAAGAGCGAAATAATGACTGTACACCTGTTGGATAAGACCTCTATTGGTGGCCTAGCTGTAAGGCAATCAGTGAGGTATCTTGGTATTGTGATTAGCAGGTCTCCCATTGAGAGAATTTATCTGAACTTTGCTCAGAAGATAAAAACAGCTAAGACTATTTTTAATTGTTGGTTGCAAAGAGATCTTTCTATATATGGCAGAGTTTTATTGTCTAAAGCAGAGGGACTATCAAGATTAGTATATCCAGCATTATCTCTATATATTGATCCAAAGACATGTGCGGCCATTAATTCACTCCTATTCAAGTTCATTTGGAAAAACAAAACAGAATATGTACGTCGCAAAACAATCACCCAAGCTTACTCAAAGGAGGCTATAACACTTTAGATTTTATTAGTGTGAATAACACATTTAGAATCAATTGGCTTAAGCACTGCGTACATCAGAACAATGATCCTTGGTTTTATATCCAAAATTTGATATTTGAACGATGTGGTAGTCTTCAATTCTTACTATCTTGTAATTTCAAATGTAGTAAACTACCCGTAAAATTGGCCAACTTTCACAAACAAGCTCTCTACGCCTGGAAATGAGCTTTTAATCACAATTTCTCTCTCCACAAATGTATTATATGGAACAATCAGTATGTGTTGTGTAGGAATAAGTCAATTTTCTTCTCCAATTGGTTTAAGGATAATATTTTCATTTTAGATCTGTTAAATGACAGTGGAGATCTATATACATTTGAGGAACTTACTCAAAAGACTGGTGCACACCTGTCACGTAAAGAATATGAAAAGGTTGTTAAAAGTATCTCAAATAAATTGTTATTTCTTGTAAAGACCCAGACCTCATATGGGTCTTTCACGGGTGAGATGCCTCGATTGTCAATTAATGGGTTAGACCTTACTGACAGGAAATGTAATAATCTTCACATCAGGCAATCAATATCGATGATTCACAGTGACTCTCACAGAGCACTTCACTTTTGGAAATCTAATTTCTCTGAAATGGTGATAGCGTGTGTGGTCAGATCCGCATAGATTTTTTATTTCAAATAAAACTAAAGAAGATCATATGAAGATCTTACATAAATATTACCCTTGCAACGCCTTCTTAAATAAATTTAAACCAGATATTTCACAGCTATGCTGTTTTTGCTCTGGTCAAGATGAGTCCATTCTTTATCTGTTTTATAGATGCACATTTTCACGGAAGTTCTGGACGGATGTTTTGACGCAAATATTTACGTGCCAACAAATTGGTACATATCTCTGAAGAAATGGTTTTGTTTCTGAACTCCAATACTGGTTGTATCTTTATAGACATCACAATTAAATGATTATGTCTACTTAGTAAATTTCATATTCATAAAGCAAGAGTACTCCATTTCAAGCCCAATTTTAATTTGTTCCTCTTTGAACTTAAAATGCTATTTGAATCTATTTCTAAATTACACAATAAAAAAGCTATTAAAACTTCTAAAATTTTAGATCAAATCTGTGGTAACACAGACTAATTAGAGAAATTATGTCGATATGCTTTCCTATAATGATGTTGGATTTCTATTTTATTTTGATTATTTTTTATATTGTGTCGTATATCCCCTTGCATACATTATTAATTCATTGAAGTGTTTCTAGTGTCTGCAGATTTGTTATGTTTAATCTGACACAAATACTTTTGTTACGTAAGTGAACATGTAATTGTTGAACACTGTATTACTGTATTTGCAAACAATGTTGAATAATTAAAAAAAAAAGAATAATTACAAAACACGCGTCAAAGTTGTCGTGTGTGAGTCTGGCCAATCATGAAATAGCTGTGTCGTCATTATAACCCTTGCAGTTGCTCTTGAGAAAATCGGCTACACAGCCGGCAGTTCTCGAATCCATCTCACGGTACGTTGATGGCTACGTCACAGTGACCTAGCCTTGGCGCCGTCTCAAGTCGGACAAAAAGTCTAACCAGAATCAGAGAACTGCCACTCTCGGGAAACTTCCGGGTTCTGAACTGGTTGCAGTTCCACTCTAGTTCCATATGAGGGCGCTAACGGTCGAGTGCAGAATGAATGGAGGTCTATGGAGCTATACCCCTCAAAATCCACTTTTGTCAGGATATAATTTTTTGTCTAGTAATTTGAATTCTGAATTCGGAAGGGGAGGCAAAAAAAAATACACTCCACTGGGTGATAGATTTTTTTTAAAATCGCCTTTCTGTTCTAAAAAGCCTTTTAAAATGTAATTGACGTCATACACATTGTACGGCCTGAGATACTGCTTGACGGCAAGCTCTGGTTACTTCCACTTTTCTCTTGAGGCATCGACAACACAGCTGACAGGTTAGGCTCACCCTGTCAATACACATGCTAGAAAGAGTTTTGGTTTGCTAATGTTGTTGCTAATGCTCTGACATTCTGGTTCTGCTTCGGATGCCATCAAGCGGGATCTCTGGTCGTAGTCAGTCCTTCACTAACCAAATCAGCATTCGTTAGCAGAATGCTAGAGTGTTATGGGCAACAACGACTTGCCCTGTAAGAAATCAAAAGGACAAATACTCGTTCATTCAACTTTCGACCTATAATCCATGTTGAATATGCAAAAACTACAATCAAATCTGAGATTTCTCAACGACAATCAAGTGAAAGAGACACATTTAGCCGTTTAGCTCCATAGACTCCCATTCATTCTGCACTCGACCGCGATCACTCCCAGGGGAACTCTGGTGGAACTGCAACAAAATTTGGTACAATGGGGCTTAATAGGGAGTGGCCAGGCTCTCCTTAAACAGGCTCTGCCAGAATTCACTGTTTCAAGTCAGCCGCCTGCAGCCGGCTGCAGCGCTGCATGAAGTCAGTTAATGTCGAACGTACCTAATGTGTCAAGGGTCAGACGAATCAGAAGTAGGGAAAAGAAAGTAGCCAATCAACGAGTCGTCCGATGATCATGTGACATACTATGCTTACTACGTAGTTTTTCTGCGACTGTGGTAACAACTGAAGTCCATGTGAATGTCGTCGGTTACATCCCACATCCTCATTTGAAAGGTAAGTACAAGGTAAAAACAAGTTGAGATTATTTGTGGTCGGCATTGTTCACAGGAGTCGAGGCGTTTATAGTTAGTTTTAAGATGAAGCATACCTGTCTAGTGCATCTTGTAAGTGCAGCGCACCTCTTTCTTGACAAGGTCAGAGTTGCTTCACGAATGTAGTCAGAGGCATCGTTTATCACATTGATTTAACATTTGAGTTTGCCGAGGCATCTTATGAACATTATAGCTAGTTGTGGATAAATGCCTACGGTAAGTAGTGTTGCTAACTACTTACCGTACGTGAATTTGGGTTTATGTAAGGTTTCCAGCGTAGATGTTACACAACTAGGGTTGCCAACTTTGTCACTACTAAATAGCCTACGCCGTTGTTACGTCCCAACTGGTTCCCAATTTAACTGGTTCCCCAGCTGTGCGTGCACCTATCAGTCTGCCTCTATCACCAGATTCGTCACAAATTCACAAACATATTACTGGCGATTTTCAAGTCGGATCTCATATTTGCTGCGGCTGCGAAGGATTCGATCGCACTAGAGCAAAAATACGTGCGCACGAAAGTGTTGATTTACACCGCGAGCCATATCAGCTCACAAAATGTTGCTAAATCGTTATGTATTTGTTAACTATGTTGGCCTTCAGGTAACATTTTGATTTGGCTTCTTCTGAATCAACTGTTTCCCATAGACACTACCCGCATGTAAGCTACTATATGCACGTATTTGGGGTTGTTTCGAGGCAATAGCCGTATTTTCCACGACATCACAGTTCCTTCTGACACCACATATTAAAAATTCATACTAAGAACGTTACTGCTAACCCAGACAATTTACATTTACATTTAGTCATTTAGCAGACGCTCTTATCCAGAGCGACTTACAGTAAGTACAGGGACATTCCCCCGAGGCAAGTAGGGTGAAGTGCCTTGCCCAAGGACACAACGTCAGTTGGCATGACCGAGAATCGAACTGGCGACCTTCGGATTACTAGTCCGACTCCCTAACCGCTCAGCCACCTGACTCCACAATACGATCAAAATACGCGTAACACAACGTGGAAACATTAGTTTCCTATGCGATTTCGTGTAGCCTATGGCTGTGTTTCTTCGCTATATCTTTTGAAATCAATTCATTTCATAATTATATATTCTGAACAAATGTAGTGAGCACTACATTACAGCCATTCACGCCACAATAAATGGAAGCTAAGAAAATAAAAGAATCAAGTGGGATTCGACCCCACGAGCAAAAACACATGCATTGGTATAATCCGTTGCATCACACCGCAAGCTACTGAAGCACATGAGTGTTTTAGGAATTCAGTCATGTATTTGTTAACTACGTTGGCCTTCAGGCAACATGTTTTGGTTCTTCTGAATCAACTAGTTACCGTAGACACTACCCGAATGTAGGCTACTCATCACGTATTTGGAGTTGTCTCAAGGCAATAGCCATATTAACCACGATATCACAGACCCTTAATGACACCACATATTGCGAAGCACTACTACTTATGTGACCCTTCATTACGGGTCAACCTTAATGAAGGGTCCTCGACAACCTCAACAACCAACCTCAATTCTCAAGGAAGATAAGGAAAAACCCATCTACCCGGCTTCCCTGTTATGTTGTGCCAATCACATGGCACCAGCCTGTGGCTACCATTGCTTAAACTGACATTTGTTTTTCTGGGAGTTTTTCCTTGTCTTCCTTGAGAATTGAGGTTGGTTGAGGGGCAAATCTATGGGCACATGTGAAGCCCTCTGTGACTGCTTGTAAAAAGGGATATTCAAAGGAGATTTGACCATTGTTTATAGTACTTCATACAAACATGTGTCGTGCTTCACATAATAAAGACAATATGATGGCATTACATGTGTGTGTGTTTGTTTGACATCAAATACAAATGTATGTATTATAGAAACCTCACAATGTTACCTGGATGCTAGTCACAAATAAAATTGGACACCTTCAGTACTGTGTTGCGGGTAGAATATTACTACATGCATAGGCTAGGCTACTACTCGGCAGTGTTCGCATTTAAGTTGATATTGTCAGCGACAATCTAAGTATTACTTTGCAGTATGTGGTGTCATTAAGAGGCTGTGATATCGTGGTAAATATGGCTATATATTGCCTCGAGACAACCCAAAATACGTGATGAGTAGCCTACATTGGGGTAGTGTCTACGGTAGTTATTTCAGAAGAACCAAAACAACATGTTGCCTGAAGGCCAACGTAGTTAGTAAATACGTGACTGAATTACTGAAATTCCCATGTGCTTCAGTGGCGTGCGGTGTAATGCAATGAACTACAATGATAGAATGTTTTTGCTCGTGGGATCAAATCCCACTCGAATATTTTGTTTTTCTTAACTTCCATTTATTATGGCGTGAATGGCTGTAATGTAGTGCTCACTACATTTGTTCAGAATATAAAATTATGAAATGAATTGATTTCAAAAGATATAGCGAAGAAACACTCAGCCATACACGAAATCGCATAGGAAACGAATAGACCCATGTTGTTTCAAATGGTTACGCGTAGGCTATTTTGATCGTATTTTCTGGCTTAGCAGCGACATTCTTAGTATTAATTTTTAATATGTGGTGTCAGAAGGAGCTGTGATTTCGTAGAAAATACGGCTACAGCCTCGAAACAACCCCAAATACGTGATTAGTAGCCTACATTCGGGTAGTGTCTATGGGAACCAGTTGTTTTAGAAGAATATAAAACAAGATGTTACCTGAAGTCCAACGTAGTTAATACGTAACAATTGACCAAATCTCTTAAGAGCTAGAATAGCTCGCAGTGTAAAACAATGGGCTTTGGTGTAATGTGTTTTTGCTCTAGAGCAATCGAATCCCACTTCATGCAAGCCTGCAAATGTTTTATTTTGTCTCCATTTATTTTGTCATGAATGGATGTAATGTAGTGCGTACGTAGCCTATACTTTCATATTTGCCGCAGCAAATATGCGATCCGACTTGAAAATCGACAGTAATATGTTTTTTGTGACGAATCAGGTGATAGAGGAAGACTGATATGTGAACGCACAGCTGGGGAACCAGTTAGCGTGGAAACCAGTTGGGCGACAACACCGGAACAAAAGGTGGCCTGCCGCAGCAGTGCGGGTATGTTTGACAGTGTACTGTTTGAAGCCATTCGTCATAACGATAGCTAGATTAATTGGCGCATTTTCCTAACGTATACAAAGCGTTTGAGGGGAGGGGGACTGATGACAGGGGTCGGTGATCATTCTCATGTGTCGTGACCAGCACTGCTGCTGTTGTATCAGTCAGTGGTTAGAGCAGCCTAGCAGCCAATACATATGGGATAAGGGAGGTCACGTATGGGACAAATCAATTAGGCCTAATATAAGGGACCTCCCGGCTAATACGGGACATTTGGCCACCCTTTACACAATCCTATTCTGCAGGTTTTTAGTTACATAACTAGTTTTATTATCATAGTCAATTTTGAATGACCCGAAGATCGATCTACAATTTGCCCACCTGATTGATCATTAGGGACATGCCATCTTTAGTGTAAATTGTTTGACATATTAGCTACTACTGTATTTTACATATTTGTCCCACAGAATTAATTTGACAAATGAGTGGTCAATGCAGTGAAAAGAAAGATGCTTTTTTTCTTTGTCTTTCCAGACCAGGAGCCTCATTTATCAAGCGTGCATAGAAATTGTTCTTACGTGGATGTTTTAAATATTCCCACGACAGTTCAAGGTGCGATTTATCAAACATTCGTACGAGCGGCGTACGCACACTTCTAGGAGATTTTCCTTGATAAATCTCACCTGTTCTGATAAGCTTGTGCACAAACAAGTAAGTATTTGCATACGAAACGGACCATATTATCTAAATTAGTTGAATCACCACCAATAAAAAGGGAGCTAACAAGTTCAACTAGATATTGGTAATGAAAATGTAGCAAGAAAAGAAAGGAAAGAAAAATAAATTTGTGCAACCACAACATTTTATTTGGAACACTTACCGGTGCTTTGACGGTTTGACCACCAAAAAAAAAAATATTGTTTGGGAAAAGGTAGCGATTGCTGTTAACGCAGCTTCTTCTCAGAGGCGCTCGTTGGCAGAAAAAACACAAAAAAAATTGTTTGATTTAAAATCAAGTGCGAAACAGGCCGTAGCTGTACACAGGCGTGTCCAGGAAATTGATGTAGGCTACTGACGGGATTTACTGATGATCGTGTGTAAAATATCAGGCATCGTTTGACTGATGGAGGGTTGTGAGATGCCAGACCGATCAGCAAGCTTAAGCTTTAAGTGCCCGTCGCCAAGATAGCCAAGGTGGATAGCACCTGAATGTGCACTGGAATGGCATTCGTTCTCCTTGTTTGTCTTTGTAAATTTGGTCCTAGATCCTTGCATAATTCCACTAAAATGGGTTTAGGGAAACGATGCTAATGAGCCACTCACTTCTTTGTACGAAAAAGTCATTGCCACTCTTGACGAAATGCAGCGTGTGCTAAATCTTCTAAACACAGCTAGATCTGCCATCTTCATATTAGATATGCCGTGTTAATTGACCATCTTTTATAGTGGTCCATGAGCATATTATTGTTGTATCATACATTACACTACGGTACGTCAATTCGACAATATTAACAACTCCCTTTATGGTGTTCAATTATATAATTACGATATTTCATGAATTCAATATTTCATGGAAATCCTTGCGAAATGCTTTTATTATTGATTTAAATCTTATAGGCCTAAATAGAGTTCCCGTGTTCACAATGCAATTGCCTTGTTTCACCACTTGGAATTGTTCATACTCAGCTACGCATAGTATTGACCATTCTTAGATTTATGCACACTTCCAAGAAATCTCTTGTCATGATAAATCGCAACTTTTGCATGGATCCATTCGTACGCACGGTTTCCGCACATATTAGTGCATACAAACGGTTGATAAATGAGGCCCCTGGTTCTCATGTCTGATTCTCTGTTGAACTTTCTGCGTCTCTCCCTCAGGTGAAGGTGATTCTGGCTGCCATATTGTGAACAAGTTTCTCTGGTCTGGGTGCTTCAACTGTGCTCCTCCATGACCAGC
Source organism: Osmerus mordax (assembly GCF_038355195.1). Taxonomy (NCBI): domain Eukaryota; kingdom Metazoa; phylum Chordata; class Actinopteri; order Osmeriformes; family Osmeridae; genus Osmerus; species Osmerus mordax. The sequence continues at coordinate 15,686,071 of NC_090055.1, forward strand.
CGTCTACTTGGCCGATATGCCCGTCTTCTATCCAGGGCTTCACCTAATTCTCAGGCCACAACTGCCCGCTTATCTGCCCCTCCAGCTGCGCCTACAGAGACACTATGGGCCCATGCCTGGATGGGGCCTTTGGGGAGGCCACTGTGTGAAGGCAGGAGTGTGGCCAAGGATGAGAACTTTCCGACAGTCCCCAAACGCACACAGCTCGATGAGCTTCTAGAGACGGCGGAGTCTCAGCAGGATATCCTGTTAGCTTGGGCTGAGCGAGGAGGAAATGGCAACCAAGCTGCAGTGGCCATGGTCAGATTATCTCAGTGCCAGAAAGGGGGCTCTGAATTAAACCAATCAGAGTTGTTGAAGGATCCCAGGCTGCAGGATATGATGGATACGGTTGCTGGACAGGTAGGCGGAGCTGTGTGGTGGTGTGTAACCACTGTCAACTTGGACTCAAGGAGACACAGACACCTTCAAGTTAATTTATGTCGTTTATGGTATCTGTATTAGAAAGATACAGTACAGTAGCAATAGCCTGCACTGTTGAATGGACATGCTGGCAACAAACACTGGTGGGCACAGAGTTGCAGAAATCTCTCAACTACAGTTGCTACAACTGGCAAGACGATAACAGAGCCTGTCTAAGGAGAGCCTGTCCATTCCCTATAAACCAGCATTTTCAAAACCGAGCGTTTCAGCTTTCATTTTCTCAAAGGCAGAGAAGAATACCCAGGGCTTGGTTTACACCTATCGAAATTTCTAGCCACTGGGGAACCAAAGGCAGGCTAGGGGAACTCATATTAATGTTAAATAACCTCCTAAAGTGAACATTTCATGTCATGGGACCCTTAAGCCGCAGTTGCAGTTACACCAGAGTTCCACTGGAGGTGATCGCGGTCGAGTTCAAAATGAATGGGAGTCTATGGAGCTAAATGGGTACATTTGTCTCTTTTGCCTGATTGTCATTGAGAAATCTCAGATTTGATTGCAGGTTGTGCATGTTCAACATGGATTATAGGTCGAAAGTTGAATGAAGGAGTATTTGTCCTTTTGATTTCCTACAGGGTGAGTGTTGTTGCCCATAACACGCTAGCATTCTGCTAATGAATGCTGATTAGTTAGTGAAGGACTGACTAGGACCAGAGATCCCGCTTGATGGCATCCGAAGCGGAACCAGAATGTCAGAGCATTAGTAACATTAGCAACAACATTAGCAAGCCAAAACTCTTTCTAGCATGTGTATTGACAGGGAGAGCCTAACCTGTCAGCTGTGTTGTCGATGCCTCGAGAGCAAAAAGGAAGTGACCAGAGCTTGCCGTAAAGCATTATCTTTGGTCGTACAATGTGTATCACGGCATTGACATTTTAAAAGGCTTTTTAAGACAAAAAAGCGACTTTACATGTGTACTTGTGTATTATTTTTTTGCCTCCCCTTTCGAATTCAACATTCAAATTACGAGACTAGAGAAAATATATCCTGAGAAAAGTGGATTTTGAGGAGTATAGCTCCATAGACCTTCATTCATTCTGCACTCGCCAGTTAGCGCCCTCACATGGAACTAGAGGGGAACTGCAACCAGTTCAGAACCTGGAAGTTTCCAGAGAGTGGCAGTTCTCCCCTATTAAAGGCCATATGGCAGGTTAAACGCTACTGTTAATTAATGGGTACATGAAGCACTCAAGATATGTATATCCTTTAAAATATCTCCAAATGGTGTCTCCAAATGGTGTTAAAGACCAGTTTTTTTTGTTTTTGGTGTTAGCATTAGCATATTAGCTAATTGCATATTGCAATTCGGCGATGACGTCATGTTGGGGAGTCGTGGAGGAGAGTAGCCTCAGCCTAGTACTAGAACTATGGCGACTGACTGGGATGAAGAAGAGGTGGCAAAAAACACTAATGTGTATGATGGCCCACAGCCGTATAATTTTGAACCAAGTAGACATGAGAGGGCAAATGAGGAATTGCCGAGACCTGATGGCCGTGAAAGCCAATTAAATGGATGGTCCGAGGACAATGAGTGGAGAGTTGTTGAAGTGTCCTGGTGAGTTGCTATCATTTAGCAACACAGCAACGAGCTCTGGAGCTTGTCTACGAACAGCAGTGCACATATACAAAAAATAGTTTTTACTGTCAGTGAATAGCACCTAGTGAAAGTCGTTTTTCTTATATCTAGTGACAGTGATCATTCAGGGTCTGACATGAACTTTTTGAGGCAGGACAAGTAGCCTACATTTACGTTTCACTTTTCCATGAACAAAAGTCACGTCCAGGTAAAGATTGTGCCTTTGACCAACGAAGAGGAGCTGTAATATTATACAAATGATAACAATTTAGGTGTTTTTTTTATTTGTTACATTAAACATTGACACAATTTCTGCAGAATGAAACACTTATGTACTGTATTGCAGCTTCGTCCCAATATCTCTACAGACCGTGTAGCTAGTTTAATGCTCAACACTTGAACGGGGGCTTATTACTTGAAAGAGGAATTATTTACTGCGTCTTCTCAGTTACACTATCAGGGCATGGAAATACTGTTACTTGCTAAAGTAGGCAAATGGCTAGTAGAACAAACATTTCATAATAATTTCAGTCAATAAAACAGCTGCAAGACCCAGTGAAATGTTATATACAGCTAGCAAACTAATGTTAGCTAGCATCGCTAACGACATTGGCTAACTCAACTTCGGTAGGCTATCCTCAGTATTTGCAAGCTGGCCAGTGCAAGTAACATGGCATTTTATTTTGTTTGAGTTTAAACTTGTCCAGTGGGGCAAGTATGCTACATTTCTCTTCCACTTGTCCCGGTCAATCATGTCGTTAGCTGTAGTTCAGATAAGTAGACTAATACTACCGGTAAACTTATCTAGATCTAGAAGACATCATGCTAGCTATGGGCTAACTTGCCAGTCCCACCTAGAAATCCCCCCCCAAGATCATCCCCAATTAAATATTTTCCCCAATGTTGTAAACACATTTCGTTTTGATGGTACTAGCAGATACCATATTAGACATTCTCTGGTACTAGCCTAGTGTTTATTTCTAATGTATTTCAATGGTCTCTAAGCGGGCTTTGGTCTGTCGTCTCCCCAAAGTGACGTCATGCAATGCATTGTGGGAGAAAGAAGAATCATTGCAAAAAGTAGCTACTTTTTCTTTTGTGACACCATACAACATCAAATACAATGGATAACAGTTTAAATGTTTATTACCAACAAGCAAATAGCGCAAATTTGTTGGAAAAATAAACCTGCCATATGGCCTTTAAACATTCTCTGTAAAGTGGACCTGGAACGAGTTTTAAGTTCGCCACACCACAGAATAATGTGTTATCCAAACTACCCATCCAAATTCGAATGAAAAAATAACACCGACAAGTATGTTAAATTAGGCTTTGAAATCGTGAAAAAATCAGCAGTCTTCTCTGCTTGAGACTGGGGGGGCGTGTCGCCTGAAAGGAGCTGAAGCTCCGCTGCCTAGAGTGCCTACCTCCGTCCCAGATAATGGACGCTATGTCAAGCCGAACAAAACCATATAGAATTAGAATGTATTTGTTCAATGAGTGAAACATACAGTTGCATATAAATGAAATGTTCCCGTGAGCTGTGACAGTAAAAATGGACACCAGAGACAGCAGACAGTGAGCTCTCCAACTAGGCTACTTCTAACAAATTAGCTACCATTTCACCAAAATACCATCATTCTACACCGAGTAGCCTAATATCAATTTAGCGGTTTGCACTAACTCATAGCAGAGATAACTCTGGAAAAGTTATATAGTATAATTATAACTACAGAGGGTACAATTTCTGGGGAAATTGTAGGGTGTGCTTGCTTGCGTCGGTTGCACAGGGGTCCGTTTTTGAATGACATTTTTACAACTGATATTTCTGTATATTTTATATAAAAATGCATACTTATTATTTATAAAGATTACATAGATTTAAAAGCATTTTTTTTGCTGCTCATTTACAACTGAAAATACGAGTGAAGTGTAGAATGAAATAGATGTCTTCTCATTTCCCCTGCAAGAGGCAGCCTCAACGTTGAATCAAAACGAATACATTTGGCAGACCGGTGTAAAAATTGACCTAATCTCTATGACTTAAACGTCATTTTAAGTGTTTCCCTTCTCATGATATTTTCAGGCATTTAGCCTACTCATTGCATTCATTCATTAATAAAGAACCCCCTTTGAAGATTATTCTACGACGTTACCCGGTAGTAGAAAATGGAATCGCGATTCAAACAGTACCATCTGCTAACTGAAAATATGCCCCCAAAAACGTAAATAAGCTTGACATTTATTTAGTGGAAAATCGCTCATTCATAAAAAGCTCACTGGTAGCGATCATTGTCAGTAACAACGCAAAATGCGATATAGCCCTGTGTGGAGAAGCTGCCCCGGTAAATTCTACTACTACAGTACAGTACTAGACTACTGCTGTGTTCGTCTTGGTAGCGATTGCGTTGGTTGAATTCGATTTAACGTTCCGTTGTACGGTTTAGGCTGAAATTAATTATTTTCATGAACAGATTGACAAAGTTTATGCTGTGGCAATGAAGTTCAGGTTAGTAGTTAGATAGACTTTTGATTTAAGTAAGGGGAGTGCCGAACATGTTCTGTCGCCGTTTGACTTCCTAAACAGCTGTGTACTGTAGATGTTTTTGTAGTGTGTCTCGCGTGAGCTACAGCGTTGCAGTGAGCTACACTGGTTTGAAACCACAGGTAATGGTAATTTCACCAACAAATCGTTTACTAATGTCAGAATAAATCCTACAACGAAAATGTATATGTGAGGAATGTTTATTTTAACGATTGAAAACAGATACATCATAGACTTGATGTCATGATGCTAATACTTCAGTGAAATAGTAGACTACTGTTTCCGAAAGTAGATGTACTTCCTTAAGAATATCAGCTTATATTGTACATTACACATCACAATTGTGTGTCATATCACAAAGTAAAATGAGTAAATAGTTATCACCCTGGCCTCTTTTCTTGTGGCGTTTCTGCAGCTGCCTTGCAGTAAAGCTATAGTTAGCCTAGCTATCCCCCAAGTTAACAGATGCGGAACGAATGTTCTGCCAAAGGTAGTCACGCGTGTTTTCGTGACGTTAGTGACGCAGTGACGTTAGTAACGTCAGTGACTGTGGCTAGCAAATTAGCCACCGTTAGCTTCACTTTTCGCCACAAAAACTTAACTTAAGCCTAAACCATGCAACGGAACGTAAATTCCAATAGAAGCAACTCAATCGCTACCAAGACGAAACTTTTGACACCTACGTTGTCTATGTAGGCCAAATATTGACTGAGTTTTAGGGGGGCAAAAAAAAATAAAAAAAATAATATATACATTTACATTTAGTCATTTAGCAGACGCTCTTATCCAGAGCGACTTACAGTAAGTACAGGGACATTCCCCCGAGGCAAGTAGGGTGAAGTGCCTTGCCCAAGGACACAACGTCAGTTGGCATGACCGGGAATCGAACTGGCAACCTTCGGATTACTAGTCCGACTCCCTCACCGCTCAGCCACCTGACTCCCTACATGTGAGAGAACAAAGGTTGTGCCCTTGCCAAAGGCAAAGCACACCCAATAATAATATATATGTGAGAGAACAAAGGTTGTGTCCTTGCCGAAGGCAAAGCACACCCAACAAGCACACAGAACTGAGTGATGAACTGCTGGCGGCGGTGGATGGTCCAGGTGCGACCGGAGGATGAACGGCCGGAGGGCGATGCTCGGTACGGCTCCGCGCTGCAAGAGAAGACGTGTGTTGGTGAACCCCGTCTGTCTCTGGTCCATGTTAAAACTGTCTGCTGTGAAATGGTCAGTGCAGAGGCGGCTGTTGGAGTTTATCCGAAGCTTTCCATGAGCGTGGCTCTTCACAAAATCTATCCACCTATTTTTCCTTTCATTATCAATAGGGAACTTAAATGTTGGAGTTCTTGCATCCAGGGAAGATGCAGTTGCGGGTGGTGGGAGACATCCAGAAGCTAGGTAGCTAGCTGATGTAGGCTACAGTAACAGTACAGCAGGAGGAGCCATTCAGTGATCTGACGTAGATAGGGCGAAATGACGTAGATAGGGCATTTTTTGGCTCCGGCCATTAAAACCTGATTTGAAAACGGAAGAGAAACTGTTCTTCCGTTTAACTCCACATTTCAGTGTGACAAAGTTTTAGCGCTTTGCACATGCTTTCAGGAACTCATTTCACACGTATATAATGTACTTAGAAGAAAAACATGGAATTTACTTTACAGGATCTTTAACAGTAGTGCTAGCTTAACAGGGCTAATCTCTCTCTGTCAGCGTGTAGCTACATGAGGTGAACGATCAACTAAAGATAATAAATTATTACATACCGTAATTATTCGATTATTTGAGGGCGGCGTTTATAAGAAATATGGTATTCTTGGCTAGCTGCGCTAGCATGCTAGCGTGTCTTTAGACAAGCTTGCTAGTTCGCTACATAAAATTTTCTTAGCAAGTTTGAACAGTATGGTCTTCTAAATCACTGATTAAGCAACGAGCAATTGTCAGTGTTAGCTAGACTAGCTAGCTCTTTCTCATCTGCTTTTTATTAATACTGATTTGCAAGGAATGCAAGAGCAGCTAGATAGCGAAAACACCCACCTACTGCCAGGGCTCTACACTACCCTTTTCCACTGGTGGCACTTGCGCCACTAACTTTTTCAGTTACTGGTGCCAAAAATGATTTGGTCGCACAAATTATTTATAGTAATCCGCTCTGGATAATAATGAACAATAATGAACTTGTATTGCATACAGATGAGCACTTTAATTACTTGCCATCTTTTAAACCACATGCCTTAGTGTTTTCTTTAACATTGATTGGGATAGATTTACTGCAATATAAAATACAGTGGGCCTACATTTTGAAGTGCAAAATGAATTTATTTTAGATTTCAACATGCATGACTCCTGAACTCATAAGGAAAAATAACGCCGAAATGCAGTCGGGAGTGCTGCTGCGTTACGGGATATGTAGGCTTTACCTGTCTCTTATGGAGGATTATAGGGCCAAAACTAAATAAATGAATACTTGGATAAATAAATAATTATATGACACAAAGCTTAAATAAATGACTAATTATATAATGAAATGCCTAATTGACATAAAATATATAAATTAAAAATTAAATGAGACACTAAATATATAAATGTTACATGTATTTGTGTGTATATATATTTACGTTTTAATGTGTTCACATTTATTTATTTATACTTACATTTATTTATTTATCCTTACATTTATTTATTTATCCTTACATTTATCCACGGTGTAACTTGCTACAGCAAAATAAATCCGTTGTCTACGTCACCAAGTCAGGGGGCGGGTTTAAGCCTCTGATTGGTGAATGAACAGTATTACACACCAGGCAGGCTCAACCAGTCGATCAAGCTCTCTTCGATATAGAGGGATCCTCTATCGCCTCACTCTGCAGCTGCTAGGTGTGTGCGATACTGCAAAATGTGCTATTGATCCGATACCAAGGAGTAAATACAGGGCCATACGGCGCCCCTGCCAATACCAATATTGCTGATTTGCAATATTACTTTTTACTTAGAAAAGCAGTTTATCTACCTTCGTGTCGAGGGTGCAATGCCTCATAATTTATGAAGTGAATGCAACATCAATATGAACATTTGAATTAAAATAAAAAATTTGAATTTTCATGATCATTTAATGATTTTTCCTTTAATTACTTGTTTGTGATTATGGGCAAAATAAAACACAGGACAAAGAGTTTTGTCAAAAATACTGTTAGTGTGTGCCGCTGAGTCGTGTTACTGCACGTACACGCCGGCAACAACTCACAGCCTAGCAGGGGAGGGGCAAAGTGAGCTTGGGCGAAGTTAGATGGTGTTTGCACAAGTTACAACCTCTATGATGTAAAGGGAATTGTGTACTGAATGTAGAGAACAGAAATTGAAACTTAAGTATTGATCTTATCACGCCAGTATCAATCAATAAGCTACTGATACCAACGTTGGTATCGATACTATCGGTCTTGAGATCGATTCGCCCACCCCCTATGCTGTACCATCTCGCCGAGGATCGTGAACACATTTTCATTGATGTCTGTGTCAGTCAGGGCCGATATCGTTGCTATAATTTCAGCGAAGCTCTCAATATGATGTAAAAAAAAAAGTGAATTGGCAGTTGCCTCCATCTCTTCAGCTACCGACAACATTTCGACCACTGTAGCATGCAATATTTCATTCATTGAATCCGCCCTAGGTGCTGCCATCTTGAATGAGTCAAAAGCAGTCGATTCGAGTTGAACCACCAATCAGAGGTTTTTACCCGCCCCCTGACTTGGTGATGACGGATTTATTTTGCTGCAGCAAGTTACACCGTGGATAAATGTAAGGATAAATAAATGTAAGTATAAATAAATAAATGTGAACACATTAAAACGTAAATATATATATACACACAAATACATGTAACATTTATATATTTATATAATCCTCCATAGTCTCTACACTTCGCGTGCTTCATACTGTCATTGTGAAGCTTCAATGTTTCGTGTTTGAATTGTTTTGACGCAGTTACAAATTTGAACAGTCCTGCAATAGAAGGCCCACAGAAGTTACAATCTGAAGCGATACGAAAACATTAGTGCTGTCAAACGATTAAAATATTTAATCGCATTAATGTCATAGTTAACTCGAGATTAATCGCAATTAATCGCACATTTTTATCTATTCTAAATGTCCCTTGATTTCTTTTTGTCCCATCCTTTTACTCATTTTAATGCTCTTATCAACATGGAAAAGTGGTTCGGATTTCTTAGAGAAAATGTTTTTTATTGAAAACAACATTGCAATTGCCTGGCTTTCACGAGGGGTCGGAGAATTCGCATCAGCTGTGTGTTGGCCATCAAGTGGTATTTCAGACTGGACGTGCTGTGATGATAGCTCAGTTCAAAACGACAAAACACACAGATCACTTTGGTCTTGTCAATGGAACCATTTGGCAACTTTTTAAAAGTAAACTTTCCATTCAGAATCTTATTGGCATCCATTTCGGCGTCTCGCGCTCGCCATCCACTCAAAACGTAACGTTAGCCTACTACCAGAGAATGTATAATATCCGTAAACGGGCTCTGCTACTACTCTTTAGCTGGCTCGCAAGCCCAAACAAGTGTGTGTGGCGTGCCTGTTGTTTTGTTTCCGGTCTAGCTCGATCCGATGTGGTGTTGTAGTTTTTCTAAGGTCAGTAGTTTTTGCAACAGCATGTGAAAAAAACTACATAGTTTGCTAGGCCAAAAAGAACGTTAATCGCGCGATAAAATTTACGCCGTTAGTTTGGGTTTGCGTTAATGCCGTTAATAACGCGTTTAACTGACAGCCAGTGTTTCCCCTACCATTATATTAGGGGGGGCCCCCCCTAATATATATATAGTTTTTAAATATAGCGCCTGATCACAAAATAAGTCATTTAAGGTTACCTTTCCTATAAAACAGGTCTATAGCGTTTTTATTAAACAAATTAAATGGCGTTATGTTATTTATCTTATTTACACGATGGCATGTCATTTCTGCCTCTACATGGTCGTCGCCCCCGCCGCCGCCTTACCAACCCCCCCAAAGCTGTAAACCTAGGGGAAACACTGGACAGCACTAGAAAATATTTGACTTTTCAATAGGCTGTAACACATTGCGCCTTGCGCTTACAAAAAAGTTTGGCAATACTACTTATACGCTGGTGATCAGTGGACGTCCTGGCACATTTGGCACCCCGGGCTAGGTTTTCCCTAGCCTGGTCCTAACCAGACCCTCGTACATTTCATTTGTACAGAGGGTCTGGGAACGCTCCATTGAAAAGCATTAACTTCCTTGAAGGCGGGTACTCTGTTGAAGTTTAAAACTATTGGATCTGCTCAGAGCCACTCTGATCTGCCATAACCAATCGCTAGCGTTCGCCTTAGCCAACTCCTTCACCACTACTGTAACGGAGCTAGCTGCCGTAGCTGGAAAATCTAACTTTTCCCGAACCCCGTGGGGAGGAGGGCCACAACATCATGGCCACCAACAAAACTCAGCAAGGATTGTTCTTGCTCCGGCTTTAACTTATGGATATTCGGCAGCGTTGCCACAACAGACCGAATAGCTTCGCTCGCATCTTTCTTCGCCGCCATTACTGAACTACAACTCAAACTAATGCACGACATCAATGTCATTGTTCTCAGCCACTCCCTCTGTTCGCTGATTGGACCTACAAAAAAGAAAACCGACTAATACACCAAAATCCCAGACCTAGTACAGAAGCATCCAGTATACAATGCAAATTCACGTGAGAATCTGGTAAAATTAGGGGTCTCCTGTGCATATTTGCTTTTGTGTATATGGAATTTGCCAAATAAAATAATCAAATTAATTACAAATTCTAAATTGGTATTCTTATGAACAAAACAAGTGATGACACTTTTGCAGTCAATTTTAAGTCATCTTAGTTTTACACAATACATATCTTTCAATCTGAGTCCAAAAGGTAAGTGAACATGAGCAGTGGTAGAACAGATGAGTTAAAGATTCAGAATCCTTATTACAGAAGGAGCATTTATTTTCAATATCTAAAAATTTAGATAAATACAAGTTTGTTACATATATATTGTGTAACATTTTAATGTGCACTTGTTTAATTGTATTAGTAATACAAAATCTGTATGGCAAAAGCCATGCTCTTTGCCAGTCAATGTCATTAAAGATGTTATTCCAGTAATCTTTCCCTCTGGGACTAATCCTCCTTTTTTCAAATAATGTGTTACGTATGTGTTTATTGTTGCATTTAATATCCATAATGTCTATACCATTTAAAAACAAGTGGGGTTCTAACCTTAGTACTTCTTGAAATTGGAGGTGACTCTTCAACAGGTGGGATAGGCCATTAGGGATGGCTTTTATCACAGAGTTAAATTCTTTACTCGTTACAGGAAAGGACTTAATGAGAAGGAATCGATCATAGCTAAGCAATACGCCATTGGTGTCAAATAGATCATTAACATATAATATACCTCTATCAAACCACTTCTGATTGAAAATTGACTTTTTACCAACAGTTATGTTAAAATTATTCCATATGATTTTGTGTGGGGAAAAGTTCCGTGTGTAACATAATTTCCACGCTAGGAGGGCCTGTTGAATACATTTGGATAATTTTATGGGCAATTTGGAAGTCTTATAGTTACAGGTGAGTAGAAAGTGAAGACCACCTAATTGTTTAAATATATTGTTTGGAATAAAGTACCAGATAGAGTCTGATGCTCTAAGACATTCTTTGATCCATTTTATCTTGAATGTGTTATTTAACCCTTGTGTTATCTTCGGGTCATTCTGACCCATCAGTCATTGTGACCCACCGTCGTATTGCGACAGATTTACCGCATACAAAGACAAAGTGAAGCATTTTCTTTTAACAGCTAGGCTGTCTCAGACCCCCCACATTGCAAAGGTTAAAAGAAAATTATTTTAATTTGTTTTTGTATTGGGTAAAATTGGGTAAACACAACGATGGTTCGTTATGAACCTTTGGGTCATGTGACCCGAAGGCAGCACGAGGGTTAAATAAAAAAAAAATTACAAATCAAAACCCCCTTTTTTCCTTGGCCCAGAAAGTATATCTTTTTTTAAGTAATGGTGTCGGTTTTTCCAAGCAAAGTTGCTAAGTATGTTGTAAATTTCTTTAGATGTTGAAGAGAATTCTTCCAAAAATAGAAAGGTCACGTTGAAGCCACATATTCATAATGGTTTTAGTTTTTTTTAGTCTAGGGAGAAAGTTACATTTAGTCATTTAGCAGACGCTCTTATCCAGAGCGACTTACAGTAGGTACAGGGACATTCTCCCCCGAGGCAAGTAGGGTGAAGTGCCTTGCCCAAGGACACAACGTCATTTGGCACGGCCGGGAATCAAACTGGAAACCTTTAGATTAATAGCCCGCTTCCCTAACCGCTCAGCCACCTGACTCCCTGACGTCCCTGAAGTTAAGCTGTTATGTGGTTAACATATCTTTGCTTACATCAATTCCCAAATATTTGACAGATTTTTTCAACGGAATGTTGCATATGTACTCATCATCAGTATCAAATAGACTCAATATTTCACATTTTCCTATATTAAGATGTAGTGCTGAAGCTTTTGAAAATTCATTAATTAATAGTATAGTTGGTCCAATTTGGTCGTTGTCTCTCATGAACAAAGCTGTATCAAGGTAGTCAAGTGGCTGAGCGGTTAGGGAATCGGGCTAGTAATCTGAAGGTTGCCAGTTCAATTCCCGGCCGTGCAAGATGACGTGTCCTTGGGCAAGGCACTTCACCCTACTTGCCTCGGGGGGAATGTCCCTGTACTTACTGTAAGTCACTCTGGATAAGAGCGTCTGCTAAATGACTAAATGCAAAAATGCAATGTATCATCTGCCAGTTGACTAATTCGGATTTATTTTTGAAAAATAGATAGACCATGTATATTGGGACTATTCAGAACCTTGAGCGAGAGTAACTCCACAACAATTAAGAATAAAAAGGGGGAAATTGGGCAGCCTTGACGCACAGACCTGTTAACAGGAAATCTTTTAGAGGTATTGGGATAGATTAATACATTACTATTAATATCCTTGTATAACATTTGAACTACAGCTATAAAGGATTCCCCGAAACCAAATAAATCCAAAGCTTTATATATAAAAGGGTGTTCGACCGTATCAAACGCTTTATAAAAGTCAAGAAATACAATGAGTGCCTGTGACTCCACATACTCTGAGTAATCTAATAGATCTAACACAAACCTTATTGTTTCTTATATGACGATTAGCCATGAAGCCAGTTTAGGTTTCATTTATAATTTCTGCCAGATTTCTTTTTAACCGTCTAGCAAAAACGAGTGCAAACAATTTATAATCTACATTCAGAAGGGTGATTGGTCTCCAGTTTTCTATTGATAGAGGATCTTTGTTTGGTTTTGGTATCAAGCTAATTATTCCTTGCTTCATTGTTGTAGACATTTCCTTCCTATCAACACAATCTCTATACATTTCCAGAAGTGGGTCTTCAATAATACTCCAAAAACATAAGTACAATTCAGTAGTCAAACCATCAATCCCAGGATCCTTCAGTTTTCATTTGTTTTAAGGCCTCTACAAGTTCGCAGTTCGAAATAGGTTTTTCACAGTTAGTTCTAAATTCTTCTGAAATGGTGGGGACATATGTTTTAATGCTATTCAAATATTCCACACAAGATAATGGTTCAAATTTAGGTAAAAAGATCCTATATGTTCTGCAATTTCTTTGGGATTAGTGCTAACATTGTCTTTAATTTTCAGTGTGGAAATATTGTTTCTTTTACAATTCCGTTTTTCCAATGCAAAAAAATAGTTAGTGTTTTTTTAACAATTTACTAACCATCTGGATCGTATAAAGGATCCTTCAGCAGCATCTGTGTACAGTGTTTCGATGTCATTCTGCAGTTCCATTAACTTTAGTTTCTCGATTTTTGAAAGATCTCTTCTATTCAATAAAACATTCAAGTTTTCCATAATTTATTTTTCTTTCGCATTACTAACCTTTTTAATTTCTTTGCTGCGTTTAATAGCAATTTCTCTCATTTTGAATTTGAAATATTCCCATTTCTGAATATTACTCATTTAATTTTCATTGAAAATATCTTTAGCCATTAAATTAACAGAAGATTGAAAGGTTTTGTCTTTAAGTAATCTATTATTTAGCTTCCAATACCCACGCATTTTATTATTACTATCTTTTGAGCCAACTAAGTGTATAGAGATCATTTTGTGATCCGTCAAAGGAGCATAACGATGTGAAACATCAGATATGTATTGCAGGCAAGAGGTGGAGGTTAACCATAAATCTATTCTAGATTGTTGTATACATCTTGAATTACACCAGGTAAATTCTTTGTAACTCACCTTAAAGAAATGCCATGCATCTGTTACTGATAATTTCTGACATAGATAAAGTGTGGCTTTAAACTGTGAATATTGAGAAACTCTTTCTGGAAATCTGTCTACCGAATCATCTGGAGCATCATTGAAATCCCCGCCTTCCATCCTCAGAGTTGAAATGTTCTAAAGTATCACCTGTAAACTTGTTAAACAAAAAGCCGACCCCTGCAGAGCCATGAGAGGCATGAGAAAAGTATGCTTGATCCCCCCACTGACTTTTACAAAATGTACTGTCTGTCTCACTGGAATGAGTTTCTTGTAAGAAGATTATGTTAGCATCAGTTTTCCTAATAAAAAGAAACATTGCTTTCCTTTTAGTATCGTCCCTAAGTCCCCTAACATTAAGAGAAACTATTTCTAACGAGCTGAACTTGAAATCAGTCATCTTTTATAAAAATTAAGAAGAGAACAAGAAAAAGAAAGAAAAAAGGAGCACAATGTCTTGAGAACTTTAACATTACATTTAGTCATTTAGCAGACGCTCTTATCCAGACCGACTTACAGTACAGGGACATCCCCCCAAAGCAAGTAGGGTGAAGTGCCTTGCCCAAGGACACAACATCAATTGACACGGCCGGGAATCGAACTGGCAACCTTCAGATTACTAGCCCGACCCCCTCACCGCTCAGCCATCTGACTCCCCCTTAACAAATATAAGCCTTGGATAAGTGGGCTTATTATTTAGGTTTCTCAAGGAATAAGTGTTAAAACCTTTTAAGATCTTGAGTACCAAAACAGAAATGTAACCATATTAATTACACATGGATTGTGCATTCATCAGAAATTCAACCTCTTATCAACTAACATTTGTCCAACCTATTGTAATTAGTCAGTTTTTAAAAAGAGGCAAATATAAGCTGTGATCAGAGTCAAGTGTTGTTACCAAAAACTTAGCTGGATTCTGCTGTGACTCTTTTCCCGTCAATGATAACGTCCGGGCCGCGCCATGAAGTCTTCTTCCCGTCTTTCCGCGCTTTGTCAACGAGAGGCCAAAGTTTATTTCGACATTGTCTCTCCCAGTATGTTAAATCTTCAGCGAGTCGCAGATTCTTCTCCATCTCGGTGGCGCTCACTGAAGCCCTCCAGATCCTCTGCTTGAAGGTGCGCATGGTGAACTGTATTATCACTGGACGTGGTCTCCTGTCTTCTCTAGGGCGTCCGATCCGGTGTAAGGTATCGATGAGAAATCCCAACTTGTTTTTCTCCTCTGGAACTATTTTGCAGAAAATGTCAAAGATGTGCTTCCTTACATCTTTTGCAGTCTCCCTGGCAGCCTCCGGGAGATTGAGTAGGTTGAGGTTCTAACGACGACTGTAACGTTCAGCTTCTTCAATCTTTGTCTCTTGTTCGGAGATCCGCCGATTCACAGCTTGCACTTTGTCAACAGTCAACTTCATCTGGAGATCCATCCCTTCAACGTTTTATTTGATGGCCACGATGTCTGCTGAGATTTTTTTTATATTTCTTTCGAGTGAAGAGAATCTGCTAGATAAATCTTTGATGGCATTTAATATGTCTGTGTTGGATACCGTCTCTTCTTGACTGTCTGAAAATACTTTTTTGGAAATAGGACTTGCAAGAGGGGATTCAGATAAAGATGAGTGTATAGGGAATGTAGTTTCATTCTCGAAATCCATCACAAGGGTTCCCCTCACCTCCTTATCTCGCTTTTGCTTTGGCATGGTTGACGGGTGGTAAGGAAGCTAGCTTGAAGCAGGCGGACTAGCTCGTAATGTGAACAGACTGAATTTAAACGTATAAAAACACACTAGGGACACTGACAACGTCGGCAACCCTGCACCATGCATTATTAGTTTAATGTAATCTTTAAATTCAGGCTCGTCACATTACGTATCTTTGTTCTGAACAGAACTGGGTGTACCAGACACATACGATAAGTTTCTCCTCCATCTTGAAATTGTAAAACCTAGAAATGTTTACCATGACCAACAGTTGCTACGTTACAAGAAACAAAAAAACAATCCGATTGGCCAACGCTAGTGTTTTCACGCTCCTCATTTACATAAAGTTGAGAAAATCCCACTTGCAACGCTCCGCTCGCCTTCCCACAATGCCCTACTCGAGCGTCAACGCCTGGTTTAATTGAAAATTAATTGGAAGCTGACGCCCCGTGCCACCCGCTCCGCTGTAGTGGACACACACCGTAAAGCAATTCGACTGGATTTGGAAAATGGACCGGCCGGGATTTGATATTTTCGTAGCTGCAAAAAGACGTACTAGCAGTCACATCGAAATTGCCCGCATAATCATACAGTATGATCAAATATTGGGGGGGACGTCTCCCATAATCATACAGCATGATCAAATATTGTGGGGGGGGGATGTTTCCCATAATCATACAGTATGATCAAATATTGGGGGGGACGTGTTATAACGTTAATATTCATAAACTGGTTTCCACAAACAACTCATTTGAGGCACAAGCTTCTGAAATGTTATGACCATGTTAAGAGTAAAAAAAACAATTAGACATGTTACTTTTGTTATTAGTAATTGGTTATTCTTTCTTAATTGGTCATAGTTCACAAGTAGTTCTCACTGAGGATATATTTATTCAGTAATAATCAAATACCAAGGAACTACCTTTGTACTAAATTTGCTATTAGCTACTTACTGCTTAGTTAATCTTGGTTACATTTACATTTAGTCATTTAGCAGACGTTCTTATCCAGAGCAATTTACAGTAAGTACAGGGACATTCCCCCCGAGGCAAGTAGGGTGAAGTGCCTTGCCCAAGGACACAACGTCATTTTGCACAGCTGGGAATCGAACCGGTAACCTTCAGATTACTAGCCCGACTCCCTAACCGCTCAGCCACCTGACTCCCACATGGTTCCATATTAGTTAATAGTATTAAGTTTGATGTTATTGTTGTACTACTTATTACTTCCTGCATAGCTACTCATTAACAACGGACCATTATTCTAAAGTGTTACCGTACTTTGTTTTGAACCTTGGATCCACAAGTGAGGCCATGTCCAATAGGTCACTAGTGGCTGGGTCAGCATACTTTGTGTTGAGATAATCCACAATGGTAGTCTTGATGGATTCAATAAGCTCAGTATCTTCCTCATCATGTGCCAGGAGACTTGTATTGAAAAGATGAAGCACAGGTCTGACATATGAGAGAGTAACATCGTCCTCACCAGACAGAGCAGCTGTGAAGTCCTGAAGGGGTTTGAGAGCCTTCTGGCTCTCAATTACCAACGAATTACCAACGAAGAAGGAAACATCCATTGTGCCCTCGTTGCAGGTAAATCTAGAGTTGCTCCCATTAAGGTTCAGACCATTCCCAGGCTCGAACTCACAGCTGCTGTCGTCTCAGTTGCCATGAGCAATATGCTTAAACAGGAGCTGGAATATGCAGACATAGAAGAGCACTTCTGGACCGACTCCCAAGTGGTTTTGGGCTACATTAACAACGAAGCACGCCGCTTTCACACGTTCGTAGCGAACAGAGTGCAGAAGATACATCTCAGCACTACTTCTCAACAGTGGAGATATGTTCCCACCAGTGAAAACCCTGCTGACCATGCGTCAAGAGGTCTAAATGCTGGTGAGATTCTTACCTCCAATTGGTTGACTGGGCCAGAATTCTTATGGAAGAAGGATATACCTCTTGTTGCAGATATTGACACAGCACTAACGATTGGAGATCCTGAGGTGAGACAGGCCCAGACACTGAGTGCGGAAACAACAGAAGTCAGCCTCTCAGACCGCTTGACAAAGCTGTCTTCATTCTCTGGAGCTGTACAAGCTGTGGCTCGCCTCATTCGCCGAGCCAAAGGAGATAAGTCCAGCAGTCACAGTACGGTAGCTGAATGAGAAGATGCTAAACTCATTATCATTAAGGACTTGCAAAGAAACACCTATTCAGGGGATATCAAGTTATTGAGAAAGGGGGCTCAGCTGTCTCCTCGCAGCAAGCTGTATCATCTTGATGCCTTCCTGGATCAAGAAGGAGTACTCAAGGTGGGAGGAAGGCTTTGCGATGCGATCCTACCCAGTTCAGTCAAACACCCAGCTGTCATTCCTAAAGATCACCACATAACAAAGATGATAATCTCTCAATGTCATGAGAATGTCAAGCACCAAGGAAAGGGCCTCACAGTAAATGAGATCAGATCACAAGGCTACTGAATTACAGGAATGAGCAGAGCAGTAGCATCCCATGTGCATCACTGTGTGACATGTCGTAAGCTCAGGAGACCCACAGAAGAACAAAGAATGGCAGATCTCCCGTCAGAGCGTACAAATCCATCCCCACCATTCACATACTGCGGTATGGACTGCTTTGGTCCCTTTGTTGCTAAGCAGCATAGGAAGGAACATAAAAGGTACGGCCTCATCTTACATGTTTCAGCTCCAGAGCTATTCATATAGAAATGCTAAATGACATGTCTACAGATGCCTTTATCAATGGCCTGCGCTGTTTTGTTGCATTACGGGGAGCAGTGCGCCAAATCAAATGCGACCAGGGCACCAACTTTGTAGGAGCAAAGAATAAACTGAGAAATGCTCTAAAGGAAATTGACACTAATCGTCTGACAGTGTTCTTAGTTGAGAAGCAGTGTGACTTTGTCCTAAATGCACCCCATTCAAGTCATGCAGGTGGGGTATGGGAGAGACAAATCAGAACAGTGAGAAATGTTCTTCGCTCAACTCTCTCACAGTCCTCTGACAGACTGGACGCTGCATCACTGCGGACATTTTTCTATGAAGCTATGGCGATTGTTAACAGTAGACCACTCTCAGTTGACAACTTAAACGACCCCAAGAGCCTTGCACCTCTCACCCCAAATAACCTGCTCACTATGAAATCCATTCCAGCACTACCACCTCCAGGCAAGTTCGTCAGAGAAGACATTTATGCAAGGAAAAGGTGGCGTCATGTTCAGTACCTTGCAGAGCAGTTTTGGAGTCGTTGGCGTAAGGAGTATCTATCTAACATTGCCATCAGGCAGCGCTGGCATACAGCAAAGAGAAACCTGCGAGTGGGAGACATTCTCATGGAAAAGGCTGAAGATCTGCCCAGAAATGAGTGCCGGCTGGCCAGAGTTACCGAGACTACTACAGATAAAGACGGGCTTGTGAGACGAGTCAAGGTATGCCTTGGTGACCGGAATCTGGGAAAGGATGGTCATAGACTCAACAAGCTGTCTGTCATTGAACGCCCAGTTCAGAAGCTGGTCCTGTTGCTAGAGACTATCTAGCTGCTTCTGAGAACAACCAAGTATATCCTTTTCATCATATTACTTAGATTCTAATATTCATTCACCATAGTATGGACGCTTTACGTCTGTTTCTGAGTTAAAGGTTAATTTTTTATTTGAAAATCATTCGTAATTTATACTTAACGTTGTACAAATCACTCATGATTTGGTGGGAGTGTAAAAGACCATTAAATCTCCCTATCTCTGAAGTGGGCCGTCTCTCGCTGAATTCTCAATATTTACATTGTATTTATTTGTTTTACAACAGCATCTGTTACTTATCTGACATGCTTTTATTTTGAAGTCCGTGAAAGGAAGTTCAGCGGGCGCACGCTTTGTATATGTTGGCGCACTTTTCATGTGACACACCATTAAATGCTACCAGTGAGTAAAGCGAGACGAATTTACGGTTGCAGACTGAATATAACTACAAACGAGTTGATTTCTACCTCTTAGCTCCTGGCTGATGAAGGGCACAAGCTCTTACGGTGTTTTGGAAGGTGTTTTTTTTGGAAAATAAATTCTTCTTTAACATCAGTTATTGAGAGTGAATCGCATCTGTTCAGCCGGGAATGCTACACTGCTTTTTGATCGGACTTGTACCACATTCTGACAGTTTTCTGCAATTAATAAAAATTGCAGAAAACTAATTAATAAAAAAATTATTGGGGGAGATAGTTTTGTAAATGTTGACTGGAGTTAATAGAATAAAAACGACCGGAAGAGCCGGGTGCCTAACCATAAATGCCATACCACCTACATCCACTGGGGCTGTTGCTTCAAGCCGAGGGGCAAGGGGTGGGGGTCTGCTCGGTGCTAGGAACAAGGCGAGCCACTGTTCTGCGCAAGACCGGACAGGCCGGAACTGGAAAGATGGCGCGGTCCGTTTCGCGCTCTCGCTTGCCTCACTGCGCCATTGAGCACTTTTCATACATTTACATTTATGCATTTAGCAGACGCTTTTATCCAGAGCAACTTCATAGAAATGAATGGGGACGGCATCTTGAAAGAGAACCCTTGCTGTGTCTACTTGTATGTGTCTATGGCCTCTCCTGACATCTTGCAAAGAATTCTGGGAAATCATATGCGTTCTTGCTGGCCAAGTTACCATGATGCATCCTCGATAAAGGGGGCGGATCAAGAACACTTCTGGGTATTTTTGGCGGTCTTGGTGACTTGGTTCTTTGGATTGGAACCGTACTTGGCTATGAAATATGATGTAAAACGAGTTTGCAAGAACACAAGAACGGAGAAAACGTGGATTGATAAACAGCCATTACTTTTTTAACAGAAAACCTAGCTAGCTACCCACAACATAGTCCAGAGCTCACTGCAACCTTAAAGGTGCAGTGTCCACTTGAACTTGTCCCGTGAATTATGTACAAGTAGTCCGCTACACTCCCAAATATTTGAGGTTGTACAGATACAATTTCGGGATGAAATGTGTATCTGTATGTGTATGTGAAATGTGTGCATATGTGACCAAAATGGTCAACATTTTGAGAAAAATAAATATCAATAAATACTTTTTATTTGTTGAATATATAATAAATAAGAGAAAATACGAAATTAGCCACTCTGTGTGGTTATTTTATATGAACTATTTATTCATTGAATTTACAGGAAATGTTCTATATCGTGGTATCGTTGTCGATCGATATCAAGATATGAGATTTTGGTCATATTTCATAGCCTTAGCTGGGTTTATTCATTTCTTTTTTTCCCTGTGATCTTGTTTTTCCACCTAGATCGGTACGGTGTGGAACGGCACCCTTGTCTCAGTCCTGCGGTCTCTGACCGCCCTGAACATCCCTCCCGGGGCTGCGGTGGTTCGCTCTGTCCAGACAGAGGTGCTGTGGCGGATACGCAGACTCGCCTACAAGCAGCTGGCTTACTTGGTGGACTGGGGCACGGGGCGGAAAGGCCAGCCGGAGAAGATAGTTAGCGCGGCGCTGAAACATCTGGAGCTGCGCTGGGCTGAGATCTCCGACCCGAGAACGGTCAGCACTCTGATGGCCAGAGCAGGACATCTGTCCCCTGCTCTCATGGGCAGACTGGAGGACAAGGTAACACACGTAAAAATTGGTCGCCCTGGTAGCTCACCAGATAAGTGCGTGTAATAAAATCCCCTCCCAAAACCATGCCTTACCTCACTTGTTAACTCGTGTCGATTATCATGGCCAAAGCAGGACCACCATTGCTATGCCATGCTGTGGGAGAGAATAGACAATCTACCCTAGAAATATTTGGAACTACAATGGCAAAAAAGTGCTAGTGTACGTGTGAAGAGGTCTCTTGTTTTACCCTATGTTATGAAAGTATAAGTCAATTAAGTAAATTGCCAAATAAAAGTTCAAGACAAAATCTTAAGCATTTATTACAGATCTATAAGGTGCAGTTGTCTGATATTCTCAGGTTGAGCATCTCAGAAGACTGGACAATGAATACAGGAATGAAGGGCAGTTAAATAGTATCACAATATGGGAGGTTTTACTCTCACAAGAAATGTCACGTGGTGACAATAAACATAGCCTTCATAAGCACAGACAGAAGACACCGCATTCATGGTACTTGACAGACTAGACTTTTGTTTAGTCTTAAATAGTTCATAGAAATGGCCTTGACGTTCCTCCTATTTTCCTCGTTAAGTATACACTTTGGTAACATTGTGACCTCGGACTTACACTAATGTCCCAGACATTTTCGAGTCACATCTTACAAAGAACTAACTTATGGTTATGCAACTACTTTAACATTATAAAAGTAATACAGAAATCATTATTTGTGACCGCCACGTGTCAAGTCAATATCTAATCACTTGACCCCTCACTTAACTCCCTCACCTGGTTACCCCACCATAGAACCATTGTGCCACTGTACCAATGATGTGTTTTTGCCTTTCACCTTTCCTCCTCTTGCTCCCCTCATCTCTCCATCCTCTCCCTCTGTCCCATTCAGGCACTGGAGCTGATGGAGGGGTTCAGTGCTGAGGACATCCGCAGGATGTGTTTGGCAATGGCCTCTCAGAGTCGAAGGTCTGTCCCCCTGCTCCGAGCCCTATCTTATCACCTCCTACAGAAACCCTCCCCCGACCTCAACACGCCCCTACTGCTGGACATGGCTTTTGCTTATGGTACACACACACACACACCTGGACACTCACAATCTGAGTATATCCCTCCTGTCTCTGAAGTCAAAATACATAATACTATAAATAGTTTCTCTCCTGGTCCATCAGGGAAGCTTAACTTCAACCACACCCAGGTGTTCCAGCGGATGGCGTCGGAACTGTTACCCAGGGTGCCTGAGCTCAGCTCTGTCGATGTCACCCGCTGTGCCAAGTCTCTGGCCTTCCTCAAGTGGCTTCATCTGCCTCTGTTTGAGGCCTTCACAGAGGTGAGTCCCAGAGACAAAAGAGTTACAGCTGTCCACCTGTGTCCACCAGTTCTGGCTACTTTGGCTTTAGGTCGGTGAGCTAATGCATATCAATGAGGTGTTCAGACCCAGATTACATGTAGCATTAATCTTTTTTTCTCTTGCTCCTTTCCCAGCACTACATTGTGAACAATCAGACCTATAACACTTTACAGCTCTGTAATCTAATCATGTCATTGGCCAAGCTTGGCTTCCAGGCAAGCAAATGGGAGTTCTACGACAAGGTAACAATTTTGAGAAGGTGATAATGTTGAACTGTTAACAGTAGCTATCCCTTTATGTCAACTCTCAACAGTAGTGCACATATTGTGGCCTCTAGACAGCCTTAATTTTCCTCATTTGCATCCCTGTATGTGTGTAGGTCCACTCTGCCCTGGACAGCAGCTTCTCAGGCCTGGAACCCCACCTCCAGACAGATGTGCTGTGGTCTATGTGTGTTCTGCAGCAGTCCCGACCACAGTACTTCACTAGCTTCACACAGCACCCACACCTAACCAAACTCTCAGGTACTCACACACACACACACACACACACACACACACACACACACACACACACACACACACACACACACACACACACACACACACACACACACACACACACACACACACCCTACCCCCCTCAGCCCTCTCCCATACAGCCAGCACATGATTAGATCACTCTTAGATCACTCATACATACCATGCCACAGTGTTTCCCAAATAAGTAGATTATATTTGTGGTGGTAGGCAGGGGGGGAGAAAGACATTGTAAACATTAGGGGCTTAGCCCAAACCTAGGTTCTAGTATCGGTCTAATGTGAGCGTACATACAGACTTACATAGAAATGCACCCCCTGCTAACTCTGACAAGGAAAGTGCCACATTACATGGGGTGCATTGCGTGGCAAGACAATACAGCCCTGCCATGCAATGCACCCCCCTGTAATTTCAGTTCTGTATATCCCAGCATCAAATTATTCTTGCTGTATATTGAGGAGACTAGTATGAGTAACCAGAGTACGTGTCATGCATGTGACACTTTCCTAGTCAAAGTTAGCATGTACATCAAATGGAAAACAAAGCCTTCCACCCGCATATGTTTCTTCCCTTTTACCCCAGAATTAGGTACATTTAATGTGTATAGGTTTGGCAGGTTTGAAAACAGAATAGTCCATGGTAGGAAGGGGATTATAATTCTTTCATTGATTTCATTGACAGTAAGAGTAATATTTCCTATCTTAAAAAGGATTTGATGGTGAGAACATTTACTTTGATGTTGATACATATAGATGTTTTAGTACTTGTCTTTTGTAGGCTATAGGCATGTGAACCTTTGGTCCGTTTTCAGGACAGCTGATATTCTGGATAAGAAGGCTGTTGTTTTCGTAGCCTAGACCTACGGTCAAAACAGCCATGTGAAATACTTTGAACCTGCTAAACAAACTACATTTCCTTCCGTAATCATAGCTGGGGTATATTTCCTCAGAATGCGATGTCGTGGTGCTGACGTTCTTCTCTTCTATTCGCTTATCCAAAAATTACAATATAAGACAGCTGTCTCCCCTCTGTTTGATTGCTATCAACACAAAATCGTAAACTTTTTGATTCGAGTGGTTTGTACATGCGCTCCCGCAAGGGGGTGCTTTTCCAGGCGGGGGTGCATCTGGGGACACAACAGCGGGACTTTTCTCTCGTTACCGGGCTTTCTTTGGTATGGTAACCCACGTGTTTCACGCAAGGGGCAACCTCCGGGGCTGAAAAATGAATGCCAATGTGGAAGTTGCGTAAAGTGCGATACCGCCAATGGTTGCCAGGGGCTGGCTCCAAAAAACTCTAATTGACTCCCCCCAAAAAATCCACAATTCATTATGTTGTAATTAGCTAGATTCACTTCTTCTTAGCAGTGTCTTAGTCCATCTAAAAATAATTTGATAATTAGGTAGATATTAGGCCTCAAAGATCAGTATATTTGGGGGTATGGCTGGCTTAATTGACAGATCCAGTCTTTGTGATTGACAGCCCGTTTGGACAAGGGAGGTCTTCTTGATGGAAGCTGATGATGTTTGTAGTGACTTCGCACAGTTTACTAGCCAGGTGCATAGAGGCAAGTAGAGGAGAAAGGCCATTAGCGAGGTGGCTTCTCAGTCAGACCTGCCCATGGACCCGTCCTTCGCCCCTTCACAACTTCTCCCTCTCGTCCAAATATGGTCACTTCTGGTTCCAAAAATCAGCTAAGATGGCGACCCGGATGTGCATTTTATTTTTATTTTATTTTTTGTATTTTTTTTTGGAAGTGCAAAAATCGAGGCTTTCACAAACCAATGGGTGATGTTACTATGACTATGTCCATCTTTATATACAGTCTATGGTTTCACATCACAACACTGTGAATTGTAGGCAATTACCTTAGCCAAAGTCTGCAAAAATACTGACTTACAAAAAGGGTGCATAAAGGGTTCAAAATGTCTGCAATAGAGCCCTCGCGCACTTGACGATTTGACAGTGGGACAGCCCTAAGCCCTTACAGACTTGGCGAGAACGCGCCTCAAAGTCCATGAGTCTGTTAGGGTGGACATTAGGATCGGGCCTAACCGTTCGTAAACTCTGGATTGATTCTCCTGCCGTCTTGTCTGAGGGAAAAAGCAGTTCCTCCCACTCATGTTCTGAATCAAAAGCATGTGCGGAGAGAGGGGGCTATTCACTGACTGGTCCGTTGTAGAGAGAGAGAGAACGTGAGCGGGGCCAGAAGGAGCTGTGTGTATCAATGCGCTGTGCCCAGCTCTCCAATTATTTTTTTTGCCATGTTAAACAGTTAAAAAATGTATCTAATAAAATAACTTTTATTGTAGCGGGCCGTCACAAATAAATCAATGTATGGTAAACACTGAATGCCATAACAAATTGGCCAATAAACACAAGTCAAACAACACATGGATGTCCCAGGTAAGCAGCACACATACCCAGACTTCAGTTTGATTTTAAGTCAATCTTCAGATTGTGAACATAGAGGATCCTACATACAGGGTTCCCGCGGGGTCTTAAAAAGTCTTAAATTCGGAACTTTCAATTTAAGGCCTTAAAACGTCTTAAAAACGGCCAGATTTTCATCCGAGGTCTTAAATTTCATTTAGTCAGGTCTAAAAAAGGTTTTACCCTCGTTCATTTCCAGAACCGCTGGCCGCAGAAAGTTATGACAAAGTAGCAAAAAAGTATTGAGTCGCAGCCCACAAAGCGGAGCTCTACAAACGAAACCAGCAGAACGTTGGTTCGGTGTGTTGTAGTTCTTTCTGGGGGATATTGGTGTTGGTACGTACACGGTGATAAAACTACAAATCCTGTTATAAATGCAATATCTGCCCGCGAAATACGTCTGCGCTTCCTCAGAGTTTGTTAAAGTTCGGCTACGTGTGGAAAATGGGAAAGTGTACTTTCAACGAGACATGGCTAGATCACAGCGATTTCCGCTGTTGGTTACAAGCGGTACCCAGCTCCAGGTACAAGGCTCGCTGCAAACTTTGCCCAAAAAATATTCAAAAATTACTAATGTGATTGTTTTATCTGTAAATTAAATGTATGGTTTTTCAATGACTGAATTCATTTAAATGTTTTTTTCAGAATTTCTTTGATGTGAATATTTTTTGGGGTAATGTGTCGTGTAGGTCTTAAATGTCAATCTTTATGGTCTTAAAATGTCTCAAAAAGGTCTTAAATTTGACTTACTGAAACCTGCAAGAACCCTGTACATACTGATCAGTAGAGGGCAGCCTGCCTTGGTTCACTCTGTCTTTAGTTTCACTATGACTTTGGTGTACTTGGGATTCTCACAGAAACGTGGTGGCCTATGTCACTGTACTTTTAGTTTTTCTTACACGGTCTGCCTCTTTCTTCTCTCTGTTGTCCTTTTCTTCTTCATCTTCTATTTTCTTTCACTTTTTCTCTCACACTGAAACACGTCTGCAGAGGGAAGTCCGTCCAGGGTAGTAAACTATCGTCTGAAGCTCCTTCACATCGCTGCTACACTTCAGTTAGAGCATCCAGACTCGGCAAAGACTGTTTCCTTACAACCCCCCGGGCCGCCCCCCCCCCCTGCAGCCAGCCGCCTCTCGCCTCTGCAGAGTGGGCTGAAGGGGGCACTAGAGGCCCTGGTGGGGGAGAGGCCAGAGGCTTTGCGTACTGGGGTCAGCACTGTGCACGGCTGGACCATAGGTGAGGAGGTCATGGAGCATATGTTGTCTCACACACCTCGATTAGTTCCAACATGAGGCTACGCAATGACAAAAATCTGTCACTCCAATACTTTTGCAATTGAGTTGTCCTTTTATTTGTATTGAAATATGTTATGTTATTTTAATGGCTGTATTTATCATGCATCATTATTCCAAGATGGTGAGATGGTTGTTGACAGTGAGAACAAGCCAGTGGACCTTGTGGGGTTGACTGCTCCTCACCTGCCCGCTGGAGGAGGGAACAAACTGCTACCTATTGGGGCACGGAGGTGAGTGTGGCTGGGGAGATATCCCTCTTCAGCGTCAGACTCTTGAAATATCTATTTATTTCAACTTTTCTGCCTCTGTATTTCTCTATCAGATTGGCGTTCCTGGCCTGGGAGTTCCCTCACTTTGGCTCCAGAAGTAAAGACCTGCTGGGGCGCTTCACCATGATGAAACGGCATTTGCAACTGGATGGCTTCATCATTGTGCAGGTGTGGCAGGGAGGGTGTTATATTAGTTAGCCTCAAGGCTACTGCTGCCCTATGCAGGCTTGTTAAACTCATTGCTAATGCTGTCCTATGCTGACTACTTAGCCCCAATGCTAATGCTGCCCTATGCAAAACACAAAGCCTCAATGCAAATGCTGCCCCTATGCAGACTAGTTAGCCTCAATGCTAATGCTGCCCTATGCAAACCACATTGCCCCAATGCTGATCTGTACAGGGTTTCCAGGTTGGCTCATATAGTGTGACACTGTGTACCAGACCAAGCTGGTGCCCCTGGTTATAAATAGGCTTGCCATTCAGACCGAAGCAGGGGGGGTGAAAACAGCGGCAGCTCCAACTCATCTAGGCCAATCCTAGCTCTCTGTCTCATCTAGGCCAATCTCCTTAGCCTATGATGTTACTCCAAGGCCTCGAGTTTGACGGTGTACAGTGATGCACACTGGGTAAACTAGGTTATTGAATCTACCTGGGACAAATCTCTACTGGATTTTGTATCGCTGGAGGGGCTGAAGGTATTGATCGACGCCGGACAGTCACACCTAGGAATAGAGATGCATGGTGATGATGCTTGTGTACTTTTGTTCTTGCTCTTAAACCAGTCCCTTTTGTCCCTCCCCAGGTGCCGTACTATGAGTGGGTGGAGCTAAAGTCTGATAGACAGAAAGTGGCGTACTTGAAGGATAAGATAGGGAAGGCTGTGGCAGAGGACATGGCTAAATGACCTGACCTGACCAATGAATTGCACAATGGACTTAGCCGGAGCCACACCCAACACTGAACATACACATATTGTGTACACACACACACACAAAATTAAATTTAAGTACTAATAAGTCTGGTCATGCATCCAAGACGGCATCCAAAGCACTTGTTCTACCTCTGTTCCCTTGGTGATGCGTGGGGCTTTCTCTGTTACTATGGAGATGCCACATGAGAGTTCTGAGAAAGAGAGTGAGTGAGCGAGAGAGAGAGAGAGAGAGAAACAGAGAAAGAATGACAAAGGAAGAATACAAGAGTTCTTTATCAAAGAAAAGTCGTCTTTTGTTACTAAAGAGATGTGTCCCCAAGTGACATTCTGGCCTTGGAGCAAAGCGCATGGTGGGTATCATAGAATCAACGCCATGAATGTTGAGCTTTATATGACTTGTGAATTGATTAACTAAATATCACTGACACTTGTGATGTTAGATTAAAAAACTTTTTTATTTTTAATCCTGTAAAAAAAAAAGACCCCTAATATTGACATGTTTTCAGGATTATGTGTGTGTGTGCACCTATTAATGTTCTTAGTGTGTTTGAGGGTGTGTCTTGCCAGTTTGGGGTTTGTATGTAAGAATGTGCAGTGTGAGGTAGCATGAAGTGTGTCATCTAGACAGTAGTGTGATATTCAGACAGAGCACGATATTGCGTGGCACACCACATGCAAACAACCGCTAATGAATAACTAAAGTGGTACAAGACGGTGGACTCGCAACCACATATCCGTATTCCATTAGGTGGTTGGTCCACACACACACACAGGAAAAGCTTTAAATCTGACTGTACAGTCTGTGGTCAGTCTTGCAAAGTGTTGTAGCTCACGCCCATGCTAATAAAGATGACAAATTTTGTGGCATCCTGTCTCTATCTGAAGGTGATTTGTTTGTGCTGCAAGTGGGACTTCTTACTCATTGGCTTATAACAGAACAACATCTTTCCCCCCTGGTTCACTCGTGTGTTTAAGGAGGTATGGCATGCAGTGTGTCCACCTGGTCATTACCAAGTACTAAGGCAACGTAGGTCACATACACAAACAGACACCCACACACACTACTTTCCATATCCCAGACCAATACATCTTTTTACTACGGGACATTAGCATGGCTGATGTAAGAAAGATGGGCGGCTGAGGTGTGTGTGTGGGTGGGCGGAGAGGGTGGTGGGTGTGGTGGCGTAGGAGTGGACAGTTGGAGGGTGGCAGAGAACAGATGTTGGAGGGAGAACAGGGAGGGAGGACAGTGGAGTAGGATCTTCTGAGAAAGCAGAATCACACTGAGCACATTCAAGCTGTGGGTGAGAATGTGAGAGGGAGAAACAAAGATGGCATCCAAACATTGATAAACACAAATAGAATCCATGTTTTTGTGAGGTCACAAAATGGTCAGTACATCGGCTGTACAAGTCAGCCTACCACGGAACAATTCCGCTGCAGAACGGTTCCCGCAAAGGCTCTGCTAATGGACTGATTGACTGATAGGTTAGCCTTCTCAGTAGCAGATCCCCCCTCCCCCCCAAGCCTAGCCAGCTCCCCCCACCAGCCCCCCCCCCCCCCCCTATTGATTTGAAGGGCCTTAGCCTAATATCTGGTGGAATAACTATTTTCCATCAGTAAAAAAAAGGGAATGAAAGAAAAGAAGGCAAGGGGAGACCATTATTCTTCAGTGTGATGCCGATTGGCTGCCATGTCATTTGAGCTGTCATTTGTGGAGTAGTGAGGCTGTCAGCATCTTCAGCGCTAGAGGGAGGTACATTTTCTTTCTGCCGAGCTGGCTCAGGACAGCCTTAATGCCCCGACGCCCCGACCGTGGGAAGCTTGGCATTGCCATGGAAACTATCGGGGATGATCGCATCCCTCGCCCCCTCTCATCTTCTCTCCCCGCCTCCTTGTGACTGAGGCTCAGAGAAGACTGAAATGGCAGTCTAGGAACAAGGGATGAGACAGTAGAGGAGGTGGAGAGAATAGGCAGATGCTCTGGGGTGGGGGAGGGGGTCTGGCTAAGTGCTTTCTGACCCCCCTGGGGGAAAAGTGGAAAAGGATGTAATGTAGACGGTTTTATCCTCGTCTTCTTTTTGTCTCTTTTCTTTCTTTTCTATTCCACCCTTCCCTTGTTTTCTCAATTTTCTACAATGCCGTCTCCTGTAGAATCGGGGGCATCACAGAGACAGCAGCTGAAATCTGCTGACATCATCTCTGAGGATAGAGCCAATGTCTGGGAGAAAGGGAGGGGGAGAAGGAGGGAGCGGGTTGGAGGTGGGGGGTGGCAACAAAGAGGGGACAGGAGCAAAGTAATGAGAGTGAATACTGCAGCCCTTTCTCAGATTCTACACACACAAACGTACACACTCAAACATTGCATCGTGAGGCACACACACCCGCAAAAGCAACAACAGCATCATCACAGCTCTGCTTTACTGCACCACACAGAGAGAGACTGTCTCTCTCTCTCACTGTCCCTCCCTCTCTCTCTCACACACACACATTGACACGTGCTGCAGGGGAAGATCTGAGTGCTGGGTCGCTAAGCATTTAGCCCCCTCCTTCTTTCTCTCTCCCCTCTCTCTCTTTCTCTCTCCCTCATTCCCTCTCTCCCTCTCCATGTTCACCTTGACTGTTCCGGCTGCGTGGTTTATTGTTGCGTCAGAGCCAGAGAGAGCCAGAGAGAAGCATGCCAGGGGAGAGTACGTACAGATCTGTCCCCACAGCGAGAGACCCGGAGCGGGGAGCCGAGGAGACAGGGATTCCTGGACCAGGTAGGACCACAGGGAGAGGACAGGAGATGGAAGGACAGGGTCAGGAAAACAGGAGGAGAGAGAAGAGTAGAGAGAGATAAGGACAGAGAGGAAGACAGGATGAGCACAATAGAGCTGTTAGTGACGGAAATAGATCCTTGCTTGAATTACTATGTGGGGAGTAGATAAGGAGGAGAAATTAGATGATCTACATCATGTCTGAATGTCTCTCCTGTCTGCATCTCTGTCTGCCTGTCTGTCTGCCTGTCTGCCTACCTGCCTTTTTTCCTGTGTACCATGTTTTTTAACTGCACGCTTTTCTCAACATGGCCTCAACCCGTCATTTTATTTACAAACCACACCCCATCCCTAAATCCCACAACAGCCATCACGCCATATAACCTAATACATGTCCCCCTCCGTCACCACATATGTACTTTACATGCTTGTGCCTTAGTCCCAGTCCTATCCTATCCCACCCCCTCCGCGGCCGTACATGCTCCTGAGGGCAGGGGGAGCGAATCCTCCCTTCCCTTCTTTTCCCTTCCCCAGTCTCATCTGGACCGTGACACAGCAACCACGCCACTCTACACTGCAGGAGCCAGGAGCAGAATGTCTCCCTGCTGGAGAGCAGCATCAGCAGCACTGTACAGAATACAGGGCTACAGCCAGCCACCTGGCTGTGGAGCTGTCAGAACAAATCTGAATGTTTGGTTTTTAGAATGAGACTTGGTTTCACTGTTATGGACTGCTGTTCAACCTTGGTTGTGTATGAAACTGATACAACAAGATAGGGAAAGTGGGTGAAAGTAAAGAGAGAGAGAGGGAAGGAAAAAGGGATGAAAGTATATGTCTTACAGTAAAAATATTGAGGGACAGAGGGCTGAAAGGGGGATGATGGGTGTTCTTATGCCCTGTTGAAGGAGAAAGTAACAGACAGAGGGACAGAGGAAAGAGGGAGAGGTAGGAGGAAAAGACAGGATGGGAGAAAGGATGAGGGGAGACGAGTGTTTTTCTGTTTAGAACAAGGAATTTTGTGTGTTTCACAGACTGCAGTTTTATATTCCGTCATTGTGACTCACACACAGTGGGAACTGGAAAGTTACTGTCCAAATTATGTTTATGTATTAAGGAAACCAAGACTGTTACTGTTAAGGTACAATCAAAGATAATTTTATTATATATATTTGCACCTGTATCAGTTAACTTAGTTGCACTTGAATCAATTATCAAACTGCTTTATTTGTTTAATCCTGACCACCAGTTAGAGTAACGTATTACCCCACTTCTCCAAGAGCAACTATTTTTAATTTCTTCCACAAATCACAATTCTCCCAGTGTACAATATTCTAAACTATGGTATAATGAAAGAGGGAGAGAAAGGATTTTACCATTTAAATAGACAGACACAAATAAGGCTTAGGATATGAGGCCATTGGTCCCTGGAGCTCGCCTCTGGGCCTGGGACTCTCCTGGAGTGGGGGCTGAAATAGAGGCTCCCTGTGGGGCATGCATGTGTGACACAGCTCCAGTCTGCCGCAGCATGCTCTTCTATATGCAATTGGCAGGGGACTTTGCAAGAAGAAGGGTTGCTTCTGTGTTTACCATGCATGCTTGGGGGTATGTTGGATATTTAGAAGAAGATGCAGGGACACATTTAGCTTAAAATGTTAAATGAGAGTGCTGGATTTTGTGCTGTGACTTTTGGGGTCAGACTGTAGATTAGTTAGGTTGCAAAACAAGTATTTTTATCTCAGTAGGAAGACTTGCAATTTCACTTGACCTCTCCTCTATTACCCACGTTTTAGTGTTGGTGATAAACAAATGTGTGTGTGAATATTTGTGTGCACTTACAGAGGGCTTAGCCTATTAACATGAGTCAGCAACAGCACTACAATGAACAAAGGAGTCAGGTGGCTGAGTGGTTAGGGAATCGGGCTAGTAATCAGAAGGTTGCTGGTTAGATTCCTGGCCGTGCCAAATGACATTGTGTCCTTGGGCAAGGCACTTCACCCTACTTGCTTCGGGGGAATGTCCCTGTACTTACTGTAAGTCGCTCTGGATAACAGCGTCTGCTAAATGACAATGTAAATGTAACCCCCAAGCGAGACCGAACACACATACACACATGTACACACTGCAAAGGGTTGTTATTGGGGCCATGATGGAGACAGTGTGGCGGCTACAACTGCATAGAGGTTAGCTACAGAGATAGAGGAAGGAAACAGGGAGATAAAGAAAGAGAAAGATGGCAGAGATTGATGGAATTAGAGGACAGATAGGGTTAAATGGAGGATTATAAAGATCCAGAAGAAGCAAAAGAAGCGGGGAGACAGAGAGAAAACGATGGACGGGCAAAGAAAGGGAAGGAAGGAGTGAGAGAGGAGGTGGGGGTTGTGGAAAACAGGGTCCATTAGTAAGTGATATCTGGATTACTGGCAGTCTGTGTGTGTGTGTGTATGTGGCTGGTCTCAGAATACAATAATGGACAATCAACTTGTGAACTGAAGTCAGTGTGGGATGGTTATGTTCAGTAGAATAATTGAGGCCTGTTCTCAGTGTGTGTCTTCCCGTATACCAGGGTGTCTGTACAGGACACTGTACGATCACTGTACATGTCACAGAGCTTCACATCTTTCTGGGTCACTTTTGTGGAAAATGCTAACTGTGAGGATATTTTATGAAGTGAAACTGAAGCGTTTTGAAGCTATGGAGCTTACTCTGATGATGGAAAATCTCCTGACTGATCCGGCCACTCCTCTCGCTCCTCCCCTTTGCCTCCATTTCAGTGCTCATTCCTTTCATTTGCTCCCAGTGATCGCTCATTCATGTTGACATGTGGAGTGGATGGTGTGGTAGAGAGAAAGAAAGAGAGAGGTTGGGAGACAGAGTGACAGAGATGTGTGTGTGTACGTGTGTCTGTGTGTGTTTTTGCTTGACTCAGACACAGTAATTCACTAAAAGCATCTGGCTAATCTGAGAGTCTAATCATTATGTAGAGGGACAGACAGACCGACAGAGAGTGAGGACAAGAGTCCTCTAGATGTGTGCTAGGTTCTGGTAGTGGACTGAACTGTTTGATGCTGTGTGACATTTCAATGGCATTAGAGTGTCAGTGTGTGGGAGGTAGAGTAAGGTTCAAGGAGAGACATGAAAGGACTGAAGTGACAGGAGACCTATTCTTTTGCAATGGGGTTTCATCTCTTTGATACACTCATTACGTTTTTGCATTTGATTTATTCAGAAGACGCTTTTATCCAAAGGGATATACAAATAGTGTGTGTAGAAACTACAGATAATCAAGGATCAGAAGTGTTTATACAGACTTTCTTTATATCTTTCTCTGCTCTTTGTGAATTCTCTCTCTCTCTCTCTCTCTCTCTCTCTCTCTCTCTCTCTCTCTCTCTCTCTCTCTCTCTCTCTCTCTCTCTCTCTCTCTCTCTCTCTCTCTCTCTCTCTCAAACCATCTCTTCTGTTTTTTGTATTTTCTTTCAGACATGACCAGGCATCCCTCCACAGATTCCACCCCAAGTGACAGTGGCTCCACCCCTAGCGACAGTGGTTCTAGCCCCTCCCCTAGCACACCTCAAAAACTGCTCCCAACATGCACCTCTCCGTTTGGGCCGCGGCTGGTCCGAGCCATGCCTAGTTCCTCTGCGACCCCACGACCCCAGCCCGAGGGCTCTGACCATCGCCATGGCAACATTCCCAGGCTCTCTGGGAAGTTTGGGGGTCATGGACCCTGCGGGCGCCGTGTACCAGTAAAAATGGAAAGAATCAAGGTGTGTGTTTACTGTATAGGTGCTTATGTGTATTCCAATACATACAGTAACCTTCTATAAGAAAGAACATCACATTTGTCAACGACACAATCACTACTCAACAGTTTTTATATTCCATAGAGGATAGCAGTACCTCATCAAAACTGTTGATTTTTGTGTGACAACAACTAGCCTTTAAAAGTAATATTTAACTTGGCTCCCACAGCCCTCTGTCATAAAACCTCAAAAATTGCCAATGAGCTGGTAACTGCTCACCTGATGCTTTCTCTTCTTTAGGTTCTTACAGGCTCAGAGGTGGAAAGTGACTATAAGGAGCCAGAAACTATGGACACAAGGGTGGTGATGGGCCAGGAGGCGCTACTCAAAACCATGGAGAGCCAGAAAAAGAAGCATGTGGCTGGAAGGAGTAGCCAGACCAGCTCCATGCTTGGAGGCCTAGTTCTGGAGGTCCCCAAGACCTCCTCAGAGTCCCAACCCAGAGTTACAGGCCCAGAGAAGTGTGAACTGGACACTGGGCAGGGTGTCCAGGACCTCACCCCACAGATAGAACAGGAGAAGGAGGAAGACAGAGGGTCTGTACTGCCGTCGGCCTCTCTCTTGTCCCCTCTCCTCACCGCTCTCATCCCTGCACCCCCTCCATCCCCAGAGCCAATCACAGCTGACTTGATAGACAGCCAGGGGGCGGGTTTGTCTCCCTCCCAGGGTGAAGTGCCTTCCCTGTCCCTTTCTGAGCTGGCCTATCCTGTCGCTCTGTCCTTCTCCGAACCAGACTATCCTGTAGATCCACTAAGAGTGGGCGTGCCATCGTCGCTGGACCCTGACCTGTACTACACCGCCCCCTCCACACCCATCAAGATGGTTTCTCGCTCCTCACACCTCAAACACCGCTCCTATCCTGGCTCCCCTGCCTCCCCCCTCTCCCCCACCTCCCCCTCAGACAGTGAGGACCTATGCTCCCCCCTCACCTCTCCCTCCGGGTCCTACATCACAGCGGAAGGAGGCAGCTGGACCTCATCCTACACCTCCTCCACCTCTCCCTCCACCTCCCCCAACCTGCTCCTCGCTGAAGAGGGGCAGGATGCCCAAGAAGCGCCTGCATGCTTTGTGGGCTCCCTGTCTGAGATAGGAGACGAGGTGGCAGAGGAGAGGGGACAAGGAAGCGTGGCAAAGGAGGAAGAGAGGGGAGGAGATTTCCGTCCATTTCTGTCAGAGAGCTTTGGAATGCGATCGCGCCTGGGGGCGACAGAGAACGTGATCCTGGAGGAGGAGGAGGTGCTGAGAGGGGAGGTGATCATGGTGTCTCAAGGCAGCTGCCGACCCCGCTGGGTTACTGAGAACTCCTCTCCACTGAGGAGCAGCAGTGGCCGGAGCAGCGACTCCCAGGAGGAAGGAGAGGAGTCTGAGGGATCTCTCTGCCCAGGGGAAGAGGCTGGAGCTGGGGGGGTAGAGTTTCACAAGCCAATCCTGCCAAGAGGCCTAGAGCTGGAGCTAGAGGCCTGTTTTTCCCAGGATCTCAACTTACAGATGATGCAGTTAGTGGGGAAGGATGGAGAGGACCTCCCAGAGCTGAGCTCCAGCCCTGTTACTCCACACATGGCTTCTAGTAGTCTCTTTCCAGACTTCCCTGGCCTTCCCCTGGAAGCCTACACCTCAGAGGGTCTGGATGGAGAGAGCCCTGGGCCCTTCCTTCTCTTCCCAGGAGCCTACAGCCACGATGGACCAGAGGATGAGAGGATGATTCCGGCCTCCCTGCTTTCCTTCCCTCTACACACCAGCCTCATCTTCCAGGCAGACTCCATGGAAATCACCCTCTTCCCCACAGAGGACGAGAACAAGGGAGGAGAGGGGAACAGCAGGAACGAGGGGAACGACGTTGACGCCTACGCAGCTGGAGAGGAGGAAGGAGATGTGGAAGATGACGACGATGATGAGGATGACAAAAATGATGATGGTGATAAAGGGGGGGCAGAGATAGAAGTGGGGAAGGAAGCCAAAGTCGAGGTAGCAGTTAAGGAGGAAGAGGAGGAAGAGGAGGAAGAGGAGGAGGAAGATGAGGAAGAGTGTGAGGGCAAATTGGTGGAGGACCCCACAGAAGAGGACACCTCTGCCTCCTTCCTTCATTCTCTGTCAGAGACGTCCATCAATGAGGGTCTGGACGAGTCCTTCTGTTTCCATGACGAAACAGACGACTCCCTTGATTCTGCTTCCTACAATGGTGAGGAAGACGAGCGTCTTTACAGCACAGAGAGGCATGCAGAATCCCTGGAGCCCCAAGGTCCAGATCTGCTGGACCCCACAGAACCACAACCCCAACTGCGGCCTCCCAGCCCCGCGAGAGAAGCAGACGTTCCACGGAGCCAACCTGAAAGTAATAGTCCTCCAGGTCCCAGCCCAGTGGAACCTCCTCCGGCCTGTCCAGAGTCATCCAACAGTTCCAGCAGCAGTGAGAGTGAAATGGAGATCTCGTCTAGCTCCTCAAACCCTCCTGTTCCTTCTGTTCTCCTAAAATCTGCTGTCACCCCCACCTTTACCCCTGGCCCTGTTGGTCCTGTTACTGACAGTATGTTAATCTGTGCTATTGCTGCTGCACCAGTTCCCACCCCTGTTCCTGACACCACGCCTTCTACTGATACCATCCCAGCCCCTGCTATTTACACTACCCCGGACCCTGCTACTGACACCACATTTGCCCCTGCTACTGATACCAACCCTGCCCTCGCTACTGATACCAATTCTGCACCTGCTACTGATACCACCCCTGCCCCTGCTACTGATACCACCCATGTCCCTGCCACTGATACCACTCCTGCCCCTGCTACTGACACCACCCCTGTCCCTGCTACTGAGCCCAAGCTAGCTACAACAGAGCTAGAGGAGGAGAAGCTCTTCCAGAGTTCCATGAAGTCACAAAGGGACAAACAGAGCACTGACATTCAAGAGGAGGAACTCACAAACCGGACTGAAGGAGACTCTTTCACTTTGCTCATAAAGCCACGGCCATCTCAATCGCACACACCAAGACATGTTGGGGGCAGGAAACAGTTCAAGGTGACACCCGGGCCCCAGAAGTTGGCTGTGTGTGGTTTTGCAGTGGCCATGGGGGGGTCTGGGAGGAAGGAGGACACAGAGAAGGAACTGGACCAGAAGAATGGCAACACTCCAACAGAAAGTCAGAACCCTGAGGGTACCTTTTCCTCTGTGAGCCAGGAGGAGACCACTGCTACCAATGACCTAAACAAGGGGGTCCCTCTCCTTTCCTACCCCAAAGACCCCACCTCTAACTCCAGCAACATCCCAGTGTCCACCTACCCGGAGGGCCTCACTGACTTGCCTGACAACCTGGGCCTGACACCTGACCTCTGCCCTTGCGACCTGGCCCAGGAGAACTTGCGAGAGAACACTCTGAGCGCAGAGGAGGGGGGCCCCGGGGCCCTCGGCTCCCCTCATTCTCCCATGGCCATCTCCCCCAAGAGGGAGAACTCGGAAACAGATGCCGAGGGGAAAATTGGTCTTGGGGCTGGGTCCTGGGGGTCTGATGGGATGGGGCTGGGGTTAGACCTGGAGTTAGGCAGGGGGCTGAGGTCTGGGGCTAGTGTTGGGGCCTGGGGAGCTGGTGAGTCCCTCTCCCTCTCTCTGGGGGAGGGATATGAGTTGGATGCAGAGAGCGTGCTTCTGTGTGAGATGGATGGACAAAGTGGACACACACCGGTGGCTCCCAACATCAGCACTCAAGGGAACAATGAGGACGATGTGTTGGGGGACGAAGAGGACAACAACAGTCTCTGTGGTCGTCCAGACAAGATGGCAGATGTAAAGCTGGCTGGAGAAGGGCTGGAGTCCAACCTGTCGCTCTGGAGTTCCATCGAGGAGATCTCGGAGGCAGGCGGAGGAGAGGATGGAAGTTCCCGGTTTCCTGAGGATGATGTCAGCAACCTACAGACTCTGGACCATGAAGGTGATAACACTGACACACAGCCCTTGTGGAAAAAGTCTGACAACCATGATTCTATCTTCTACCCCCTGGCAAAGCCCCCCTGTGTGACTCTGAATGCCCTCTCAGAGAAGGCAAGGCCTCAGAGTGCAACTGTGAGTGTGAGGGAGTCTATCTCTAACATACCACTCACCGAGGAGCAATCCCCACTCCCTGATCAGCCAAGGACACCCACAAGAAGCTCAACGCTCCAATCAGAAACAACACAGGCCTCCCCGTCCGCGGAGAGTTCCAGTAGTATCTCACTGCCAGAGGTTGAAACCCAGAAAGACACAAGCATGTCCAGACTAATAGGAAGTGACGTAACCTTGTCTCTACTGGGAGGGTCTTTTGGTTCCTTCAACCCCAGAACCAGACACTCAGACTCCAGGCCAAGTAAAGGTGCTTTAGAGAAAGCTCTCCCCACTGTCAAGGACAAAGAAGAGAATGCAAAGATTCAGCAGCAACAGGAGGAGGAAGGACTTCAGACTGAGGGTCTCATAGAGGGCAGAATCAGTGGTGTGACTGACAGGGGCATGGATCAAACAAAAACCAGCAAAGGTGCCTATCAAGGACAGGACAGTGGTGTTAGTACCTCAGGAGGAAAAGAGGAGGAGGAGAGAGGGACAGAGACAAGGATGGAAGGAGGAAAGGAGAGAGGGCTCGAAGGAGGAGAGATGACAGTTAAGCGGAATGTCTCTCCAACTGAGAGAGAAGTGGAGCAGTCAGAACGTTGCACCCCAGAGGGTGAGCTTAGCACAGACAAACCTGTCTCAGCACAGACGGGGCGGAGAGGGAAGGACGGCAGAGCCCGAGGCAGGGAAAGGGCAGCTCAGCTGGACTGGCCAGCACAGACGAGCCCTGGGTCTGCTGATGAACTAAAGGAATTATCTGTCCCAAATAAGGCCGAAGCAGATGGCACCCTGGCGGCTGGCAAAGCCTATAAAGCCACAGCCAAGAGGGGTAAGAAGGCCCTCCGTGAACCTGGCCCCTCACAATTTCAACCGAGGACATCTGTGGATTACCCCGAGGCTGAGTCAGAGATAACAGAGGACAGCCAGCCCGGTTCTGGTGGACACTCTGCCGGTGCTGATGACTACGTTCCAGACCTCTACCCCAGCCCCAAGTCCAATCCTAATCTGAAACTTGCCAATCCTGCCCCTGTCAAATGCAATGCTGCTGTTTTCCTCAAACAGGAAGTACTGGATAACAGGGCCATATCAGACAGCCAGACAGGAAGCAAAGACATACATGACAACAACTTTGGCAGTGGCCACATCTCTTTTCCACAGCTGAGCACAGCTTCCTTTCCACCCTCACACTCTCCTCCTTCCCCTCTCCCTGTCTGTCCTCCCCCTACCTCCTCCCCTCTCGTCTCCTCCTCTTCTCCTTCTTGCTCCTCTTCCCCTCTCCCACTCACCTCCTCTC
This sequence comes from Osmerus mordax, assembly GCF_038355195.1. NCBI lineage: Eukaryota > Metazoa > Chordata > Actinopteri > Osmeriformes > Osmeridae > Osmerus > Osmerus mordax. Next base: position 15,726,103 of record NC_090055.1, read on the forward strand.
CCATCTCCACCTCCACACACTCTCCATCCTCCTCCCCGCCCCTTCTTCCGTCCTCCCCTCCCCCTCTCTCCTCCTCACCACTCTCTTCCTCTCCTCCCCCTAGCCCTCAGAAGGGGACAGAGGTGACTGTTCCCTTTCTGGTACAGGAGTCCCAGCCTCTCCACCCCTCCTCCCCTCCCCCAGCCCCACCCTCCACTGATGCCATACATCTCCCTGCTCCTCCTACTTCTCCATCAGAATCCTCCCTACCAGACACACACCTAAACTCATGCACCAACATACAGGGACAACAGGGCATCACCAATCTTTCTACTCCCTCTAGTGCTTCCCCTATACCTACCACACCCACCAGAAGTGTCTCTTTGCCTCTAGCTCCACCTTTAGCCCCCTCCAGCCTGACCCAGCCCACTCAGGAGCACAGGGTCCCAAACACAGTGCCTGACCTGGACCCCCAACCCCACACCTTCCTCCAGCCCTTGCCCATGCCCCAGCTCGAGTCCCACAGGCAGACTAAACCAGGCCAGTCATGGAGTCTGGAGGAGAGGCCAAGAGGTGAATTACGTTTTTTCTTTAGTTGTATGGGCAAAAGCCCAACACTCTAACATTCATCCTCTTATAAAATGTGTGTATAATGTATGTGTGTAATACGTGTGTGTGTTATGTGTGTGTGTGTATTATGTGTCTGTGTTTTCACAGTTGAGGTGGACACAGACAGTGAGGATGACAGTGCTGCTCAACGACAAGGTCACAGGACTCAACCCAGAGCGATTTTGGGAAACAGAGGCAGTTCTTATTTAAATAAGGAGTCTGGCTCATCCAATCAGAGAGAGAGCCAGCCTTCCATCTCCCACCCACTTGCTGACAGACAGGCAGGCTGTTCAATCAGCCACAGCTACAAGATTTCAGAGGAGATTGACTTGTCCTTCAAGAACAACTGTATGTAAATAGTAACCTCTTTTTCATTTCTTATACATCAGTATATGTCTCAAGCTATATTTCCCTATATCACTATTACACAGTACTGTTTCTTACGGTGGCCCTGAAGTGCAAAACACATCCACTAATACGAGTACATCCCCCAAATGAAAACACTCCCCCCCAATACGAGTAAACTCCACACAAAACACACGTCAAAGTTATCGTGTGTGAGTCCTGAAATAGCTGTGTCGTCATTAGAACCCGTGCAGTTGCTCTCGAGAAAATGCGCTCGGCTACAAAGCCGGCAGTTCTCTAATCAATCTCACGGTACTTTGAATACATACGTCACAGTGACCTAGCCTCGGCGCCGTCTCAAGTCAGACAAAAAGTCTAATGTTGTGTGTCCACTTAAGCGGAGCGGGCGGCGCGGGGCGTCGGCTTACAATTCATTTTCAATGAAACCGGGCGTTGACGCTCGCGTAGGGCATTGTGGGAAGGTTGCAAGTTGGATTTTCTCAACTTTATGTAAAAGAGGAGCGTTAAACGCTAGCATTGGCCAATCGGATTGATCCTTGTTTCTTGTAACGTAGCAACCGTTGGTCATGGTATTTATTTCTAGGCTTTACAATTTCAAGATGAAGGAGAAACTTATCTTATGTGTCTGCACACCCAGTTCTGTTCAGAACACTGTTACGTAATGTGACAAGCCTGAATTTAAAGATTACATTAAAATAATAATGCATGGTGCAGGGTTGCCGATGTTGTCAGTGGTGTGTTTTTATAGCCTGGCTCTGCCCGCCTACGTACTTCCGCAAAATTTTCATTTCCCTTCTGTACTAGGTCTGGGCTTTCGGGATATTAATCGTTTTTTTCCAGCCACATTTTTGGTGGTCCAATCAGCAAACAGAGGGAGTGGCGGAGATCGATTACGTTGATATCGTTCGCTAGTTTGAGTTGTAGTTCAGTAATAGCGGCGGAGAAAGATGCGAGCGAAGCCATTCGATCCGTTGTGACAACTGCCGAATATCCAGAAGTTAAAGCTGGAGCAAGAACAATCTTTGCTGAGTTTTCTTGGTGGCCATGATGTTGTGGCCCTCCTCCCCACGGGATTCGGGAAAAGTTTGATTTTCCAGCTAGCTCCGTTGGTGGTAAAGGAGTTGGCTAAGGCGAATGCTAGCAATTGGTTATGGCAGATACAATAGTTTTTAACTTCAACAGAGTACCCACCTTCAAGGAAGTTAGAGATTGTCAATCGAGCGATCCCAGACTCTCTGTACAAATGAAATGTCTGAGAGTCTGGTAGGACCAGGCTAGTGTTTTTATACTTTTAAATTCAGTCTTGTCACATTACATGACTGTTCCGTGCCACTGCTAGCTCCCTAGCCCAGCTGAAAAACGACTGGTTGAGTGACCAGTGGCGTAACATGTATTCTACTGTAATCTTGCGCTCGTAAAATATACACAAATGTTGTGTAAAAGTAGTATTTTGATCAATATCGTGAGTACATGAACCCAAGTCTGCACGCTTGGCCATGACTACAACAGTGATCTTAGAGAACTACAACTCTGTATTAACCTGTCGGACACCCCCCCGAGCGTGGTGTACTGTGGGAAGGTGAGGTGGGTAGAATGGGTGTCCAGCCTCACATAATAAGTTTCTCCTCCATCTTGAAACTGTGAAACCTACAAATGTTTACCCTGACCAACGGTTGCTATGTTACAAGAAACAAGAAACAAATCAGCTTGGCCAACGCTAGCGTTTAACGCTCCTCATTTACATAAAGTTGAGAAAATCCAACTTGCAACGCTCCGCTCGCCTTCCCACAATGCCCTACGTGAGTGTCAACGCCCGGTTTAATAGAAAATTAATTGGAAGCCGAATTTGGCGCAGCCGGCGCTGCATGAAGTCCCCCTGAACACACCTGATGTATTCAGGGGGAGATGAGCAAGTCATTCTATGTGGGTGGAGTTTACTTGTATTTGGGGGGAGTGTATGGAAGCAAATCAGTGACATAATGTTTTGAATTTTAAAAGGCATTGAATACTTCATATTGAAATTTAGACAAACACCAAATTCTCATATGAATATTTTTCAATGTAAAATAAAATTCAGGTTGCTCAAATTCGAGCCAAAAAATTTTTTATCTTAAAAAATTCCAGCCCCCAAAAAATTTACCTATCAAATTTGAGCCGAAAAATTTTAAGCTTGAAATTTTTCAGCTCGAGCCTTGAATTTTTTGATCTGATTTTTTTTTAACATTGAAATATATATTCATACGTGAATTCGGTGTTGTTTACATTTCAATATTAAGTATTTAATTTTAAAATTCAAAACATTATGTCACTGATTTGCTTCCATAGGAGTGCTTTTTATTTGGGGGGGATGTACTCGAATTAGTGGGGGTGTTTTGCACTTCAGGGCCACCGTAGTTTCTATTTTCTTCTATTATTTCCACTTTAATATTTATAGTTATTCATATATAATCATAAACTATTGTTTTGCTATCACATTCTGAATATGACAGCAGTGTTCCCCTCTTCCACAGCATGGAACACATTGAATTATAATATATTATCTCAAAAGAATCATACATTGTAAATCAGCTGTTCAGCCCAAACCAGAAAGGACCATTTTCAGTAAATCAACACTGTTGGACTATTTAATGATTAACTTCAGTTAGATGTCAATTTCTGTGTGACGCTGTCTTTGAGGCGACACTCACCCTGTAGTGGTCAGGTGTAGATTAAAGAGCTCTCTGATCAACAGCTCTTCAACTAACGAGCTGCGAGCTCCGTACCCCATCTGACTCATAGTAATTAGTTACGATGGTAAGGAAAATGTGATGCAGGTCTTTGTTGGTAATGTGTGTGCGTGCGTGCGCTTGTGTGCTCACAGTGGGCTCCTGTAACGAGTCGGAGAGTGAAGGGTCAGTACCAGAGCGGGAGGAACCAGGTTGGGTGCCAGTGAGACCCTCTGAGCCCCAGGTGAGTGCATGTTCTGTGGGGAAGGACAAGTCTCTCTCAGCCCTCATCACAAAACACAGTTACAAAAGGGTCAACCCGTTTCTATATGATACTTTTAAAATTCCTGTTTTGTGTGCTTTTTTCTCTTGATAATCAACTCTGATACTGTCTTTTATTCAGTCTCTCTCTCTCTTTCAGTCCATGTCTGCTGCTGAGGAGGCGATGAACAGACCCAAACAGAGCCGCAGCGAGAAGAAAGCCCGCAAGGTCAGACCTTAACAGCCAAGCAGAGAGCTAATCAAACACACAGCTCACAACACAATCATGTACATAAAATACTGTGTGTGTTTCTGTGTGTAGGCCATGTCTAAGCTTGGTCTGAAGCCAGTTCACGGTATAACCAGGATCACCATAAGGAAGTCTAAGAGCATCCTGTTCGTCATCAGCAGACCAGACGTGTTCAAAAGCCCAGCATCTGACATCTACATTGTGTTTGGAGAGGCCAAGGTGACCTCTGCCATATTCTCTCTCTCTCTCTCTCTCTCTCTCTCTCTCTCTCTCTCTCTCTCTCTCTCTCTCTCTCTCTCTCTCTCTCTCTCTCTCTATATATATATATCGATCTGTCTGTTTCTACCTCTCTTCTCTGTTGCTGTCTCTCTTTGTCTTTATTTTCCTATCTGTTGCTGAACACTGTGTTAACAGCCCAAAGTGACTTCTCACTCTCCCCCCTTGCTCTCTTTTCTACCTGTGCCCACTCTCTCTCCGTCATCCCTCTCTCTCCTCCCCTCCCATAGATAGAGGACCTGTCTCAGCAGGTTCACAAGGCCGCAGCAGAGAAGTTTAAGGTGCCCGTGGCCCCTTCCCCCCTGGCTCCCCCTGCCCCCCCCAGCCTCACCATCAAAGAGGAGAGCGAGGAGGAGGAAGAGGTATTTCAAAACGTCAACACTGACTAGATATTCTAATAAGTATATGCTAGTCTGCAGTCTTACCCGTCTCTCTCTCTTTCACTTCAGAAAAAGCTTTCTTGGCATGAAACACATTTGTAAATATTGACAAAGCAACAATGACATTGTAATGATAACAATTATAGTAATAATGAGAAGAGGAAGAATGTTGAGCAAAGTTGAAAATTAAACATGAAGAAAACGTAGCTACTACTACTTTCAATAATGAAAAAAATTATTCCCTCCCCCTTTTTTATCTCCTCTCTTCCCCTTCTCTCTGTCTGTTTCTCAGCAGGATGAGGGAACTCTGGAACAGAGGGATATTGAGCTGGTGATGGCTCAGGCCAATGTGTCGCGGGCCAAAGCCGTCAAAGCTCTGAAACACAACAAGAACGACATTGTCAATGCTATCATGGTGAGGAGAGGGAGTGGAGAGAGGGAGCATATGTATAAAGAAAGGGGAAGGGAGTTCAAGTCCATCGTCAGTACCCACTCTGTCCATTAGGGAGCAGTGAAGACTTCACACAAACCAAAAACCACTCCAATACCAAGTCAATGTTATGTTGTGTTTCACTAAGCCCGTCTCATTCCACCCCCCTTCAAATAGTACTAACACGTCGATCTCTCTCTGTCCACCTCCCCCTTCTCTCTTCACTTCCTCTCCCTAGGAACTGACCATGTGAGAGGAGAGGAGAACCTCCCAGCCCCACCCCTACCCATCCATCCAAGACTCTCAAGCCTACTCTTCTCTATCGCTACTATGTTGCATCCTCAGTACCTGCTCAATAAAATCTGTTATAACCACCCCTGAGTGAACTGTAACTGGGTCTGTCTCTGTCTCTATGGGTCTCTGCGTTTATACTCTGAAAGGATCTAGTATTGTACTGGTACAGTCATACAGAAGACTCAGCTATCCCTAGACTCTGTTGCCCCACTCAAACCAAGAAAAAGAAAGGATAAGAAACTGGCTCCATGGTACATGGTAGAGGATACCCGCACTCTCAAGAAGTCCACTAGAAAGCTAGAATGTAAGTGGTGTACCACTAAATTGGAGGTTTTCCACCAGGCCTGGAAGGACAGCCAAATGGAGTACAAGCAAGTCCTCATTAGGTCTAGATCAGAATACTTCTCTAAGTTGATTAGTAAGAACCAGCACAACACTAAGTTCCTATTTGATACCGTTGCAAAACTCAGTACTCCGAAAAGTACACACGGTGTTAGTACAGATCTCTCTCCCAATGATTTCCTAGAATTCTTTGACCAAATTCCAATTCTTTGGAAAAACTACAAGCTAGCCCTGGAGGAATGGCCATGAACACTGAATTTCCCTTTGTACCCAGCATGCTGCATGTTGAGGCTCTCACTCACTTTAACCCTATTTCTATGGAAGCATTCATGGAGCTGATAGATTCATCGAAACCCACCAGCTGCCTTCTCGATCCCCTCCCTGCCAAACTTCGTAAGGAACTTCTGCAAACTTCTGCCTATTATTGGACTTCACCACAGCACTGAAACTGCATAAGCCAAGGTAGTCAATGATCTTCTATTAGCCTCGGATGCAGGCTCTATCTCTGTCCTGGTTCTCGTAGACCTAAGTGCAGCTTTTGACACTGTAGATCATGAGATTCTCCTGGAACGTATGGAGAACTATGTGGGTATTTAGCCAAAATACGAAAATTCCTCTCAAAGGATGATGCTGAAAAACTAATACATGCATTTGTTACATCCTGACTGGACTACTGCAATGTGTTGTTCTCTGACCTCCCAATTACTTACTTAAAAAATGTAAAATTCTGCAGCTAGATTATTAACTAGAACCAGAAAGTTTGATAACATAACGTCTACTCTCGTCTCTTTACACTGGCTCCCTATCCAAGCCAGAGCTGATTTCAAAGTTCTATGACTAACCTACAAATCTCTGCATGGATTGGCACCACTTTACCTCTCTGGTCTCCTTGCACCATATTGCCCTGCAAGGACACTTACATCTCAAGATGCCGGCTATCTGGTGGTTCCCAAAATTAAGAAAAAAAAACTTCTGGAGGCAGGGTGTTCTCATATAGAGCACCTCTTCTCTGGAACAAATGACCTGTTTCAATTAAGGAGGCTGATACTGTTCCGACATAAAAAATTAGGTTAAAAACGTTGTTAAACTTGTTTTGTCAATTATATGACTGCTAAAGATAAATATGTGTGTATGTACTTTCTATGTAAACCTGGGGTGTGTGTTTGTCTGTGTGTATCACATGTAACTTTTAAATTGCAATTAAAACTTCTATATGTTTAGGTTGACCCATTTAGATTTGACAAATAAAGTAAACCTGTTTGTAGCACCTATAATTGTTTAACAGTGTGCTAAGGACCAGTTCTAGATTCGATGGGAGCAGTAGTAAGATTTGGTTAGAAATAAACAGACCACAGAACAGTTTTAGATATGCCGGCGTGCTTAATCTTGTATTTGTTTTACCAATGGATATCCCTTAAACCAAAATAAAAACAGACATGTCCTCTTCAAAAGAAACGTAGATATTCAGTTGTGTTCGAAATGTGAATCCTGTAAACCTTTTAGTTTGACCTGGATTTATATTAATCCATATGTGATTTTGATCTATTTTGTAATATATCTTTTATATTCTATTTTTCCCATGGGTTGAATCTAAATTCTATTTTTCTTTTAAGTATTCTCCTAATTAGCTTTAAACAGAAACCGTTCAGCTAATAATATGAAGACACTTATCAATTGTATTTCAGTCACAACAAAAACTTATGAAATCAAAACCTACAATGTAAAATTAATTCAAATCAGTTCAAAATCAGCCAGTCACTGTTTTGCAACCCTTCACTGTGCAGTCTTTTGATACAACCGTTGCAGTTCTCTCATGTGCCGTCTTCTTCCTAGGGAGGATTCTATGGGTGGATCGCCATCTTGGTCTTCCCACGTGCAGTGGACCATTCAAATTCCAAAGACCCCCAAAAAACCTGACCAATTCCGTTCAACAAATTTCCCCAAAACAAAATGTTTCAGTAGGATAACCAACACCGTGGTTAGCATACTTTTCTTTCCTGTTTGTTCTTGATTATTTCTTGCTCTCTTTAATGAATAGGTTTTTACAAACTTTAACTATGTTTGTTGGAGAGTATTAACAAATGTTAACTCCGTTTTCGTTCTTTATTATCTGCAGTATTCTCTTTTGTTCTTGGAACTCTTCTCAAGCGTTTTTCTCTCTCGTTCTGGCAGTAGTAACGTCTCAACTGTTTTACTCAACTTTTCCCTGATTGGCTGATCGTCAATAGGCTACTCTTAAAGAGACATCACACATACAGGTTTAACAATAGTATTGATACAGTCTATTACTTTATTTTTCTTTCACTTATTCAAGTTTTGGCCAATTGGTGGCCAAGCCGCGAAGCGGCGAAGCCACTTGAGTGTTTTATCTTTTTATTATTATTATTGGTGTCCAAGCCGCGAAGCGGCGAAGCCACTTAAGTGTTTCTACCTTTTCTTATTGGTGGCCAAGCCGCGAAGCGGCGAAGCCACTTAAGTGTTTCTACCTTTTCTTCTTATTATTATTAATCATCTTCCTCTCCCATTGGAGTCTATGGCAGCCCCTATAACCGAATAGTCACTTTTTGTGAAATTTGGCACACTCATTAAGGACAGGCCCCTCTTTATTCTCACCAAGTTTCATGTCTCCCATTCGAATACTCTAGTGCCACCAACGGGTCAAAGTTGGACTTGTGTTTACACACGTAACTTTTGAACCGTATGACTGATTTTCAAAAATGAGGTACCGTTGAATTCCCTAGATCAAGACAAGTTCAACGCACTCTATGACGTCATACCCAGTCATATAAATTCTCTGCCATTTTGAATGTTAAGGAAAAGCGTTTTCGCTACTCCTACAATTCTTGACGAATCTTCTTCAAAATTGCCACAGATGATCTTCAGACCAAGCCTCACAAAAGTTATCCCCTGGAGCTTTGATTTTCGCAACCGTTTGTTAGTTACAGCCAATCAAATTGATGTGGCTGAATTGATGTGGCCACCATTTTGAATATAACGTTATTTCGCTACCTCTCCTATAAGATTTGTCCAATCTTCACCAAATTTGGCACAGATCATCTTCAGACCAAGCCTCACAAAAGACATCACGTGTTTTGATTATCTAAACCTTTTGACTGGAACAGCCAATCAAAGTCGTCAACCAAGCCACCATAAAAGAAGTAAGGTCATATCTCAGCACCTCTTTACTGCATTGACACCAAATTTGGTATAAGGACTAGGGACCCTGTTCTAAAGAGGTCCAAAATAGGTCATGCCATTTCACCTCTAGGTGGCGCTGCAATAAGCAAAAATTTGGCACCATTTATCTTCAGATCAAGCCTCACAAACCTTTTCACATTCCGGTAAAGCTGATCAAAGTCGGCGATGAAGATCATATCTCAGGAAATATTCGCTGAATTGACAACAAACTTGGTACAGGTGCTCGGGACCCTGTTTCAAAGAGGTCCACAAAACGTTGTGTCATCTAACCTCTAGGGGGCCATCCCGTGTCTGACACATATTCAATTGTGATACCAGATGAATTGATGTGGCCGCCATTTTGAATGAATGAATAAAATGTTTTTGGTGAATACCAAATATTCACCTAATTTGGCACAGATTATCTTCAGACCACAATCCCCTTGACATGTCAAAATAGAACTGAATTACAGCTGTTTAAACTTGGGACAAATCTGACAACCGCTTGCCACAGGAAAAATTCCTTATATTTTTACGCAGTCACTGAAATCTGATTTCCAACACTGAGAATAGCTCACTAGGATAAATTGGTGTCCTGGCAACGTCAACGTCAGAGGTTCAAATCCAGCCAACGCTGACAAGCTTGTCATGTCTCTGATTCTCTGTTTAGCGAGACTATAAGCCACTGCAAAAGAAGCCAGGTACACCGTAGTGACTAGATGTCGAAAGTTTCTTCTAGTTTATCTGACCTGCTTGGCCACCACATTGCTGCTTGCAGCTATATTTGGTGGCCAAGCCGCGAAGCGGCGCAGCCACCGCAAGTGTTTCTACCTTTTCTTATAATTATTAGGGTTCCTCCGGTAGGAGGAAACCTATTGTTATTGGTGGTATTATTATTGGGTGTGCTTTGCCTTCGGCAAGGGCACAACCTTTGTTCTCTCACATATATATTATTTTTATTATTTATTTTTTTGCCCCCCTAAAACTCAGTCAATATTTGGCCTACATAGACAACCTAGGTGTCAAAAGTTTTGTCTTGGTAGCGATTGAGTTGCTTCTATTGGGATTTACGTTCCGTTGCATGGTTTAAAGTGGAAATTAAGTTTTTGTGGCGAAAAGTGAAGCTAACGGTGGCTAACTTGCTAGCCACAGTCAATGACGCTACTTACGTCACTAACGTCACGAAAACACGCGTGACTACCTTTGGCAGAACATTCGTTTCGCATCTGTTAACTTGGGGGATAGCTAGGCTAACTATAGCTTTACTGCAAGGCAGCTGCAGAAACGCCACAAGAAAAGAGGCCAGGGTGATAACTATTTACTCATTTTACTTTGTGATATGACACACAATTGTGATGTGTAATGTACAATATAAGATGATATTATTAAGGAAGTACATCTAATTTCGGAAACAGTAGTCTACTATTTCACTGAAGCATTAGCATCATGACATTAGCCTGTGTTGCCCGGGCAACACATACTACAGTGGTCTATGATGTATCTGTTTTCAATCGTTAAAATAAACATTCCTCACATATACATTTTCGTAGTAGGATTTATTATGACATTAGATTACAAGTAAATGATTTGTGGGTGAAATTATCATTACCTGTGGTTTCAATCCAGTGTATCACTGCAACGCTGTAGCCTACGCGAGACACTACAAAAACATCTACACAGCTGTAGGAAGTCAAACGGCGACAGACCATGTTCGGCATCCCCTTACTTAAATCAAAAGTCTATCTAACTACTAACCTTAACTTCATTGCCACAGCCTAAACTTTGTCAATCTGTTCATGAAAATAATTAATTTCAGCCTAAACCGTACAACGGAACGTTAAATCCAATTCAACCAACGCAATCGCTACCAAGACGAACACAGCAGTAGTCTAGTACTGTACCGTAGTAGTACAATTTACCGGGGCAGCTTCTCCACACAGGGCTGTATCGCATTTTGCGTTGTTACTGATAATGATCGCTACCAGTGAGTTTTTATGAATGAGCGATTTTCCACTAAATAAATGTCAAGCTTATTTACGTTTTGGGGGGCATATTGTCAGTTAGCAGATGGTACTGTTTGAATCGCGATTCTATCTTCTGCTGGTAACGTCGTAGAATAATCTTCAAAGGGGGTTCTTTATTAATGAATGAATGCAATATGAGTAGGATAAATGCCTGAAAATATCATGAGAAGGGAAAAACTTAAAAGGACGTTTAAGTCATAGAGATTAGGTCCATTTTTACACCGGTCTGCCAAATGTATTCGTTTTGATTCAGCCTGTCAGCTGCCTCTTGCAGGGGAAATGAGAAGACATCATATTTCATTCTACACTTCACTCGTATTTTCAGTTGTAAATGAGCAGCAAAAAAAAGATGCTTTTAAATCTATGTAATCTTTATAAATAATAAGTAGGCCCGATGCATTTTTATATAAAATATACAGACCCCTGTGCAACCGACGCAAGCAAGCACACCCTACAATTTCCCCAGAAATTGTATACTCTCTAGTTGGGTGTGCTCAAGCCTTCGGCGAGAGCACAACCTTTGTTCTCTCACATATATATTTATTATTATTTATTTTCGCCCCCTTAAAACTCAGTCAATATTTGGACTACATACACAACGGCGGTGTCAAAAGTTTCGTCTTGGTAGCGATTGAGTTGCTTCTATTGGAATTTACGTTCCGTTGCATGGTTTAGGCTTCAGTTAAGTTTTTGTGGCGAAAAGTGAAGCTAACGGTGGCTAATTTGCTAGCCACAGTCACTGACGTTACTAACGTCACCGCGTCACTAACGTCACGAAATCACGCGTGACTACCTTTGGCAGAACATTCGTTTCGCATCTGTTAACTTGGGGGATAGCTAGGCTAACTATAGCTTTACTGCAAGGCAGCTGCAGAAACGCCACAAGAAAAGAGGCCAGGGTGATAACTATTTACTCATTTTACTTTGTGATATGACACACAATTGTGATGTGTAATGTACAATATAAGCTGATATTATTAAGGAAGTACATCTACTTTCGGAAACAGTAGTCTACTATTTCACTGAAGTATTAGCATCATGACATTAGCCTGTGTTGCCCGGGCAACACATACTACAGTGGTCTATGATGTAGCATTATCTGTTTTCAATCGTTAAAATAAACATTCCTCACATATACATTTTCGTTGTAGGATTTATTCTGACAATAGAAAACGATTTGTTGGTGAAATTACCATTACCTGTGGTTTCAAACCAGTGTAGCTCACTGCAACGCTGTAGCTTACGCGAGATACACTACAAAAACATCTACAGTACACAGCTGTTTAGGAAGTCAAACGGCGACAGAACATGTTCGGCACTCCCCTTACTTAAATCAAAAGTCTATCTAACTACTAACCTGAACTTCATTGCCACAGCCTATACGTTGTCAATCTGTTCATGAAAATAATTAATTTCAGCCTAAACCGTACAACGGAACGTTAAATCCAATTCAACCAACGCAATCGCTACCAAGACGAACACAGCAAAAGCGTTTTCGCTACTCCTACAATTCTTGACGAATCTTCTTCAAAATTGCCACAGATGATCTTCAGACCAAGCCTCACAAAAGTTATCCCCTGGAGCTTTGATTTTCGCAACCGTTTGTTAGTTACAGCCAATCAAATTGATGTGGCTGAATTGATGTGGCCACCATTTTGAATATAACGTTATTTCGCTACCTCTCCTATAAGATTTGTCCAATCTTCACCAAATTTGGCACAGATCATCTTCAGACCAAGCCTCACAAAAGACATCACGTGTTTTGATTATCTAAACCTTTTGACTGGAACAGCCAATCAAAGTCGTCAACCAAGCCACCATAAAAGAAGTAAGGTCATATCTCAGCACCTCTTTACTGCATTGACACCAAATTTGGTATAAGGACTAGGGACCCTGTTCTAAAGAGGTCCAAAATAGGTCATGCCATTTCACCTCTAGGTGGCGCTGCAATAAGCAAAAATTTGGCACCATTTATCTTCAGATCAAGCCTCACAAACCTTTTCACATTCCGGTAAAGCTGATCAAAGTCGGCGATGAAGATCATATCTCAGGAAATATTCGCTGAATTGACAACAAACTTGGTACAGGTGCTCGGGACCCTGTTTCAAAGAGGTCCACAAAACGTTGTGTCATCTAACCTCTAGGGGGCCATCCCGTGTCTGACACATATTCAATTGTGATACCAGATGAATTGATGTGGCCGCCATCTTGCGTTGTTACTGACAATGATCGCTACCAGTGAGCTTTTTATGAATGAGCGATTTTCCACTAAATAAATGTCAAGCTTATTTACGTTTTGGGGGGCATATTTTCAGTTAGCAGATGGGACTGTCTGAATCGCGATTCCATCTTCTACTGCCGGGTAACGTCGTAGAATAATCTTCAAAGGGGGTTCTTTATTAATGAATGAATGCAATGAGTAGGCTACATGCCTGAAAATATCACGAGAAGGGAAAAACTTAAAATGACGTTTAAGTCATAGAGATTTTTTTACACCGGTCTGCCAAATGTATTCGTTTTGATTCAACGATGAGGCTGCCTCTTGCAGGGGAAATGAGAAGACATCTATTTCATTCTACACTTTACTCGTATTTTCAGTTGTAAATGAGCAGCAAAAAAAAAAGCTTTTAAATCTATTTAATCTTTATAAATAATAAGTATGCATTTTTATATAAAATATACAGAAATATCAGTTGTAAAAATGTCATTCAAAAACGGACCCCTGTGCAACCGACACAAGCAAGCACACCCTACAATTTCCCCAGAAATTGTACCCTCTAGTTATTAGGGGCCAAGCAGCGAAGCTGCGAGGCTCCTATTGTTATTGTTAGTATTATTATTATTATTAGGATTCCTCCGTAAGGAGGAAACCTATTGTTATTGTTAGTTTTATTAGGGTTCCTCCGGTAGGAGAACCCTATTGTTATTGGTGGGATTATTATTATTATTATGTTTTACCCATGGGAGTCAATGGCAGCCCCTAGACCAGTACCGTAAAAAGTTGTGAAATTTGGCATGTTGAAACTGCAGACCATTACTAACTACCATACCAAACATGGGCCATGTGAGACAATAGGTGGCGCTACAGGCCACGCCCCAATATGTCAATTTTCAAATTGATGCCATTTGCAGGCCATAAGTCCCAAAATTCTGAAATTCATTACATATGTCTTATTTCTCATGAGGAACAAAAAAGCCTATGGAAGCTATAACGGCCGCCATATTGGATTTCTCTGTACAATAAAGATTAAGGAAACAAGTTTTTTCCCTACTCCTCCTACATTTTTGGTTGAATTTTCTTCAAAATTGCCATAGATGATCTCCAGACTGAGCCTCACAGAAGTTATCGTAGGGATTTCTGATTTTCAAAACCGTTTGTCCGGTAGAGCCAATCAAAATCTGCAACAAAGCAACCAAACAGGACGTTTGGTCAAATCTTTGAGATATCAACACCAAACTTGATATGTCACGTGGAAGACACTACAACATGTTACCATGTGCAAAGGCAACTTCATACCTCTAAAAATGATTGATATAAAGCAAATCGAATTTATCGCTAACGCTAAAATAATGCATTACACATCCGCCGGCCAAAAACTTATACTCTGATCCAATCACAAGGTCATATGAAGACTCTTGAGAATGTTTAGTATACAAATCTGAGAAAAAGTTGACTGTAAGATGAAAAGTCGATTTTTAGTGAATATTTGAAACATGCATGCTTGGCTAATTGCTCCCCTCGCCTGCTCCAAATTCTCACACACTCAGCCTTCCCTTGACACACACGCTTTCTTGAAATTGTGTGCTGACCAAGCCCCCACCCTCGTTTTTTAGCCCCTGTTTCATTTCGCTTCCAATCGCAACTCGCCGTTACGAATATAAATTATTTTTCGGAGGCCATTGTTGTTTTCAACTGGAGTCCCGTGATAGACGTGTTTGAGCCAGCCACTTTCGGTAAGTCCTGTTTTTACACATTTTAAGCTAGAATTAATGATTGGGTTTGTGAAAGTACACTACTCTTGAATTATGGTGAAGGTTTAGCACTTTTAGACCTTTTAGATCGTGATTCTGAAGTGACGGAAAACCGAACTCGAAAAGTAGCTACTGTAGCTCTAGCTTTTTTCCTCTCTGTTTTTAATTAGTGAGTCATTTTGCATCTCGGCGAATTGTTCATCAAAAAGGTCGAGGAGAGCAGCCTTTAGGAGAAAAAGCAATTCCCCACAGACCTGTCGGCTCATAATTGTGATTTGGGGCGTGAAAGTCTTTGTAATAAGAGTTATATTGCGTCCCGGGGGTACATTGTTTTGACGTTAGCCTCAGAGTCAGGCTCGGCTCGCCCACTGGCAGTGTGTAAACAATTTTGTATTTCACTCAATTCTACTCCAAAAACGTCAGGGAGGACTGCTTTTTGTAGACAAGGGCCTGCTAAAGATAGTCAGTATATCTGATTTTTCAAGGCGAGCCTGTTTCATTCGTCATATGCCCTGAGAAAGCGACCTACGTTAGCCAGGCTAGTTTAGCCAATTTCGGTAAGTCAGGCTATTTAAAGGTCTCTGACAGTCAGAATCACTGTTTACAAGCAAAGGTCGAGCTGGTCTTTTGTCAGATGTGTATATATTGACCAGTTTAGAGGTAAATACTCTTGCCAGAGCCTGGAATCGAACCCGTGTTTTGAGTGACTGCATGGGTCTCCATGAGGTCAACCCATTTGGATTCAAGTTCAAGTAATGACACTGCATTTCACAGTCAAAACTGAAGTCTGTATCAAGTGTAGATGGGAAAAGCTTCATTTTTCACAACTGACATGGACCCTTTCTTCACTTTGACAGGTCTGGAGGGTCATGCAGAGGCCTGCTCAACAGAGGATGCAACCGACTCGAGGATGGTGAGATCCACACAGACCCCTTGCTGGACTACCCCTCTCTAGCTGGACAGCTTTTCTTCAGACCTGACCCCAGGACAGCTTCATCCAGCTGGCCTGCCTGCCTGCCTGCCTGCAGGCCCTGCTTGCCCCTGCCTGCCAGCACTCCAGAGACAGTCACCCCACAGACACAGTAGCTCTGCAGCCTGCTTTTTTGAGGACATTGATGAAAAAGGACAAGCCAGCATTACTTTGATGAAAGTCTAAATGTTTAATCCTTTCCATGTGCCAGTATGCCAAGCTGCTGACTTTGTGTCTTAAGTGATGAAACTAGTTCAAGTGATAGACTTTTGACCTGAATCCAATGATTATCAATCTGAATAAAAACCACTCAAGAGAAGTACTGCTTCTTGGATCATTTGTGCTCCACATCAGTACATCTCACACATTTGCCTTTGTTTCCATGGGATTCATGGAATTGTTAGTTTCTGCTCCACCCTTTCCACCCTAGTGTAATAATAAGTATAATTTAGGAAAGCAATTACATTTTTGTGTTATCCTTTCGCATTACACACATTTAGTCAATGTTCTTAAACTCAACCGATTATTGTCATTTTACCATACTGTTCATATTGAACAGACATCAGTGTTTACTTGGAAAGATGACTGTATATTTCCACTTTTGATTTGTATTTCCATCGTAAGTTTGGTCTTTAATTACATTTGGAAGTGGTATTAAAAGGTTTTACATTTAACTTGTTTATACCTGTAGACACCCTGTGAAGCCCCCACCCCCCACTCCAGAGACAGTTGGTGACAGAGAGGTGCAGACATTAAGTTAAACATGCCTTAAGAGTAGAGTAACAAATAGAGACTAAATGTGTAAATGGCTGTTGAAACTCAGTTCTCTGAGTTGGTGCATGTCAGTTTAGGCAAAGGTAGCCTTTTAAACCTCTAGGTTTAAAACAAATTCAGATTTGATTGGAACTCTCTCTTTTATACATTTATAGTTGGATTTGACATTTAACAGACATTTAATTCATTTAGCGAGTTGTTTAACTCAAACAACCATAACACGGTACATATGGTATACAAAGCTGCAGTCAGATTTGGCGAAATTGTTAGCTTGGATGTTATCTTTACATATAGACAAGTTTATGAGCCGTTTCCGCTCTACTTCCTAAACTCCTCCCTTCGATGCAATTCACTTCCGTTCTGGCGAGCTGGGTTTGTTTTGCTAGCTAGCTCCGTTGTGCCGACAAAGCACTGATATCGCAGTGACAAAGAGGATATACAATTTACAACATGAAGAAAAGTGGTTCGGGAACGACGTGTGCGGTAGTTGGTTGCAAACACTCGAGAAAGCACCTGAACGAGTGGTTAGATAGAGTGCTACGACCACCAGTTTTAAAACCTAGAATCGCCTCTAGCCTGTTACAGTTATACTACAGTAGTATGGTTATTGTTTGTAGGCTATTCACATTTTGTTGGTGTTCCTTTGTAGTGGATTTAATAATTATACATTGATATGTGGATATAATAATTCAAACCTTTCAAAGTGCCAATAAACACATCTGTAAAAGCCCGGCATGAGGTGTGTAGCCAACCGGTGCTTGTTTAAAGCAGTCATAACCGGGTTCATAGGAAGAATAGATAGATAAGTAGGCACTTCAGGCAGTGACAAGCCACTTAAATAAGGATAACAGTGTACTGCCTGTCTTGTCCTTCTGAAGTTGTTAATAGGCTGAACATCAACATGTAACATCAATAGCCTAGAAATTCCAAACGAATTAGCTTTCAATGTTATGTATACCTAGGCTACTTGGACCGTGTCCTGGCAATAAATAAAGAACATTATGCTACATGTTTTGCCAGGATAACTGGCAAGACCATTGAATGTTCATGATGTTCCTGTGTGTTTATTCCTTTGACTGGGTACAACAACGCGATCAGTCAACCGACTATAAATGTTTTTAATGCCGGGCTACGAATTTATAGAACAACTTCTGTCTGATACGTGTGGCATCCTTTAGCCAAATAATTAGCCTACATTTTGCTGAGAGATTGAAGGGCTAGACAACAAATGTTCTAATGAATCATGACTAAAGTCATCTTCTGACATTGCCTTTTCTCCATGTTAAAAGCTACAAAATGATGGACTGGTAAAAGCTTTATAACTATAAATCTACTCTAAAATGTACTTAAAAGTATGGCGACGACGTTGGCAACTTATCCAGTAGTAAATGTCAAACTACAAGTATGTCAAAGTAGTAGAACCGTGATCCCAAGCTAGCATCAACATCGCTGTGTTTACACCGGCAGACGCTTTGCAAACCACTTCCGGCGGAAATGACATGCATTTGTGTAGAGTTATGGCGGCCCCCTGGGATTTGGCGCGTAAACTTGTCTATAGATTCGCAGCTTCAAGGCAGAAAGACGCGTTCCATTTCACTTTTACTGTACCTACACCTTTAATGTTCCCGCCATCCCCCCATTTCTGAATAAAGTTCGACTGATCTGATTTGTTGATTTCTGTTGCTATGAAAACCAGTTTAGCCAAGCTAACTAACATTGTTTTTAGCTAGCTTGCATTACCATTCAATTGCTAACAAAACATTAGTAAAAATAGCTTGCTAATCGGGCAGAACTTGAACTCGGGCAGGAGACTCTGAGACTCGTCATATCACGCAGTCGGAGCACAGCTAGATAATCAGCGTCAGCGCTCTTGGGTACTGTGGAAGAAATTGGGATTTCCTGTGTGCTTACATTAATCATTAATCAATAGAACTAGTCATTGGATACTATTTAGTACGTTTATCATGTAAGCTTGCTATTAATAACAGTATATTGTGTCTATGTGTCAGGTTAATAGATGTTCGGGGTCAGGAGAAAGTACTGGCTAAACGGTCCTTGTCATGACTACAAGGAGAGCTCCAACTATGAACTCTAGTGTGAGAGCTGTTATGTGTTGGGAGCAGTGAATCTTTTTCTCTGAGACTGTTGTAACATCATTCCTGCCTGACTGTCACAATCTATGTTTACATTCTTGTGCCCTATAAAAGATGGTCCTCCGGCTTTCGGAGCGGCAAGTCGCGCTAACACGAATAAGTCTCACTTGGGTAAACGTCAACTTAGACTTAAGCCTCAAGCCGTTCCACTAACGTCCCGTTCCACTAACAGGCAACGCTAATTCAAGCTAGACCTCAATAAGCTTAGACTGTGCAGCCCAGATCAGGCGATCGTCGAAAAGAGGAGTTATGTTGCAAAAAGTATAGCGTAAAGCAGCAGAGGTGTGTTGTTTCAGCAGCGTAAATTGATTTTTTGAGTTTTTTTGTTCCCTAAAAGGGCAATGTTGCCGCAATTAACATGGCAAGGGAGACAACTTGTCAAACCATTACGACCGTTAAAATGCGTACATTGTAGACCTACCAAATATACTTAACATATATATATATATGCATTTAGGCCTACTGATAATTAGCGTAATTTGATGAGCTGTCTGAAACCGTTCTGGCAGGCTAGCCTATGGTCGATATTCTCAACAGGAGATTGAGAATAATAGCCCAAAAAAGAACGTGGCAGCAATTGAAAATTGTAGGATAAAATTCAAAACACTGAAGAAGGCCATGGTTAATTGCACTTGATGTGGGCTAATAATGTTTTTGTCTTCACATCTTGAACAAAATCAAAAATTACTTCAAAATAACTTTGCCACACACATTTATTAACTGATAGGCTAAATGCTGAGCTTTAAGATAAAAGGGAAAGATAACCATGACTTAAATGGGGATTCACTGAAATGACTAGTATTGCACAGATCCAGCACTGACTTTTTAGATCAGAAGGTGACCCAAACTGCACACTTTGTTTGGCAGAACAGTCATTTAAAATTGCTCAGCATGACTATCATTATTATATTACGAGTATTTCCAATTAACATAGTCTGCCTCCACAGATCCAGAGGGGGCTTGGACAGTGACAGACTGTGGCTGTGCCAAGTGTTGTCACAGCCTCACTTTGGGAAAGCATGCCCTACTGGGAACATTAGGGGAGACTGTTGGGCACAGAATCTAATTGTCTTCTTTGGAAAGGGCAACATTTGGGACACTGTCATGTAGGGGCAGCATAAAGGGCACTTCATAACAGCACCTTTTTCCATTGGAAGTAAGGGCATGGGAACAGTCCAATTTAGGCCATTGTAAGGGCACCTTATAGGGTACTGCATCACATTTTCTATACTATAAAGGAACTCTTTTTACATTTATAGAGGGCACACTGTCATTTATTGCATGGGGCATCCTGTGCCCTCAAGCATATTTCACAATATGAATGGCAGACAGTAGGGCACTTGGTCTAATTTTTGCCACTCTGGGCATTTTAGAAACGCTTTCAACCATGGGGGCACCAGGCAGTCACCCCCTGAGTCTTCCAATGGGCCTGGATATACCCATGGGGACGGTATATTGCACCTATAATATTGGGGAAGCCAGAGGAGAGGTAATATACAGGCTTGTCAACATATAGGCTACTTTAAACAATGAAAATACTTTATACAATTGAATAAAAAGTCCTCCTTGATTCTTTGTGTTTCAAGATTACCTGAACTTCTTCCACAGATACTGGTCAGGGAACCATTACTTCTGTCTCTGAAGACCCTTGGGGCTGGTGGGATAAACACTCTTTGTATAATCTGAGCACCTTCATCCACCACAGGGTTGTCAAAGAACGGATACGCCATAATTGATTGTAACTTGTCTAGACGCTCTGCTTAGTTTCTAAGTCCTTATTTTATGTCAATTAACCAATGGCTTTTGAAAACAAAAGTGACATTATTTCTTAACTTGTTTATTTAAATTAATATTTTTTTTGGGAGATTAAGTAAACATGTAGCTAAATCATTAATGTCTGCACTTCAAAAAGTCTGAATTTACGTTTCCGAACACGGACTAAAGTGGTTTGCGCGCAGGAATTTACTCTACGGAACTGTCTTTTGAGATTCTGTTTCCGCCTGTTTGAAATTATTTGCAACACATTTTAGTTTAGCTTGACTTTTAGCCTGACACGGATCAGGCTAGTTCCGAAGTATAAGTTACCTTGGTTACGTAGCTAGAACTAAAATAAGCCACCTTAATGGAACGGAACTCTCGCTAAAGTAAGTGAGACTTGGCGAGATAAGTCTAGCTTTTCCTTAATCGACGTTGATGGAACACTCCCCTGGTTGAGATCTAAGCTTGGTGTTGTGTTGTCATTTATGGTCAGAAGACTGTTTTTCTCTCACAATCTGCAGATTGATAAATACGTATTAAAATCCAGAACTCAACTGAACTTAGTCACTCCATTTATGAAGAGACGGACAAACACTTTCTTGATCAGTACCCAGCATGCAGTGCGGCATGTACAAAAACAACAGCTACGCAAGGGATTTCAGTTGTTGTGTTCGTTCAGTTAGATGTTTGTAATGTTATTGTTTGTTAGTTAATATAATCTTGTTGGTCACCTTGAGTGTGCATGCTGTGTAGTTTAATGGGAACAGGGAGTCGGCCATTTTACTATCACAGGCTATACTTGCAAGGAGCTGAACGTGGGCTGTGCCCTAGACCAGACCAATTGCCTATGAGGCTAATCTTGATTCTGGATTGACTGAGATTCTGGAAAGAGATCTACTCAAGAAGAGAGGTAATATCTGTGGTTTTCAAGCCATCTTTGAGAAAGTTTGAAAACAATGTTGCGGTTAATATGTTTTGATTGTGGGAGGCAACTTTTGGACTACACCTAAACCTCATGCGGCCACCGCACCACCTGCACTGGGAAAGAGGGAAACGGCATGGATGGGGAAAGTGTGTGGGCAGAGCAAGCAGTAGTAGTACATAAACTACATACGTCCTTTACTAAAGTGTATTCTGACTTTCATAAAGTTATTGTTGTAATCAAAGCTTTTAAAGAATGGATCTCTGCATGATGGGCCTGACCAGAGCACAGGTGGCCTGACAGAACACGCTTCAAAGTTGACACTTCCAAAAGGGTGGCATTTTAACCCTGTCAGTCCAAAATGTCTAAAAGTTGATACGCATGCCTTTTTTGCCAATGGGGAACAAAGAAGTCTCAAGAAACCATAATGTTGGCAGCATGGATATTTCTCTACAGTGACAATTTGTGAAGAATTTCAAAAAATGACTTCAAATCAGCCATTGATCCAATTGTCTTGAAATGTTGTGTACATGTATGAAATACATGTCTGTGTCATGTCAATTTTGTCATTGCTGCCTGCAGCTATATTTAGGGTTCCTCCGGTAGGAGAACCCTATTGTTATTGGTGGTATTATTAGGATTCCTCCGTAAGGAGGAAACCTATTGTTATTGTTAGTTTTATTATTATTATTAGGATTCCTCCGTAAGGAGGAAACCTATTGTTATTGTTAGTTTTATTATTATTATTAGGATTCCTCCGTAAGGAGGAAACCTATTGTTATTGTTAGTTTTATTATTAGGATTCCTCCGTAAGGAGGAAACCTATTGTTATTGTTAGTTTTATTATTATTATTATTAGGATTCCTCCGTAAGGAGGAAACCTATTGTTATTGTTAGTTTTATTATTAGGATTCCTCCGTAAGGAGGAAACCTATTGTTATTGTTAGTTTTATTATTATTATTATTATTATTATTATTCTAGTTCCATGGGAGTCAATGGCAGCCCCTAGAACCCTTGGATAACTTTTTGTTAAATTTGGCACACTCATTAAGGACAGTTCCTTCTATACCTACACCAAGTTTCATGTATCCCATCAGACCACTCTAGCGCCACCAATGGGTCAAAGTTGGACTTGTGTTTACACACGCAACTTTTGAACCGTATGACTGATTTACAAAAATGAGGTACCATTGGATTCCCTGGATGAAGACGAGTTCAACGCACCCTATGACGTCAATTTCCGGTTGTATAGATTTTCCGCTATTTCCGGTTGTATCAAAAACCTTTGAAAGCCTACTCCTCCTACAATTATTGTCATATCTTCTTCAAAATGACCATAGATGATCTTCAGACCAAGCCTCACAAAAGTTATCCCATGCCGTTTTGATTTTCTAAACCGTTTGTCCGGCACAACCAATCAAAATCAGCAAAAAAGTAACCAAACAGGAACTTGGGTCAAATCTCAGCAAATCTTTGAGATATCAACACTAAACTTGGTATATCGGTGGACGACACTACAACATGTTACCATGTGCAAAGGCAACTTCATATCTCAAAAGATGATTGATATAAAGCAAATCGAATTTATCGCTAACGCTAAAATAATGCTTTACACATCCGCCGGTCAAAAACTGATACTTTGATTCAATCACAAGTTCATATGAAGACTCTTGAGAATGTTTAGTACACAAATCTGAGGAAAAGTTGACTGTAACATGAAAAGTCGATTTTATGTGAATATTTGAAACATGCATGCTTGGCTAATTGCTAACGAAATTTTCAATGAAATGTCTCCCCTGCTCTTCAGCGCGCGCGTGCTCCACATTCTCACACACTCAGCCTTTCCCTTGACACACGCGCGGGCTTGGCGAGACGCATACACAACATTTCAGGCAATTGTGGGCTGACCAAGCCCCCACTCATTCCTTGGCTTGAAGTGAAGGCCCTTGTGGATCTTGATGGTAATGCATTTTAGAAAAAGTTCTCAAAATCCTGAAACATTGATAGTATAGGCCAGGAGTAACTACCACACCACAAATGACGCACCATTATCCATAGGTGGCGCTACGGCCAAGCCCCAATTTTCCATTTACAAAGTGATGCCATTCGCATCCCATTTGTCCCAAAATTCTGAAATTCATTAGATATGCCTTATTTCTCATGAGGAACATAAAAGCCTCAATAACCTATAACGGCCGCCATATTGGATGTTTTTGTACAATAAAGATTTAGGAAACACGTTTTTTTGCTACTTCTCCTACAATTCTTGTCCAATCTTCCCCAGAATTGGCAGGTATCATCGTCAGAGCAACCCTCACTGAATTCTTTAACAGATTTTTGAATTTCAAAACCGTTTGTCCGGTACAGCCAATCAAAATCGTCAACAAAGCAACCAAACAGGAAGTTGGATCAAATCTCAGCAAATCTTTGAAATATCAACACCAAACTTGGTAAGATGACTCGGAACCGTCTTCTGAGGATGTCCAATCAATTTGGTGTCATGTGATCGTGTCATGTGATCGGCGTGGCCGCAGGAACCAAAAATGTTTTTTGGCCAATAACTGTTGATTTGTTTGCCTTTAGTTCATGAAAACTCTTGAGAATGTTTAGTACACAAATCTCAGAAAAAGTTGACTGTAAGATGAAAAGTTGAATTTTGGTGAATATTTGAAAAATGCATGCTTGGCTAATTGTTAAGGAAATTTCCAATGAAACGTCTCCCTCTGCTCCTCAGCGCGCGCGCTACACATTCTCACACACTCAGCCTTTCCCTTGACACACGCGCAAGCTTGACGAGACGCATACACAACATTTCAGGCAATTGTGGGCTGACCAAGCCCCCACTCATTGCTTGGTCTTTAGCAAAGGCCCATGTGGATCTTGATGGTATTGCATTTCCGATTTTGTATGCAATGGTAAAAGTTCTCAAAATCCTGAAACATTTATAGTATAGGCCAAGAGTAACTACCACACCACAAATGGCCCAATATCACCCATAAGTGACGCTACAGGCCACGCCCTGATACACAAAGATACAAGGCTTTCTGGAATGGGTAGGCTCAACCAAGCCCCCTCCCTTCACTACTTGGCTTTAAATAAAAGCCCTTGTGGATCTTGATGGTATTGCATTTCATATTTGGTATCCCATTGGTAAGTCTGCGGCATGGAATTTTACAGTGACTATTTGTAAAGAATATACATTTTTCAGTGGTTTGCAATGTTTGGAGGAATCCGCCATTGCTGCTTGCAGTTATATTTAGGATTCCTCCGTAAGGAGGAAACCTATTGTTATTGTTAGTTTTATTATTATTATTATTATTATTCTAGTTCCATGGGAGTCAATGGCAGCCCCTAGAACCCTTGGATAACTTTTTGTTAAATTTGGCACAGTCATTAAGGACAGTTCCTTCTATACCTACACCAAGTTTCATGTATCCCATCAGACCACTCTAGCGCCACCAATGGGTCAAAGTTGGACTTGTGTTTACACACGCAACTTTTGAACCATATGACTGATTTTCAAAAATGAGGTACCATTGGATTCCCTGGATCAAGCCGAGTTCAACGCACCCTTTGACGTCAATTTCCGGTTATATAGATTTTCCGCTATTTCCGGTTGTATCAAAAACCTTTGAAAGCCTACTCCTCCTACAATTTTTGTCATATTTTCTTCAAAAAGACCAGAGATGATCTTCAGACCAAGCCTCACAAAAGTTATCCCATGGCGTTTTGATTTTCTAAACCGTTTGTCCGGCACAGCCAATCAAAATCAGCAAAAAAGTAACTAAACAGGAACTTGGGTCAAATCTCAGCAAATCTTTGAGATATCAACACTAAACTTGGTATATCAGTAGACGACACTACAACATGTTACCATGTGCAAAGGCAACTTCATATCTCAAAAAATGATTGATATAAAGCAAATCGAATTTATCGCTAACGCTAAAATAATGCTTTACACATCCGCCGGTCAAAAACTGATACTTTGATTCAATCACAAGTTCATATGAAGATTCTTGAGAATGTTTAGTACACAAATCTGAGGAAAAGTTGACTGTAACATGAAAAGTCGATTTGTGGTGAATATTTGAAACATGCATGCTTGGCTAATTGATGACGAAATTTTCAATGCAATGTCTCCCCTGCTCTTCAGCGCGCGCGTGCTCCACATTCTCACACACTCAGCCTTTCCCTTGACACACACGCGGGCTTGGCGAGACGCATACACAACATTTCAGGCAATTGTGGGCTGACCAAGCCCCCACTCATTCCTTGGCTTGAAGTGAAAGGCCCTTGTGGATCTTGATGGTAATGCATTTTAGAAAAAGTTCTCAAAATCCTGAAACATTGATAGTATAGGCCAGGAGTAACTACCACACCACAAATGATGCACCATTATCCATAGGTGGCGCTACGGCCAAGCCCCAATTTTCCATTTACAAAGTGATGCCATTCGCATCCCAT
The DNA here is from genome assembly GCF_038355195.1 of Osmerus mordax. Lineage (NCBI taxonomy): Eukaryota > Metazoa > Chordata > Actinopteri > Osmeriformes > Osmeridae > Osmerus > Osmerus mordax. The sequence goes on from NC_090055.1 coordinate 15,752,210, forward strand.
TTGTCCCAAAATTCTGAAATTCATTAGATATGCCTTATTTCTCATGAGGAACAAAAAAGCCTCAATAACCTATAACGGCCGCCATATTGGATTTCTTTGTACAATAAAGATTTAGGAAACACGTTTTTTTGCTACTTCTCCTACAATTTTTGTCCAATCTTCCCCAGAATTGGCAGGTATCATCGTCAGAGCAACCCTCACTGAATTCTTCAACAGATTTTTGAATTTCAAAACCGTTTGTCCGGCACAGCCAATCAAACTCGTCAACAAAGCAACCAAACAGGAAGTTGGATCAAATCTCAGCAAATCTTTGAAATATCACCACCAAACTTGGTGTGTCACGTGAAAGACACTACATCATGTTCCCATGTGAGAAGGCAAATTAATATCTTCAAAAATGATTGAAATAAAGGAAATCTAATTTATTTCTAACGCTAAAATAATGCTTTACACATTCGCCGGTGCAAAACTGATACTCTGATACAATCACAAGTTCATGAAGACTCTTGAGAATGTTTAGTACACAAATCTCAGAAAAAGTTGACTGTAAGGTGAAAAGTTGAATTTTGGTGAATATTTGAAAAATGCATGCTTGGCTAATTGCTAATGAAATTTCCAATGTAATGTCTCCCTCTGCTCCTCAGCGCGCGCGCTCCACATTCTCACACACTCAGCCTTTCCCTTGACACACTCGCAAGCTTGACGAGACGCATACACAACATTTCAGGCAATTGTGGGCTGACCAAGCCCCCACTCATTGCTTGGTCTTTAGCAAAGGCCCATGTGGATCTTGATGGTATTGCATTTCCGATTTTGTATACAATGGTAAAAAGTTCTCAAAATCCTGAAACATTGATAGTATAGGCCAAGAGTAACTACCACACCACAAATGGCCCAATATCACCCATAAGTCACGCTACAGGTCACGCCCTGATACAAAAAGATACAAGGCTTTCTGGAATGGGTAGGCTCACCAAGCCCCCTCCCTTCACTCCTTGGCTTGAAATAAAAGCCCTTGTGGATCTTGATGGTATTGCATTTCAGATTTGGTATCCCATTGGTAAGTCTGCAGCATGGAATTTTACAGTGACAATTTGTAAAGAATATACATTTTTCAGTGGTTAGCAATGTTTTGAGGAATCCGCCATTGCTGCTTGCAGTTATATTTATTAGGATTCCTCCGTAAGGAGGAAACCTATTGTTATTGTTAGTTTTATTATTATTATTATTATTATTCTAGTTCCATGGGAGTCAATGGCAGCCCCTAGAACCCTTGGATAACTTTTTGTGAAATTTGGCACACTCATTAAGGACAGTTCCTTCTATACCTACACCAAGTTTCATGTATCCCATCAGACCACTCTAGCGCCACCAATGGGTCAAAGTTGGACTTGTGTTTACACACGCAACTTTTGAACCGTATGCCTTATTTTCAAAAATTAGGTACCATTGGATTCCCTGGATCAAGACGAGTTCAACGCACCCTATGACGTAAATTTCCGGTTATATAGATTTTCCGCTATTTCCGGTTGTATCAAAAACCTTTGAAAGCCTACTCCTCCTACAATTTTTGTCATATCTTCTTCAAAATGACCAGAGATGATCTTCAGACCAAGCCTCACAAAAGTTATCCCATGGCGTTTTGATTTTCTAAACCGTTTGTCCGGCACAGCCAATCAAAATCAGCAAAAAAGTAACCAAACAGGAACTTGGGTCAAATCTCTGCAAATCTTTGAGATATCAACACTAAACTTGGTATATCGGTGGACGACACTACAACATGTTACCATGTGCAAAGGCAACTTCATATCTCAAAAAATGATTGATATAAAGCAAATCGAATTTATCGCTAACGCTAAAATAATGCTTTACACATCCGCCGGTCAAAAACTGATACTTTGATTCAATCACAAGTTCATATGAAGACTCTTGAGAATGTTTAGTACACAAATCTGAGGAAAAGTTGACTGTAACATGAAAAGTCGATTTTATGTGAATATTTGAAACATGCATGCTTGGCTAATTGCTAACGAAAATTTCAATGAAATGTCTCCCCTGCTCTTCAGCGCGCGCGTGCTCCACATTCTCACACACTCAGCCTTTCCCTTGACACGCGCGCGGGCTTGGCGAGACGCATACACAACATTTCAGGCAATTGTGGGCTGACCAAGCCCCCACTCATTCCTTGGCTTGAAGTGAAGGCCCTTGTGGATCTTGATGGTAATGCATTTTAGAAAAAGTTCTCAAAATCCTGAAACATTGATAGTATAGGCCAGGAGTAACTACCACACCACAAATGACGCACCATTATCCATAGGTGGCGCTACGGCCAAGCCCCAATTTTCCATTTACAAAGTGATGCCATTCGCATCCCATTTGTCCCAAAATTGTGAAATTCATTAGATATGCCTTATTTCTCATGAAGAACAAAAAAGCCTCAATAACCTATAACGGCCGCCATATTGGATTTTTTTGTACAATAAAGATTTAGGAAACACGTTTTTTTGCTACTTCTCCTACAATTTTTGTCCAATCTTCCCCAGAATTGGCAGGTATCATCGTCAGAGCAACCCTCACTGAATTCTTCAACAGATTTTTGAATTTCGAAACCGTTTGTCCGGTACAGCCAATCAAAATCGTCAACAAAGCAACCAAACAGGAAGTTGGATCAAATCTCAGCAAATCTTTGAAATATCACCACCAAACTTGGTGTGTCACGTGAAAGACACTACATCATGTTCGCATGTGAGAAGGCAAATTAATATCTTAAAAAATGATTGAAATAAAGGAAATCTAATTTATTTCTATCTAACGCTAAAATAATGCTTTACACATCCGCCAGTCAAAAAACTCTGATTCAATCACATGTTCATAAAGACTCTTGAGAATGTTTAGTACACAAATCTCAGAAAAAGTTGACTGTAACATGAAAAGTTGAATTTTGGTGAATATTTGAAAAATGCATGCTTGGCTAATTCTTAAGGTAATTTCCAATGAATTTTCTCCCCTGCTCCTCAGCGCGCGCGCTCCACATTCTCACACACTCAGCCTTTCCCTTGACACACGCGCAAGCTTGGCGAGACGCATACACAACATTTCAGGCAATTGTGGGTTGACCAAGCCCCCACTCATTGCTTGGTCTTTAGCAAAGGCCCATGTGGATCTTGGTGGTATTGCATTTCCGATTATGTATGCAATGGTAAAAAGTTCACAAAATCCTGAAACATTGATAGTATAGGCCAAGAGTAACTACCACACCACAAATGGCCCAATATCACCCATAAGTGACGCTACAGGCCACGCCCTGATACACAAAGATACAAGGCTTTCTGGAATGGGTAAGCTCACCAAGCCCCCCCTCCCTTCACTCCTTGGCTTGAAATAAAAGCCCTTGTGGATCTTGATGGTATTGCATTTCAGATTTGTTATCCCATTGGTAAGTCTGCAGCATGGATGTTTCTATACAGTGACAATTTGTGAAGAATATACATTTTTCAATGGTTCGCAATCTTAGGAGGAATCCACCATTGCTGCTTGCAGCTATATTTATTATTATTATTATTCTAGTTCCATGGGAGTCAATGGCAGCCCCTAGAACCCTTGGATAACTTTTTGTTAAATTTGGCACACTCATTAAGGACAGTTCCTTCTATACCTACACCAAGTTTCATGTATCCCATCAGACCACTCTAGCGCCACCAATGGGTCAAAGTTGGACTTGTGTTTACACACGCAACTTTTGAACCGTATAACTGATTTTCAAAAATGAGGTACCATTGGATTCCTTGGATCAAGACGAGTTCAACGCACCCTATGACGTCAATTTCCGGTTATATAGATCTTCCGCTATTTCCGGTTGTATCAAAAACCTTTGAAAGCCTACTCCTCCTACAATTTTTGTCATATCTTCTTCAAAATGACCCGAGATGAGCTTCAGACCAAGCCTCACAAAAGTTATCCCATGGCGTTTTGATTTTATAAACCGTTTGTCCGGCACAGCCAATCAAAATCAGCAATAAAATAAACCAAACAGGAACTTGGGTCAAATCTCAGCAAATCTTTGAGATATCAACACTAAACTTGGTATATCGGTGGACGACACTACAACATGTTACCATATGCAAAGGCTATTTCATATCTCCAAAAATGGTTGATATAAAGCAAATCAAATTTATCGCTAACGCTTAAATAATGCTTTACACATCCGCCAGTAAAAAACTGATACTCTGATTCAATCACAAGTTCATATGAAGACTCTTGAGAATGTTTAGTACACAAATCTGAGTAAAAGTTGACTGTAACATGAAAAGTCGATTTTATGTGAATATTTGAAACATGCATGCTTGGCTAATTTCTAACGAAATTTTCAATGAAATGTCTCCCTCTGCTCCTCAGCGCGCGCGCTCCACATTCTCACACACTCAGCCTTTCCCTTGACACACGCGCGGGCTTGGCGAGATGCATACACAACATTTCAGGCAATTGTGGGCTGACCAAGCCCCCACTCATTCCTTGGCTTGAAGTGAAGGCCCTTGTGGATCTTGATGGTAATGCATTTTAGAAAAAGTTCTCAAAATCCTGAAACATTGATAGTATAGGCCAGGAGTAACTACCACACCACAAATGACGCACCATTATCCATAGGTGGCGCTACGGCCAGGCCCCAATTGTCCATTTACAAAGTGATGCCATTTGCATCCCATTTGTCCCAAAATTCTGAAATTCATTAGATATGCCTTATTTCTCATGAGGAACAAAAAAGCCTCAATAACCTATAACGGCCGCCATATTGGATTTTTTTGTACAATAAAGATTTAGGAAACACATTTTGTTGCTACTTCTCCTACAATTTTTGTCCAATCTTCCCCAGAATTGGCAGGTATCATCGTCAGAGCAACCCTCACTGAATTCTTCAACAGATTTTTGAATTTCAAAACCGTTTGTCCGGTACAGCCAATCAAAATCGTCAACAAAGCAACCAAACAGGAAGTTGGATCAAATCTCAGCAAATCTTTGAAATATCACAACCAAACTTGGTGTGTCACGTGAAAGACACTACATCATGTTCCCATGTGAGAAGGCAAATTAATATCTTAAAAAATGATTGAAATAAAGTAAATCTAATTTATTTCTAACGCTAAAATAATGCTTTACACAAAGTTGACTGTAAGATGAAAAGTTGAATTTTGGTGAATATTTGAAAAATGCATGCTTGGCTAATTGTTAAGGAAATTTCCAATGAAACGTCTCCCATGCTCCTCAGTTCGCGCGCTACACATTCTCACACACTCAGCCTTTCCCTTGACACACGCGCGGGCTTGGCGAGACGCATACACAACATTTCAGGCAATTGTGGGCTGACCAAGCCCCCACTCATTCCTTGGCTTGAAGTGAAGGCCCTTTTGGATCTTGATGGTAATGCATTTTAGAAAAAGTTTTCAAAATCCTGAAACATTGATAGTATAGGCCAGGAGTAACTACCACAACACAAATGACGCACCATTATCCATAGGTGGCGCTACGGCCAAGCCCCAATTGTCCATTTACAAAGTGATGCCATTCGCATCCCATTTGTCCCAAAATTCTGAAATTCATTAGATATTCTCTTCTCCTGTCTGGCCCCCCAGTGGTGGAATGAACTCCCCACCTCCATCAGAGATACTGACTGTCTCTCCACCTTCAAGAAAAGGCTCAAGACGCACTTGTTCCGGGAGTACAACGGTACTTAGGAATTGTTCGCTTGACCCGATGTTAGGTTCCTCAAGGATCACAATGACTCTTGCTTAGAGACTTGTTGCTCTTGTGGTTAGTGGTAACTGTTTTAAAAAAAAATTCTCGCTGTGATATATTGTTTTTATTACTGTTGCTTGCTATTTTCCACAGGTACACTTGCACTTATAGCGGTTCATGTTGTTTAATTGTAACTTGTTTAACTACATGCTCTTATGGTTCTTCCCTTTGGCACTTACTTTGGTTGTTCACAATGTGTGCTTCATGTTTTGGCTACTCGCGATGTTTTTTGGCTATCTTGTTGTTATGATCAGTGACCTATGCACTTTGTAAAGCTCTCTCTTGGAAGTCGCTTTGGATAAAAGCGTCTGCTAAATGAATAAATGTAAATGTAATGTCTCCCCTGCTCCTAAGCGCGCGCGCTCCACATTCTCACACACTCAGCTTTTCCCTTGACACACGCGCAAGCTTGGCGAGACGCATACACAACATTTCAGGCAATTGTGGGTTGACCAAGCCCCCACTCATTGCTTGGTCTTTAGCAAAGGCCCGTGTGGATCTTGGTGGTATTGCATTTCCGATTTTGTATGCAATGGTAAAAAGTTCTCAAAATCCTGAAACATTGATAGTATAGGCCAAGAGTAACTACCACACCACAAATGGCCCAATATCACCCATAAGTGACGCTACAGGCCACGCCCTGATACACAAAAGATACAAGGCTTTCTGGAATGGGTAGGCTCACCAAGCCCCCTCCCTTCAATCCTTGGCTTGAAATAAAAGCCCTTGTGGATCTTGATGGTATTGCATTTCAGATTTGCTATCCCATTGGTAAGTCTGCAGCATGGAATTTTACAGTGACAATTTGTAAAGAATATACATTTTTCAGTGGTTTGCAATGTTTGGAGGAATCCGCCATTGCTGCTTGCAGTTATATTTAGGATTCCTCCGTAAGGAGGAAACCTATTGTTATTGTTAGTTTTATTATTATTATTAGGATTCCTCCGTAAGGAGGAAACCTATTGTTATTGTTAGTTTTATTATTATTATTATTATTATTATTCTAGTTCCATGGGAGTCAATGGCAGCCCCTAGAACCCTTGGATAACTTTTTGTTAAATTTGGCACACTCATTAAGGACAGTTCCTTCTATACCTACACCAAGTTTCATGTATCCCATCAGACCACTCTAGCGCCACCAATGGGTCAAAGTTGGACTTGTGTTTACACACGCAACTTTTGAACCGTATGACTTATTTTCAAAAATGAGGTACCGTTGGATTCCCTGGATCAAGACGAGTTCAACGCACCCTATGACGTCAATTTCCGGTTATAAAGATTTTCCACCATTTCCGGTTTTATCAAAAACCTTTGAAAGCCTACTCCTCCTACAATTTTTGTCATATCTTCTTCAAAATGACCATAGATGATCTTCAGACCAAGCCTCACAAAAGTTATCCCATGGCGTTTTGATTTTCTAAACCGTTTGTCCGGCACAGCCAATCAAATTCAGCAAAAAAGCAACCAAACAGGAACTTGGGTCAAATCTCAGCAAATCTTTGAGATATCAACACGTAACTTGATATGTCACAAGAAAGACACTACAACATGTTACCATGTGCAAAGGCAACTTCATATCTCAAAAAATGATTGATATAAAGCAAATCGAATTTATCGCTAACGCTAAAATAATGCTTTACACATCCGCCGGTCAAAAACTGATACTTTGATTCAATCACAAGTTCATATGAAGACTCTTGAGAATGTTTAGTACACAAATCTGAGGAAAAGTTGACTGTAACATGAAAAGTCGATTTTATGTGAATATTTGAAACATGCATGCTTGGCTAATTGCTAACGAAATTTTCAATGAAATGTCTCCCCTGCTCTTCAGCGCGCGCGAGCTCCACATTCTCACACACTCAGTCTTTCCCTTGACACACGCGCGGGCTTGGCGAGACGCATACACAACATTTCAGGCAATTGTGGGCTGACCAAGCCCCCACTCATTCCTTGGCTTGAAGTGAAGGCCCTTGTGGATCTTGATGGTAATGCATTTTAGAAAAAGTTCTCAAAATCCTGAAACATTGATAGTATAGGCCAGGAGTAACTACCACACCACAAATGACACACCATTATCCATAGGTGGCGCTACGGCCAAGCCCCAATTGTCCATTTACAAAGTGATGCCATTCGCATCCATTTTGTCCCAAAATTCTGAAATTCATTAGATATGCCTTATTTCTCATGAGGAACAAAAAATCCTCAATAACCTATAACGGCCGCCATATTGGATTTTTTTGTACAATAAAGATTTAGGAAACACGTTTTTTCGCTACTTCTCCTACAATTTTTGTCCAATCTTCCCCAGAATTGGCAGGTATCATCGTCAGAGCAACCCTCACTGAATTCTTCAACAGAGTTTTGAATTTCAAAACCGTTTGTCCGGTACAGCCAATCAAAATCGTCAACAAAGCAACCAAACAGGAAGTTGGATCAAATCTCAGCAAATCTTTGAAATATCACCACCAAACTTGGTGTGTCACGTGAAAGACACTACATCATGTTCCCATGTGAGAAGGCAAATTAATATCTTAAAAAATGATTGAAATAAAGGAAATCTAATTTATTTCTATCTAACGCTAAAATAATGCTTTACACATCCACCAGTCAAAAAACTCTGATTCAATCACATGTTCATAAAGACTCTTGAGAATGTTTAGTACACAAATCTCAGAAAAAGTTGACTGTAACATGAAAAGTTGAAATTTGGTGAATATTTGAAAAATGCATGCTTGGCTTGTTAAGGAAATTTCCAATGAAATGTCTCCCCTGCTCCTCAGCGCGCGCGCTCCACATTCTCACACACTCAGCCTTTCCCTTGACACACGCGCAAGCTTGACGAGACGCATACACAACATTTCAGGCAATTGTGGGCTGACCAAGCCCCCACTCATTGCTTGGTCTTTAGCAAAGGCCCATGTGGATCTTGATGGTATTGCATTTCCGATTTTGTATGCAACGGTAAAAAGTTCTCAAAATCCTGAAACATTGATAGTATAGGCCAAGAGTAACTACCACACCACAAATGGCCCAATATCACCCATAAGTGACGCTACAGGCCACACCCTGATACACAAAGATACAAGGCTTTCTGGAATGGGTAGGCTCAACCAAGCCCCCTCCCTTCACTCCTTGGCTTGAAATAAAAGCCCTTGTGGATCTTGATGGTATTGCATTTCATATTTGGTATCCCATTGGTAAGTCTGCGGCATGGAATTTTACAGTGACTATTTGTAAAGAATATACATTTTTCAGTGGTTTGCAATGTTTGGAGGAATCCGCCATTGCTGCTTGCAGTTATATTTATTATTATTATTATTCTAGTTCCATGGGAGTCAATGGCAGCCCCTAGAACCCTTGGATAACTTTTTGTTAAATTTGGCACACTCATTAAGGACAGTTCCTTCTATACCTACACCAAGTTTCATGTATCCCATCAGACCACTCTAGCGCCACCAATGGGTCAAAGTTGGACTTGTGTTTACACACGCAACTTTTGAACCGTATGACTGATTTACAAAAATGAGGTACCATTGGATTCCCTGGATGAAGACGAGTTCAACGCACCCTATGACGTCAATTTCCGGTTGTATAGATTTTCCGCTATTTCCGGTTGTATCAAAAACCTTTGAAAGCCTACTCCTCCTACAATTATTGTCATATCTTCTTCAAAATGACCATAGATGATCTTCAGACCAAGCCTCACAAAAGTTATCCCATGGCGTTTTGATTTTCTAAACCGTTTGTCCGGTACAGCCAATCAAAATCGTCAACAAAGCAACCAAACAGGAAGTTGGATCAAATCTCAGCAAATCTTTGAAATATCACCACCAAACTTGGTGTGTCACGTGAAAGACACTACATCATGTTCCCATGTGAGAAGGCAAATTAATATCTTAAAAAATGATTGAAATAAAGGAAATCTAATTTATTTCTATCTAACGCTAAAATAATGCTTTACACATCCACCAGTCAAAAACCTCTGATTCAATCACATGTTCATAAAGACTCTTGAGAATGTTTAGTACACAAATCTCAGAAAAAGTTGACTCTAAGATGAAAAGTTGAAATTTGGTGAATATTTGAAAAATGCATGCTCTGCTAATTGTTAAGGAAATTTCCAATGAAATGTCTCCCCTGCTCCTCAGCGCGCGCGCTCCACATTCTCACACACTCAGCCTTTCCCTTGACACGCGCAAGCTTGGCGAGACGCATACACAACATTTCAGACAATTGTGGGCTGACCAAGCCCCCACTCATTGCTTGGTCTTTAGCAAAGGCCCATGTGGATCTTGATGGTATTGCATTTCCGATTTTGTATGCAATGGTAAAAAGTTCTAAAAATCCTGAGACATTGATAGTATAGGTTAACAGTAACTACCACACCACAAATGGCCCAACATCACCCATAGGTGACGCTACTGGCCACGCCCTGATGCACAAAGATACAAGGCTTTCTGGAATGGGTAGGCTCACCAAGCCCCCTCCCTTCACTCCTTGGCTCGGAATAAAAGCTCTTGTGGATCTTGATGGTATTGCATTTCAGATTTGGTGTCCCATCGGTAAGTCTGCAGCATGGATTTTTACAGTGACAATTTGTAAAGAATATAAATTTTTCAATGGTTTGCAATGTTTGGAGGAATCCGCCATTGCTGCTTGCAGTTATATTTATTATTATTATTCTAGTTCCATGGGAGTCAATGGCAGCCCCTAGAACCCTTGGATAACTTTTTGTTAAATTTGGCACACTCATTAAGGACAGTTCCTTCTATACCTACACCAAGTTTCATGTATCCCATCAGACCACTCTAGCGCCACCAATGGGTCAAAGTTGGACTTGTGTTTACACACGCAACTTTTGAACCGTATGACTGATTTACAAAAATGAGGTACCATTGGATTCCCTGGATGAAGACGAGTTCAACGCACCCTATGACGTAAATTTCCGGTTGTATAGATTTTCCGCTATTTCCGGTTGTATCAAAAACCTTTGAAAGCCTACTCCTCCTACAATTATTGTCATATCTTCTTCAAAATGACCATAGATGATCTTCAGACCAAGCCTCACAAAAGTTATCCCATGCCGTTTTGATTTTCTAAACCGTTTGTCCGGCACAACCAATCAAAATCAGCAAAAAAGTAACCAAACAGGAACTTGGGTCAAATCTCAGCAAATCTTTGAGATATCAACACTAAACTTGGTATATCGGTGGACGACACTACAACATGTTACCATGTGCAAAGGCAACTTCATATCTCAAAAGATGATTGATATAAAGCAAATCGAATTTATCGCTAACGCAAAAATAATGCTTTACACATCCGCCGGTCAAAAACTGATACTTTGATTCAATCACAAGTTCATATGAAGACTCTTGAGAATGTTTAGTACACAAATCTGAGGAAAAGTTGACTGTAACATGAAAAGTCGATTTTATGTGAATATTTGAAACATGCATGCTTGGCTAATTGCTAACGAAATTTTCAATGAAATGTCTCCCCTGCTCTTCAGCGCGCGCGTGCTCCACATTCTCACACACTCAGCCTTTCCCTTGACACACGCACGGGCTTGGCGAGACGCATACACAACATTTCAGGCAATTGTGGGCTGACCAAGCCCCCACTCATTCCTTGGCTTGAAGTGAAGGCCCTTGTGGATCTTGATGGTAATGCATTTTCGAAAAAGTTCTCAAAATCCTGAAACATTGATAGTATAGGCCAGGAGTAACTACCACACCACAAATGACGCACCATTATCCATAGGTGGCGCTACGGCCAAGCCCCAATTTTCCATTTACAAAGTGATGCCATTCGCATCCCATTTGTCCCAAAATTCTGAAATTCATTAGATATGCCTTATTTCTCATGAGGAACAAAAAAGCCTCAATAACCTATAACGGCCGCCATATTGGATTTTTTTGTACAATAAAGATTTAGGAAACACGTTTTTTTGCTACTTCTCCTACAATTTCTGTCCAATCTTCCCCAGAATTGGCAGGTATCATCGTCAGAGCAACCCTCACTGAATTCTTCAACAGATTTTTGAATTTCAAAACCGTTTGTCCGGTACAGCCAATCAAAATCGTCAACAAAGCAACCAAACAGGAAGTTGGATCAAATCTCAGCAAATCTTTGAAATATCAACACCAAACTTGGTGTGTCACGTGAAAGACACTACATCATGTTCCCATGTGAGAAGGCAAATTAATATCTTAAAAAATGATTGAAATAAAGGAAATCTAATTTATTTCTAACGCTAAAATAATGCTTTACACAAAGTTGACTGTAAGATGAAAAGTTGAATTTTGGTGAATATTTGAAAAATGCATGCTTGGCTAATTGTTAAGGAAATTTCCAATGAAACGTCTCCCATGCTCCTCAGCGCGCGCGCTACACATTCTCACACACTCAGCCTTTCCCTTGACACACGCGCAAGCTTGACGAGACGCATACACAACATTTCAGGCAATTGTGGGCTGACCAAGCCCCCACTCATTGCTTGGTCTTTAGCAAAGGCCCATGTGGATCTTGATGGTATTGCATTTCCGATTTTGTATGCAATGGTAAAAAGTTCTCCAAATCCTGAAACATTGATAGTATAGGCCAAGAATAACTACCACACCACAAATGGCCCAATATCACCCATAAGTGACGCTACAGGCCACGCCCTGATACACAAAGATACAAGGCTTTCTGGAATGGGTAGGCTCACCAAGCCCCCTCCCTTCACTCCTTGGCTTGAAATAAAAGCCCTTGTGGATCTTTATGGTATTGCATTTCAGATTTGGTATCCCATTGGTAAGTCTGCAGCATGGAATTTTACAGTGATAATCTTTGAAGAATATACATTTTTCAGTGGTTTGCAATGTTTGGAGGAATCCGCCATTGCTGCTTGCAGTTATATTTAGGATTCCTCCGTAAGGAGGAAACCTATTGTTATTGTCAGTTTTATTGTCATATCTTCTTCAAAATGACCATAGATGATCTTCAGACCAAGCCTCACAAAAGTTATCCCATGGCGTTTTGATTTTCTAAACCGTTTGTCCGGCACAACCAATCAAAATCAGCAAAAAAGTAACCAAACAGGAACTTGGGTCAAATCTCAGCAAATCTTTGAGATATCAACACTAAACTTGGTATGTCACAAGGAAGACACTACAACATGTTACCATGTGCAAAGGCTATTTCATATCTCCAGAAATGGTTGATTTAAAGCAAATTGAATTTATCGCTAACGCAAAAATAATGCTTTACACATCCGCCGGTCAAAAACTGATACTTTGATTCAATCACAAGTTCATATGAAGACTCTTGAGAATGTTTAGTACACAAATCTGAGGAAAAGTTGACTGTAACATGAAAAGTCGATTTTATGTGAATATTTGAAACATGCATGCTTGGCTAATTGCTAACGAAATTTTCAATGAAATGTCTCCCCTGCTCTTCAGCGCGCGCGTGCTCCACATTCTCACACACTCAGCCTTTCCCTTGACACACGCGCGGGCTTGGCGAGACGCATACACAACATTTCAGGCAATTGTGGGCTGACCAAGCCCCCACTCATTCCTTGGCTTGAAGTGAAGGCCCTTGTGGATCTTGATGGTAATGCATTTTCGAAAAAGTTCTCAAAATCCTGAAACATTGATAGTATAGGCCAGGAGTAACTACCACACCACAAATGACGCACCATTATCCATAGGTGGCGCTACGGCCAAGCCCCAATTTTCCATTTACAAAGTGATGCCATTCGCATCCCATTTGTCCCAAAATTCTGAAATTCATTAGATATGCCTTATTTCTCATGAGGAACAAAAAAGCCTCAATAACCTATAACGGCCGCCATATTGGATGTTTTTGTACAATAAAGATTTAGGAAACACGTTTTTTTGCTACTTCTCCTACAATTCTTGTCCAATCTTCCCCAGAATTGGCAGGTATCATCGTCAGAGCAACCCTCACTGAATTCTTTAACAGATTTTTGAATTTCAAAACCGTTTGTCCGGTACAGCCAATCAAAATCGTCAACAAAGCAACCAAACAGGAAGTTGGATCAAATCTCAGCAAATCTTTGAAATATCAACACCAAACTTGGTGTGTCACGTGAAAGACACTACGTCATGTTCCCATGTAGGAAGGCAAATTAATATCTTCAAAAATGATTGAAATGAAGGAAATCAAATTTATTTCTAACGCTAAAATAATGCTTTACACATCCGCCAGTCAAAAAACTCTGATTCAATCACAAGTTCATGAAGACTTTTGAGAATGTTTAGTACACAAATCTCAGAAAAAGTTGACTGTAAGATGAAAAGTTGAATTTAGGTGAATATTTGAAAAATGCATGCTTGGCTAATTGTTAAGGAAATTTCCAATGAAATGTCTCCCCTGCTCCTCAGCACGCGCGCTCCACATTCTCACACACTCAGCCTTTCCCTTGACACACGCACAAGCTTGGCGAGACGCATACACAACATTTCAGGCAATTGTGGGCTGACCAAGCCCCACTCATTGCTTGGTCTTTAGCAAAGGACCATGTGGATCTTGATGGTATTGCATTTCCGATTTTGTATGCAATGGTAAAAAGTTCTCAAAATCCTGAAACATTGATAGTATAGGCCAAGAGTAACTACCACACCACAAATGGCCCAATATCACCCATAAGTGACGCTACAGGCCACGCCCTGGTACACAAAGATACAAGGCTTTCTGGAATGGGTAGGCTCACCAAGCCCCCTCCCTTCACTCCTTGGCTTGAAATAAAAGCCCTTGTGGATCTTGATGGTATTGAATTTCAGATTTGGTATCCCATTGGTAAGTCTGCAGCATGGATTTTTACAGTGACAATTTGTGAAGAATATAAATTTTTCAGTGGTTTGCAATGTTTGGAGGAATCCGCCATTGCTGCTTGCAGTTATATTTATTAGGATTCCTCCGTAAGGAGGAAACCTATTGTTATTGTTAGTTTTATTATTATTATTATTATTATTATTATTCTAGTTCCATGGGAGTCAATAGGAGCCCCTAGAACCCTTGGATAACTTTTTGTTAAATTTGGCACACTCATTAAGGACAGTTCCTTCTATACCTACACCAAGTTTCATGTATCCCATCAGACCACTCTAGCGCCACCAATGGGTCAAAGTTGGACTTGTGTTTACACACGCAACTTTTGAACCGTATGACTGATTTACAAAAATGAGGTACCATTGGATTCCCTGGATGAAGACGAGTTCAACGCACCCTATGACGTCAATTTCCGGTTGTATAGATTTTCCGCTATTTCCGGTTGTATCAAAAACCTTTGAAAGCCTACTCCTCCTACAATTATTGTCATATCTTCTTCAAAATGACCATAGATGATCTTCAGACCAAGCCTCACAAAAGTTATCCCATGGCGTTTTGATTTTCTAAACCGTTTGTCCGGCACAACCAATCAAAATCAGCAAAAAAGTAACCAAACAGGAACTTGGGTCAAATCTCAGCAAATCTTTGAGATATCAACACTAAACTTGGTATATCGGTGGACGACACTACAACATGTTACCATGTGCAAAGGCAACTTCATATCTCAAAAGATGATTGATATAAAGCAAATCGAATTTATCGCTAACGCTAAAATAATGCTTTACACATCCGCCGGTCAAAAACTGATACTTTGATTCAATCACAAGTTCATATGAAGACTCTTGAGAATGTTTAGTACACAAATCTGAGGAAAAGTTGACTGTAACATGAAAAGTCGATTTTATGTGAATATTTGAAACATGCATGCTTGGCTAATTGCTAACGAAATTTTCAATGAAATGTCTCCCCTGCTCTTCAGCGCGCGCGTGCTCCACATTCTCACACACTCAGCCTTTCCCTTGACACACGCGCGGGCTTGGCGAGACGCATACACAACATTTCAGGCAATTGTGGGCTGACCAAGCCCCCACTCATTCCTTGGCTTGAAGTGAAGGCCCTTGTGGATCTTGATGGTAATGCATTTTAGAAAAAGTTCTCAAAATCCTGAAACATTGATAGTATAGGCCAGGAGTAACTACCACACCACAAATGACGCACCATTATCCATAGGTGGCGCTACGGCCAAGCCCCAATTTTCCATTTACAAAGTGATGCCATTCGCATCCCATTTGTCCCAAAATTCTGAAATTCATTAGATATGCCTTATTTCTCATGAGGAACAAAAAAGCCTCAATAACCTATAACGGCCGCCATATTGGATGTTTTTGTACAATAAAGATTTAGGAAACACGTTTTTTTGCTACTTCTCCTACAATTCTTGTCCAATCTTCCCCAGAATTGGCAGGTATCATCGTCAGAGCAACCCTCACTGAATTCTTTAACAGATTTTTGAATTTCAAAACCGTTTGTCCGGTACAGCCAATCAAAATCGTCAACAAAGCAACCAAACAGGAAGTTGGATCAAATCTCAGCAAATCTTTGAAATATCAACACCAAACTTGGTGTGTCACGTGAAAGACACTACGTCATGTTCCCATGTAGGAAGGCAAATTAATATCTTCAAAAATGATTGAAATGAAGGAAATCAAATTTATTTCTAACGCTAAAATAATGCTTTACACATCCGCCAGTCAAAAAACTCTGATTCAATCACAAGTTCATGAAGACTTTTGAGAATGTTTAGTACACAAATCTCAGAAAAAGTTGACTGTAAGATGAAAAGTTGAATTTAGGTGAATATTTGAAAAATGCATGCTTGGCTAATTGTTAAGGAAATTTCCAATGAAATGTCTCCCCTGCTCCTCAGCACGCGCGCTCCACATTCTCACACACTCAGCCTTTCCCTTGACACACGCACAAGCTTGGCGAGACGCATACACAACATTTCAGGCAATTGTGGGCTGACCAAGCCCCACTCATTGCTTGGTCTTTAGCAAAGGACCATGTGGATCTTGATGGTATTGCATTTCCGATTTTGTATGCAATGGTAAAAGGTTCTCAAAATCCTGAAACATTGATAGTATAGGCCAAGAGTAACTACCACACCACAAATGGCCCAATATCACCCATAAGTGACGCTACAGGCCACGCCCTGGTACACAAAGATACAAGGCTTTCTGGAATGGGTAGGCTCACCAAGCCCCCTCCCTTCACTCCTTGGCTTGAAATAAAAGCCCTTGTGGATCTTGATGGTATTGCATTTCAGATTTGGTATCCCATTGGTAAGTCTGCAGCATGGATTTTTACAGTGACAATTTGTGAAGAATATAAATTTTTCAGTGGTTTGCAATGTTTGGAGGAATCCGCCATTGCTGCTTGCAGTTATATTTAGGATTCCTCCGTAAGGAGGAAACCTATTGTTATTGTTAGTTTTATTATTATTAGGATTCCTCCGTAAGGAGGAAACCTATTGTTATTGTTAGTTTTATTATTATTATTATTATTATTATTATTATTATTCTAGTTCCATGGGAGTCAATGGCAGCCCCTAGAACCCTTGGATAACTTTTTGTTAAATTTGGCACACTCATTAAGGACAGTTCCTTCTATACCTACACCAAGTTTCATGTATCCCATCAGACCACTCTAGCGCCACCAATGGGTCAAAGTTGGACTTGTGTTTACACACGCAACTTTTGAACCGTATGACTGATTTACAAAAATGAGGTACCATTGGATTCCCTGGATGAAGACGAGTTCAACGCACCCTATGACGTCAATTTCCGGTTGTATAGATTTTCCGCTATTTCCGGTTGTATCAAAAACCTTTGAAAGCCTACTCCTCCTACAATTATTGTCATATCTTCTTCAAAATGACCATAGATGATCTTCAGACCAAGCCTCACAAAAGTTATCCCATGGCGTTTTGATTTTCTAAACCGTTTGTCCGGCACAACCAATCAAAATCAGCAAAAAAGTAACCAAACAGGAACTTGGGTCAAATCTCAGCAAATCTTTGAGATATCAACACTAAACTTGGTATATCGGTGGACGACACTACAACATGTTACCATGTGCAAAGGCAACTTCATATCTCAAAAGATGATTGATATAAAGCAAATCGAATTTATCGCTAACGCTAAAATAATGCTTTACACATCCGCCGGTAAAAAACTGATACTTTGATTCAATCACAAGTTCATATGAAGACTCTTGAGAATGTTTAGTACACAAATCTGAGGAAAAGTTGACTGTAACATGAAAAGTCGATTTTATGTGAATATTTGAAACATGCATGCTTGGCTAATTGCTAACGAAATTTTCAATGAAATGTCTCCCCTGCTCTTCAGCGCGCGCGTGCTCCACATTCTCACACACTCAGCCTTTCCCTTGACACACGCGCGGGCTTGGCGAGACGCATACACAACATTTCAGGCAATTGTGGGCTGACCAAGCCCCCACTCATTCCTTGGCTTGAAGTGAAGGCCCTTGTGGATCTTGATGGTAATGCATTTTAGAAAAAGTTCTCAAAATCCTGAAACATTGATAGTATAGGCCAGGAGTAACTACCACACCACAAATGACGCACCATTATCCATAGGTGGCGCTACGGCCAAGCCCCAATTTTCCATTTACAAAGTGATGCCATTCGCATCCCATTTGTCCCAAAATTCTGAAATTCATTAGATATGCCTTATTTCTCATGAGGAACAAAAAAGCCTCAATAACCTATAACGGCCGCCATATTGGATGTTTTTGTACAATAAAGATTTAGGAAACACGTTTTTTTGCTACTTCTCCTACAATTCTTGTCCAATCTTCCCCAGAATTGGCAGGTATCATCGTCAGAGCAACCCTCACTGAATTCTTTAACAGATTTTTGAATTTCAAAACCGTTTGTCCGGTACAGCCAATCAAAATCGTCAACAAAGCAACCAAACAGGAAGTTGGATCAAATCTCAGCAAATCTTTGAAATATCAACACCAAACTTGGTAAGATGACTCGGAACCGTCTTCTGAGGATGTCCAATCAATTTGGTGTCATGTGATCGTGTCATGTGATCGGCGTGGCCGCAGGAACCAAAAATGTTTTTTGGCCAATAACTGTTGATTTGTTTGCCTTTAGTTCATGAAAACTCTTGAGAATGTTTAGTACACAAATCTCAGAAAAAGTTGACTGTAAGATGAAAAGTTGAATTTTGGTGAATATTTGAAAAATGCATGCTTGGCTAATTGTTAAGGAAATTTCCAATGAAACGTCTCCCTCTGCTCCTCAGCGCGCGCGCTACACATTCTCACACACTCAGCCTTTCCCTTGACACACGCGCAAGCTTGACGAGACGCATACACAACATTTCAGGCAATTGTGGGCTGACCAAGCCCCCACTCATTGCTTGGTCTTTAGCAAAGGCCCATGTGGATCTTGATGGTATTGCATTTCCGATTTTGTATGCAATGGTAAAAGTTCTCAAAATCCTGAAACATTTATAGTATAGGCCAAGAGTAACTACCACACCACAAATGGCCCAATATCACCCATAAGTGACGCTACAGGCCACGCCCTGATACACAAAGATACAAGGCTTTCTGGAATGGGTAGGCTCAACCAAGCCCCCTCCCTTCACTCCTTGGCTTTAAATAAAAGCCCTTGTGGATCTTGATGGTATTGCATTTCATATTTGGTATCCCATTGGTAAGTCTGCGGCATGGAATTTTACAGTGACTATTTGTAAAGAATATACATTTTTCAGTGGTTTGCAATGTTTGGAGGAATCCGCCATTGCTGCTTGCAGTTATATTTATTATTATTATTCTAGTTCCATGGGAGTCAATGGCAGCCCCTAGAACCCTTGGATAACTTTTTGTTAAATTTGGCACACTCATTAAGGACAGTTCCTTCTATACCTACACCAAGTTTCATGTATCCCATCAGACCACTCTAGCGCCACCAATGGGTCAAAGTTGGACTTGTGTTTACACACGCAACTTTTGAACCGTATGACTGATTTTCAAAAATGAGGTACCATTGGATTCCCTGGATCAAGACGAGTTCAACGCACCCTATGACGTCAATTTCCGGTTATATAGATTTTCCGCTATTTCCGGTTGTATCAAAAACCTTTGAAAGCCTACTCCTCCTACAATTTTTGTCATATCTTCTTCAAAATGACCAGAGATGATCTTCAGACCAAGCCTCACAAAAGTTATCCCATGGCGTTTTGATTTTATAAACCGTTTGTCCGGCACAGCCAATCAAAATCAGCAAAAAAGTAACCAAACAGGAACTTGGGTCAAATCTCAGCAAATCTTTGAGATATCAACACTAAACTTGGTATATCGGTGGACGACACTACAACATGATACCATGTGCAAAGGCAACTTCATATCTCAAAAAATGATTGATATAAAGCAAATCGAATTTATCGCTAACGCTAAAATAATGCTTTACACATCCGCCGGTCAAAAACTGATACTTTGATTCAATCACAAGTTCATATGAAGACTCTTGAGAATGTTTAGTACACAAATCTGAGGAAAAGTTGACTGTAACATGAAAAGTCGATTTTATGTGAATATTTGAAACATGCATGCTTGGCTAATTGCTAACGAAATTTTCAATGAAATGTCTCCCCTGCTCTTCAGCGCGCGCGTGCTCCACATTCTCACACACTCAGCCTTTCCCTTGACACACGCGCGGGCTTGGCGAGACGCACACACAACATTTCAGGCAATTGTGGGCTGACCAAGCCCCCACTCATTCCTTGGCTTGAAGTGAAGGCCCTTGTGGATCTTGATGGTAATGCATTTTAGAAAATGTTCTCAAAATCCTGAAACATTGATAGTAAGTAAGTAAGTAAGTAAGTAAGACTTTATTTATATAGCACATTTCATACAAGAATTGTAGCTCAAGGTGCTTTACATAAAATCAATAAAAACAATAATACAAGTGATAAATAATTCAAACAATAATAAAAATCCCAATAAGATCTCTGTTCAAGAGAGAAAACAACTTTAAAAAGTAGGAAAACCCTTTTGAGATCAAATTACTTAAATGCTTCGGTAAAAAGGTAGGTTTTAAGCTGTCTTTTAAAAATGTCTAGAGTGTTAGCTTCCCTAATATTTATGGGTAATTTGTTCCATAGTTTTGGGGCGTAATTGACAAAGGCCGAATCACCAATCTTCTTATGACTGCTTCTGGTGACCTCTAATAGGCCTGCATTTGATGATCGCAGTGTTCTAGCTGGTGTGTAGTTTATAAAGGAGTTAGCAATGTAGCTAGGTCCTTGTCCGTGTAGAGCTTTGTATGTGAGAAAAAGGACCTTAAAGTCAATTCTGAAGGTAACAGGGAGCCAGTGTAAAGTAGCTAGGACAGGACTAATGTGTTTTCTCCTTTTAGTTTTGGTTAATAATCTAGCTGCAGAATTTTGAATGAGCTGTAGTCTTTCAGTGGTTTTCTTGGGAAGACCAGTGAAAAGTGCGTTACAGTAGTCCAGCCGGCTGGATATAAAAGCATGAATTAACTTCTCTGCATCATTTTGGTTTATGAATGGTCGTACCTTTGCTATATTCCTCAGGTGAAAGAAAGCTGTTTTGGTCACTTTATTAATGTGAGAGTTGAAATTCAAATCTGAGTCCAGGATTACGCAGAGACTCGTCACCTCTGGTTTAAGACAGGGGGTTAAGCCTCCAAGATTCTTAATAAGCATCTCTCTTTTGGATTTGGGGCCACATAGTAGGACTTCGGTTTTGTCTTCATTTAATTTAAGAAAGTTATCATTCATCCATTTGTTTATTGCCAACAGGCAGTTTGTAATGGAATTGATGGCCGTTGCATCGTTGGGTTCAGTGGATATATATAGTTGTGTGTCATCCGCATAGCTATGGAAATCTATGTTATGTTCTCTGATTATGTCGCCGAGTGGTAACATATAAAGAGAAAAAAGTAATGGACCTAAGCAGCTTCCTTGAGCAACCCCGTAGCAGTTCTGATGTTTCTTGGACCTATGGTCACCTAAACTAACATAAAACTTCCTTCCTGTGATATATGATTTCAGCCAGTTCAATACACTATCCGTGAACCCAATAAGCTTTTCCAGTCTATTGATTAGGATGTCGTGATCAATTGTATCAAATGCTGCACTGAGATCTAACAGGATAAGGATAGAGACTTTATTTGCATCAGAGTTTAGTCTGAGGTCGCTAATTATTTTGGTGAGAGCAGTTTCAGTACTGTGATATTTCCTGAAACCTGACTGCGAGACTTCCAGGATGTTATTTTCTTCAAGAAAATAATTTAATTGGACTAAAACTATCTTTTCCAGTACTTTACTAATAAATGGGAGGTTTGATATTGGTCTGTAATTTGCAAGTAGACTGTTATCCAATTTGGGTTTCTTTAATAGGGGCTTTACAACAGCTGTTTTGAAGGCATCTGGGAAGACGCCAGTTCTAAGGGATGTGTTTATAATCTCTAGCACCGGACCTGAGACACTATCAAACACTCGCTTAAAGAATGTTGTGGGTATAGGATCAATATCTGAGGTTGTGGAGTTAGATTCGCTGACAATTTTGGAAAGTTCACTAAGTGTGATACAGGTAAATGTGCTCATGGTTATGTTGCAGAATCTACTGATGTCAGTTTCGACCCCACTATTAATAATACTCGCTCTAATCAAAGTTATTTTGTTCTTGAAGAACAAAGCAAGCTCTTCACATTTAACTGCTGAGGATGGAGGTGGGGCAGGGACAGTGTTTAGCAGCTGGTCAATGGTGGAGAAAAGAACTCTGGAATTTCTGGCATTTTCTGTAATAATGTTGGAGAAATATTCTCTCCTTGCTAGACGGATGGTTTTGTTAAAGGTGGTTAGTGTATCTTTGTAGATATTGTAGTGGATAGTGATCTTTGTTTTCCTCCATTTTCTCTCTGCTGCACGGCATTTTCTTTTCGTTTCACTAACATTTTTATTTCTCAGCAATGGGGAGGTTCTGCTTGTGCACTTCTTTTTGGTTTTCAGTGGTGCAACTGAGTCTAACACAGATAATAGTGCATAATTGAGGTTCTCTACCATTTCATTCAGAGAGCAATCATGGTAAGTCGGCTCATGTAGAGCAAATTGTTCAGAAAATGTCATCATAGCTGTATCGTCTAAATATCTTCTATGGACTAAGAATTCTTTTTTGGTTTTTGTTAGGATAATTTCCACATTAAAAAGTATATAATGATGGTCTGAGAGGGGTAGATCAGTTATTGAAATATTATTGATATTTAGTCCAGTTGTTATCACTAGATCTAGTGTGTTTCCGATAGTATAGGCCAGGAGTAACTACCACACCACAAATGACGCACCATTATCCATAGGTGGCGCTACGGCCAAGCCCCAATTTTCCATTTACAAAGTGATGCCATTCGCATCCCATTTGTCCCAAAATTCTGAAATTCATTATATATGCCTTATTTCTCATGAGGAACAAAAAAGCCTCAATAACCTATAACGGCCGCCATATTGGATTTTTTTGTACAATAAAGATTTAGGAAACACGTTTTTTTGCTACTTCTCCTACAATTTGTCCAATCTTCCCCAGAATTGGCAGGTATCATCGTCAGAGCAACCCTCACTGAAATCTTCAACAGATTTTTGAATTTCATAACCGTTTGTCCGGTACAGCCAATCAAAATCGTCAACAAAGCAACCAAACAGGCAGTTGGATCAAATCTCAGCAAATCTTTGAAATATCACCACCAAACTTGGTGTGTCACGTGAAAGACACCACATCATGTTCCCATGTGAGAAGGCAAATTAATATCTTAAAAAATGATTGAAATAAAGGAAATCTAATTTATTTCTATCTAACGCTAAAATAATGCTTTACACTTCCGCCAGTCAAAAAACTCTAATTCAATCACAAGTTCATGAAGACTCTTGCGAATGTTTAGTACACAAATCTCAGAAAAAGTTGACTCTAAGATGAAAAGCTGATTTTTGGTGAATATTTGAAAAATGCATGCTTGGCTAATTATTAAGGAAATTTCCAACTAAATGTCTCCCCTGACCCTCAGCGCGCGCGCTCCACATTCTCACACACTCAGCCTTTCCCTTGACACACGCGCAAGCTTGGCGAGACGCATACACAACATTTCAGGCAATTGTGGGCTGACCAAGCCCCCACTCATTGCTTGGTCTTTAGCAAAGGCCCATGTGGATCTTGGTGGTATTGCATTTCCGATTTTGTATGCAATGGTAAAAAGTTCTCAAAATCCTGAAACATTGATAGTATAGGCCAAGAGTAACTACCACACCACAAATGGCCCAATATCACCCATAAGTGACGCTACAGGCCACGCCCTGATACACAAAGATACAAGGCTTTCTGGAATGGGTAGGCTCACCAAGCCCCCTCCCTTCACTCCTTGGCTTGAAATAAAAGCCCTTGTGGATCTTGATGGTATTGCATTTCAGATTTGGTATCCCATTGGTAAGTCTGCAGCATGGAATTTTACAGTGACAATTTGTAAAGAATATACATTTTTCAGTGGTTTGCAATGTTTGGAGGAATCCGCCATTGCTGCTTGCAGTTATATTTATTATTATTATTCTAGTTCCATGGGAGTCAATGGCAGCCCCTAGAACCCTTGGATAACTTTTTGTTAAATTTGGCACACTCATTAAGGACAGTTCCTTCTATACCTACACCAAGTTTCATGTATCCCATCAGACCACTCTAGCGCCACCAATGGGTCAAAGTTGGACTTGTGTTTACACACGCAACTTTTGAACCGTATGACTGATTTACAAAAATGAGGTACCATTGGATTCCCTGGATGAAGACGAGTTCAACGCACCCTATGACGTCAATTTCCGGTTGTATAGATTTTCCGCTATTTCCGGTTGTATCAAAAACCTTTGAAAGCCTACTCCTCCTACAATTATTGTCATATCTTCTTCAAAATGACCATAGATGATCTTCAGACCAAGCCTCACAAAAGTTATCCCATGGCGTTTTGATTTTCTAAACCGTTTGTCCGGCACAACCAATCAAAATCAGCAAAAAAGTAACCAAACAGGAACTTGGGTCAAATCTCAGCAAATCTTTGAGATATCAACACTAAACTTGGTATATCGGTGGACGACACTACAACATGTTACCATGTGCAAAGGCAACTTCATATCTCAAAAGATGATTGATATAAAGCAAATCGAATTTATCGCTAACGCTAAAATAATGCTTTACACATCCGCCGGTCAAAAACTGATACTTTGATTCAATCACAAGTTCATATGAAGACTCTTGAGAATGTTTAGTACACAAATCTGAGGAAAAGTTGACTGTAACATGAAAAGTCGATTTTATGTGAATATTTGAAACATGCATGCTTGGCTAATTGCTAACGAAATTTTCAATGAAATGTCTCCCCTGCTCTTCAGCGCGCGCGTGCTCCACATTCTCACACACTCAGCCTTTCCCTTGACACACGCGCGGGCTTGGCGAGACGCATACACAACATTTCAGGCAATTGTGGGCTGACCAAGCCCCCACTCATTCCTTGGCTTGAAGTGAAGGCCCTTGTGGATCTTGATGGTAATGCATTTTAGAAAAAGTTCTCAAAATCCTGAAACATTGATAGTATAGGCCAGGAGTAACTACCACACCACAAATGACGCACCATTATCCATAGGTGGCGCTACGGCCAAGCCCCAATTTTCCATTTACAAAGTGATGCCATTCGCATCCCATTTGTCCCAAAATTCTGAAATTCATTATATATGCCTTATTTCTCATGAGGAACAAAAAAGCCTCAATAACCTATAACGGCCGCCATATTGGATGTTTTTGTACAATAAAGATTTAGGAAACACGTTTTTTTGCTACTTCTCCTACAATTCTTGTCCAATCTTCCCCAGAATTGGCAGGTATCATCGTCAGAGCAACCCTCACTGAATTCTTTAACAGATTTTTGAATTTCAAAACCGTTTGTCCGGTACAGCCAATCAAAATCGTCAACAAAGCAACCAAACAGGAAGTTGGATCAAATCTCAGCAAATCTTTGAAATATCAACACCAAACTTGGTGTGTCACGTGAAAGACACTACGTCATGTTCCCATGTAGGAAGGCAAATTAATATCTTCAAAAATGATTGAAATGAAGGAAATCAAATTTATTTCTAACGCTAAAATAATGCTTTACACATCCGCCAGTTAAAAAACTCTGATTCAATCACAAGTTCATGAAGACTTTTGAGAATGTTTAGTACACAAATCTCAGAAAAAGTTGACTGTAAGATGAAAAGTTGAATTTAGGTGAATATTTGAAAAATGCATGCTTGGCTAATTGTTAAGGAAATTTCCAATGAAATGTCTCCCCTGCTCCTCAGCACGCGCGCTCCACATTCTCACACACTCAGCCTTTCCCTTGACACACGCACAAGCTTGGCGAGACGCATACACAACATTTCAGGCAATTGTGGGCTGACCAAGCCCCACTCATTGCTTGGTCTTTAGCAAAGGACCATGTGGATCTTGATGGTATTGCATTTCCGATTTTGTATGCAATGGTAAAAAGTTCTCAAAATCCTGAAACATTGATAGTATAGGCCAAGAGTAACTACCACACCACAAATGGCCCAATATCACCCATAAGTGACGCTACAGGCCACGCCCTGGTACACAAAGATACAAGGCTTTCTGGAATGGGTAGGCTCACCAAGCCCCCTCCCTTCACTCCTTGGCTTGAAATAAAAGCCCTTGTGGATCTTGATGGTATTGCATTTCAGATTTGGTATCCCATTGGTAAGTCTGCAGCATGGATTTTTACAGTGACAATTTGTGAAGAATATAAATTTTTCAGTGGTTTGCAATGTTTGGAGGAATCCGCCATTGCTGCTTGCAGTTATATTTATTATTATTATTCTAGTTCCATGGGAGTCAATGGCAGCCCCTAGAACCCTTGGATAACTTTTTGTTAAATTTGGCACACTCATTAAGGACAGTTCCTTCTATACCTACACCAAGTTTCATGTATCCCATCAGACCACTCTAGCGCCACCAATGGGTCAAAGTTGGACTTGTGTTTACACACGCAACTTTTGAACCGTATGACTGATTTACAAAAATGAGGTACCATTGGATTCCCTGGATGAAGACGAGTTCAACGCACCCTATGACGTCAATTTCCGGTTGTATAGATTTTCCGCTATTTCCGGTTGTATCAAAAACCTTTGAAAGCCTACTCCTCCTACAATTATTGTCATATCTTCTTCAAAATGACCATAGATGATCTTCAGACCAAGCCTCACAAAAGTTATCCCATGGCGTTTTGATTTTCTAAACCGTTTGTCCGGCACAACCAATCAAAATCAGCAAAAAAGTAACCAAACAGGAACTTGGGTCAAATCTCAGCAAATCTTTGAGATATCAACACTAAACTTGGTATATCGGTGGACGACACTACAACATGTTACCATGTGCAAAGGCAACTTCATATATCAAAAGATGATTGATATAAAGCAAATCGAATTTATCGCTAACGCTAAAATAATGCTTTACACATCCGCCGGTCAAAAACTGATACTTTGATTCAATCACAAGTTCATATGAAGACTCTTGAGAATGTTTAGTACACAAATCTGAGGAAAAGTTGACTGTAACATGAAAAGTCGATTTTATGTGAATATTTGAAACATGCATGCTTGGCTAATTGCTAACGAAATTTTCAATGAAATGTCTCCCCTGCTCTTCAGCGCGCGCGTGCTCCACATTCTCACACACTCAGCCTTTCCCTTGACACACGCGCGGGCTTGGCGAGACGCATACACAACATTTCAGGCAATTGTGGGCTGACCAAGCCCCCACTCATTCCTTGGCTTGAAGTGAAGGCCCTTGTGGATCTTGATGGTAATGCATTTTAGAAAAAGTTCTCAAAATCCTGAAACATTGATAGTATAGGCCAGGAGTAACTACCACACCACAAATGACGCACCATTATCCATAGGTGGCGCTACGGCCAAGCCCCAATTTTCCATTTACAAAGTGATGCCATTCGCATCCCATTTGTCCCAAAATTCTGAAATTCATTATATATGCCTTATTTCTCATGAGGAACAAAAAAGCCTCAATAACCTATAACGGCCGCCATATTGGATGTTTTTGTACAATAAAGATTTAGGAAACACGTTTTTTTGCTACTTCTCCTACAATTCTTGTCCAATCTTCCCCAGAATTGGCAGGTATCATCGTCAGAGCAACCCTCACTGAATTCTTTAACAGATTTTTGAATTTCAAAACCGTTTGTCCGGTACAGCCAATCAAAATCGTCAACAAAGCAACCAAACAGGAAGTTGGATCAAATCTCAGCAAATCTTTGAAATATCAACACCAAACTTGGTGTGTCACGTGAAAGACACTACGTCATGTTCCCATGTAGGAAGGCAAATTAATATCTTCAAAAATGATTGAAATGAAGGAAATCAAATTTATTTCTAACGCTAAAATAATGCTTTACACATCCGCCAGTCAAAAAACTCTGATTCAATCACAAGTTCATGAAGACTTTTGAGAATGTTTAGTACACAAATCTCAGAAAAAGTTGACTGTAAGATGAAAAGTTGAATTTAGGTGAATATTTGAAAAATGCATGCTTGGCTAATTGTTAAGGAAATTTCCAATGAAATGTCTCCCCTGCTCCTCAGCACGCGCGCTCCACATTCTCACACACTCAGCCTTTCCCTTGACACACGCACAAGCTTGGCGAGACGCATACACAACATTTCAGGCAATTGTGGGCTGACCAAGCCCCACTCATTGCTTGGTCTTTAGCAAAGGACCATGTGGATCTTGATGGTATTGCATTTCCGATTTTGTATGCAATGGTAAAAAGTTCTCAAAATCCTGAAACATTGATAGTATAGGCCAAGAGTAACTACCACACCACAAATGGCCCAATATCACCCATAAGTGACGCTACAGGCCACGCCCTGGTACACAAAGATACAAGGCTTTCTGGAATGGGTAGGCTCACCAAGCCCCCTCCCTTCACTCCTTGGCTTGAAATAAAAGCCCTTGTGGATCTTGATGGTATTGCATTTCAGATTTGGTATCCCATTGGTAAGTCTGCAGCATGGATTTTTACAGTGACAATTTGTGAAGAATATAAATTTTTCAGTGGTTTGCAATGTTTGGAGGAATCCGCCATTGCTGCTTGCAGTTATATTTATTATTATTATTCTAGTTCCATGGGAGTCAATGGCAGCCCCTAGAACCCTTGGATAACTTTTTGTTAAATTTGGCACACTCATTAAGGACAGTTCCTTCTATACCTACACCAAGTTTCATGTATCCCATCAGACCACTCTAGCGCCACCAATGGGTCAAAGTTGGACTTGTGTTTACACACGCAACTTTTGAACCGTATGACTGATTTACAAAAATGAGGTACCATTGGATTCCCTGGATGAAGACGAGTTCAACGCACCCTATGACGTCAATTTCCGGTTGTATAGATTTTCCGCTATTTCCGGTTGTATCAAAAACCTTTGAAAGCCTACTCCTCCTACAATTATTGTCATATCTTCTTCAAAATGACCATAGATGATCTTCAGACCAAGCCTCACAAAAGTTATCCCATGGCGTTTTGATTTTCTAAACCGTTTGTCCGGCACAACCAATCAAAATCAGCAAAAAAGTAACCAAACAGGAACTTGGGTCAAATCTCAGCAAATCTTTGAGATATCAACACTAAACTTGGTATATCGGTGGACGACACTACAACATGTTACCATGTGCAAAGGCAACTTCATATATCAAAAGATGATTGATATAAAGCAAATCGAATTTATCGCTAACGCTAAAATAATGCTTTACACATCCGCCGGTCAAAAACTGATACTTTGATTCAATCACAAGTTCATATGAAGACTCTTGAGAATGTTTAGTACACAAATCTGAGGAAAAGTTGACTGTAACATGAAAAGTCGATTTTATGTGAATATTTGAAACATGCATGCTTGGCTAATTGCTAACGAAATTTTCAATGAAATGTCTCCCCTGCTCTTCAGCGCGCGCGTGCTCCACATTCTCACACACTCAGCCTTTCCCTTGACACACGCGCGGGCTTGGCGAGACGCATACACAACATTTCAGGCAATTGTGGGCTGACCAAGCCCCCACTCATTCCTTGGCTTGAAGTGAAGGCCCTTGTGGATCTTGATGGTAATGCATTTTAGAAAAAGTTCTCAAAATCCTGAAACATTGATAGTATAGGCCAGGAGTAACTACCACACCACAAATGACGCACCATTATCCATAGGTGGCGCTACGGCCAAGCCCCAATTTTCCATTTACAAAGTGATGCCATTCGCATCCCATTTGTCCCAAAATTCTGAAATTCATTATATATGCCTTATTTCTCATGAGGAACAAAAAAGCCTCAATAACCTATAACGGCCGCCATATTGGATGTTTTTGTACAATAAAGATTTAGGAAACACGTTTTTTTGCTACTTCTCCTACAATTCTTGTCCAATCTTCCCCAGAATTGGCAGGTATCATCGTCAGAGCAACCCTCACTGAATTCTTTAACAGATTTTTGAATTTCAAAACCGTTTGTCCGGTACAGCCAATCAAAATCGTCAACAAAGCAACCAAACAGGAAGTTGGATCAAATCTCAGCAAATCTTTGAAATATCAACACCAAACTTGGTGTGTCACGTGAAAGACACTACGTCATGTTCCCATGTAGGAAGGCAAATTAATATCTTCAAAAATGATTGAAATGAAGGAAATCAAATTTATTTCTAACGCTAAAATAATGCTTTACACATCCGCCAGTCAAAAAACTCTGATTCAATCACAAGTTCATGAAGACTTTTGAGAATGTTTAGTACACAAATCTCAGAAAAAGTTGACTGTAAGATGAAAAGTTGAATTTAGGTGAATATTTGAAAAATGCATGCTTGGCTAATTGTTAAGGAAATTTCCAATGAAATGTCTCCCCTGCTCCTCAGCACGCGCGCTCCACATTCTCACACACTCAGCCTTTCCCTTGACACACGCACAAGCTTGGCGAGACGCATACACAACATTTCAGGCAATTGTGGGCTGACCAAGCCCCACTCATTGCTTGGTCTTTAGCAAAGGACCATGTGGATCTTGATGGTATTGCATTTCCGATTTTGTATGCAATGGTAAAAAGTTCTCAAAATCCTGAAACATTGATAGTATAGGCCAAGAGTAACTACCACACCACAAATGGCCCAATATCACCCATAAGTGACGCTACAGGCCACGCCCTGGTACACAAAGATACAAGGCTTTCTGGAATGGGTAGGCTCACCAAGCCCCCTCCCTTCACTCCTTGGCTTGAAATAAAAGCCCTTGTGGATCTTGATGGTATTGCATTTCAGATTTGGTATCCCATTGGTAAGTCTGCAGCATGGATTTTTACAGTGACAATTTGTGAAGAATATAAATTTTTCAGTGGTTTGCAATGTTTGGAGGAATCCGCCATTGCTGCTTGCAGTTATATTTATTATTATTATTCTAGTTCCATGGGAGTCAATGGCAGCCCCTAGAACCCTTGGATAACTTTTTGTTAAATTTGGCACACTCATTAAGGACAGTTCCTTCTATACCTACACCAAGTTTCATGTATCCCATCAGACCACTCTAGCGCCACCAATGGGTCAAAGTTGGACTTGTGTTTACACACGCAACTTTTGAACCGTATGACTGATTTACAAAAATGAGGTACCATTGGATTCCCTGGATGAAGACGAGTTCAACGCACCCTATGACGTCAATTTCCGGTTGTATAGATTTTCCGCTATTTCCGGTTGTATCAAAAACCTTTGAAAGCCTACTCCTCCTACAATTATTGTCATATCTTCTTCAAAATGACCATAGATGATCTTCAGACCAAGCCTCACAAAAGTTATCCCATGGCGTTTTGATTTTCTAAACCGTTTGTCCGGCACAACCAATCAAAATCAGCAAAAAAGTAACCAAACAGGAACTTGGGTCAAATCTCAGCAAATCTTTGAGATATCAACACTAAACTTGGTATATCGGTGGACGACACTACAACATGTTACCATGTGCAAAGGCAACTTCATATATCAAAAGATGATTGATATAAAGCAAATCGAATTTATCGCTAACGCTAAAATAATGCTTTACACATCCGCCGGTCAAAAACTGATACTTTGATTCAATCACAAGTTCATATGAAGACTCTTGAGAATGTTTAGTACACAAATCTGAGGAAAAGTTGACTGTAACATGAAAAGTCGATTTTATGTGAATATTTGAAACATGCATGCTTGGCTAATTGCTAACGAAATTTTCAATGAAATGTCTCCCCTGCTCTTCAGCGCGCGCGTGCTCCACATTCTCACACACTCAGCCTTTCCCTTGACACACGCGCGGGCTTGGCGAGACGCATACACAACATTTCAGGCAATTGTGGGCTGACCAAGCCCCCACTCATTCCTTGGCTTGAAGTGAAGGCCCTTGTGGATCTTGATGGTAATGCATTTTAGAAAAAGTTCTCAAAATCCTGAAACATTGATAGTATAGGCCAGGAGTAACTACCACACCACAAATGACGCACCATTATCCATAGGTGGCGCTACGGCCAAGCCCCAATTTTCCATTTACAAAGTGATGCCATTCGCATCCCATTTGTCCCAAAATTCTGAAATTCATTATATATGCCTTATTTCTCATGAGGAACAAAAAAGCCTCAATAACCTATAACGGCCGCCATATTGGATGTTTTTGTACAATAAAGATTTAGGAAACACGTTTTTTTGCTACTTCTCCTACAATTCTTGTCCAATCTTCCCCAGAATTGGCAGGTATCATCGTCAGAGCAACCCTCACTGAATTCTTTAACAGATTTTTGAATTTCAAAACCGTTTGTCCGGTACAGCCAATCAAAATCGTCAACAAAGCAACCAAACAGGAAGTTGGATCAAATCTCAGCAAATCTTTGAAATATCAACACCAAACTTGGTGTGTCACGTGAAAGACACTACGTCATGTTCCCATGTAGGAAGGCAAATTAATATCTTCAAAAATGATTGAAATGAAGGAAATCAAATTTATTTCTAACGCTAAAATAATGCTTTACACATCCGCCAGTCAAAAAACTCTGATTCAATCACAAGTTCATGAAGACTTTTGAGAATGTTTAGTACACAAATCTCAGAAAAAGTTGACTGTAAGATGAAAAGTTGAATTTAGGTGAATATTTGAAAAATGCATGCTTGGCTAATTGTTAAGGAAATTTCCAATGAAATGTCTCCCCTGCTCCTCAGCACGCGCGCTCCACATTCTCACACACTCAGCCTTTCCCTTGACACACGCACAAGCTTGGCGAGACGCATACACAACATTTCAGGCAATTGTGGGCTGACCAAGCCCCACTCATTGCTTGGTCTTTAGCAAAGGACCATGTGGATCTTGATGGTATTGCATTTCCGATTTTGTATGCAATGGTAAAAAGTTCTCAAAATCCTGAAACATTGATAGTATAGGCCAAGAGTAACTACCACACCACAAATGGCCCAATATCACCCATAAGTGACGCTACAGGCCACGCCCTGGTACACAAAGATACAAGGCTTTCTGGAATGGGTAGGCTCACCAAGCCCCCTCCCTTCACTCCTTGGCTTGAAATAAAAGCCCTTGTGGATCTTGATGGTATTGCATTTCAGATTTGGTATCCCATTGGTAAGTCTGCAGCATGGATTTTTACAGTGACAATTTGTGAAGAATATAAATTTTTCAGTGGTTTGCAATGTTTGGAGGAATCCGCCATTGCTGCTTGCAGTTATATTTAGGATTCCTCCGTAAGGAGGAAACCTATTGTTATTGTTAGTTTTATTATTATTATTATTATTATTATTATTATTATTCTAGTTCCATGGGAGTCAATGGCAGCCCCTAGAACCCTTGGATAACTTTTTGTTAAATTTGGCACACTCATTAAGGACAGTTCCTTCTATACCTACACCAAGTTTCATGTATCCCATCAGACCACTCTAGCGCCACCAATGGGTCAAAGTTGGACTTGTGTTTACACACGCAACTTTTGAACCGTATGACTGATTTACAAAAATGAGGTACCATTGGATTCCCTGGATGAAGACGAGTTCAACGCACCCTATGACGTCAATTTCCGGTTGTATAGATTTTCCGCTATTTCCGGTTGTATCAAAAACCTTTGAAAGCCTACTCCTCCTACAATTATTGTCATATCTTCTTCAAAATGACCATAGATGATCTTCAGACCAAGCCTCACAAAAGTTATCCCATGGCGTTTTGATTTTCTAAACCGTTTGTCCGGCACAACCAATCAAAATCAGCAAAAAAGTAACCAAACAGGAACTTGGGTCAAATCTCAGCAAATCTTTGAGATATCAACACTAAACTTGGTATATCGGTGGACGACACTACAACATGTTACCATGTGCAAAGGCAACTTCATATCTCAAAAGATGATTGATATAAAGCAAATCGAATTTATCGCTAACGCTAAAATAATGCTTTACACATCCGCCGGTCAAAAACTGATACTTTGATTCAATCACAAGTTCATATGAAGACTCTTGAGAATGTTTAGTACACAAATCTGAGGAAAAGTTGACTGTAACATGAAAAGTCGATTTTATGTGAATATTTGAAACATGCATGCTTGGCTAATTGCTAACGAAATTTTCAATGAAATGTCTCCCCTGCTCTTCAGCGCGCGCGTGCTCCACATTCTCACACACTCAGCCTTTCCCTTGACACACGCGCGGGCTTGGCGAGACGCATACACAACATTTCAGGCAATTGTGGGCTGACCAAGCCCCCACTCATTCCTTGGCTTGAAGTGAAGGCCCTTGTGGATCTTGATGGTAATGCATTTTAGAAAAAGTTCTCAAAATCCTGAAACATTGATAGTATAGGCCAGGAGTAACTACCACACCACAAATGACGCACCATTATCCATAGGTGGCGCTACGGCCAAGCCCCAATTTTCCATTTACAAAGTGATGCCATTCGCATCCCATTTGTCCCAAAATTCTGAAATTCATTAGATATGCCTTATTTCTCATGAGGAACAAAAAAGCCTCAATAACCTATAACGGCCGCCATATTGGATGTTTTTGTACAATAAAGATTTAGGAAACACGTTTTTTTGCTACTTCTCCTACAATTCTTGTCCAATCTTCCCCAGAATTGGCAGGTATCATCGTCAGAGCAACCCTCACTGAATTCTTTAACAGATTTTTGAATTTCAAAACCGTTTGTCCGGTACAGCCAATCAAAATCGTCAACAAAGCAACCAAACAGGAAGTTGGATCAAATCTCAGCAAATCTTTGAAATATCAACACCAAACTTGGTGTGTCACGTGAAAGACACTACGTCATGTTCCCATGTAGGAAGGCAAATTAATATCTTCAAAAATGATTGAAATGAAGGAAATCAAATTTATTTCTAACGCTAAAATAATGCTTTACACATCCGCCAGTCAAAAAACTCTGATTCAATCACAAGTTCATGAAGACTTTTGAGAATGTTTAGTACACAAATCTCAGAAAAAGTTGACTGTAAGATGAAAAGTTGAATTTAGGTGAATATTTGAAAAATGCATGCTTGGCTAATTGTTAAGGAAATTTCCAATGAAATGTCTCCCCTGCTCCTCAGCACGCGCGCTCCACATTCTCACACACTCAGCCTTTCCCTTGACACACGCACAAGCTTGGCGAGACGCATACACAACATTTCAGGCAATTGTGGGCTGACCAAGCCCCACTCATTGCTTGGTCTTTAGCAAAGGACCATGTGGATCTTGATGGTATTGCATTTCCGATTTTGTATGCAATGGTAAAAAGTTCTCAAAATCCTGAAACATTGATAGTATAGGCCAAGAGTAACTACCACACCACAAATGGCCCAATATCACCCATAAGTGACGCTACAGGCCACGCCCTGGTACACAAAGATACAAGGCTTTCTGGAATGGGTAGGCTCACCAAGCCCCCTCCCTTCACTCCTTGGCTTGAAATAAAAGCCCTTGTGGATCTTGATGGTATTGCATTTCAGATTTGGTATCCCATTGGTAAGTCTGCAGCATGGATTTTTACAGTGACAATTTGTGAAGAATATAAATTTTTCAGTGGTTTGCAATGTTTGGAGGAATCCGCCATTGCTGCTTGCAGTTATATTTATTATTATTATTCTAGTTCCATGGGAGTCAATGGCAGCCCCTAGAACCCTTGGATAACTTTTTGTTAAATTTGGCACACTCATTAAGGACAGTTCCTTCTATACCTACACCAAGTTTCATGTATCCCATCAGACCACTCTAGCGCCACCAATGGGTCAAAGTTGGACTTGTGTTTACACACGCAACTTTTGAACCGTATGACTGATTTACAAAAATGAGGTACCATTGGATTCCCTGGATGAAGACGAGTTCAACGCACCCTATGACGTCAATTTCCGGTTGTATAGATTTTCCGCTATTTCCGGTTGTATCAAAAACCTTTGAAAGCCTACTCCTCCTACAATTATTGTCATATCTTCTTCAAAATGACCATAGATGATCTTCAGACCAAGCCTCACAAAAGTTATCCCATGGCGTTTTGATTTTCTAAACCGTTTGTCCGGCACAACCAATCAAAATCAGCAAAAAAGTAACCAAACAGGAACTTGGGTCAAATCTCAGCAAATCTTTGAGATATCAACACTAAACTTGGTATATCGGTGGACGACACTACAACATGTTACCATGTGCAAAGGCAACTTCATATATCAAAAGATGATTGATATAAAGCAAATCGAATTTATCGCTAACGCTAAAATAATGCTTTACACATCCGCCGGTCAAAAACTGATACTTTGATTCAATCACAAGTTCATATGAAGACTCTTGAGAATGTTTAGTACACAAATCTGAGGAAAAGTTGACTGTAACATGAAAAGTCGATTTTATGTGAATATTTGAAACATGCATGCTTGGCTAATTGCTAACGAAATTTTCAATGAAATGTCTCCCCTGCTCTTCAGCGCGCGCGTGCTCCACATTCTCACACACTCAGCCTTTCCCTTGACACACGCGCGGGCTTGGCGAGACGCATACACAACATTTCAGGCAATTGTGGGCTGACCAAGCCCCCACTCATTCCTTGGCTTGAAGTGAAGGCCCTTGTGGATCTTGATGGTAATGCATTTTAGAAAAAGTTCTCAAAATCCTGAAACATTGATAGTATAGGCCAGGAGTAACTACCACACCACAAATGACGCACCATTATCCATAGGTGGCGCTACGGCCAAGCCCCAATTTTCCATTTACAAAGTGATGCCATTCGCATCCCATTTGTCCCAAAATTCTGAAATTCATTATATATGCCTTATTTCTCATGAGGAACAAAAAAGCCTCAATAACCTATAACGGCCGCCATATTGGATGTTTTTGTACAATAAAGATTTAGGAAACACGTTTTTTTGCTACTTCTCCTACAATTCTTGTCCAATCTTCCCCAGAATTGGCAGGTATCATCGTCAGAGCAACCCTCACTGAATTCTTTAACAGATTTTTGAATTTCAAAACCGTTTGTCCGGTACAGCCAATCAAAATCGTCAACAAAGCAACCAAACAGGAAGTTGGATCAAATCTCAGCAAATCTTTGAAATATCAACACCAAACTTGGTGTGTCACGTGAAAGACACTACGTCATGTTCCCATGTAGGAAGGCAAATTAATATCTTCAAAAATGATTGAAATGAAGGAAATCAAATTTATTTCTAACGCTAAAATAATGCTTTACACATCCGCCAGTCAAAAAACTCTGATTCAATCACAAGTTCATGAAGACTTTTGAGAATGTTTAGTACACAAATCTCAGAAAAAGTTGACTGTAAGATGAAAAGTTGAATTTAGGTGAATATTTGAAAAATGCATGCTTGGCTAATTGTTAAGGAAATTTCCAATGAAATGTCTCCCCTGCTCCTCAGCACGCGCGCTCCACATTCTCACACACTCAGCCTTTCCCTTGACACACGCACAAGCTTGGCGAGACGCATACACAACATTTCAGGCAATTGTGGGCTGACCAAGCCCCACTCATTGCTTGGTCTTTAGCAAAGGACCATGTGGATCTTGATGGTATTGCATTTCCGATTTTGTATGCAATGGTAAAAAGTTCTCAAAATCCTGAAACATTGATAGTATAGGCCAAGAGTAACTACCACACCACAAATGGCCCAATATCACCCATAAGTGACGCTACAGGCCACGCCCTGGTACACAAAGATACAAGGCTTTCTGGAATGGGTAGGCTCACCAAGCCCCCTCCCTTCACTCCTTGGCTTGAAATAAAAGCCCTTGTGGATCTTGATGGTATTGCATTTCAGATTTGGTATCCCATTGGTAAGTCTGCAGCATGGATTTTTACAGTGACAATTTGTGAAGAATATAAATTTTTCAGTGGTTTGCAATGTTTGGAGGAATCCGCCATTGCTGCTTGCAGTTATATTTAGGATTCCTCCGTAAGGAGGAAACCTATTGTTATTGTTAGTTTTATTATTATTATTATTATTATTATTATTATTATTCTAGTTCCATGGGAGTCAATGGCAGCCCCTAGAACCCTTGGATAACTTTTTGTTAAATTTGGCACACTCATTAAGGACAGTTCCTTCTATACCTACACCAAGTTTCATGTATCCCATCAGACCACTCTAGCGCCACCAATGGGTCAAAGTTGGACTTGTGTTTACACACGCAACTTTTGAACCGTATGACTGATTTACAAAAATGAGGTACCATTGGATTCCCTGGATGAAGACGAGTTCAACGCACCCTATGACGTCAATTTCCGGTTGTATAGATTTTCCGCTATTTCCGGTTGTATCAAAAACCTTTGAAAGCCTACTCCTCCTACAATTATTGTCATATCTTCTTCAAAATGACCATAGATGATCTTCAGACCAAGCCTCACAAAAGTTATCCCATGGCGTTTTGATTTTCTAAACCGTTTGTCCGGCACAACCAATCAAAATCAGCAAAAAAGTAACCAAACAGGAAGTTTGGGTCAAATCTCAGCAAATCTTTGAGATATCAACACTAAACTTGGTATATCGGTGGACGACACTACAACATGTTACCATGTGCAAAGGCAACTTCATATCTCAAAAGATGATTGATATAAAGCAAATCGAATTTATCGCTAACGCTAAAATAATGCTTTACACATCCGCCGGTCAAAAACTGATACTTTGATTCAATCACAAGTTCATATGAAGACTCTTGAGAATGTTTAGTACACAAATCTGAGGAAAAGTTGACTGTAACATGAAAAGTCGATTTTATGTGAATATTTGAAACATGCATGCTTGGCTAATTGCTAACGAAATTTTCAATGAAATGTCTCCCCTGCTCTTCAGCGCGCGCGTGCTCCACATTCTCACACACTCAGCCTTTCCCTTGACACACGCGCGGGCTTGGCGAGACGCATACACAACATTTCAGGCAATTGTGGGCTGACCAAGCCCCCACTCATTCCTTGGCTTGAAGTGAAGGCCCTTGTGGATCTTGATGGTAATGCATTTTAGAAAAAGTTCTCAAAATCCTGAAACATTGATAGTATAGGCCAGGAGTAACTACCACACCACAAATGACGCACCATTATCCATAGGTGGCGCTACGGCCAAGCCCCAATTTTCCATTTACAAAGTGATGCCATTCGCATCCCATTTGTCCCAAAATTCTGAAATTCATTAGATATGCCTTATTTCTCATGAGGAACAAAAAAGCCTCAATAACCTATAACGGCCGCCATATTGGATGTTTTTGTACAATAAAGATTTAGGAAACACGTTTTTTTGCTACTTCTCCTACAATTCTTGTCCAATCTTCCCCAGAATTGGCAGGTATCATCGTCAGAGCAACCCTCACTGAATTCTTTAACAGATTTTTGAATTTCAAAACCGTTTGTCCGGTACAGCCAATCAAAATCGTCAACAAAGCAACCAAACAGGAAGTTGGATCAAATCTCAGCAAATCTTTGAAATATCAACACCAAACTTGGTAAGATGACTCGGAACCGTCTTCTGAGGATGTCCAATCAATTTGGTGTCATGTGATCGTGTCATGTGATCGGCGTGGCCGCAGGAACCAAAAATGTTTTTTGGCCAATAACTGTTGATTTGTTTGCCTTTAGTTCATGAAAACTCTTGAGAATGTTTAGTACACAAATCTCAGAAAAAGTTGACTGTAAGATGAAAAGTTGAATTTTGGTGAATATTTGAAAAATGCATGCTTGGCTAATTGTTAAGGAAATTTCCAATGAAACGTCTCCCTCTGCTCCTCAGCGCGCGCGCTACACATTCTCACACACTCAGCCTTTCCCTTGACACACGCGCAAGCTTGACGAGACGCATACACAACATTTCAGGCAATTGTGGGCTGACCAAGCCCCCACTCATTGCTTGGTCTTTAGCAAAGGCCCATGTGGATCTTGATGGTATTGCATTTCCGATTTTGTATGCAATGGTAAAAGTTCTCAAAATCCTGAAACATTTATAGTATAGGCCAAGAGTAACTACCACACCACAAATGGCCCAATATCACCCATAAGTGACGCTACAGGCCACGCCCTGATACACAAAGATACAAGGCTTTCTGGAATGGGTAGGCTCAACCAAGCCCCCTCCCTTCACTCCTTGGCTTTAAATAAAAGCCCTTGTGGATCTTGATGGTATTGCATTTCATATTTGGTATCCCATTGGTAAGTCTGCGGCATGGAATTTTACAGTGACTATTTGTAAAGAATATACATTTTTCAGTGGTTTGCAATGTTTGGAGGAATCCGCCATTGCTGCTTGCAGTTATATTTATTATTATTATTATTCTAGTTCCATGGGAGTCAATGGCAGCCCCTAGACCCCTTGGATAACTTTTTGACAAATTTGGCACACTCATTAAGGACAGTTCCTTCTATACCTACACCAAGTTTCATGTATCCCATCAGACCACTCTAGCGCCACCAATGGGTCAAAGTTGGACTTGTGTTTACACACGCAACTTTTGAACCGTATGACTGATTTTCAAAAATGAGGTACCATTGGATTCCCTGGATCAAGACGAGTTCAACGCACCATATGACGTCAATTTCCGGTTATATAGATTTTCCGCTATTTCCGGTTGTATCAAAAACCTTTGAAAGCCTACTCCTCCTACAATTTTTGTCATATCTTCTTCAAAATGACCAGAGATGATCTTCAGACCAAGCCTCACAAAAGTTATCCCATGGCGTTTTGATTTTCTAAACCGTTTGTCCGGCACAGCCAATCAAAATCAGCAAAAAAGTAACCAAACAGGAACTTGGGTCAAATCTCAGCAAATCTTTGAGATATCAACACGTAACTTGGTATGTCACAAGGAAGACACTACAACATGTTACCATGTGCAAAGGCTATTTCATATCTCCAGAAATGGTTGATTTAAAGCAAATTGAATTTATCGCTAACGCAAAAATAATGCTTTACACATCCGCCGGTCAAAAACTGATACTTTGATTCAATCACAAGTTCATATGAAGACTCTTGAGAATGTTTAGTACACAAATCTGAGGAAAAGTTGACTGTAACATGAAAAGTCGATTTGTGGTGAATATTTGAAAAATGCATGCTTGGCTAATTGCTAACGAAATTTTCAATGAAATGTCTCCCCTGCTCTTCAGCGCGCGCGTGCTCCACATTCTCACACACTCAGCCTTTCCCTTGACACACACGCGGGCTTGGCGAGACGCATACACAACATTTCAGGCAATTGTGGGCTGACAAAGCCCCCACTCATTCCTTGGCTTGAAGTGAAGGCCCTTGTGGATCTTGATGGTAATGCATTTTAGAAAAAGTTCTCAAAATCCTGAAACATTGATAGTATAGGCCAGGAGTAACTACCACACCCCAAATAATGCACCATTATCCATAGGTGGCGCTACGGCCAAGCCCCAATTGTCCATTTACAAAGTGATGCCATTCGCATCCCATTTGTCCCAAAATTCTGAAATTCATTAGATATTCTCTTTTCCTGTCTGGCCCCCCAGTGGTGGAATCAACTCCCCACCTCCATCAGAGATACTGACTGTCTCTCCACCTTCAAGAAAAGGCTCAAGACGCACTTGTTCCGGGAGTACAACGGTACTTAGGAATTGTTCGCTTGACCCGATGTTAGGTTCCTCAAGGATCACAATGACTCTTGCTTAGAGACTTGTTGCTCTTGTGGTTAGTGGTAACTGTTTTACATTTTTGTTCTCGCTGTGATATATTGTTTTTATTACTGTTGCTTGCTTTTTTCCACAGGTACACTTGCACTTATAGCGGTTCATGTTGTTTAATTGTAACTTGTTTAACTACATGCTCTTATGGTTCTTCCCTTTGGCACTTACTTTGGTTGTTCACAATGTGTGCTTCATGTTTTGGCTACTCGCGATGTTTTTTGGCTATCTTGTTGTTATGATCAGTGACCTATGCACTTTGTAAAGCTCTCTCTTGGAAGTCGCTTTGGATAAAAGCGTCTGCTAAATGAATAAATGTAAATGTAATGTCTCCCCTGCTCCTCAGCGCGCGCGCTCCACATTCTCTCACACTCAGCCTTTCCCTTGACACACGCGCAAGCTTAGCGAGACGCAAACACAACATTTCAGGCAATTGTGGGCTGACCAAGCCCCCACTCATTGCTTGGTCTTTAGCAAAGGCCCATGTGGATCTTGACGGTATTGCATTTCCGATTTTGTATGCAATGGTAAAAAGTTTTCTAAATCCTGAAACATTGATAGTATAGGCCAGGAGTAACTACCACACCACAAATGACGCACCATTATCCATAGGTGGCGCTACGGCCAAGCCCCAATTGTCCATTTACAAAGTGATGCCATTCGCATCCCATTTGTCCCAAAATTCTGAAATTCATTAGATATTCTCTTCTCCTGTCTGGCCCCCCAGTGGTGGAATCAACTCCCCACCTCCATCAGAGATACTGACTGTCTCTCCACCTTCAAGAAAAGGCTCAAGACGCACTTGTTCCGGGAGTACAACGGTACTTAGGAATTGTTCGCTTGACCCGATGTTAGGTTCCTCAAGGATCACAATGACTCTTGCTTAGAGACTTGTTGCTCTTGTGGTTAGTGGTAACTGTTTTACATTTTTGTTCTCGCTGTGATATATTGTTTTTATTACTGTTGCTTGCTTTTTTCCACAGGTACACTTGCACTTATAGCGGTTCATGTTGTTTAATTGTAACTTGTTTAACTACATGCTCTTATGGTTCTTCCCTTTGGCACTTACTTTGGTTGTTCACAATGTGTGCTTCATGTTTTGGCTACTCGCGATGTTTTTTGGCTATCTTGTTGTTATGATCAGTGACCTATGCACTTTGTAAAGCTCTCTCTTGGAAGTCGCTTTGGATAAAAGCGTCTGCTAAATGAATAAATGTAAATGTAATGTCTCCCCTGCTCCTCAGCGCGCGCGCGCTCCACATTCTCACACACTCAGCCTTTCCCTTGACACACGCGCAAGCTTAGCGAGACGCAAACACAACATTTCAGGCAATTGTGGGCTGACCAAGCCCCCACTCATTGCTTGGTCTTTAGCAAAGGCCCATGTGGATCTAGACGGTATTGCATTTCCGATTTTGTATGCAATGGTAAAAAGTTTTCTAAATCCTGAAACATTGATAGTATAGGCCAAGAGTAACTACCACACCACAAATGGCCCAATATCACCCATAAGTGACGCTACAGGCCACGCCCTGATACAAAAAGATACAAGGCTTTCTGGAATGGGTAGGCTCACCAAGCCCCCTCCCTTCACTCCTTGGCTTGAAATAAAAGCCCTTGTGGATCTTGATGGTATTGCATTTCAGATTTGGTATCCCATTGGTAAGTCTGCAGCATGGAATTTTACAGTGACAATTTGTAAAGAATATACATTTTTCAGTGGTTTGCAATGTTTGGAGGAATCCGCCATTGCTGCTTGCAGTTATATTTAGGATTCCTCCGTAAGGAGGAAACCTATTGTTATTGTTAGTTTTATTATTATTATTAGGATTCCTCCGTAAGGAGGAAACCTATTGTTATTGTTAGTTTTATTATTATTATTATTATTATTATTCTAGTTCCATGGGAGTCAATGGCAGCCCCTAGAACCCTTGGATAACTTTTTGTTAAATTTGGCACACTCATTAAGGACAGTTCCTTCTATACCTACACCAAGTTTCATGTATCCCATCAGACCACTCTAGCGCCACCAATGGGTCAAAGTTGGACTTGTGTTTACACACGCAACTTTTGAACCGTATGACTGATTTACAAAAATGAGGTACCATTGGATTCCCTGGATGAAGACGAGTTCAACGCACCCTATGACGTCAATTTCCGGTTGTATAGATTTTCCGCTATTTCCGGTTGTATCAAAAACCTTTGAAAGCCTACTCCTCCTACAATTATTGTCATATCTTCTTCAAAATGACCATAGATGATCTTCAGACCAAGCCTCACAAAAGTTATCCCATGGCGTTTTGATTTTCTAAACCGTTTGTCCGGCACAACAAATCAAAATCAGCAAAAAAGTAACCAAACAGGAACTTGGGTCAAATCTCAGCAAATCTTTGAGATATCAACACTAAACTTGGTATATCGGTGGACGACACTACAACATGTTACCATGTGCAAAGGCAACTTCATATATCAAAAGATGATTGATATAAAGCAAATCGAATTTATCGCTAACGCTAAAATAATGCTTTACACATCCGCCGGTCAAAAACTGATACTTTGATTCAATCACAAGTTCATATGAAGACTCTTGAGAATGTTTAGTACACAAATCTGAGGAAAAGTTGACTGTAACATGAAAAGTCGATTTTATGTGAATATTTGAAACATGCATGCTTGGCTAATTGCTAACGAAATTTTCAATGAAATGTCTCCCCTGCTCTTCAGCGCGCGCGTGCTCCACATTCTCACACACTCAGCCTTTCCCTTGACACAC
The DNA here is from genome assembly GCF_038355195.1 of Osmerus mordax. NCBI lineage: Eukaryota > Metazoa > Chordata > Actinopteri > Osmeriformes > Osmeridae > Osmerus > Osmerus mordax. The sequence continues at coordinate 15,796,947 of NC_090055.1, forward strand.
GCGCGGGCTTGGCGAGACGCATACACAACATTTCAGGCAATTGTGGGCTGACCAAGCCCCCACTCATTCCCTGATTCAATCACAAGTTCATGAAGACTTTTGAGAATGTTTAGTACACAAATCTCAGAAAAAGTTGACTGTAAGATGAAAAGTTGAATTTAGGTGAATATTTGAAAAATGCATGCTTGGCTAATTGTTAAGGAAATTTCCAATGAAATGTCTCCCCTGCTCCTCAGCACGCGCGCTCCACATTCTCACACACTCAGCCTTTCCCTTGACACACGCACAAGCTTGGCGAGACGCATACACAACATTTCAGGCAATTGTGGGCTGACCAAGCCCCACTCATTGCTTGGTCTTTAGCAAAGGACCATGTGGATCTTGATGGTATTGCATTTCCGATTTTGTATGCAATGGTAAAAAGTTCTCAAAATCCTGAAACATTGATAGTATAGGCCAAGAGTAACTACCACACCACAAATGGCCCAATATCACCCATAAGTGACGCTACAGGCCACGCCCTGGTACACAAAGATACAAGGCTTTCTGGAATGGGTAGGCTCACCAAGCCCCCTCCCTTCACTCCTTGGCTTGAAATAAAAGCCCTTGTGGATCTTGATGGTATTGCATTTCAGATTTGGTATCCCATTGGTAAGTCTGCAGCATGGATTTTTACAGTGACAATTTGTGAAGAATATAAATTTTTCAGTGGTTTGCAATGTTTGGAGGAATCCGCCATTGCTGCTTGCAGTTATATTTATTATTATTATTCTAGTTCCATGGGAGTCAATGGCAGCCCCTAGAACCCTTGGATAACTTTTTGTTAAATTTGGCACACTCATTAAGGACAGTTCCTTCTATACCTACACCAAGTTTCATGTATCCCATCAGACCACTCTAGCGCCACCAATGGGTCAAAGTTGGACTTGTGTTTACACACGCAACTTTTGAACCGTATGACTGATTTTCAAAAATGAGGTACCATTGGATTCCCTGGATCAAGACGAGTTCAACACACCCTATGACGTCAATTTCCGGTTGTATAGATTTTCCGCTATTTCCGGTTGTATCAAAAACCTTTGAAAGCCTACTCCTCCTACAATTTTTGTCATATCTTCTTCAAAATGACCAGAGATGATTTTCAGACCAAGCCTCACAAAAGTTATCCCATGGCGTTTTGATTTTCTAAACCGTTTGTCCGGCACAGCCAATCAAAATCAGCAAAAAAGTAACCAAACAGGAACTTGGGTCAAATCTCAGCAAATCTTTGAGATATCAACACTAAACTTGGTATATCGGTGGACGACACTACAACATGTTACCATGTGCAAAGGCAACTTCATATCTCAAAAAATGATTGATATAAAGCAAATCGAATTTATCGCTAACGCTAAAATAATGCTTTACACATCCGCCGGTCAAAAACTGATACTTTGATTCAATCACAAGTTCATATGAAGATTCTTGAGAATGTTTAGTACACAAATATGAGGAAAAGTTGACTGTAACATGAAAAGTCGATTTGTGGTGAATATTTGAAACATGCATGCTTGGCTAATTGATGACGAAATTTTCAATGCAATGTCTCCCCTGCTCTTCAGCGCGCGCGTGCTCCACATTCTCACACACTCAGCCTTTCCCTTGACACACACGCGGGCTTGGCGAGACGCATACACAACATTTCAGGCAATTGTGGGCTGACCAAGCCCCCACTCATTCCTTGGCTTGAAGTGAAGGCCCTTGTGGATCTTGATGGTAATGCATTTTAGAAAAAGTTCTCAAAATCCTGAAACATTGATAGTATAGGCCAGGAGTAACTACCACACCACAAATGATGCACCATTATCCATAGGTGGCGCTACGGCCAAGCCCCAATTTTCCACTTACAAAGTGATGCCATTCGCATCCCATTTGTCCCAAAATTCTGAAATGCCTTATTTCTCATGAGGAACAAAAAAGCCTCAATAACCTATAACGGCCGCCATATTGGATTTTTTTGGACAATAAAGATTTAGGAAACACGTTTTTTTTGCTACTTCTCCTACAATTTTTGTCCAATCTTCCCCAGAATTGGCAGGTATCATCGTCAGAGCAACCCTCACTGAATTCTTCAACAGATTTTTGAATTTCAAAACCGTTTGTCCGGTACAGCCAATCAAAATCGTCAACAGAGCAACCAAACAGGAAGTTGGATCAAATCTCAGCAAATCTTTGAAATATCAACACCAAACTTGGTGTGTCACGTGAAAGACACTACGTCATGTTCCCATGTGAGAAGGCAAATTAATATCTTAAAAAATGATTGAAATGAAGGAAATCAAATTTATTTCTAACGCTAAAATAATGCTTTACACATCCGCCAGTCAAAAAACTCTGATTCAATCACAAGTTCATGAAGACTTTTGAGAATGTTTAGTACACAAATCTCAGAAAAAGTTGACTGTAAGATGAAAAGTTGAATTTAGGTGAATATTTGAAAAATGCATGCTTGGCTAATTGTTAAGGAAATTTCCAATGAAATGTCTCCCCTGCTCCTCAGCACGCGCGCTCCACATTCTCACACACTCAGCCTTTCCCTTGACACACGCACAAGCTTGGCGAGACGCATACACAACATTTCAGGCAATTGTGGGCTGACCAAGCCCCACTCATTGCTTGGTCTTTAGCAAAGGACCATGTGGATCTTGATGGTATTGCATTTCCGATTTTGTATGCAATGGTAAAAAGTTCTCAAAATCCTGAAACATTGATAGTATAGGCCAAGAGTAACTACCACACCACAAATGGCCCAATATCACCCATAAGTGACGCTACAGGCCACGCCCTGGTACACAAAGATACAAGGCTTTCTGGAATGGGTAGGCTCACCAAGCCCCCTCCCTTCACTCCTTGGCTTGAAATAAAAGCCCTTGTGGATCTTGATGGTATTGCATTTCAGATTTGGTATCCCATTGGTAAGTCTGCAGCATGGATTTTTACAGTGACAATTTGTGAAGAATATAAATTTTTCAGTGGTTTGCAATGTTTGGAGGAATCCGCCATTGCTGCTTGCAGTTATATTTATTATTAGGATTCCTCCGTAAGGAGGAAACCTATTGTTATTGTTAGTTTTATTATTATTATTATTAGGATTCCTCCGTAAGGAGGAAACCTATTGTTATTGTTAGTTTTATTATTATTATTATTATTATTATTATTCTAGTTCCATGGGAGTCAATGGCAGCCCCTAGAACCCTTGGATAACTTTTTGTTAAATTTGGCACACTCATTAAGGACAGTTCCTTCTATACCTACACCAAGTTTCATGTATCCCATCAGACCACTCTAGCGCCACCAATGGGTCAAAGTTGGACTTGTGTTTACACACGCAACTTTTGAACCGTATGACTGATTTACAAAAATGAGGTACCATTGGATTCCCTGGATGAAGACGAGTTCAACGCACCCTATGACGTCAATTTCCGGTTGTATAGATTTTCCGCTATTTCCGGTTGTATCAAAAACCTTTGAAAGCCTACTCCTCCTACAATTATTGTCATATCTTCTTCAAAATGACCATAGATGATCTTCAGACCAAGCCTCACAAAAGTTATCCCATGGCGTTTTGATTTTCTAAACCGTTTGTCCGGCACAACCAATCAAAATCAGCAAAAAAGTAACCAAACAGGAACTTGGGTCAAATCTCAGCAAATCTTTGAGATATCAACACTAAACTTGGTATATCGGTGGACGACACTACAACATGTTACCATGTGCAAAGGCAACTTCATATATCAAAAGATGATTGATATAAAGCAAATCGAATTTATCGCTAACGCTAAAATAATGCTTTACACATCCGCCGGTCAAAAACTGATACTTTGATTCAATCACAAGTTCATATGAAGACTCTTGAGAATGTTTAGTACACAAATCTGAGGAAAAGTTGACTGTAACATGAAAAGTCGATTTTATGTGAATATTTGAAACATGCATGCTTGGCTAATTGCTAACGAAATTTTCAATGAAATGTCTCCCCTGCTCTTCAGCGCGCGCGTGCTCCACATTCTCACACACTCAGCCTTTCCCTTGACACACGCGCGGGCTTGGCGAGACGCATACACAACATTTCAGGCAATTGTGGGCTGACCAAGCCCCCACTCATTCCTTGGCTTGAAGTGAAGGCCCTTGTGGATCTTGATGGTAATGCATTTTAGAAAAAGTTCTCAAAATCCTGAAACATTGATAGTATAGGCCAGGAGTAACTACCACACCACAAATGACGCACCATTATCCATAGGTGGCGCTACGGCCAAGCCCCAATTTTCCATTTACAAAGTGATGCCATTCGCATCCCATTTGTCCCAAAATTCTGAAATTCATTAGATATGCCTTATTTCTCATGAGGAACAAAAAAGCCTCAATAACCTATAACGGCCGCCATATTGGATGTTTTTGTACAATAAAGATTTAGGAAACACGTTTTTTTGCTACTTCTCCTACAATTCTTGTCCAATCTTCCCCAGAATTGGCAGGTATCATCGTCAGAGCAACCCTCACTGAATTCTTTAACAGATTTTTGAATTTCAAAACCGTTTGTCCGGTACAGCCAATCAAAATCGTCAACAAAGCAACCAAACAGGAAGTTGGATCAAATCTCAGCAAATCTTTGAAATATCAACACCAAACTTGGTGTGTCACGTGAAAGACACTACGTCATGTTCCCATGTAGGAAGGCAAATTAATATCTTCAAAAATGATTGAAATGAAGGAAATCAAATTTATTTCTAACGCTAAAATAATGCTTTACACATCCGCCAGTCAAAAAACTCTGATTCAATCACAAGTTCATGAAGACTTTTGAGAATGTTTAGTACACAAATCTCAGAAAAAGTTGACTGTAAGATGAAAAGTTGAATTTAGGTGAATATTTGAAAAATGCATGCTTGGCTAATTGTTAAGGAAATTTCCAATGAAATGTCTCCCCTGCTCCTCAGCACGCGCGCTCCACATTCTCACACACTCAGCCTTTCCCTTGACACACGCACAAGCTTGGCGAGACGCATACACAACATTTCAGGCAATTGTGGGCTGACCAAGCCCCACTCATTGCTTGGTCTTTAGCAAAGGACCATGTGGATCTTGATGGTATTGCATTTCCGATTTTGTATGCAATGGTAAAAAGTTCTCAAAATCCTGAAACATTGATAGTATAGGCCAAGAGTAACTACCACACCACAAATGGCCCAATATCACCCATAAGTGACGCTACAGGCCACGCCCTGGTACACAAAGATACAAGGCTTTCTGGAATGGGTAGGCTCACCAAGCCCCCTCCCTTCACTCCTTGGCTTGAAATAAAAGCCCTTGTGGATCTTGATGGTATTGCATTTCAGATTTGGTATCCCATTGGTAAGTCTGCAGCATGGATTTTTACAGTGACAATTTGTGAAGAATATAAATTTTTCAGTGGTTTGCAATGTTTGGAGGAATCCGCCATTGCTGCTTGCAGTTATATTTATTATTATTATTATTCTAGTTCCATGGGAGTCAATGGCAGCCCCTAGACCCCTTGGATAACTTTTTGACAAATTTGGCACACTCATTAAGGACAGTTCCTTCTATACCTACACCAAGTTTCATGTATCCCATCAGACCACTCTAGCGCCACCAATGGGTCAAAGTTGGACTTGTGTTTACACACGCAACTTTTGAACCGTATGACTGATTTTCAAAAATGAGGTACCATTGGATTCCCTGGATCAAGACGAGTTCAACGCACCATATGACGTCAATTTCCGGTTATATAGATTTTCCGCTATTTCCGGTTGTATCAAAAACCTTTGAAAGCCTACTCCTCCTACAATTTTTGTCATATCTTCTTCAAAATGACCAGAGATGATCTTCAGACCAAGCCTCACAAAAGTTATCCCATGGCGTTTTGATTTTCTAAACCGTTTGTCCGGCACAGCCAATCAAAATCAGCAAAAAAGTAACCAAACAGGAACTTGGGTCAAATCTCAGCAAATCTTTGAGATATCAACACGTAACTTGGTATGTCACAAGGAAGACACTACAACATGTTACCATGTGCAAAGGCTATTTCATATCTCCAGAAATGGTTGATTTAAAGCAAATTGAATTTATCGCTAACGCAAAAATAATGCTTTACACATCCGCCGGTCAAAAACTGATACTTTGATTCAATCACAAGTTCATATGAAGACTCTTGAGAATGTTTAGTACACAAATCTGAGGAAAAGTTGACTGTAACATGAAAAGTCGATTTGTGGTGAATATTTGAAAAATGCATGCTTGGCTAATTGCTAACGAAATTTTCAATGAAATGTCTCCCCTGCTCTTCAGCGCGCGCGTGCTCCACATTCTCACACACTCAGCCTTTCCCTTGACACACACGCGGGCTTGGCGAGACGCATACACAACATTTCAGGCAATTGTGGGCTGACAAAGCCCCCACTCATTCCTTGGCTTGAAGTGAAGGCCCTTGTGGATCTTGATGGTAATGCATTTTAGAAAAAGTTCTCAAAATCCTGAAACATTGATAGTATAGGCCAGGAGTAACTACCACACCCCAAATAATGCACCATTATCCATAGGTGGCGCTACGGCCAAGCCCCAATTGTCCATTTACAAAGTGATGCCATTCGCATCCCATTTGTCCCAAAATTCTGAAATTCATTAGATATTCTCTTTTCCTGTCTGGCCCCCCAGTGGTGGAATCAACTCCCCACCTCCATCAGAGATACTGACTGTCTCTCCACCTTCAAGAAAAGGCTCAAGACGCACTTGTTCCGGGAGTACAACGGTACTTAGGAATTGTTCGCTTGACCCGATGTTAGGTTCCTCAAGGATCACAATGACTCTTGCTTAGAGACTTGTTGCTCTTGTGGTTAGTGGTAACTGTTTTACATTTTTGTTCTCGCTGTGATATATTGTTTTTATTACTGTTGCTTGCTTTTTTCCACAGGTACACTTGCACTTATAGCGGTTCATGTTGTTTAATTGTAACTTGTTTAACTACATGCTCTTATGGTTCTTCCCTTTGGCACTTACTTTGGTTGTTCACAATGTGTGCTTCATGTTTTGGCTACTCGCGATGTTTTTTGGCTATCTTGTTGTTATGATCAGTGACCTATGCACTTTGTAAAGCTCTCTCTTGGAAGTCGCTTTGGATAAAAGCGTCTGCTAAATGAATAAATGTAAATGTAATGTCTCCCCTGCTCCTCAGCGCGCGCGCTCCACATTCTCTCACACTCAGCCTTTCCCTTGACACACGCGCAAGCTTAGCGAGACGCAAACACAACATTTCAGGCAATTGTGGGCTGACCAAGCCCCCACTCATTGCTTGGTCTTTAGCAAAGGCCCATGTGGATCTTGACGGTATTGCATTTCCGATTTTGTATGCAATGGTAAAAAGTTTTCTAAATCCTGAAACATTGATAGTATAGGCCAGGAGTAACTACCACACCACAAATGACGCACCATTATCCATAGGTGGCGCTACGGCCAAGCCCCAATTGTCCATTTACAAAGTGATGCCATTCGCATCCCATTTGTCCCAAAATTCTGAAATTCATTAGATATTCTCTTCTCCTGTCTGGCCCCCCAGTGGTGGAATCAACTCCCCACCTCCATCAGAGATACTGACTGTCTCTCCACCTTCAAGAAAAGGCTCAAGACGCACTTGTTCCGGGAGTACAACGGTACTTAGGAATTGTTCGCTTGACCCGATGTTAGGTTCCTCAAGGATCACAATGACTCTTGCTTAGAGACTTGTTGCTCTTGTGGTTAGTGGTAACTGTTTTACATTTTTGTTCTCGCTGTGATATATTGTTTTTATTACTGTTGCTTGCTTTTTTCCACAGGTACACTTGCACTTATAGCGGTTCATGTTGTTTAATTGTAACTTGTTTAACTACATGCTCTTATGGTTCTTCCCTTTGGCACTTACTTTGGTTGTTCACAATGTGTGCTTCATGTTTTGGCTACTCGCGATGTTTTTTGGCTATCTTGTTGTTATGATCAGTGACCTATGCACTTTGTAAAGCTCTCTCTTGGAAGTCGCTTTGGATAAAAGCGTCTGCTAAATGAATAAATGTAAATGTAATGTCTCCCCTGCTCCTCAGCGCGCGCGCGCTCCACATTCTCACACACTCAGCCTTTCCCTTGACACACGCGCAAGCTTAGCGAGACGCAAACACAACATTTCAGGCAATTGTGGGCTGACCAAGCCCCCACTCATTGCTTGGTCTTTAGCAAAGGCCCATGTGGATCTAGACGGTATTGCATTTCCGATTTTGTATGCAATGGTAAAAAGTTTTCTAAATCCTGAAACATTGATAGTATAGGCCAAGAGTAACTACCACACCACAAATGGCCCAATATCACCCATAAGTGACGCTACAGGCCACGCCCTGATACAAAAAGATACAAGGCTTTCTGGAATGGGTAGGCTCACCAAGCCCCCTCCCTTCACTCCTTGGCTTGAAATAAAAGCCCTTGTGGATCTTGATGGTATTGCATTTCAGATTTGGTATCCCATTGGTAAGTCTGCAGCATGGAATTTTACAGTGACAATTTGTAAAGAATATACATTTTTCAGTGGTTTGCAATGTTTGGAGGAATCCGCCATTGCTGCTTGCAGTTATATTTAGGATTCCTCCGTAAGGAGGAAACCTATTGTTATTGTTAGTTTTATTATTATTATTATTATTATTATTCTAGTTCCATGGGAGTCAATGGCAGCCCCTAGAACCCTTGGATAACTTTTTGTTAAATTTGGCACACTCATTAAGGACAGTTCCTTCTATACCTACACCAAGTTTCATGTATCCCATCAGACCACTCTAGCGCCACCAATGGGTCAAAGTTGGACTTGTGTTTACACACGCAACTTTTGAACCGTATGACTGATTTTCAAAAATGAGGTACCATTGGATTCCCTGGATCAAGACGAGTTCAACGCACCCTATGACGTCAATTTTCCGGTTGTATAGATTTTCCGCTATTTCCGGTTGTATCAAAAACCTTTGAAAGCCTACTCCTCCTACAATTTTTGTCATATCTTCTTCAAAATGACCAGAGATGATTTTCAGACCAAGCCTCACAAAAGTTATCCCATGGCGTTTTGATTTTCTAAACCGTTTGTCCGGCACAGCCAATCAAAATCAGCAAAAAAGTAACCAAACAGGAACTTGGGTCAAATCTCAGCAAATCTTTGAGATATCAACACTAAACTTGGTATATCGGTGGACGACACTACAACATGTTACCATGTGCAAAGGCAACTTCATATCTCAAAAAATGATTGATATAAAGCAAATCGAATTTATCGCTAACGCTAAAATAATGCTTTACACATCCGCCGGTCAAAAACTGATACTTTGATTCAATCACAAGTTCATATGAAGATTCTTGAGAATGTTTAGTACACAAATATGAGGAAAAGTTGACTGTAACATGAAAAGTCGATTTGTGGTGAATATTTGAAACATGCATGCTTGGCTAATTGATGACGAAATTTTCAATGCAATGTCTCCCCTGCTCTTCAGCGCGCGCGTGCTCCACATTCTCACACACTCAGCCTTTCCCTTGACACACACGCGGGCTTGGCGAGACGCATACACAACATTTCAGGCAATTGTGGGCTGACCAAGCCCCCACTCATTCCTTGGCTTGAAGTGAAGGCCCTTGTGGATCTTGATGGTAATGCATTTTAGAAAAAGTTCTCAAAATCCTGAAACATTGATAGTATAGGCCAGGAGTAACTACCACACCACAAATGATGCACCATTATCCATAGGTGGCGCTACGGCCAAGCCCCAATTTTCCACTTACAAAGTGATGCCATTCGCATCCCATTTGTCCCAAAATTCTGAAATGCCTTATTTCTCATGAGGAACAAAAAAGCCTCAATAACCTATAACGGCCGCCATATTGGATTTTTTTGGACAATAAAGATTTAGGAAACACGTTTTTTTTGCTACTTCTCCTACAATTTTTGTCCAATCTTCCCCAGAATTGGCAGGTATCATCGTCAGAGCAACCCTCACTGAATTCTTCAACAGATTTTTGAATTTCAAAACCGTTTGTCCGGTACAGCCAATCAAAATCGTCAACAGAGCAACCAAACAGGAAGTTGGATCAAATCTCAGCAAATCTTTGAAATATCAACACCAAACTTGGTGTGTCACGTGAAAGACACTACGTCATGTTCCCATGTGAGAAGGCAAATTAATATCTTAAAAAATGATTGAAATGAAGGAAATCAAATTTATTTCTAACGCTAAAATAATGCTTTACACATCCGCCAGTCAAAAAACTCTGATTCAATCACAAGTTCATGAAGACTTTTGAGAATGTTTAGTACACAAATCTCAGAAAAAGTTGACTGTAAGATGAAAAGTTGAATTTAGGTGAATATTTGAAAAATGCATGCTTGGCTAATTGTTAAGGAAATTTCCAATGAAATGTCTCCCCTGCTCCTCAGCACGCGCGCTCCACATTCTCACACACTCAGCCTTTCCCTTGACACACGCACAAGCTTGGCGAGACGCATACACAACATTTCAGGCAATTGTGGGCTGACCAAGCCCCACTCATTGCTTGGTCTTTAGCAAAGGACCATGTGGATCTTGATGGTATTGCATTTCCGATTTTGTATGCAATGGTAAAAAGTTCTCAAAATCCTGAAACATTGATAGTATAGGCCAAGAGTAACTACCACACCACAAATGGCCCAATATCACCCATAAGTGACGCTACAGGCCACGCCCTGGTACACAAAGATACAAGGCTTTCTGGAATGGGTAGGCTCACCAAGCCCCCTCCCTTCACTCCTTGGCTTGAAATAAAAGCCCTTGTGGATCTTGATGGTATTGCATTTCAGATTTGGTATCCCATTGGTAAGTCTGCAGCATGGATTTTTACAGTGACAATTTGTGAAGAATATAAATTTTTCAGTGGTTTGCAATGTTTGGAGGAATCCGCCATTGCTGCTTGCAGTTATATTTATTATTAGGATTCCTCCGTAAGGAGGAAACCTATTGTTATTGTTAGTTTTATTATTATTATTATTAGGATTCCTCCGTAAGGAGGAAACCTATTGTTATTGTTAGTTTTATTATTATTATTATTATTATTATTATTCTAGTTCCATGGGAGTCAATGGCAGCCCCTAGAACCCTTGGATAACTTTTTGTTAAATTTGGCACACTCATTAAGGACAGTTCCTTCTATACCTACACCAAGTTTCATGTATCCCATCAGACCACTCTAGCGCCACCAATGGGTCAAAGTTGGACTTGTGTTTACACACGCAACTTTTGAACCGTATGACTGATTTACAAAAATGAGGTACCATTGGATTCCCTGGATGAAGACGAGTTCAACGCACCCTATGACGTCAATTTCCGGTTATATAGATTTTCCGCTATTTCCGGTTGTATCAAAAACCTTTGAAAGCCTACTCCTCCTACAATTATTGTCATATCTTCTTCAAAATGACCATAGATGATCTTCAGACCAAGCCTCACAAAAGTTATCCCATGGCGTTTTGATTTTCTAAACCGTTTGTCCGGCACAACCAATCAAAATCAGCAAAAAAGTAACCAAACAGGAACTTGGGTCAAATCTCAGCAAATCTTTGAGATATCAACACTAAACTTGGTATATCGGTGGACGACACTACAACATGTTACCATGTGCAAAGGCAACTTCATATATCAAAAGATGATTGATATAAAGCAAATCGAATTTATCGCTAACGCTAAAATAATGCTTTACACATCCGCCGGTCAAAAACTGATACTTTGATTCAATCACAAGTTCATATGAAGACTCTTGAGAATGTTTAGTACACAAATCTGAGGAAAAGTTGACTGTAACATGAAAAGTCGATTTTATGTGAATATTTGAAACATGCATGCTTGGCTAATTGCTAACGAAATTTTCAATGAAATGTCTCCCCTGCTCTTCAGCGCGCGCGTGCTCCACATTCTCACACACTCAGCCTTTCCCTTGACACACGCGCGGGCTTGGCGAGACGCATACACAACATTTCAGGCAATTGTGGGCTGACCAAGCCCCCACTCATTCCTTGGCTTGAAGTGAAGGCCCTTGTGGATCTTGATGGTAATGCATTTTAGAAAAAGTTCTCAAAATCCTGAAACATTGATAGTATAGGCCAGGAGTAACTACCACACCACAAATGACGCACCATTATCCATAGGTGGCGCTACGGCCAAGCCCCAATTTTCCATTTACAAAGTGATGCCATTCGCATCCCATTTGTCCCAAAATTCTGAAATTCATTAGATATGCCTTATTTCTCATGAGGAACAAAAAAGCCTCAATAACCTATAACGGCCGCCATATTGGATGTTTTTGTACAATAAAGATTTAGGAAACACGTTTTTTTGCTACTTCTCCTACAATTCTTGTCCAATCTTCCCCAGAATTGGCAGGTATCATCGTCAGAGCAACCCTCACTGAATTCTTTAACAGATTTTTGAATTTCAAAACCGTTTGTCCGGTACAGCCAATCAAAATCGTCAACAAAGCAACCAAACAGGAAGTTGGATCAAATCTCAGCAAATCTTTGAAATATCAACACCAAACTTGGTGTGTCACGTGAAAGACACTACGTCATGTTCCCATGTAGGAAGGCAAATTAATATCTTCAAAAATGATTGAAATGAAGGAAATCAAATTTATTTCTAACGCTAAAATAATGCTTTACACATCCGCCAGTCAAAAAACTCTGATTCAATCACAAGTTCATGAAGACTTTTGAGAATGTTTAGTACACAAATCTCAGAAAAAGTTGACTGTAAGATGAAAAGTTGAATTTAGGTGAATATTTGAAAAATGCATGCTTGGCTAATTGTTAAGGAAATTTCCAATGAAATGTCTCCCCTGCTCCTCAGCACGCGCGCTCCACATTCTCACACACTCAGCCTTTCCCTTGACACACGCACAAGCTTGGCGAGACGCATACACAACATTTCAGGCAATTGTGGGCTGACCAAGCCCCACTCATTGCTTGGTCTTTAGCAAAGGACCATGTGGATCTTGATGGTATTGCATTTCCGATTTTGTATGCAATGGTAAAAAGTTCTCAAAATCCTGAAACATTGATAGTATAGGCCAAGAGTAACTACCACACCACAAATGGCCCAATATCACCCATAAGTGACGCTACAGGCCACGCCCTGGTACACAAAGATACAAGGCTTTCTGGAATGGGTAGGCTCACCAAGCCCCCTCCCTTCACTCCTTGGCTTGAAATAAAAGCCCTTGTGGATCTTGATGGTATTGCATTTCAGATTTGGTATCCCATTGGTAAGTCTGCAGCATGGATTTTTACAGTGACAATTTGTGAAGAATATAAATTTTTCAGTGGTTTGCAATGTTTGGAGGAATCCGCCATTGCTGCTTGCAGTTATATTTATTATTATTATTCTAGTTCCATGGGAGTCAATGGCAGCCCCTAGAACCCTTGGATAACTTTTTGTTAAATTTGGCACACTCATTAAGGACAGTTCCTTCTATACCTACACCAAGTTTCATGTATCCCATCAGACCACTCTAGCGCCACCAATGGGTCAAAGTTGGACTTGTGTTTACACACGCAACTTTTGAACCGTATGACTGATTTACAAAAATGAGGTACCATTGGATTCCCTGGATGAAGACGAGTTCAACGCACCCTATGACGTCAATTTCCGGTTGTATAGATTTTCCGCTATTTCCGGTTGTATCAAAAACCTTTGAAAGCCTACTCCTCCTACAATTATTGTCATATCTTCTTCAAAATGACCATAGATGATCTTCAGACCAAGCCTCACAAAAGTTATCCCATGGCGTTTTGATTTTCTAAACCGTTTGTCCGGCACAACCAATCAAAATCAGCAAAAAAGTAACCAAACAGGAACTTGGGTCAAATCTCAGCAAATCTTTGAGATATCAACACTAAACTTGGTATATCGGTGGACGACACTACAACATGTTACCATGTGCAAAGGCAACTTCATATATCAAAAGATGATTGATATAAAGCAAATCGAATTTATCGCTAACGCTAAAATAATGCTTTACACATCCGCCGGTCAAAAACTGATACTTTGATTCAATCACAAGTTCATATGAAGACTCTTGAGAATGTTTAGTACACAAATCTGAGGAAAAGTTGACTGTAACATGAAAAGTCGATTTTATGTGAATATTTGAAACATGCATGCTTGGCTAATTGCTAACGAAATTTTCAATGAAATGTCTCCCCTGCTCTTCAGCGCGCGCGTGCTCCACATTCTCACACACTCAGCCTTTCCCTTGACACACGCGCGGGCTTGGCGAGACGCATACACAACATTTCAGGCAATTGTGGGCTGACCAAGCCCCCACTCATTCCTTGGCTTGAAGTGAAGGCCCTTGTGGATCTTGATGGTAATGCATTTTAGAAAAAGTTCTCAAAATCCTGAAACATTGATAGTATAGGCCAGGAGTAACTACCACACCACAAATGACGCACCATTATCCATAGGTGGCGCTACGGCCAAGCCCCAATTTTCCATTTACAAAGTGATGCCATTCGCATCCCATTTGTCCCAAAATTCTGAAATTCATTAGATATGCCTTATTTCTCATGAGGAACAAAAAAGCCTCAATAACCTATAACGGCCGCCATATTGGATGTTTTTGTACAATAAAGATTTAGGAAACACGTTTTTTTGCTACTTCTCCTACAATTCTTGTCCAATCTTCCCCAGAATTGGCAGGTATCATCGTCAGAGCAACCCTCACTGAATTCTTTAACAGATTTTTGAATTTCAAAACCGTTTGTCCGGTACAGCCAATCAAAATCGTCAACAAAGCAACCAAACAGGAAGTTGGATCAAATCTCAGCAAATCTTTGAAATATCAACACCAAACTTGGTGTGTCACGTGAAAGACACTACGTCATGTTCCCATGTAGGAAGGCAAATTAATATCTTCAAAAATGATTGAAATGAAGGAAATCAAATTTATTTCTAACGCTAAAATAATGCTTTACACATCCGCCAGTCAAAAAACTCTGATTCAATCACAAGTTCATGAAGACTTTTGAGAATGTTTAGTACACAAATCTCAGAAAAAGTTGACTGTAAGATGAAAAGTTGAATTTAGGTGAATATTTGAAAAATGCATGCTTGGCTAATTGTTAAGGAAATTTCCAATGAAATGTCTCCCCTGCTCCTCAGCACGCGCGCTCCACATTCTCACACACTCAGCCTTTCCCTTGACACACGCACAAGCTTGGCGAGACGCATACACAACATTTCAGGCAATTGTGGGCTGACCAAGCCCCACTCATTGCTTGGTCTTTAGCAAAGGACCATGTGGATCTTGATGGTATTGCATTTCCGATTTTGTATGCAATGGTAAAAAGTTCTCAAAATCCTGAAACATTGATAGTATAGGCCAAGAGTAACTACCACACCACAAATGGCCCAATATCACCCATAAGTGACGCTACAGGCCACGCCCTGGTACACAAAGATACAAGGCTTTCTGGAATGGGTAGGCTCACCAAGCCCCCTCCCTTCACTCCTTGGCTTGAAATAAAAGCCCTTGTGGATCTTGATGGTATTGCATTTCAGATTTGGTATCCCATTGGTAAGTCTGCAGCATGGATTTTTACAGTGACAATTTGTGAAGAATATAAATTTTTCAGTGGTTTGCAATGTTTGGAGGAATCCGCCATTGCTGCTTGCAGTTATATTTAGGATTCCTCCGTAAGGAGGAAACCTATTGTTATTGTTAGTTTTATTATTATTATTATTAGGATTCCTCCGTAAGGAGGAAACCTATTGTTATTGTTAGTTTTATTATTATTATTATTATTATTATTCTAGTTCCATGGGAGTCAATGGCAGCCCCTAGAACCCTTGGATAACTTTTTGTTAAATTTGGCACACTCATTAAGGACAGTTCCTTCTATACCTACACCAAGTTTCATGTATCCCATCAGACCACTCTAGCGCCACCAATGGGTCAAAGTTGGACTTGTGTTTACACACGCAACTTTTGAACCGTATGACTGATTTACAAAAATGAGGTACCATTGGATTCCCTGGATGAAGACGAGTTCAACGCACCCTATGACGTCAATTTCCGGTTGTATAGATTTTCCGCTATTTCCGGTTGTATCAAAAACCTTTGAAAGCCTACTCCTCCTACAATTATTGTCATATCTTCTTCAAAATGACCATAGATGATCTTCAGACCAAGCCTCACAAAAGTTATCCCATGGCGTTTTGATTTTCTAAACCGTTTGTCCGGCACAACCAATCAAAATCAGCAAAAAAGTAACCAAACAGGAACTTGGGTCAAATCTCAGCAAACCTTTGAGATATCAACACTAAACTTGGTATATCGGTGGACGACACTACAACATGTTACCATGTGCAAAGGCAACTTCATATCTCAAAAGATGATTGATATAAAGCAAATCGAATTTATCGCTAACGCTAAAATAATGCTTTACACATCCGCCGGTCAAAAACTGATACTTTGATTCAATCACAAGTTCATATGAAGACTCTTGAGAATGTTTAGTACACAAATCTGAGGAAAAGTTGACTGTAACATGAAAAGTCGATTTTATGTGAATATTTGAAACATGCATGCTTGGCTAATTGCTAACGAAATTTTCAATGAAATGTCTCCCCTGCTCTTCAGCGCGCGCGTGCTCCACATTCTCACACACTCAGCCTTTCCCTTGACACACGCGCGGGCTTGGCGAGACGCATACACAACATTTCAGGCAATTGTGGGCTGACCAAGCCCCCACTCATTCCTTGGCTTGAAGTGAAGGCCCTTGTGGATCTTGATGGTAATGCATTTTAGAAAAAGTTCTCAAAATCCTGAAACATTGATAGTATAGGCCAGGAGTAACTACCACACCACAAATGACGCACCATTATCCATAGGTGGCGCTACGGCCAAGCCCCAATTGTTCATTTACAAAGTGATGCCATTCGCATCCCATTTGTCCCAAAATTCTGAAATTCATTAGATATGCCTTATTTCTCATGAGGAACAAAAAAGCCTCAATAACCTATAACGGCCGCCATATTGGATTTTTTTGTACAATAAAGATTTAGGAAACACGTTTTTTCGCTACTTCTCCGACAATTTTTGTCCAATATTCCCCAGAATTGGCAGGTATCATCGTCAGAGCAACCCTCACTGAATTATTCAACAGATTTATGAATTTCAAAACCGTTTGTCCGGTACAGCCAATCAAAATCGTCAACAAAGCAACCAAACAGGAAGTTGGATCAAATCTCAGCAAATCTTTGAAATATCAACACCAAACTTGGTAGGATGACTCGGAACCCTCTTCTGAGGATGTCCAATCAATTTGGTGTCATGTGATCGTGTCATGTGATCGGCGTGGCCGCAGGAACCAAAAATGTGTTTTGGCCAATAACTGTTGATTTGTTTGCCTTTAGTTCATGAAAACTCTTGAGAATGTTTAGTACACAAATCTCAGAAAAAGTTGACTGTAACATGAAAAGTTGAAATTTGGTGAATATTTGAAAAATGCATGCTTGGCTAATTGTTAAGGAAATTTCCAATGAAATGTCTCCCCTGCTCCTCAGCGCGCGCGCTCCACATTCTCACACACTCAGCCTTTCCCTTGACACACGCGCAAGCTTGACGAGACGCATAGACAACATTTCAGGCAATTGTGTGCTGACCAAGCCCCCACTCATTGCTTGGTCTTTAGCAAAGGCCCATGTGGATCTTGATGGTATTGCATTTCCGATTTTGTATGCAATGGTAAAAAGTTCTCAAAATCCTGAAACATTTATAGTATAGGCCAAGAGTAACTACCACACCACAAATGGCCCAATATCACCCATAAGTGACGCTACAGGCCACGCCCTGATACACAAAGATACAAGGCTTTCTGGAATGGGTAGGCTCAACCAAGCCCCCTCCCTTCACTCCTTGGGTTGAAATAAAAGCCCTTGTGGATCTTGATGGTATTGCATTTCATATTTGGTATCCCATTGGTAAGTCTGCGGCATGGAATTTTACAGTGACTATTTGTAAAGAATATACATTTTTCAGTGGTTTGCAATGTTTGGAGGAATCCGCCATTGCTGCTTGCAGTTATATTTATTATTATTATTCTAGTTCCATGGGAGTCAATGGCAGCCCCTAGAACCCTTGGATAACTTTTTGTTAAATTTGGCACACTCATTAAGGACAGTTCCTTCTATACCTACACCTAGTTTCATGTATCCCATCAGACCACTCTAGCGCCACCAATGGGTCAAAGTTGGACTTGTGTTTACACACGCAACTTTTGAACCGTATGACTGATTTTCAAAAATGAGGTACCATTGGATTCCCTGGATCAAGACGAGTTCAACGCACCCTATGACGTCAATTTCCGGTTATATAGATTTTCCGCTATTTCCGGTTGTATAGAAAACCTTTGAAAGCCTACTCCTCCTACAATTTTTGTCATATCTTCTTCAAAATGACCAGAGATGATCTTCAGACCAAGCCTCACAAAAGTTATCCCATGGCGTTTTGATTTTCTAAACCGTTTGTCCGGCACAGCCAATCAAAATCAGCAATAAAAGAAACCAAACAGGAAGTTGGGTCAAATCTCAGCAAATCTTTGAGATATCAACACGTAACTTGGTATGTCACAAGGAAGACACTACAACAAGTTACCATATGCAAAGGCTATTTCATATCTCCAAAAATGGTTGATATAAAGCAAATCGAATTTATCGCTAACGCTAAAATAATGCTTTACACATCCGCCGGTCAAAAACTGATACTTTGATTCAATCACAAGTTCATATGAAGACTCTTGAGAATGTTTAGTACACAAATCTGAGGAAAAGTTGACTGTAACATGAAAAGTCGATTTTATGTGAATATTTGAAACATGCATGCTTGGCTAATTGCTAACGAAATTTTCAATGAAATGTCTCCCCTGCTCTTCAGCGCGCGCGTGCTCCACATTCTCACACACTCAGCCTTTCCCTTGACACACGCGCGGGCTTGGCGAGACGCATACACAACATTTCAGGCAATTGTGGGCTGACCAAGCCCCCACTCATTCCTTGGCTTGAAGTGAAGGCCCTTGTGGATCTTGATGGTAATGCATTTTAGAAAATGTTCTCAAAATCCTGAAACATTGATAGTAAGTAAGTAAGTAAGTAAGACTTTATTTATATAGCACATTTCATACAAGAATTGTAGCTCAAGGTGCTTTACATAAAATCAATAAAAACAATAATACAAGTGATAAATAATTCAAACAATAATAAAAATCCCAATAAGATCTCTGTTCAAGAGAGAAAACAACTTTAAAAAGTAGGAAAACCCTTTTGAGATCAAATTACTTAAATGCTTCGGTAAAAAGGTAGGTTTTAAGCTGTCTTTTAAAAATGTCTAGAGTGTTAGCTTCCCTAATATTTATGGGTAATTTGTTCCATAGTTTTGGGGCGTAATTGACAAAGGCCGAATCACCAATCTTCTTATGACTGCTTCTGGTGACCTCTAATAGGCCTGCATTTGATGATCGCAGTGTTCTAGCTGGTGTGTAGTTTATAAAGGAGTTAGCAATGTAGCTAGGTCCTTGTCCGTGTAGAGCTTTGTATGTGAGAAAAAGGACCTTAAAGTCAATTCTGAAGGTAACAGGGAGCCAGTGTAAAGTAGCTAGGACAGGACTAATGTGTTTTCTCCTTTTAGTTTTGGTTAATAATCTAGCTGCAGAATTTTGAATGAGCTGTAGTCTTTCAGTGGTTTTCTTGGGAAGACCAGTGAAAAGTGCGTTACAGTAGTCCAGCCGGCTGGATATAAAAGCATGAATTAACTTCTCTGCATCATTTTGGTTTATGAATGGTCGTACCTTTGCTATATTCCTCAGGTGAAAGAAAGCTGTTTTGGTCACTTTATTAATGTGAGAGTTGAAATTCAAATCTGAGTCCAGGATTACGCAGAGACTCGTCACCTCTGGTTTAAGACAGGGGGTTAAGCCTCCAAGATTCTTAATAAGCATCTCTCTTTTGGATTTGGGGCCACATAGTAGGACTTCGGTTTTGTCTTCATTTAATTTAAGAAAGTTATCATTCATCCATTTGTTTATTGCCAACAGGCAGTTTGTAATGGAATTGATGGCCGTTGCATCGTTGGGTTCAGTGGATATATATAGTTGTGTGTCATCCGCATAGCTATGGAAATCTATGTTATGTTTTCTGATTATGTCGCCGAGTGGTAACATATAAAGAGAAAAAAGTAATGGACCTAAGCAGCTTCCTTGAGCAACCCCGTAGCAGTTCTGATGTTTCTTGGACCTATGGTCACCTAAACTAACATAAAACTTCCTTCCTGTGATATATGATTTCAGCCAGTTCAATACACTATCCGTGAACCCAATAAGCTTTTCCAGTCTATTGATTAGGATGTCGTGATCAATTGTATCAAATGCTGCACTGAGATCTAACAGGATAAGGATAGAGACTTTATTTGCATCAGAGTTTAGTCTGAGGTCGCTAATTATTTTGGTGAGAGCAGTTTCAGTACTGTGATATTTCCTGAAACCTGACTGCGAGACTTCCAGGATGTTATTTTCTTCAAGAAAATAATTTAATTGGACTAAAACTATCTTTTCCAGTACTTTACTAATAAATGGGAGGTTTGATATTGGTCTGTAATTTGCAAGTAGACTGTTATCCAATTTGGGTTTCTTTAATAGGGGCTTTACAACAGCTGTTTTGAAGGCATCTGGGAAGACGCCAGTTCTAAGGGATGTGTTTATAATCTCTAGCACCGGACCTGAGACACTATCAAACACTCGCTTAAAGAATGTTGTGGGTATAGGATCAATATCTGAGGTTGTGGAGTTAGATTCGCTGACAATTTTGGAAAGTTCACTAAGTGTGATACAGGTAAATGTGCTCATGGTTATGTTGCAGAATCTACTGATGTCAGTTTCGACCCCACTATTAATAATACTCGCTCTAATCAAAGTTATTTTGTTCTTGAAGAACAAAGCAAGCTCTTCACATTTAACTGCTGAGGATGGAGGTGGGGCAGGGACAGTGTTTAGCAGCTGGTCAATGGTGGAGAAAAGAACTCTGGAATTTCTGGCATTTTCTGTAATAATGTTGGAGAAATATTCTCTCCTTGCTAGACGGATGGTTTTGTTAAAGGTGGTTAGTGTATCTTTGTAGATATTGTAGTGGATAGTGATCTTTGTTTTCCTCCATTTTCTCTCTGCTGCACGGCATTTTCTTTTCGTTTCACTAACATTTTTATTTCTCAGCCATGGGGAGGTTCTGCTTGTGCACTTCTTTTTGGTTTTCAGTGGTGCAACAGAGTCTAACACAGATAATAGTGCATAATTGAGGTTCTCTACCATTTCATTCAGAGAGCAATCATGGTAAGTCGGCTCATGTAGAGCAAATTGTTCAGAAAATGTCATCATAGCTGTATCGTCTAAATATCTTCTATGGACTAAGAATTCTTTTTTGGTTTTTGTTAGGATAATTTCCACATTAAAAAGTATATAATGATGGTCTGAGAGGGGTAGATCAGTTATTGAAATATTATTGATATTTAGTCCAGTTGTTATCACTAGATCTAGTGTGTTTCCGATAGTATAGGCCAGGAGTAACTACCACACCACAAATGACGCACCATTATCCATAGGTGGCGCTACGGCCAAGCCCCAATTTTCCATTTACAAAGTGATGCCATTCGCATCCCATTTGTCCCAAAATTCTGAAATTCATTATATATGCCTTATTTCTCATGAGGAACAAAAAAGCCTCAATAACCTATAACGGCCGCCATATTGGATTTTTTTGTATAATAAAGATTTAGGAAACACGTTTTTTTGCTACTTCTCCTACAATGTTTGTCCAATCTTCCCCAGAATTGGCAGGTATCATCGTCAGAGCAACCCTCACTGAAATCTTCAACAGATTTTTGAATTTCATAACCGTTTGTCCGGTACAGCCAATCAAAATCGTCAACAAAGCAACCAAACAGGCAGTTGGATCAAATCTCAGCAAATCATTGAAATATCACCACCAAACTTGGTGTGTCACGTGAAAGACACTACATCATGTTCCCATGTGAGAAGGCAAATTAATATCTTAAAAAATGATTGAAATAAAGGAAATCTAATTTATTTCTATCTAACGCTAAAATAATGCTTTACACTTCCGCCAGTCAAAAAACTCTAATTCAATCACAAGTTCATGAAGACTCTTGCGAATGTTTAGTACACAAATCTCAGAAAAAGTTGACTCTAAGATGAAAAGCTGATTTTTGGTGAATATTTGAAAAATGCATGCTTGGCTAATTATTAAGGAAATTTCCAACTAAATGTCTCCCCTGACCCTCAGCGCACGCGCTCCACATTCTCACACACTCAGCCTTTCCCTTGACACACGCGCAAGCTTGGCGAGACGCATACACAACATTTCAGGCAATTGTGGGCTGACCAAGCCCCCACTCATTGCTTGGTCTTTAGCAAAGGCCCATGTGGATCTTGGTGGTATTGCATTTCCGATTTTGTATGCAATGGTAAAAAGTTCTCAAAATCCTGAAACATTGATAGTATAGGCCAAGAGTAACTACCACACCACAAATGGCCCAATATCACCCATAAGTGACGCTACAGGCCACGCCCTGATACACAAAGATACAAGGCTTTCTGGAATGGGTAGGCTCACCAAGCCCCCTCCCTTCACTCCTTGGCTTGAAATAAAAGCCCTTGTGGATCTTGATGGTATTGCATTTCAGATTTGGTATCCCATTGGTAAGTCTGCAGCATGGAATTTTACAGTGACAATTTGTAAAGAATATACATTTTTCAGTGGTTTGCAATGTTTGGAGGAATCCGCCATTGCTGCTTGCAGTTATATTTATTATTATTATTCTAGTTCCATGGGAGTCAATGGCAGCCCCTAGACCCCTTGGATAACTTTTTGACAAATTTGGCACACTCATTAAGGACAGTTCCTTCTATACCTACACCAAGTTTCATGTATCCCATCAGACCACTCTAGCGCCACCAATGGGTCAAAGTTGGACTTGTGTTTACACACGCAACTTTTGAACCGTATGACTGATTTTCAAAAATGAGGTACCATTGGATTCCCTGGATCAAGACGAGTTCAACGCACCATATGACGTCAATTTCCGGTTATATAGATTTTCCGCTATTTCCGGTTGTATCAAAAACCTTTGAAAGCCTACTCCTCCTACAATTTTTGTCATATCTTCTTCAAAATGACCAGAGATGATCTTCAGACCAAGCCTCACAAAAGTTATCCCATGGCGTTTTGATTTTCTAAACCGTTTGTCCGGCACAGCCAATCAAAATCAGCAAAAAAGTAACCAAACAGGAACTTGGGTCAAATCTCAGCAAATCTTTGAGATATCAACACGTAACTTGGTATGTCACAAGGAAGACACTACAACATGTTACCATGTGCAAAGGCTATTTCATATCTCCAGAAATGGTTGATTTAAAGCAAATTGAATTTATCGCTAACGCAAAAATAATGCTTTACACATCCGCCGGTCAAAAACTGATACTTTGATTCAATCACAAGTTCATATGAAGACTCTTGAGAATGTTTAGTACACAAATCTGAGGAAAAGTTGACTGTAACATGAAAAGTCGATTTGTGGTGAATATTTGAAAAATGCATGCTTGGCTAATTGCTAACGAAATTTTCAATGAAATGTCTCCCCTGCTCCTCAGCGCGCGCGTGCTCCACATTCTCACACACTCAGCCTTTCCCTTGACACACACGCGGGCTTGGCGAGACGCATACACAACATTTCAGGCAATTGTGGGCTGACAAAGCCCCCACTCATTCCTTGGCTTGAAGTGAAGGCCCTTGTGGATCTTGATGGTAATGCATTTTAGAAAAAGTTCTCAAAATCCTGAAACATTGATAGTATAGGCCAGGAGTAACTACCACACTTTTGGAAAGTTCACTAAGTGTGATACAGGTAAATGTGCTCATGGTTATGTTGCAGAATCTACTGATGTCAGTTTCGACCCCACTATTAATAATACTCGCTCTAATCAAAGTTATTTTGTTCTTGAAGAACAAAGCAAGCTCTTCACATTTAACTGCTGAGAATGGAGGTGGGGCAGGGACAGTGTTTAGCAGCTGGTCAATGGTGGAGAAAAGAACTCTGGAATTTCTGGCATTTTCTGTAATAATGTTGGAGAAATATTCTCTCCTTGCTAGACGGATGGTTTTGTTAAAGGTGGTTAGTGTATCTTTGTAGATATTGTAGTGGATAGTGATCTTTGTTTTCCTCCATTTTCTCTCTGCTGCACGGCATTTTCTTTTCGTTTCACTAACATTTTTATTTCTCAGCCATGGGGAGGTTCTGCTTGTGCACTTCTTTTTGGTTTTCAGTGGTGCAACAGAGTCTAACACAGATAATAGTGCATAATTGAGGTTCTCTACCATTTCATTCAGAGAGCAATCATGGTAAGTCGGCTCATGTAGAGCAAATTGTTCAGAAAATGTCATCATAGCTGTATCGTCTAAATATCTTCTATGGACTAAGAATTCTTTTTTGGTTTTTGTTAGGATAATTTCCACATTAAAAAGTATATAATGATGGTCTGAGAGGGGTAGATCAGTTATTGAAATATTATTGATATTTAGTCCAGTTGTTATCACTAGATCTAGTGTGTTTCCGATAGTATAGGCCAGGAGTAACTACCACACCACAAATGACGCACCATTATCCATAGGTGGCGCTACGGCCAAGCCCCAATTGTCCATTTACAAAGTGATGCCATTCGCATCCCATTTGTCCCAAAATTCTGAAATTCATTAGATATTCTCTTCTCCTGTCTGGCCCCCCAGTGGTGGAATCAACTCCCCACCTCCATCAGAGATACTGACTGTCTCTCCACCTTCAAGAAAAGGCTCAAGACGCACTTGTTCCGGGAGTACAACGGTACTTAGGAATTGTTCGCTTGACCCGATGTTAGGTTCCTCAAGGATCACAATGACTCTTGCTTAGAGACTTGTTGCTCTTGTGGTTAGTGGTAACTGTTTTACATTTTTGTTCTCGCTGTGATATATTGTTTTTATTACTGTTGCTTGCTTTTTTCCACAGGTACACTTGCACTTATAGCGGTTCATGTTGTTTAATTGTAACTTGTTTAACTACATGCTCTTATGGTTCTTCCCTTTGGCACTTACTTTGGTTGTTCACAATGTGTGCTTCATGTTTTGGCTACTCGCGATGTTTTTTGGCTATCTTGTTGTTATGATCAGTGACCTATGCACTTTGTAAAGCTCTCTCTTGGAAGTCGCTTTGGATAAAAGCGTCTGCTAAATGAATAAATGTAAATGTAATGTCTCCCCTGCTCCTCAGCGCGCGCGCGCTCCACATTCTCACACACTCAGCCTTTCCCTTGACACACGCGCAAGCTTAGCGAGACGCAAACACAACATTTCAGGCAATTGTGGGCTGACCAAGCCCCCACTCATTGCTTGGTCTTTAGCAAAGGCCCATGTGGATCTAGACGGTATTGCATTTCCGATTTTGTATGCAATGGTAAAAAGTTTTCTAAATCCTGAAACATTGATAGTATAGGCCAAGAGTAACTACCACACCACAAATGGCCCAATATCACCCATAAGTGACGCTACAGGCCACGCCCTGATACAAAAAGATACAAGGCTTTCTGGAATGGGTAGGCTCACCAAGCCCCCTCCCTTCACTCCTTGGCTTGAAATAAAAGCCCTTGTGGATCTTGATGGTATTGCATTTCAGATTTGGTATCCCATTGGTAAGTCTGCAGCATGGAATTTTACAGTGACAATTTGTAAAGAATATACATTTTTCAGTGGTTTGCAATGTTTGGAGGAATCCGCCATTGCTGCTTGCAGTTATATTTAGGATTCCTCCGTAAGGAGGAAACCTATTGTTATTGTTAGTTTTATTATTATTATTAGGATTCCTCCGTAAGGAGGAAACCTATTGTTATTGTTAGTTTTATTATTATTATTATTATTATTATTCTAGTTCCATGGGAGTCAATGGCAGCCCCTAGAACCCTTGGATAACTTTTTGTTAAATTTGGCACACTCATTAAGGACAGTTCCTTCTATACCTACACCAAGTTTCATGTATCCCATCAGACCACTCTAGCGCCACCAATGGGTCAAAGTTGGACTTGTGTTTACACACGCAACTTTTGAACCGTATGACTGATTTACAAAAATGAGGTACCATTGGATTCCCTGGATGAAGACGAGTTCAACGCACCCTATGACGTCAATTTCCGGTTGTATAGATTTTCCGCTATTTCCGGTTGTATCAAAAACCTTTGAAAGCCTACTCCTCCTACAATTATTGTCATATCTTCTTCAAAATGACCATAGATGATCTTCAGACCAAGCCTCACAAAAGTTATCCCATGGCGTTTTGATTTTCTAAACCGTTTGTCCGGCACAACCAATCAAAATCAGCAAAAAAGTAACCAAACAGGAACTTGGGTCAAATCTCAGCAAATCTTTGAGATATCAACACTAAACTTGGTATATCGGTGGACGACACTACAACATGTTACCATGTGCAAAGGCAACTTCATATATCAAAAGATGATTGATATAAAGCAAATCGAATTTATCGCTAACGCTAAAATAATGCTTTACACATCCGCCGGTCAAAAACTGATACTTTGATTCAATCACAAGTTCATATGAAGACTCTTGAGAATGTTTAGTACACAAATCTGAGGAAAAGTTGACTGTAACATGAAAAGTCGATTTTATGTGAATATTTGAAACATGCATGCTTGGCTAATTGCTAACGAAATTTTCAATGAAATGTCTCCCCTGCTCTTCAGCGCGCGCGTGCTCCACATTCTCACACACTCAGCCTTTCCCTTGACACACGCGCGGGCTTGGCGAGACGCATACACAACATTTCAGGCAATTGTGGGCTGACCAAGCCCCCACTCATTCCCTGATTCAATCACAAGTTCATGAAGACTTTTGAGAATGTTTAGTACACAAATCTCAGAAAAAGTTGACTGTAAGATGAAAAGTTGAATTTAGGTGAATATTTGAAAAATGCATGCTTGGCTAATTGTTAAGGAAATTTCCAATGAAATGTCTCCCCTGCTCCTCAGCACGCGCGCTCCACATTCTCACACACTCAGCCTTTCCCTTGACACACGCACAAGCTTGGCGAGACGCATACACAACATTTCAGGCAATTGTGGGCTGACCAAGCCCCACTCATTGCTTGGTCTTTAGCAAAGGACCATGTGGATCTTGATGGTATTGCATTTCCGATTTTGTATGCAATGGTAAAAAGTTCTCAAAATCCTGAAACATTGATAGTATAGGCCAAGAGTAACTACCACACCACAAATGGCCCAATATCACCCATAAGTGACGCTACAGGCCACGCCCTGGTACACAAAGATACAAGGCTTTCTGGAATGGGTAGGCTCACCAAGCCCCCTCCCTTCACTCCTTGGCTTGAAATAAAAGCCCTTGTGGATCTTGATGGTATTGCATTTCAGATTTGGTATCCCATTGGTAAGTCTGCAGCATGGATTTTTACAGTGACAATTTGTGAAGAATATAAATTTTTCAGTGGTTTGCAATGTTTGGAGGAATCCGCCATTGCTGCTTGCAGTTATATTTATTATTATTATTCTAGTTCCATGGGAGTCAATGGCAGCCCCTAGAACCCTTGGATAACTTTTTGTTAAATTTGGCACACTCATTAAGGACAGTTCCTTCTATACCTACACCAAGTTTCATGTATCCCATCAGACCACTCTAGCGCCACCAATGGGTCAAAGTTGGACTTGTGTTTACACACGCAACTTTTGAACCGTATGACTGATTTTCAAAAATGAGGTACCATTGGATTCCCTGGATCAAGACGAGTTCAACACACCCTATGACGTCAATTTCCGGTTGTATAGATTTTCCGCTATTTCCGGTTGTATCAAAAACCTTTGAAAGCCTACTCCTCCTACAATTTTTGTCATATCTTCTTCAAAATGACCAGAGATGATTTTCAGACCAAGCCTCACAAAAGTTATCCCATGGCGTTTTGATTTTCTAAACCGTTTGTCCGGCACAGCCAATCAAAATCAGCAAAAAAGTAACCAAACAGGAACTTGGGTCAAATCTCAGCAAATCTTTGAGATATCAACACTAAACTTGGTATATCGGTGGACGACACTACAACATGTTACCATGTGCAAAGGCAACTTCATATCTCAAAAAATGATTGATATAAAGCAAATCGAATTTATCGCTAACGCTAAAATAATGCTTTACACATCCGCCGGTCAAAAACTGATACTTTGATTCAATCACAAGTTCATATGAAGATTCTTGAGAATGTTTAGTACACAAATATGAGGAAAAGTTGACTGTAACATGAAAAGTCGATTTGTGGTGAATATTTGAAACATGCATGCTTGGCTAATTGATGACGAAATTTTCAATGCAATGTCTCCCCTGCTCTTCAGCGCGCGCGTGCTCCACATTCTCACACACTCAGCCTTTCCCTTGACACACACGCGGGCTTGGCGAGACGCATACACAACATTTCAGGCAATTGTGGGCTGACCAAGCCCCCACTCATTCCTTGGCTTGAAGTGAAGGCCCTTGTGGATCTTGATGGTAATGCATTTTAGAAAAAGTTCTCAAAATCCTGAAACATTGATAGTATAGGCCAGGAGTAACTACCACACCACAAATGATGCACCATTATCCATAGGTGGCGCTACGGCCAAGCCCCAATTTTCCACTTACAAAGTGATGCCATTCGCATCCCATTTGTCCCAAAATTCTGAAATGCCTTATTTCTCATGAGGAACAAAAAAGCCTCAATAACCTATAACGGCCGCCATATTGGATTTTTTTGGACAATAAAGATTTAGGAAACACGTTTTTTTTGCTACTTCTCCTACAATTTTTGTCCAATCTTCCCCAGAATTGGCAGGTATCATCGTCAGAGCAACCCTCACTGAATTCTTCAACAGATTTTTGAATTTCAAAACCGTTTGTCCGGTACAGCCAATCAAAATCGTCAACAGAGCAACCAAACAGGAAGTTGGATCAAATCTCAGCAAATCTTTGAAATATCAACACCAAACTTGGTGTGTCACGTGAAAGACACTACGTCATGTTCCCATGTGAGAAGGCAAATTAATATCTTAAAAAATGATTGAAATGAAGGAAATCAAATTTATTTCTAACGCTAAAATAATGCTTTACACATCCGCCAGTCAAAAAACTCTGATTCAATCACAAGTTCATGAAGACTTTTGAGAATGTTTAGTACACAAATCTCAGAAAAAGTTGACTGTAAGATGAAAAGTTGAATTTAGGTGAATATTTGAAAAATGCATGCTTGGCTAATTGTTAAGGAAATTTCCAATGAAATGTCTCCCCTGCTCCTCAGCACGCGCGCTCCACATTCTCACACACTCAGCCTTTCCCTTGACACACGCACAAGCTTGGCGAGACGCATACACAACATTTCAGGCAATTGTGGGCTGACCAAGCCCCACTCATTGCTTGGTCTTTAGCAAAGGACCATGTGGATCTTGATGGTATTGCATTTCCGATTTTGTATGCAATGGTAAAAAGTTCTCAAAATCCTGAAACATTGATAGTATAGGCCAAGAGTAACTACCACACCACAAATGGCCCAATATCACCCATAAGTGACGCTACAGGCCACGCCCTGGTACACAAAGATACAAGGCTTTCTGGAATGGGTAGGCTCACCAAGCCCCCTCCCTTCACTCCTTGGCTTGAAATAAAAGCCCTTGTGGATCTTGATGGTATTGCATTTCAGATTTGGTATCCCATTGGTAAGTCTGCAGCATGGATTTTTACAGTGACAATTTGTGAAGAATATAAATTTTTCAGTGGTTTGCAATGTTTGGAGGAATCCGCCATTGCTGCTTGCAGTTATATTTATTATTAGGATTCCTCCGTAAGGAGGAAACCTATTGTTATTGTTAGTTTTATTATTATTATTATTAGGATTCCTCCGTAAGGAGGAAACCTATTGTTATTGTTAGTTTTATTATTATTATTATTATTATTATTATTCTAGTTCCATGGGAGTCAATGGCAGCCCCTAGAACCCTTGGATAACTTTTTGTTAAATTTGGCACACTCATTAAGGACAGTTCCTTCTATACCTACACCAAGTTTCATGTATCCCATCAGACCACTCTAGCGCCACCAATGGGTCAAAGTTGGACTTGTGTTTACACACGCAACTTTTGAACCGTATGACTGATTTACAAAAATGAGGTACCATTGGATTCCCTGGATGAAGACGAGTTCAACGCACCCTATGACGTCAATTTCCGGTTGTATAGATTTTCCGCTATTTCCGGTTGTATCAAAAACCTTTGAAAGCCTACTCCTCCTACAATTATTGTCATATCTTCTTCAAAATGACCATAGATGATCTTCAGACCAAGCCTCACAAAAGTTATCCCATGGCGTTTTGATTTTCTAAACCGTTTGTCCGGCACAACCAATCAAAATCAGCAAAAAAGTAACCAAACAGGAACTTGGGTCAAATCTCAGCAAATCTTTGAGATATCAACACTAAACTTGGTATATCGGTGGACGACACTACAACATGTTACCATGTGCAAAGGCAACTTCATATCTCAAAAGATGATTGATATAAAGCAAATCGAATTTATCGCTAACGCTAAAATAATGCTTTACACATCCGCCGGTCAAAAACTGATACTTTGATTCAATCACAAGTTCATATGAAGACTCTTGAGAATGTTTAGTACACAAATCTGAGGAAAAGTTGACTGTAACATGAAAAGTCGATTTTATGTGAATATTTGAAACATGCATGCTTGGCTAATTGCTAACGAAATTTTCAATGAAATGTCTCCCCTGCTCTTCAGCGCGCGCGTGCTCCACATTCTCACACACTCAGCCTTTCCCTTGACACACGCGCGGGCTTGGCGAGACGCATACACAACATTTCAGGCAATTGTGGGCTGACCAAGCCCCCACTCATTCCTTGGCTTGAAGTGAAGGCCCTTGTGGATCTTGATGGTAATGCATTTTAGAAAAAGTTCTCAAAATCCTGAAACATTGATAGTATAGGCCAGGAGTAACTACCACACCACAAATGACGCACCATTATCCATAGGTGGCGCTACGGCCAAGCCCCAATTTTCCATTTACAAAGTGATGCCATTCGCATCCCATTTGTCCCAAAATTCTGAAATTCATTAGATATGCCTTATTTCTCATGAGGAACAAAAAAGCCTCAATAACCTATAACGGCCGCCATATTGGATGTTTTTGTACAATAAAGATTTAGGAAACACGTTTTTTTGCTACTTCTCCTACAATTCTTGTCCAATCTTCCCCAGAATTGGCAGGTATCATCGTCAGAGCAACCCTCACTGAATTCTTTAACAGATTTTTGAATTTCAAAACCGTTTGTCCGGTACAGCCAATCAAAATCGTCAACAAAGCAACCAAACAGGAAGTTGGATCAAATCTCAGCAAATCTTTGAAATATCAACACCAAACTTGGTGTGTCACGTGAAAGACACTACGTCATGTTCCCATGTAGGAAGGCAAATTAATATCTTCAAAAATGATTGAAATGAAGGAAATCAAATTTATTTCTAACGCTAAAATAATGCTTTACACATCCGCCAGTCAAAAAACTCTGATTCAATCACAAGTTCATGAAGACTTTTGAGAATGTTTAGTACACAAATCTCAGAAAAAGTTGACTGTAAGATGAAAAGTTGAATTTAGGTGAATATTTGAAAAATGCATGCTTGGCTAATTGTTAAGGAAATTTCCAATGAAATGTCTCCCCTGCTCCTCAGCACGCGCGCTCCACATTCTCACACACTCAGCCTTTCCCTTGACACACGCACAAGCTTGGCGAGACGCATACACAACATTTCAGGCAATTGTGGGCTGACCAAGCCCCACTCATTGCTTGGTCTTTAGCAAAGGACCATGTGGATCTTGATGGTATTGCATTTCCGATTTTGTATGCAATGGTAAAAAGTTCTCAAAATCCTGAAACATTGATAGTATAGGCCAAGAGTAACTACCACACCACAAATGGCCCAATATCACCCATAAGTGACGCTACAGGCCACGCCCTGGTACACAAAGATACAAGGCTTTCTGGAATGGGTAGGCTCACCAAGCCCCCTCCCTTCACTCCTTGGCTTGAAATAAAAGCCCTTGTGGATCTTGATGGTATTGCATTTCAGATTTGGTATCCCATTGGTAAGTCTGCAGCATGGATTTTTACAGTGACAATTTGTGAAGAATATAAATTTTTCAGTGGTTTGCAATGTTTGGAGGAATCCGCCATTGCTGCTTGCAGTTATATTTAGGATTCCTCCGTAAGGAGGAAACCTATTGTTATTGTTAGTTTTATTATTATTATTATTATTATTATTATTATTCTAGTTCCATGGGAGTCAATGGCAGCCCCTAGAACCCTTGGATAACTTTTTGTTAAATTTGGCACACTCATTAAGGACAGTTCCTTCTATACCTACACCAAGTTTCATGTATCCCATTAGACCACTCTAGCGCCACCAATGGGTCAAAGTTGGACTTGTGTTTACACACGCAACTTTTGAACCGTATGACTGATTTACAAAAATGAGGTACCATTGGATTCCCTGGATGAAGACGAGTTCAACGCACCCTATGACGTCAATTTCCGGTTGTATAGATTTTCCGCTATTTCCGGTTGTATCAAAAACCTTTGAAAGCCTACTCCTCCTACAATTATTGTCATATCTTCTTCAAAATGACCATAGATGATCTTCAGACCAAGCCTCACAAAAGTTATCCCATGGCGTTTTGATTTTCTAAACCGTTTGTCCGGCACAACCAATCAAAATCAGCAAAAAAGTAACCAAACAGGAACTTGGGTCAAATCTCAGCAAATCTTTGAGATATCAACACTAAACTTGGTATATCGGTGGACGACACTACAACATGTTACCATGTGCAAAGGCAACTTCATATCTCAAAAGATGATTGATATAAAGCAAATCGAATTTATCGCTAACGCTAAAATAATGCTTTACACATCCGCCGGTCAAAAACTGATACTTTGATTCAATCACAAGTTCATATGAAGACTCTTGAGAATGTTTAGTACACAAATCTGAGGAAAAGTTGACTGTAACATGAAAAGTCGATTTTATGTGAATATTTGAAACATGCATGCTTGGCTAATTGCTAACGAAATTTTCAATGAAATGTCTCCCCTGCTCTTCAGCGCGCGCGTGCTCCACATTCTCACACACTCAGCCTTTCCCTTGACACACACGCGGGCTTGGCGAGACGCATACACAACATTTCAGGCAATTGTGGGCTGACAAAGCCCCCACTCATTCCTTGGCTTGAAGTGAAGGCCCTTGTGGATCTTGATGGTAATGCATTTTAGAAAAAGTTCTCAAAATCCTGAAACATTGATAGTATTGGCCAGGAGTAACTACCACACCACAAATGACGCACCATTATCCATAGGTGGCGCTACGGCCAAGCCCCAATTGTCTATTTACAAAGTGATGCCATTCTCATCCCATTTGTCCCAAAATTCTGAAATTCAATTAGATATGCCTTATTTCTCACGAGGAACAAAAAAGCCTCAATAACCTATAACGGCCGCCATATTGGATTTTTTTGTACAATAAAGATTTAGGAAACACGTTTTTTCGCTACTTCTATTACAATTTTTGTCCAATCTTCCCCAGAATTGCCAGGTATCATCGTCAGATTAACCCTCACTGAAATCTTCAACAGATTTTTGAATTTCAAAACCGTTTGTCCGGTACAGCCAATCAAAATCGTCAACAGAGCAACCAAACAGGAAGTTGGATCAAATCTCAGCAAATCTTTGAAATATCAACACCAAACTTGGTGTGTCACGTGAAAGACACTACGTCATGTTCCCATGTGAGAAGGCAAATTAATATCTTAAAAAATGATTGAAATAAAGGAAATCTAATTTATTTCTAACGCTAAAATAATGCTTTACACATACGGCAGTCAAAAAACTCTGATTCAATCACAAGTTCATGAAGACTCTTGAGAATGTTTAGTACACAAATCTCAGAAAAAGTTGACTGTAAGATGAAAAGTTGAATTTAGGTGAATATTTGAAAAATGCTTGCTTGGCTAATTGTTAAGGAAATTTCCAATGAAATGTCTCCCCTGCTCCTCAGCGCGCGCGCTCCACATTCTCACACACTCAGCCTTTCCCTGACACACGCGCAAGCTTGACGAGACGCATACACAACATTTCAGGCAATTGTGGGCTGACCAAGCCCCACTCATTGCTTGGTCTTTAGCAAAGGCCCATGTGGATCTTGATGGTATTGCATTTCCGATTTTGTATGCAATGGTAAAAAGTTCTCAAAATCCTGAAACATTGATAGTATAGGCCAAGAGTAACTACCACACCACAAATGGCCCAATATCACCCATAAGTGACGCTACAGGCCACGACCTGATACACAAAGATACAAGGCTTTCTGGAATGGGTAGGCTCACCAAGCCCCCTCCCTTCACTCCTTGGCTTGAAGTGAAGGCCCTTGTGGATCTTGATGGTAATGCATTTTAGAAAAAGTTCTCAAAATCCTGAAACATTGATAGTATAGGCCAGGAGTAACTACCACACCACAAATGACGCACCATTATCCATAGGTGGCGCTACGGCCAAGCCCCAATTTTCCATTTACAAAGTGATGCCATTCGCATCCCATTTGTCCCAAAATTCTGAAATTCATTAGATATGCCTTATTTCTCATGAGGAACAAAAAAGCCTCAATAACCTATAATGGCCGCCATATTGGATTTTTTTGTACAATAAAGATTTAGGAAACACGTTTTTTCTTTACTTCTCCTACAATTTTTGTCCAATCGTCCCCAGAATTGGCAGGTATCATCGTCAGAGCAACCCTCACTGAATTCTTCAACAGATTTTTGAATTTCAAAGACATTACATCATGTTCCCATGTGAGAAGGCAAATTAATATCTTAAAAAATGATTGAAATAAAGGAAATCTAATTTATTTCTATCTAACGCTAAAATAATGCTTTACACACCCGCCAGTCAAAAACCTCTGATTCAATCACATGTTCATAAAGACTCTTGAGAATGTTTAGTACACAAATCTCAGAAAAAGTTGACTCTAAGATGAAAAGTTGATTTTTGGTGAATATTTGAAAAATGCATGCTCTGCTAATTGTTAAGGAAATTTCCAATGAAATGTCTCCCCTGACCCTCAGCGCGCGCGCTCCACATTCTCACACACTCAGCCTTTCCCTTGACACGCGCAAGCTTGGCGAGACGCATACACAACATTTCAGACAATTGTGGGCTGACCAAGCCCCCACTCATTGCTTGGTCTTTAGCAAAGGCCCATGTGGATCTTGATGGTATTGCATTTCCGATTTTGTATGCAATGGTAAAAAGTTCTAAAAATCCTGAGACATTGATAGTATAGGTTAACAGTAACTACCACACCACAAATGGCCCAACATCACCCATAGGTGACGCTACTGGCCACGCCCTGATGCACAAAGATACAAGGCTTTCTGGAATGGGTAGGCTCACCAAGCCCCCTCCCTTCACTCCTTGGCTCGGAATAAAAGCTCTTGTGGATCTTGATGGTATTGCATTTCAGATTTGGTGTCCCATCGGTAAGTCTGCAGCATGGATTTTTACAGTGACAATTTGTAAAGAATATAAATTTTTCAATGGTTTGCAATGTTTGGAGGAATCCGCCATTGCTGCTTGCAGTTATATTTATTATTATTATTATTCTAGTTCCATGGGAGTCAATGGCAGCCCCTAGAACCCTTGGATAACTTTTTGTTAAATTTGGCACACTCATTAAGGACAGTTCCTTCTATACCTACACCAAGTTTCATGTATCCCATCAGACCACTCTAGCGCCACCAATGGGTCAAAGTTGGACTTGTGTTTACACACGCAACTTTTGAACCGTATGACTGATTTTCAAAAATGAGGTACCATTGGATTCCCTGGATCAAGACGAGTTCAACACACCCTATGACGTCAATTTCCGGTTGTATAGATTTTCCGCTATTTCCGGTTGTATAGAAAACCTTTGAAAGCCTACTCCTCCTACAATTTTTGTCATATCTTCTTCAAAATGACCAGAGATGATTTTCAGACCAAGCCTCACAAAAGTTATCCCATGGCGTTTTGATTTTCTAAACCGTTTGTCCGGCACAGCCAATCAAAATCAGCAAAAAAGTAACCAAACAGGAACTTGGGTCAAATCTCAGCAAATCTTTGAGATATCAACACTAAACTTGGTATATCGGTGGACGACACTACAACATGTTACCATGTGCAAAGGCAACTTCATATCTCAAAAAATGATTGATATAAAGCAAATCGAATTTATCGCTAACGCTAAAATAATGCTTTACACATCCGCCGGTCAAAAACTGATACTTTGATTCAATCACAAGTTCATATGAAGATTCTTGAGAATGTTTAGTACACAAATATGAGGAAAAGTTGACTGTAACATGAAAAGTCGATTTGTGGTGAATATTTGAAACATGCATGCTTGGCTAATTGATGACGAAATTTTCAATGCAATGTCTCCCCTGCTCTTCAGCGCGCGCGTGCTCCACATTCTCACACACTCAGCCTTTCCCTTGACACACACGCGGGCTTGGCGAGACGCATACACAACATTTCAGGCAATTGTGGGCTGACCAAGCCCCCACTCATTCCTTGGCTTGAAGTGAAGGCCCTTGTGGATCTTGATGGTAATGCATTTTAGAAAAAGTTCTCAAAATCCTGAAACATTGATAGTATAGGCCAGGAGTAACTACCACACCACAAATGATGCACCATTATCCATAGGTGGCGCTACGGCCAAGCCCCAATTTTCCACTTACAAAGTGATGCCATTCGCATCCCATTTGTCCCAAAATTCTGAAATGCCTTATTTCTCATGAGGAACAAAAAAGCCTCAATAACCTATAACGGCCGCCATATTGGATTTTTTTGGACAATAAAGATTTAGGAAACACGTTTTTTTTGCTACTTCTCCTACAATTTTTGTCCAATCTTCCCCAGAATTGGCAGGTATCATCGTCAGAGCAACCCTCACTGAATTCTTCAACAGATTTTTGAATTTCAAAACCGTTTGTCCGGTACAGCCAATCAAAATCGTCAACAGAGCAACCAAACAGGAAGTTGGATCAAATCTCAGCAAATCTTTGAAATATCAACACCAAACTTGGTGTGTCACGTGAAAGACACTACGTCATGTTCCCATGTGAGAAGGCAAATTAATATCTTAAAAAATGATTGAAATGAAGGAAATCAAATTTATTTCTAACGCTAAAATAATGCTTTACACATCCGCCAGTCAAAAAACTCTGATTCAATCACAAGTTCATGAAGACTTTTGAGAATGTTTAGTACACAAATCTCAGAAAAAGTTGACTGTAAGATGAAAAGTTGAATTTAGGTGAATATTTGAAAAATGCATGCTTGGCTAATTGTTAAGGAAATTTCCAATGAAATGTCTCCCCTGCTCCTCAGCACGCGCGCTCCACATTCTCACACACTCAGCCTTTCCCTTGACACACGCACAAGCTTGGCGAGACGCATACACAACATTTCAGGCAATTGTGGGCTGACCAAGCCCCACTCATTGCTTGGTCTTTAGCAAAGGACCATGTGGATCTTGATGGTATTGCATTTCCGATTTTGTATGCAATGGTAAAAAGTTCTCAAAATCCTGAAACATTGATAGTATAGGCCAAGAGTAACTACCACACCACAAATGGCCCAATATCACCCATAAGTGACGCTACAGGCCACGCCCTGGTACACAAAGATACAAGGCTTTCTGGAATGGGTAGGCTCACCAAGCCCCCTCCCTTCACTCCTTGGCTTGAAATAAAAGCCCTTGTGGATCTTGATGGTATTGCATTTCAGATTTGGTATCCCATTGGTAAGTCTGCAGCATGGATTTTTACAGTGACAATTTGTGAAGAATATAAATTTTTCAGTGGTTTGCAATGTTTGGAGGAATCCGCCATTGCTGCTTGCAGTTATATTTATTATTAGGATTCCTCCGTAAGGAGGAAACCTATTGTTATTGTTAGTTTTATTATTATTATTATTAGGATTCCTCCGTAAGGAGGAAACCTATTGTTATTGTTAGTTTTATTATTATTATTATTATTATTATTATTCTAGTTCCATGGGAGTCAATGGCAGCCCCTAGAGCCCTTGGATAACTTTTTGTTAAATTTGGCACACTCATTAAGGACAGTTCCTTCTATACCTACACCAAGTTTCATGTATCCCATCAGACCACTCTAGCGCCACCAATGGGTCAAAGTTGGACTTGTGTTTACACACGCAACTTTTGAACCGTATGACTGATTTTCAAAAATGAGGTACCATTGGATTCCCTGGATCAAGACGAGTTCAACACACCCTATGACGTCAATTTCCGGTTGTATAGATTTTCCGCTATTTCCGGTTGTATCAAAAACCTTTGAAAGCCTACTCCTCCTACAATTTTTGTCATATCTTCTTCAAAATGACCAGAGATGATTTTCAGACCAAGCCTCACAAAAGTTATCCCATGGCGTTTTGATTTTCTAAACCGTTTGTCCGGCACAGCCAATCAAAATCAGCAAAAAAGTAACCAAACAGGAACTTGGGTCAAATCTCAGCAAATCTTTGAGATATCAACACTAAACTTGGTATATCGGTGGACGACACTACAACATGTTACCATGTGCAAAGGCAACTTCATATCTCAAAAAATGATTGATATAAAGCAAATCGAATTTATCGCTAACGCTAAAATAATGCTTTACACATCCGCCGGTCAAAAACTGATACTTTGATTCAATCACAAGTTCATATGAAGATTCTTGAGAATGTTTAGTACACAAATATGAGGAAAAGTTGACTGTAACATGAAAAGTCGATTTGTGGTGAATATTTGAAACATGCATGCTTGGCTAATTGATGACGAAATTTTCAATGCAATGTCTCCCCTGCTCTTCAGCGCGCGCGTGCTCCACATTCTCACACACTCAGCCTTTCCCTTGACACACACGCGGGCTTGGCGAGACGCATACACAACATTTCAGGCAATTGTGGGCTGACCAAGCCCCCACTCATTCCTTGGCTTGAAGTGAAGGCCCTTGTGGATCTTGATGGTAATGCATTTTAGAAAAAGTTCTCAAAATCCTGAAACATTGATAGTATAGGCCAGGAGTAACTACCACACCACAAATGATGCACCATTATCCATAGGTGGCGCTACGGCCAAGCCCCAATTTTCCACTTACAAAGTGATGCCATTCGCATCCCATTTGT
The DNA here is from genome assembly GCF_038355195.1 of Osmerus mordax. Lineage (NCBI taxonomy): Eukaryota > Metazoa > Chordata > Actinopteri > Osmeriformes > Osmeridae > Osmerus > Osmerus mordax. Next base: position 15,836,445 of record NC_090055.1, read on the forward strand.
CCCAAAATTCTGAAATGCCTTATTTCTCATGAGGAACAAAAAAGCCTCAATAACCTATAACGGCCGCCATATTGGATTTTTTTGGACAATAAAGATTTAGGAAACACGTTTTTTTTGCTACTTCTCCTACAATTTTTGTCCAATCTTCCCCAGAATTGGCAGGTATCATCGTCAGAGCAACCCTCACTGAATTCTTCAACAGATTTTTGAATTTCAAAACCGTTTGTCCGGTACAGCCAATCAAAATCGTCAACAGAGCAACCAAACAGGAAGTTGGATCAAATCTCAGCAAATCTTTGAAATATCAACACCAAACTTGGTGTGTCACGTGAAAGACACTACGTCATGTTCCCATGTGAGAAGGCAAATTAATATCTTAAAAAATGATTGAAATGAAGGAAATCAAATTTATTTCTAACGCTAAAATAATGCTTTACACATCCGCCAGTCAAAAAACTCTGATTCAATCACAAGTTCATGAAGACTTTTGAGAATGTTTAGTACACAAATCTCAGAAAAAGTTGACTGTAAGATGAAAAGTTGAATTTAGGTGAATATTTGAAAAATGCATGCTTGGCTAATTGTTAAGGAAATTTCCAATGAAATGTCTCCCCTGCTCCTCAGCACGCGCGCTCCACATTCTCACACACTCAGCCTTTCCCTTGACACACGCACAAGCTTGGCGAGACGCATACACAACATTTCAGGCAATTGTGGGCTGACCAAGCCCCACTCATTGCTTGGTCTTTAGCAAAGGACCATGTGGATCTTGATGGTATTGCATTTCCGATTTTGTATGCAATGGTAAAAAGTTCTCAAAATCCTGAAACATTGATAGTATAGGCCAAGAGTAACTACCACACCACAAATGGCCCAATATCACCCATAAGTGACGCTACAGGCCACGCCCTGGTACACAAAGATACAAGGCTTTCTGGAATGGGTAGGCTCACCAAGCCCCCTCCCTTCACTCCTTGGCTTGAAATAAAAGCCCTTGTGGATCTTGATGGTATTGCATTTCAGATTTGGTATCCCATTGGTAAGTCTGCAGCATGGAATTTTACAGTGACAATTTGTAAAGAATATACATTTTTCAGTGGTTTGCAATGTTTGGAGGAATCCGCCATTGCTGCTTGCAGTTATATTTATTAGGATTCCTCCGTAAGGAGGAAACCTATTGTTATTGTTAGTTTTATTATTATTATTATTATTATTCTAGTTCCATGGGAGTCAATGGCAGCCCCTAGAACCCTTGGATAACTTTTTGTGAAATTTGGCACACTCATTAAGGACAGTTCCTTCTATACCTACACCAAGTTTCATGTATCCCATCAGACCACTCTAGCGCCACCAATGGGTCAAAGTTGGACTTGTGTTTACACACGCAACTTTTGAACCGTATGCCTTATTTTCAAAAATTAGGTACCATTGGATTCCCTGGATCAAGACGAGTTCAACGCACCCTATGACGTAAATTTCCGGTTATATAGATTTTCCGCTATTTCCGGTTGTATCAAAAACCTTTGAAAGCCTACTCCTCCTACAATTTTTGTCATATCTTCTTCAAAATGACCAGAGATGATCTTCAGACCAAGCCTCACAAAAGTTATCCCATGGCGTTTTGATTTTCTAAACCGTTTGTCCGGCACAGCCAATCAAAATCAGCAAAAAAGTAACCAAACAGGAACTTGGGTCAAATCTCAGCAAATCTTTGAGATATCAACACTAAACTTGGTATATCGGTGGACGACACTACAACATGTTACCATGTGCAAAGGCAACTTCATATCTCAAAAAATGATTGATATAAAGCAAATCGAATTTATCGCTAACGCTAAAATAATGCTTTACACATCCGCCGGTCAAAAACGGATACTTTGATTCAATCACAAGTTCATATGAAGACTCTTGAGAATGTTTAGTACACAAATCTGAGGAAAAGTTGACTGTAACATGAAAAGTCGATTTGTGGTGAATATTTGAAACATGCATGCTTTTCAAATTGCTAACGAAATTTTCAATGAAATGTCTCCCCTGCTCTTCAGCGCGCGCGTGCTCCACATTCTCACACACTCAGCCTGTCCCTTGACACACGCGCGGGCTTGGCGAGACGCATACACAACATTTCAGGAAATTGTGGACTGACCAAGCCCCCACTCATTCCTTGGCTTGAAGTGAAGGCCCTTGTGGATCTTGATAGTAATGCATTTTAGAAAAAGTTCTCAAAATCCTGAAACATTGATAGTATAGGCCAGGAGTAACTACCACACCACAAATGACGCACCATTATCCATAGGTGGCGCTACGGCCAAGCCCCAATTTTCCATTTACAAAGTGATGCCATTCGCATCCCATTTGTCCCAAAATTCTGAAATTCATTAGATATACCTTGTGTCTCATGAGGAACAAAAAAGCCTCAATAACCTATAACGGCCGCCATATTGGATTTTTTTGTACAATAAAGATTTAGGAAACACGTTTTTTTGCTACTTCTCCTACAATTTTTGTCCAATCTTCCCCAGATTTGGCAGGTATCATCGTCAGAGCAACCCTCACTGAATTCTTCAACAGATTTTTGAATTTCAAAACCGTTTGTCCGGTACAGCCAATCAAAATCGTCAACAAAGCAACCAAACAGGAAGTTGGATCAAATCTCAGCAAATCTTTGAAATATCACCACCAAACTTGGTGTGTCACGTGAAAGACACTACATCATGTTCCCATGTGAGAAGGCAAATTAATATCTTCAAAAATGATTGAAATAAAGGAAATCTAATTTATTTCTAACGCTAAAATAATGCTTTACACATTCGCCGGTGCAAAACTGATACTCTGATACAATCACAAGTTCATGAAGACTCTTGAGAATGTTTAGTACACAAATCTCAGAAAAAGTTGACTGTAAGGTGAAAAGTTGAATTTTGGTGAATATTTGAAAAATGCATGCTTGGCTAATTGTTAAGGAAATTTCTAATTAAATGTCTCCCCTGCTCCTCAGTGCGCGCGCTCCACATTCTCACACACTCAGCCTTTCCCTTGACACACTCGCAAGCTTAGCGAGACGCATACACAACATTTCAGGCAATTGTGGGCTGACCAAGCCCCCACTCATTGCTTGGTCTTTAGCAAAGGCCCATGTGGATCTTGATGGTATTGCATTTCCGATTTTGTATGCAATGGTAAAAAGTTCTCAAAACCCTAAAACATTGATAGTATAGGCCAAGAGTAACTACCACACCACAAATGGCCCAATATCACCAATAGTTGACGCTACAGGCCACACCCTGATGCACAAAGATACAAGGCTTTCTGGAATGGGTAGGCTCACCATAGACCCTGAAGCCGACGCCAAGTGCCACCAAGCGGTGCCATTTGAGTTTCAGCCAAAGCCAGCTAATATTTTGTAAGCCAAATTGAGCCACCATCTGATATTTTTTGGCTTAGCAAGATGAAATTATTTGCGTCAAACAATAATTATATCTATCACATAGAGACATACACACACAAAAAATCAATGATAAACTAAATCAATTTTGCACACCGGATTCGCCACAGTCTTGTGCTCGTTGCTATGATACACAGGACTCACAGTGAATTGATGACCAATTAAAATTGTGCGTTTTCCGATAGTGATGATCATAGACATAGACAGTAAAAGAAGCAATGCGTTTTTCTCTCACGCTGAGCTGAAATGGCGGAAACAACTAGAAAAGGTAATTGTGTTGTTCTCACATACTTTCTTAATTTCTATGTTGCATACTCAGACGTTTGTTAGATCTTCCGTTTTTGGAAGTAAGAATGCCGTTTTGTCAGGACTAGGGTTTTGTCGATATTTTTGTACTCTTTTAAAACTTGGAAATATTGAGATCTAGTAAATCAGTATAACATAAACATCTGTAGACATGAAGTGGCAGCTTCAGGCATTTGTAGCTATTAACATTTTGGCGGCTGCAGCAGCCATTTAGGTTTTGGCTGAGCTGGCTAGCCAGCCAATAACTTCATCAGCCAGCCATTATTCTCAAAACAAATGGCTTCGGGGTCTAGCTCACCAAGCCCCCTCCCTTCACTCCTTGGCTTGAAATAAAAGCCCTTGTGGATCTTGATGGTATTGCATTTCAGATTTGGTATCCCATTGGTAAGTCTACAGCATGGATTTTTCTATACAGTGACAATTTGTGAAGAATATACATTTTTCAATGGTTCGCAATCTTAGGAGGAATCCGCCATTGCTGCTTGCAGCTATATTTATTATTATTATTATTCTAGTTCCATGGGAGTCAATGGCAGCCCCTAGAACCCTTGGATAACTTTTTGTTAAATTTGGCACACTCATTAAGGACAGTTCCTTCTATACCTACACCAAGTTTCATGTATCCCATTAGACCACTCTAGCGCCACCAATGGGTCAAAGTTGGACTTGTGTTTACACACGCAACTTTTGAACCGTATGACTGATTTTCAAACATGAGATGCCATTGGATTCCCTGGATCAAGACGAGTTCAACGCACCCTATGACGTCAATTTCCGGTTATATAGATCTTCCGCTATTTCCGGTTGTATCAAAAACCTTTGAAAGCCTACTCCTCCTACATTTTTTGTCATTTCTTCTTCAAAATGACCAGAGATGATCTTCAGACCAAGCCTCACAAAAGTTATCCCATGGCGTTTTGATTTTCTAAACCGTTTGTCCAGCACAGCCAATCAAAATCGTCAACAAAGCAACCAAACAGGAAGTTGGATCAAATCTCAGCAAATCTTTGAAATATCAACACCAAACTTGGTGTGTCACGTGAAAGACACTACATCATGTTCGCATGTGAGAAGGCAAATTAATATCTTAAAAAATGATTGAAATAAAGGAAATCTAATTTTTTTCTATCTAACGCTAAAATAATGCTTTACACATCCGCCAGTCAAAAAACTCTGATTCAATCACATGTTCATAAAGACTCTTGAGAATGTTTAGTACACAAATCTGAGAAAAAGTTGACTGTAACATTAAAAGTAGAAATTTGGTGAATATTTGAAAAATGCATGGAAAGGAAATTTCCAATGAAATGTCTTCCCTGCTCCTCAGCGCGCGCGCTCCACATTCTCACACACTCAGCCTTTCCCTTGACACACGCGCAAGCTTGACGAGACGCATACACAACATTTCAGGCAATTGTGGGCTGACAAAGCCCCCACTCATTGCTTGGTCTTTAGCAAAGGCCCATGTGGATCTTGATGGTATTGCATTTCCGATTTTGTATGCAATGGTAAAAAGTTCTCAAAATCCTGAAACATTGATAGTATAGGCCAGGAGTAACTACCACACCACAAATGACGCACCATTATCCATAGGTGGCGCTACGGCCAAGCCCCAATTGTTCATTTACAAAGTGATGCCATTCGCATCCCATTTGTCCCAAAATTCTGAAATTCATTAGATATGCCTTATTTCTCATGAGGAACAAAAAAGCCTCAATAACCTATAACGGCCGCCATATTGGATTTTTTTGTACAATAAAGATTTAGGAAACACGTTTTTTCGCTACTTCTCCGACAATTTTTGTCCATTCTTCCCCAGAATTGGCAGGTATCATCGTCAGAGCAACCCTCACTGAATTCTTCAACAGATTTTTGAATTTCAAAACCGTTTGTCCGGTACAGCCAATCAAAATCGTCAACAAAGCAACCAAACAGGAAGTTGGATCAAATCTCAGCAAATCTTTGAAATATCAACACCAAACTTGGTAGGATGACTCGGAACCCTCTTCTGAGGATGTCCAATCAATTTGGTGTCATGTGATCGGCGTGGCCGCAGGAACCAAAAATGTGTTTTGGCCAATAACTGTTGATTTGTTTGCCTTTAGTTCATGAAAACTCTTGAGAATGATTAGTACACAAATCTCAGAAAAAGTTGACTGTAAGATGAAAAGTTGAATTTTGGTGAATATTTGAAAAATGCATGCTTGGCTAATTGTTAAGGAAATTTCCAATGAAATGTCTCCCCTGCTCCTCAGCGCCCACGCTCCACATTCTCACACACTCAGCCTTTCCCTTGACACACGCGCAAGCTTGGCGAGACGCATACACAACATTTCAGGCAATTGTGGGCTGACCAAGCCCCCACTCATTGCTTGGTCTTTAGCAAAGGCCCATGTGGATCTTGATGGTATTGCATTTCCGATTTTGTATGCAATGGTAAAAAGTTCTCAAAATCCTGAAACATTGATAGTATAGGCCAAGAGTAACTACCACACCACAAATGGCCCAATATCACCCATAAGTGACGCTACAGGCCACACCCTGATACACAAAGATACAAGGCTTTCTGGAATGGGTAGGCTCACCAAGCCCCCTCCCTTCACTCTTTGGCTTGAAATAAAAGCCCTTGTGGATCTTGATGGTATTGCATTTCAGATTTGGTATCCCATTGGTAAGTCTGCAGCATGGAATTTTACAGTGACAATTTGTAAAGAATATACATTTTTCAGTGGTTTGCAATGTTTGGAGGAATCCGCCATTGCTGCTTGCAGTTATATTTATTAGGATTCCTCCGTAAGGAGGAAACCTATTGTTATTGTTAGTTTTATTATTATTATTATTATTCTAGTTCCATGGGAGTCAATGGCAGCCCCTAGAACCCTTGGATAACTTTTTGTGAAATTTGGCACACTCATTAAGGACAGTTCCTTCTATACCTACACCAAGTTTCATGTATCCCATCAGACCACTCTAGCGCCACCAATGGGTCAAAGTTGGACTTGTGTTTACACACGCAACTTTTGAACTGTATGACTGATTTTCAAAAATGAGGTATCATTGGATTCCCTGGATCAAGACGAGTTCAACGCACCCTATGACGTCAATTTCCGGTTATATAGATTTTCCGCTATTTCCGGTTGTATCAAAAACCTTTGAAAGCCTACTCCTCCTACAATTTTTGTCATATCTTCTTCAAAATGACCAGAGATGATCTTCAGACCAAGCCTCACAAAAGTTATCCCATGGCGTTTTGATTTTCTAAACCGTTTGTCCGGCACAGCCAATCAAAATCAGCAAAAAAGTAACCAAACAGGAAGTTGGGTCAAATCTCAGCAAATCTTTGAGATATCAACACTAAACTTGGTATATCGGTGGACGACACTACAACACGTTTACCATGTGCAAAGGCAACTTCATATCTCAAAAAATGATTGATATAAAGCAAATCAAATTTATCGCTAATGCTAAAATAATGCTTTACACATCCGCCGGTCAAAAACTGATACTTTGATTCAATCACAAGTTCATATGAAGACTCTTGAGAATGTTTAGTACACAAATCTGAGGAAAAGTTGACTGTAACATGAAAAGTCGATTTTATGTGAATATTTGAAACATGCATGCTTGGCTAATTGCTAAAGAAATTTTCAATGAAATGTCTCCCCTGCTCTTCAGCGCGCGCGTGCTCCACATTCTCACACACTCAGCCTTTCCCTTGACACACGCGCGGGCTTGGCGAGACGCATACACAACATTTCAGGCAATTGTGGGCTGACCAAGCCCCCACTCATTCCTTGGCTTGAAGTGAAGGCCCTTGTGGATCTTGATGGTAATGCATTTTAGAAAAAGTTCTCAAAATCCTGAAACATTGATAGTATAGGCCAGGAGTAACTACCACACCACAAATGACGCACCATTATCCATAGGTGGCGCTACGGCCAAGCCCCAATTGTTCATTTACAAAGTGATGCCATTCGCATCCCATTTGTCCCAAAATTCTGAAATTCATTAGATATGCCTTATTTCTCATGAGGAACAAAAAAGCCTCAATAACCTATAACGGCCGCCATATTGGATTTTTTTGTACAATAAAGATTTAGGAAACACGTTTTTTCGCTACTTCTCCGACAATTTTTGTCCAATATTCCCCAGAATTGGCAGGTATCATCGTCAGAGCAACCCTCACTGAATTATTCAACAGATTTATGAATTTCAAAACCGTTTGTCCGGTACAGCCAATCAAAATCGTCAACAAAGCAACCAAACAGGAAGTTGGATCAAATCTCAGCAAATCTTTGAAATATCAACACCAAACTTGGTAGGATGACTCGGAACCCTCTTCTGAGGATGTCCAATCAATTTGGTGTCATGTGATCGTGTCATGTGATCGGCGTGGCCGCAGGAACCAAAAATGTGTTTTGGCCAATAACTGTTGATTTGTTTGCCTTTAGTTCATGAAAACTCTTGAGAATGTTTAGTACACAAATCTCAGAAAAAGTTGACTGTAACATGAAAAGTTGAAATTTGGTGAATATTTGAAAAATGCATGCTTGGCTAATTGTTAAGGAAATTTCCAATGAAATGTCTCCCCTGCTCCTCAGCGCGCGCGCTCCACATTCTCACACACTCAGCCTTTCCCTTGACACACGCGCAAGCTTGACGAGACGCATAGACAACATTTCAGGCAATTGTGTGCTGACCAAGCCCCCACTCATTGCTTGGTCTTTAGCAAAGGCCCATGTGGATCTTGATGGTATTGCATTTCCGATTTTGTATGCAATGGTAAAAAGTTCTCAAAATCCTGAAACATTTATAGTATAGGCCAAGAGTAACTACCACACCACAAATGGCCCAATATCACCCATAAGTGACGCTACAGGCCACGCCCTGATACACAAAGATACAAGGCTTTCTGGAATGGGTAGGCTCAACCAAGCCCCCTCCCTTCACTCCTTGGGTTGAAATAAAAGCCCTTGTGGATCTTGATGGTATTGCATTTCATATTTGGTATCCCATTGGTAAGTCTGCGGCATGGAATTTTACAGTGACTATTTGTAAAGAATATACATTTTTCAGTGGTTTGCAATGTTTGGAGGAATCCGCCATTGCTGCTTGCAGTTATATTTAGGATTCCTCCGTAAGGAGGAAACCTATTGTTATTGTTAGTTTTATTATTATTATTATTATTATTATTATTATTATTATTATTCTAGTTCCATGGGAGTCAATGGCAGCCCCTAGAACCCTTGGATAACTTTTTGTTAAATTTGGCACACTCATTAAGGACAGTTCCTTCTATACCTACACCAAGTTTCATGTATCCCATCAGACCACTCTAGCGCCACCAATGGGTCAAAGTTGGACTTGTGTTTACACACGCAACTTTTGAACCGTATGACTGATTTACAAAAATGAGGTACCATTGGATTCCCTGGATGAAGACGAGTTCAACGCACCCTATGACGTCAATTTCCGGTTGTATAGATTTTCCGCTATTTCCGGTTGTATCAAAAACCTTTGAAAGCCTACTCCTCCTACAATTATTGTCATATCTTCTTCAAAATGACCATAGATGATCTTCAGACCAAGCCTCACAAAAGTTATCCCATGGCGTTTTGATTTTCTAAACCGTTTGTCCGGCACAACCAATCAAAATCAGCAAAAAAGTAACCAAACAGGAACTTGGGTCAAATCTCAGCAAATCTTTGAGATATCAACACTAAACTTGGTATATCGGTGGACGACACTACAACATGTTACCATGTGCAAAGGCAACTTCATATCTCAAAAGATGATTGATATAAAGCAAATCGAATTTATCGCTAACGCTAAAATAATGCTTTACACATCCGCCGGTCAAAAACTGATACTTTGATTCAATCACAAGTTCATATGAAGACTCTTGAGAATGTTTAGTACACAAATCTGAGGAAAAGTTGACTGTAACATGAAAAGTCGATTTTATGTGAATATTTGAAACATGCATGCTTGGCTAATTGCTAACGAAATTTTCAATGAAATGTCTCCCCTGCTCTTCAGCGCGCGCGTGCTCCACATTCTCACACACTCAGCCTTTCCCTTGACACACGCGCGGGCTTGGCGAGACGCATACACAACATTTCAGGCAATTGTGGGCTGACCAAGCCCCCACTCATTCCTTGGCTTGAAGTGAAGGCCCTTGTGGATCTTGATGGTAATGCATTTTAGAAAAAGTTCTCAAAATCCTGAAACATTGATAGTATAGGCCAGGAGTAACTACCACACCACAAATGACGCACCATTATCTATAGGTGGCGCTACGGCCAAGCCCCAATTTTCCATTTACAAAGTGATGCCATTCGCATCCCATTTGTCCCAAAATTCTGAAATTCATTAGATATGCCTTATTTCTCATGAGGAACAAAAAAGCCTCAATAACCTATAACGGCCGCCATATTGGATGTTTTTGTACAATAAAGATTTAGGAAACACGTTTTTTTGCTACTTCTCCTACAATTCTTGTCCAATCTTCCCCAGAATTGGCAGGTATCATCGTCAGAGCAACCCTCACTGAATTCTTTAACAGATTTTTGAATTTCAAAACCGTTTGTCCGGTACAGCCAATCAAAATCGTCAACAAAGCAACCAAACAGGAAGTTGGATCAAATCTCAGCAAATCTTTGAAATATCAACACCAAACTTGGTGTGTCACGTGAAAGACACTACTTCATGTTCCCATGTAGGAAGGCAAATTAATATCTTCAAAAATGATTGAAATGAAGGAAATCAAATTTATTTCTAACGCTAAAATAATGCTTTACACATCCGCCAGTCAAAAAACTCTGATTCAATCACAAGTTCATGAAGACTTTTGAGAATGTTTAGTACACAAATCTCAGAAAAAGTTGACTGTAAGATGAAAAGTTGAATTTAGGTGAATATTTGAAAAATGCATGCTTGGCTAATTGTTAAGGAAATTTCCAATGAAATGTCTCCCCTGCTCCTCAGCACGCGCGCTCCACATTCTCACACACTCAGCCTTTCCCTTGACACACGCACAAGCTTGGCGAGACGCATACACAACATTTCAGGCAATTGTGGGCTGACCAAGCCCCACTCATTGCTTGGTCTTTAGCAAAGGACCATGTGGATCTTGATGGTATTGCATTTCCGATTTTGTATGCAATGGTAAAAAGTTCTCAAAATCCTGAAACATTGATAGTATAGGCCAAGAGTAACTACCACACCACAAATGGCCCAATATCACCCATAAGTGACGCTACAGGCCACGCCCTGGTACACAAAGATACAAGGCTTTCTGGAATGGGTAGGCTCACCAATCCCCCTCCCTTCACTCCTTGGCTTGAAATAAAAGCCCTTGTGGATCTTGATGGTATTGCATTTCAGATTTGGTATCCCATTGGTAAGTCTGCAGCATGGATTTTTACAGTGACAATTTGTGAAGAATATAAATTTTTCAGTGGTTTGCAATGTTTGGAGGAATCCGCCATTGCTGCTTGCAGTTATATTTATTATTATTATTCTAGTTCCATGGGAGTCAATGGCAGCCCCTAGAACCCTTGGATAACTTTTTGTTAAATTTGGCACACTCATTAAGGACAGTTCCTTCTATACCTACACCAAGTTTCATGTATCCCATCAGACCACTCTAGCGCCACCAATGGGTCAAAGTTGGACTTGTGTTTACACACGCAACTTTTGAACCGTATGACTGATTTTCAAAAATGAGGTACCATTGGATTCCCTGGATCAAGACGAGTTCAACGCACCCTATGACGTCAATTTCCGGTTATATAGATTTTCCGCTATTTCCGGTTGTATCAAAAACCTTTGAAAGCCTACTCCTCCTACAATTTTTGTCATATCTTCTTCAAAATGACCAGAGATGATCTTCAGACCAAGCCTCACAAAAGTTATCCCATGGCGTTTTGATTTTATAAACCGTTTGTCCGGCACAGCCAATCAAAATCAGCAAAAAAGTAACCAAACAGGAACTTGGGTCAAATCTCAGCAAATCTTTGAGATATCAACACTAAACTTGGTATATCGGTGGACGACACTACAACATGATACCATGTGCAAAGGCAACTTCATATCTCAAAAAATGATTGATATAAAGCAAATCGAATTTATCGCTAACGCTAAAATAATGCTTTACACATCCGCCGGTCAAAAACTGATACTTTGATTCAATCACAAGTTCATATGAAGACTCTTGAGAATGTTTAGTACACAAATCTGAGGAAAAGTTGACTGTAACATGAAAAGTCGATTTTATGTGAATATTTGAAACATGCATGCTTGGCTAATTGCTAACGAAATTTTCAATGAAATGTCTCCCCTGCTCTTCAGCGCGCGCGTGCTCCACATTCTCACACACTCAGCCTTTCCCTTGACACACGCGCGGGCTTGGCGAGACGCACACACAACATTTCAGGCAATTGTGGGCTGACCAAGCCCCCACTCATTCCTTGGCTTGAAGTGAAGGCCCTTGTGGATCTTGATGGTAATGCATTTTAGAAAATGTTCTCAAAATCCTGAAACATTGATAGTAAGTAAGTAAGTAAGTAAGACTTTATTTATATAGCACATTTCATACAAGAATTGTAGCTCAAGGTGCTTTACATAAAATCAATAAAAACAATAATACAAGTGATAAATAATTCAAACAATAATAAAAATCCCAATAAGATCTCTGTTCAAGAGAGAAAACAACTTTAAAAAGTAGGAAAACCCTTTTGAGATAAAATTACTTAAATGCTTCGGTAAAAAGGTAGGTTTTAAGCTGTCTTTTAAAAATGTCTAGAGTGTTAGCTTCCCTAATATTTATGGGTAATTTGTTCCATAGTTTTGGGGCGTAATTGACAAAGGCCGAATCACCAATCTTCTTATGACTGCTTCTGGTGACCTCTAATAGGCCTGCATTTGATGATCGCAGTGTTCTAGCTGGTGTGTAGTTTATAAAGGAGTTAGCAATGTAGCTAGGTCCTTGTCCGTGTAGAGCTTTGTATGTGAGAAAAAGGACCTTAAAGTCAATTCTGAAGGTAACAGGGAGCCAGTGTAAAGTAGCTAGGACAGGACTAATGTGTTTTCTCCTTTTAGTTTTGGTTAATAATCTAGCTGCAGAATTTTGAATGAGCTGTAGTCTTTCAGTGGTTTTCTTGGGAAGACCAGTGAAAAGTGCGTTACAGTAGTCCAGCCGGCTGGATATAAAAGCATGAATTAACTTCTCTGCATCATTTTGGTTTATGAATGGTCGTACCTTTGCTATATTCCTCAGGTGAAAGAAAGCTGTTTTGGTCACTTTATTAATGTGAGAGTTGAAATTCAAATCTGAGTCCAGGATTACGCAGAGACTCGTCACCTCTGGTTTAAGACAGGGGGTTAAGCCTCCAAGATTCTTAATAAGCATCTCTCTTTTGGATTTGGGGCCACATAGTAGGACTTCGGTTTTGTCTTCATTTAATTTAAGAAAGTTATCATTCATCCATTTGTTTATTGCCAACAGGCAGTTTGTAATGGAATTGATGGCCGTTGCATCGTTGGGTTCAGTGGATATATATAGTTGTGTGTCATCCGCATAGCTATGGAAATCTATGTTATGTTCTCTGATTATGTCGCCGAGTGGTAACATATAAAGAGAAAAAAGTAATGGACCTAAGCAGCTTCCTTGAGCAACCCCGTAGCAGTTCTGATGTTTCTTGGACCTATGGTCACCTAAACTAACATAAAACTTCCTTCCTGTGATATATGATTTCAGCCAGTTCAATACACTATCCGTGAACCCAATAAGCTTTTCCAGTCTATTGATTAGGATGTCGTGATCAATTGTATCAAATGCTGCACTGAGATCTAACAGGATAAGGATAGAGACTTTATTTGCATCAGAGTTTAGTCTGAGGTCGCTAATTATTTTGGTGAGAGCAGTTTCAGTACTGTGATATTTCCTGAAACCTGACTGCGAGACTTCCAGGATGTTATTTTCTTCAAGAAAATAATTTAATTGGACTAAAACTATCTTTTCCAGTACTTTACTAATAAATGGGAGGTTTGATATTGGTCTGTAATTTGCAAGTAGACTGTTATCCAATTTGGGTTTCTTTAATAGGGGCTTTACAACAGCTGTTTTGAAGGCATCTGGGAAGACGCCAGTTCTAAGGGATGTGTTTATAATCTCTAGCACCGGACCTGAGACACTATCAAACACTCGCTTAAAGAATGTTGTGGGTATAGGATCAATATCTGAGGTTGTGGAGTTAGATTCGCTGACAATTTTGGAAAGTTCACTAAGTGTGATACAGGTAAATGTGCTCATGGTTATGTTGCAGAATCTACTGATGTCAGTTTCGACCCCACTATTAATAATACTCGCTCTAATCAAAGTTATTTTGTTCTTGAAGAACAAAGCAAGCTCTTCACATTTAACTGCTGAGAATGGAGGTGGGGCAGGGACAGTGTTTAGCAGCTGGTCAATGGTGGAGAAAAGAACTCTGGAATTTCTGGCATTTTCTGTAATAATGTTGGAGAAATATTCTCTCCTTGCTAGACGGATGGTTTTGTTAAAGGTGGTTAGTGTATCTTTGTAGATATTGTAGTGGATAGTGATCTTTGTTTTCCTCCATTTTCTCTCTGCTGCACGGCATTTTCTTTTCGTTTCACTAACATTTTTATTTCTCAGCCATGGGGAGGTTCTGCTTGTGCACTTCTTTTTGGTTTTCAGTGGTGCAACAGAGTCTAACACAGATAATAGTGCATAATTGAGGTTCTCTACCATTTCATTCAGAGAGCAATCATGGTAAGTCGGCTCATGTAGAGCAAATTGTTCAGAAAATGTCATCATAGCTGTATCGTCTAAATATCTTCTATGGACTAAGAATTCTTTTTTGGTTTTTGTTAGGATAATTTCCACATTAAAAAGTATATAATGATGGTCTGAGAGGGGTAGATCAGTTATTGAAATATTATTGATATTTAGTCCAGTTGTTATCACTAGATCTAGTGTGTTTCCGATAGTATAGGCCAGGAGTAACTACCACACCACAAATGACGCACCATTATCCATAGGTGGCGCTACGGCCAAGCCCCAATTTTCCATTTACAAAGTGATGCCATTCGCATCCCATTTGTCCCAAAATTCTGAAATTCATTAGATATGCCTTATTTCTCATGAGGAACAAAAAAGCCTCAATAACCTATAACGGCCGCCATATTGGATTTTTTTGTACAATAAAGATTTAGGAAACACGTTTTTTTGCTACTTCTCCTACAATTTTTGTCCAATCTTCCCCAGAATTGGCAGGTATCATCGTCAGAGCAACCTTCACTGAAATCTTCAACAGATTTTTGAATTTCATAACCGTTTGTCCGGTACAGCCAATCAAAATCGTCAACAAAGCAACCAAACAGGCAGTTGGATCAAATCTCAGCAAATCTTTGAAATATCACCACCAAACTTGGTGTGTCACGTGAAAGACACTACATCATGTTCCCATGTGAGAAGGCAAATTAATATCTTAAAAAATGATTGAAATAAAGGAAATCTAATTTATTTCTATCTAACGCTAAAATAATGCTTTACACTTCCGCCAGTCAAAAAACTCTAATTCAATCACAAGTTCATGAAGACTCTTGCGAATGTTTAGTACACAAATCTCAGAAAAAGTTGACTCTAAGATGAAAAGCTGATTTTTGGTGAATATTTGAAAAATGCATGCTTGGCTAATTATTAAGGAAATTTCCAACTAAATGTCTCCCCTGACCCTCAGCGCGCGCGCTCCACATTCTCACACACTCAGCCTTTCCCTTGACACACGCGCAAGCTTGGCGAGACGCATACACAACATTTCAGGCAATTGTGGGCTGACCAAGCCCCCACTCATTGCTTGGTCTTTAGCAAAGGCCCATGTGGATCTTGGTGGTATTGCATTTCCGATTTTGTATGCAATGGTAAAAAGTTCTCAAAATCCTGAAACATTGATAGTATAGGCCAAGAGTAACTACCACACCACAAATGGCCCAATATCAGCCATAAGTGACGCTACAGGCCACGCCCTGATACACAAAGATACAAGGCTTTCTGGAATGGGTAGGCTCACCAAGCCCCCTCCCTTCACTCCTTGGCTTGAAATAAAAGCCCTTGTGGATCTTGATGGTATTGCATTTCAGATTTGGTATCCCATTGGTAAGTCTGCAGCATGGAATTTTACAGTGACAATTTGTAAAGAATATACATTTTTCAGTGGTTTGCAATGTTTGGAGGAATCCGCCATTGCTGCTTGCAGTTATATTTATTATTATTATTCTAGTTCCATGGGAGTCAATGGCAGCCCCTAGAACCCTTGGATAACTTTTTGTTAAATTTGGCACACTCATTAAGGACAGTTCCTTCTATACCTACACCAAGTTTCATGTATCCCATCAGACCACTCTAGCGCCACCAATGGGTCAAAGTTGGACTTGTGTTTACACACGCAACTTTTGAACCGTATGACTGATTTACAAAAATGAGGTACCATTGGATTCCCTGGATGAAGACGAGTTCAACGCACCCTATGACGTCAATTTCCGGTTGTATAGATTTTCCGCTATTTCCGGTTGTATCAAAAACCTTTGAAAGCCTACTCCTCCTACAATTATTGTCATATCTTCTTCAAAATGACCATAGATGATCTTCAGACCAAGCCTCACAAAAGTTATCCCATGGCGTTTTGATTTTCTAAACCGTTTGTCCGGCACAACCAATCAAAATCAGCAAAAAAGTAACCAAACAGGAACTTGGGTCAAATCTCAGCAAATCTTTGAGATATCAACACTAAACTTGGTATATCGGTGGACGACACTACAACATGTTACCATGTGCAAAGGCAACTTCATATATCAAAAGATGATTGATATAAAGCAAATCGAATTTATCGCTAACGCTAAAATAATGCTTTACACATCCGCCGGTCAAAAACTGATACTTTGATTCAATCACAAGTTCATATGAAGACTCTTGAGAATGTTTAGTACACAAATCTGAGGAAAAGTTGACTGTAACATGAAAAGTCGATTTTATGTGAATATTTGAAACATGCATGCTTGGCTAATTGCTAACGAAATTTTCAATGAAATGTCTCCCCTGCTCTTCAGCGCGCGCGTGCTCCACATTCTCACACACTCAGCCTTTCCCTTGACACACGCGCGGGCTTGGCGAGACGCATACACAACATTTCAGGCAATTGTGGGCTGACCAAGCCCCCACTCATTCCTTGGCTTGAAGTGAAGGCCCTTGTGGATCTTGATGGTAATGCATTTTAGAAAAAGTTCTCAAAATCCTGAAACATTGATAGTATAGGCCAGGAGTAACTACCACACCACAAATGACGCACCATTATCCATAGGTGGCGCTACGGCCAAGCCCCAATTTTCCATTTACAAAGTGATGCCATTCGCATCCCATTTGTCCCAAAATTCTGAAATTCATTAGATATGCCTTATTTCTCATGAGGAACAAAAAAGCCTCAATAACCTATAACGGCCGCCATATTGGATGTTTTTGTACAATAAAGATTTAGGAAACACGTTTTTTTGCTACTTCTCCTACAATTCTTGTCCAATCTTCCCCAGAATTGGCAGGTATCATCGTCAGAGCAACCCTCACTGAATTCTTTAACAGATTTTTGAATTTCAAAACCGTTTGTCCGGTACAGCCAATCAAAATCGTCAACAAAGCAACCAAACAGGAAGTTGGATCAAATCTCAGCAAATCTTTGAAATATCAACACCAAACTTGGTGTGTCACGTGAAAGACACTACGTCATGTTCCCATGTAGGAAGGCAAATTAATATCTTCAAAAATGATTGAAATGAAGGAAATCAAATTTATTTCTAACGCTAAAATAATGCTTTACACATCCGCCAGTCAAAAAACTCTGATTCAATCACAAGTTCATGAAGACTTTTGAGAATGTTTAGTACACAAATCTCAGAAAAAGTTGACTGTAAGATGAAAAGTTGAATTTAGGTGAATATTTGAAAAATGCATGCTTGGCTAATTGTTAAGGAAATTTCCAATGAAATGTCTCCCCTGCTCCTCAGCACGCGCGCTCCACATTCTCACACACTCAGCCTTTCCCTTGACACACGCACAAGCTTGGCGAGACGCATACACAACATTTCAGGCAATTGTGGGCTGACCAAGCCCCACTCATTGCTTGGTCTTTAGCAAAGGACCATGTGGATCTTGATGGTATTGCATTTCCGATTTTGTATGCAATGGTAAAAAGTTCTCAAAATCCTGAAACATTGATAGTATAGGCCAAGAGTAACTACCACACCACAAATGGCCCAATATCACCCATAAGTGACGCTACAGGCCACGCCCTGGTACACAAAGATACAAGGCTTTCTGGAATGGGTAGGCTCACCAAGCCCCCTCCCTTCACTCCTTGGCTTGAAATAAAAGCCCTTGTGGATCTTGATGGTATTGCATTTCAGATTTGGTATCCCATTGGTAAGTCTGCAGCATGGATTTTTACAGTGACAATTTGTGAAGAATATAAATTTTTCAGTGGTTTGCAATGTTTGGAGGAATCCGCCATTGCTGCTTGCAGTTATATTTATTATTATTATTCTAGTTCCATGGGAGTCAATGGCAGCCCCTAGAACCCTTGGATAACTTTTTGTGAAATTTGGCACACTCATTAAGGACAGTTCCTTCTATACCTACACCAAGTTTCATGTATCCCATCAGACCACTCTAGCGCCACCAATGGGTCAAAGTTGGACTTGTGTTTACACACGCAACTTTTGAACTGTATGACTGATTTTCAAAAATGAGGTATCATTGGATTCCCTGGATCAAGACGAGTTCAACGCACCCTATGACGTCAATTTCCGGTTATATAGATTTTCCGCTATTTCCGGTTGTATCAAAAACCTTTGAAAGCCTACTCCTCCTACAATTTTTGTCATATCTTCTTCAAAATGACCAGAGATGATCTTCAGACCAAGCCTCACAAAAGTTATCCCATGGCGTTTTGATTTTCTAAACCGTTTGTCCGGCACAGCCAATCAAAATCAGCAAAAAAGTAACCAAACAGGAAGTTGGGTCAAATCTCAGCAAATCTTTGAGATATCAACACTAAACTTGGTATATCGGTGGACGACACTACAACACGTTTACCATGTGCAAAGGCAACTTCATATCTCAAAAAATGATTGATATAAAGCAAATCGAATTTATCGCTAATGCTAAAATAATGCTTTACACATCCGCCGGTCAAAAACTGATACTTTGATTCAA
This sequence comes from Osmerus mordax, assembly GCF_038355195.1. NCBI lineage: Eukaryota > Metazoa > Chordata > Actinopteri > Osmeriformes > Osmeridae > Osmerus > Osmerus mordax. Next base: position 15,855,482 of record NC_090055.1, read on the forward strand.
TCACAAGTTCATATGAAGACTCTTGAGAATGTTTAGTACACAAATCTGAGGAAAAGTTGACTGTAACATGAAAAGTCGATTTTATGTGAATATTTGAAACATGCATGCTTGGCTAATTGCTAAAGAAATTTTCAATGAAATGTCTCCCCTGCTCTTCAGCGCGCGCGTGCTCCACATTCTCACACACTCAGCCTTTCCCTTGACACACGCGCGGGCTTGGCGAGACGCATACACAACATTTCAGGCAATTGTGGGCTGACCAAGCCCCCACTCATTCCTTGGCTTGAAGTGAAGGCCCTTGTGGATCTTGATGGTAATGCATTTTAGAAAAAGTTCTCAAAATCCTGAAACATTGATAGTATAGGCCAGGAGTAACTACCACACCACAAATGACGCACCATTATCCATAGGTGGCGCTACGGCCAAGCCCCAATTGTTCATTTACAAAGTGATGCCATTCGCATCCCATTTGTCCCAAAATTCTGAAATTCATTAGATATGCCTTATTTCTCATGAGGAACAAAAAAGCCTCAATAACCTATAACGGCCGCCATATTGGATTTTTTTGTACAATAAAGATTTAGGAAACACGTTTTTTCGCTACTTCTCCGACAATTTTTGTCCAATATTCCCCAGAATTGGCAGGTATCATCGTCAGAGCAACCCTCACTGAATTATTCAACAGATTTATGAATTTCAAAACCGTTTGTCCGGTACAGCCAATCAAAATCGTCAACAAAGCAACCAAACAGGAAGTTGGATCAAATCTCAGCAAATCTTTGAAATATCAACACCAAACTTGGTAGGATGACTCGGAACCCTCTTCTGAGGATGTCCAATCAATTTGGTGTCATGTGATCGTGTCATGTGATCGGCGTGGCCGCAGGAACCAAAAATGTGTTTTGGCCAATAACTGTTGATTTGTTTGCCTTTAGTTCATGAAAACTCTTGAGAATGTTTAGTACACAAATCTCAGAAAAAGTTGACTGTAACATGAAAAGTTGAAATTTGGTGAATATTTGAAAAATGCATGCTTGGCTAATTGTTAAGGAAATTTCCAATGAAATGTCTCCCCTGCTCCTCAGCGCGCGCGCTCCACATTCTCACACACTCAGCCTTTCCCTTGACACACGCGCAAGCTTGACGAGACGCATAGACAACATTTCAGGCAATTGTGTGCTGACCAAGCCCCCACTCATTGCTTGGTCTTTAGCAAAGGCCCATGTGGATCTTGATGGTATTGCATTTCCGATTTTGTATGCAATGGTAAAAAGTTCTCAAAATCCTGAAACATTTATAGTATAGGCCAAGAGTAACTACCACACCACAAATGGCCCAATATCACCCATAAGTGACGCTACAGGCCACGCCCTGATACACAAAGATACAAGGCTTTCTGGAATGGGTAGGCTCAACCAAGCCCCCTCCCTTCACTCCTTGGGTTGAAATAAAAGCCCTTGTGGATCTTGATGGTATTGCATTTCATATTTGGTATCCCATTGGTAAGTCTGCGGCATGGAATTTTACAGTGACTATTTGTAAAGAATATACATTTTTCAGTGGTTTGCAATGTTTGGAGGAATCCGCCATTGCTGCTTGCAGTTATATTTATTATTATTATTCTAGTTCCATGGGAGTCAATGGCAGCCCCTAGAACCCTTGGATAACTTTTTGTTAAATTTGGCACACTCATTAAGGACAGTTCCTTCTATACCTACACCAAGTTTCATGTATCCCATCAGACCACTCTAGCGCCACCAATGGGTCAAAGTTGGACTTGTGTTTACACACGCAACTTTTGAACCGTATGACTGATTTTCAAAAATGAGGTACCATTGGATTCCCTGGATCAAGACGAGTTCAACGCACCCTATGACGTCAATTTCCGGTTATATAGATTTTCCGCTATTTCCGGTTGTATCAAAAACCTTTGAAAGCCTACTCCTCCTACAATTTTTGTCATATCTTCTTCAAAATGACCAGAGATGATCTTCAGACCAAGCCTCACAAAAATTATCCCATGGCGTTTTGATTTTATAAACCGTTTGTCCGGCACAGCCAATCAAAATCAGCAAAAAAGTAACCAAACAGGAACTTGGGTCAAATCTCAGCAAATCTTTGAGATATCAACACTAAACTTGGTATATCGGTGGACGACACTACAACATGATACCATGTGCAAAGGCAACTTCATATCTCAAAAAATGATTGATATAAAGCAAATCGAATTTATCGCTAACGCTAAAATAATGCTTTACACATCCGCCGGTCAAAAACTGATACTTTGATTCAATCACAAGTTCATATGAAGACTCTTGAGAATGTTTAGTACACAAATCTGAGGAAAAGTTGACTGTAACATGAAAAGTCGATTTTATGTGAATATTTGAAACATGCATGCTTGGCTAATTGCTAACGAAATTTTCAATGAAATGTCTCCCCTGCTCTTCAGCGCGCGCGTGCTCCACATTCTCACACACTCAGCCTTTCCCTTGACACACGCGCGGGCTTGGCGAGACGCACACACAACATTTCAGGCAATTGTGGGCTGACCAAGCCCCCACTCATTCCTTGGCTTGAAGTGAAGGCCCTTGTGGATCTTGATGGTAATGCATTTTAGAAAATGTTCTCAAAATCCTGAAACATTGATAGTAAGTAAGTAAGTAAGTAAGACTTTATTTATATAGCACATTTCATACAAGAATTGTAGCTCAAGGTGCTTTACATAAAATCAATAAAAACAATAATACAAGTGATAAATAATTCAAACAATAATAAAAATCCCAATAAGATCTCTGTTCAAGAGAGAAAACAACTTTAAAAAGTAGGAAAACCCTTTTGAGATCAAATTACTTAAATGCTTCGGTAAAAAGGTAGGTTTTAAGCTGTCTTTTAAAAATGTCTAGAGTGTTAGCTTCCCTAATATTTATGGGTAATTTGTTCCATAGTTTTGGGGCGTAATTGACAAAGGCCGAATCACCAATCTTCTTATGACTGCTTCTGGTGACCTCTAATAGGCCTGCATTTGATGATCGCAGTGTTCTAGCTGGTGTGTAGTTTATAAAGGAGTTAGCAATGTAGCTAGGTCCTTGTCCGTGTAGAGCTTTGTATGTGAGAAAAAGGACCTTAAAGTCAATTCTGAAGGTAACAGGGAGCCAGTGTAAAGTAGCTAGGACAGGACTAATGTGTTTTCTCCTTTTAGTTTTGGTTAATAATCTAGCTGCAGAATTTTGAATGAGCTGTAGTCTTTCAGTGGTTTTCTTGGGAAGACCAGTGAAAAGTGCGTTACAGTAGTCCAGCCGGCTGGATATAAAAGCATGAATTAACTTCTCTGCATCATTTTGGTTTATGAATGGTCGTACCTTTGCTATATTCCTCAGGTGAAAGAAAGCTGTTTTGGTCACTTTATTAATGTGAGAGTTGAAATTCAAATCTGAGTCCAGGATTACGCAGAGACTCGTCACCTCTGGTTTAAGACAGGGGGTTAAGCCTCCAAGATTCTTAATAAGCATCTCTCTTTTGGATTTGGGGCCACATAGTAGGACTTCGGTTTTGTCTTCATTTAATTTAAGAAAGTTATCATTCATCCATTTGTTTATTGCCAACAGGCAGTTTGTAATGGAATTGATGGCCGTTGCATCGTTGGGTTCAGTGGATATATATAGTTGTGTGTCATCCGCATAGCTATGGAAATCTATGTTATGTTCTCTGATTATGTCGCCGAGTGGTAACATATAAAGAGAAAAAAGTAATGGACCTAAGCAGCTTCCTTGAGCAACCCCGTAGCAGTTCTGATGTTTCTTGGACCTATGGTCACCTAAACTAACATAAAACTTCCTTCCTGTGATATATGATTTCAGCCAGTTCAATACACTATCCGTGAACCCAATAAGCTTTTCCAGTCTATTGATTAGGATGTCGTGATCAATTGTATCAAATGCTGCACTGAGATCTAACAGGATAAGGATAGAGACTTTATTTGCATCAGAGTTTAGTCTGAGGTCGCTAATTATTTTGGTGAGAGCAGTTTCAGTACTGTGATATTTCCTGAAACCTGACTGCGAGACTTCCAGGATGTTATTTTCTTCAAGAAAATAATTTAATTGGACTAAAACTATCTTTTCCAGTACTTTACTAATAAATGGGAGGTTTGATATTGGTCTGTAATTTGCAAGTAGACTGTTATCCAATTTGGGTTTCTTTAATAGGGGCTTTACAACAGCTGTTTTGAAGGCATCTGGGAAGACGCCAGTTCTAAGGGATGTGTTTATAATCTCTAGCACCGGACCTGAGACACTATCAAACACTCGCTTAAAGAATGTTGTGGGTATAGGATCAATATCTGAGGTTGTGGAGTTAGATTCGCTGACAATTTTGGAAAGTTCACTAAGTGTGATACAGGTAAATGTGCTCATGGTTATGTTGCAGAATCTACTGATGTCAGTTTCGACCCCACTATTAATAATACTCGCTCTAATCAAAGTTATTTTGTTCTTGAAGAACAAAGCAAGCTCTTCACATTTAACTGCTGAGGATGGAGGTGGGGCAGGGACAGTGTTTAGCAGCTGGTCAATGGTGGAGAAAAGAACTCTGGAATTTCTGGCATTTTCTGTAATAATGTTGGAGAAATATTCTCTCCTTGCTAGACGGATGGTTTTGTTAAAGGTGGTTAGTGTATCTTTGTAGATATTGTAGTGGATAGTGATCTTTGTTTTCCTCCATTTTCTCTCTGCTGCACGGCATTTTCTTTTCGTTTCACTAACATTTTTATTTCTCAGCAATGGGGAGGTTCTGCTTGTGCACTTCTTTTTGGTTTTCAGTGGTGCAACTGAGTCTAACACAGATAATAGTGCATAATTGAGGTTCTCTACCATTTCATTCAGAGAGCAATCATGGTAAGTCGGCTCATGTAGAGCAAATTGTTCAGAAAATGTCATCATAGCTGTATCGTCTAAATATCTTCTATGGACTAAGAATTCTTTTTTGGTTTTTGTTAGGATAATTTCCACATTAAAAAGTATATAATGATGGTCTGAGAGGGGTAGATCAGTTATTGAAATATTATTGATATTTAGTCCAGTTGTTATCACTAGATCTAGTGTGTTTCCGATAGTATAGGCCAGGAGTAACTACCACACCACAAATGACGCACCATTATCCATAGGTGGCGCTACGGCCAAGCCCCAATTTTCCATTTACAAAGTGATGCCATTCGCATCCCATTTGTCCCAAAATTCTGAAATTCATTAGATATGCCTTATTTCTCATGAGGAACAAAAAAGCCTCAATAACCTATAACGGCCGCCATATTGGATTTTTTTGTACAATAAAGATTTAGGAAACACGTTTTTTTGCTACTTCTCCTACAATTTTTGTCCAATCTTCCCCAGAATTGGCAGGTATCATCGTCAGAGCAACCTTCACTGAAATCTTCAACAGATTTTTGAATTTCATAACCGTTTGTCCGGTACAGCCAATCAAAATCGTCAACAAAGCAACCAAACAGGCAGTTGGATCAAATCTCAGCAAATCTTTGAAATATCACCACCAAACTTGGTGTGTCACGTGAAAGACACTACATCATGTTCCCATGTGAGAAGGCAAATTAATATCTTAAAAAATGATTGAAATAAAGGAAATCTAATTTATTTCTATCTAACGCTAAAATAATGCTTTACACTTCCGCCAGTCAAAAAACTCTAATTCAATCACAAGTTCATGAAGACTCTTGCGAATGTTTAGTACACAAATCTCAGAAAAAGTTGACTCTAAGATGAAAAGCTGATTTTTGGTGAATATTTGAAAAATGCATGCTTGGCTAATTATTAAGGAAATTTCCAACTAAATGTCTCCCCTGACCCTCAGCGCGCGCGCTCCACATTCTCACACACTCAGCCTTTCCCTTGACACACGCGCAAGCTTGGCGAGACGCATACACAACATTTCAGGCAATTGTGGGCTGACCAAGCCCCCACTCATTGCTTGGTCTTTAGCAAAGGCCCATGTGGATCTTGGTGGTATTGCATTTCCGATTTTGTATGCAATGGTAAAAAGTTCTCAAAATCCTGAAACATTGATAGTATAGGCCAAGAGTAACTACCACACCACAAATGGCCCAATATCAGCCATAAGTGACGCTACAGGCCACGCCCTGATACACAAAGATACAAGGCTTTCTGGAATGGGTAGGCTCACCAAGCCCCCTCCCTTCACTCCTTGGCTTGAAATAAAAGCCCTTGTGGATCTTGATGGTATTGCATTTCAGATTTGGTATCCCATTGGTAAGTCTGCAGCATGGAATTTTACAGTGACAATTTGTAAAGAATATACATTTTTCAGTGGTTTGCAATGTTTGGAGGAATCCGCCATTGCTGCTTGCAGTTATATTTATTATTATTATTCTAGTTCCATGGGAGTCAATGGCAGCCCCTAGAACCCTTGGATAACTTTTTGTTAAATTTGGCACACTCATTAAGGACAGTTCCTTCTATACCTACACCAAGTTTCATGTATCCCATCAGACCACTCTAGCGCCACCAATGGGTCAAAGTTGGACTTGTGTTTACACACGCAACTTTTGAACCGTATGACTGATTTACAAAAATGAGGTACCATTGGATTCCCTGGATGAAGACGAGTTCAACGCACCCTATGACGTCAATTTCCGGTTGTATAGATTTTCCGCTATTTCCGGTTGTATCAAAAACCTTTGAAAGCCTACTCCTCCTACAATTATTGTCATATCTTCTTCAAAATGACCATAGATGATCTTCAGACCAAGCCTCACAAAAGTTATCCCATGGCGTTTTGATTTTCTAAACCGTTTGTCCGGCACAACCAATCAAAATCAGCAAAAAAGTAACCAAACAGGAACTTGGGTCAAATCTCAGCAAATCTTTGAGATATCAACACTAAACTTGGTATATCGGTGGACGACACTACAACATGTTACCATGTGCAAAGGCAACTTCATATATCAAAAGATGATTGATATAAAGCAAATCGAATTTATCGCTAACGCTAAAATAATGCTTTACACATCCGCCGGTCAAAAACTGATACTTTGATTCAATCACAAGTTCATATGAAGACTCTTGAGAATGTTTAGTACACAAATCTGAGGAAAAGTTGACTGTAACATGAAAAGTCGATTTTATGTGAATATTTGAAACATGCATGCTTGGCTAATTGCTAACGAAATTTTCAATGAAATGTCTCCCCTGCTCTTCAGCGCGCGCGTGCTCCACATTCTCACACACTCAGCCTTTCCCTTGACACACGCGCGGGCTTGGCGAGACGCATACACAACATTTCAGGCAATTGTGGGCTGACCAAGCCCCCACTCATTCCTTGGCTTGAAGTGAAGGCCCTTGTGGATCTTGATGGTAATGCATTTTAGAAAAAGTTCTCAAAATCCTGAAACATTGATAGTATAGGCCAGGAGTAACTACCACACCACAAATGACGCACCATTATCCATAGGTGGCGCTACGGCCAAGCCCCAATTTTCCATTTACAAAGTGATGCCATTCGCATCCCATTTGTCCCAAAATTCTGAAATTCATTAGATATGCCTTATTTCTCATGAGGAACAAAAAAGCCTCAATAACCTATAACGGCCGCCATATTGGATGTTTTTGTACAATAAAGATTTAGGAAACACGTTTTTTTGCTACTTCTCCTACAATTCTTGTCCAATCTTCCCCAGAATTGGCAGGTATCATCGTCAGAGCAACCCTCACTGAATTCTTTAACAGATTTTTGAATTTCAAAACCGTTTGTCCGGTACAGCCAATCAAAATCGTCAACAAAGCAACCAAACAGGAAGTTGGATCAAATCTCAGCAAATCTTTGAAATATCAACACCAAACTTGGTGTGTCACGTGAAAGACACTACGTCATGTTCCCATGTAGGAAGGCAAATTAATATCTTCAAAAATGATTGAAATGAAGGAAATCAAATTTATTTCTAACGCTAAAATAATGCTTTACACATCCGCCAGTCAAAAAACTCTGATTCAATCACAAGTTCATGAAGACTTTTGAGAATGTTTAGTACACAAATCTCAGAAAAAGTTGACTGTAAGATGAAAAGTTGAATTTAGGTGAATATTTGAAAAATGCATGCTTGGCTAATTGTTAAGGAAATTTCCAATGAAATGTCTCCCCTGCTCCTCAGCACGCGCGCTCCACATTCTCACACACTCAGCCTTTCCCTTGACACACGCACAAGCTTGGCGAGACGCATACACAACATTTCAGGCAATTGTGGGCTGACCAAGCCCCACTCATTGCTTGGTCTTTAGCAAAGGACCATGTGGATCTTGATGGTATTGCATTTCCGATTTTGTATGCAATGGTAAAAAGTTCTCAAAATCCTGAAACATTGATAGTATAGGCCAAGAGTAACTACCACACCACAAATGGCCCAATATCACCCATAAGTGACGCTACAGGCCACGCCCTGGTACACAAAGATACAAGGCTTTCTGGAATGGGTAGGCTCACCAAGCCCCCTCCCTTCACTCCTTGGCTTGAAATAAAAGCCCTTGTGGATCTTGATGGTATTGCATTTCAGATTTGGTATCCCATTGGTAAGTCTGCAGCATGGATTTTTACAGTGACAATTTGTGAAGAATATAAATTTTTCAGTGGTTTGCAATGTTTGGAGGAATCCGCCATTGCTGCTTGCAGTTATATTTATTATTATTATTCTAGTTCCATGGGAGTCAATGGCAGCCCCTAGAACCCTTGGATAACTTTTTGTGAAATTTGGCACACTCATTAAGGACAGTTCCTTCTATACCTACACCAAGTTTCATGTATCCCATCAGACCACTCTAGCGCCACCAATGGGTCAAAGTTGGACTTGTGTTTACACACGCAACTTTTGAACTGTATGACTGATTTTCAAAAATGAGGTATCATTGGATTCCCTGGATCAAGACGAGTTCAACGCACCCTATGACGTCAATTTCCGGTTATATAGATTTTCCGCTATTTCCGGTTGTATCAAAAACCTTTGAAAGCCTACTCCTCCTACAATTTTTGTCATATCTTCTTCAAAATGACCAGAGATGATCTTCAGACCAAGCCTCACAAAAGTTATCCCATGGCGTTTTGATTTTCTAAACCGTTTGTCCGGCACAGCCAATCAAAATCAGCAAAAAAGTAACCAAACAGGAAGTTGGGTCAAATCTCAGCAAATCTTTGAGATATCAACACTAAACTTGGTATATCGGTGGACGACACTACAACACGTTTACCATGTGCAAAGGCAACTTCATATCTCAAAAAATGATTGATATAAAGCAAATCGAATTTATCGCTAATGCTAAAATAATGCTTTACACATCCGCCGGTCAAAAACTGATACTTTGATTCAATCACAAGTTCATATGAAGACTCTTGAGAATGTTTAGTACACAAATCTGAGGAAAAGTTGACTGTAACATGAAAAGTCGATTTTATGTGAATATTTGAAACATGCATGCTTGGCTAATTGCTAAAGAAATTTTCAATGAAATGTCTCCCCTGCTCTTCAGCGCGCGCGTGCTCCACATTCTCACACACTCAGCCTTTCCCTTGACACACGCGCGGGCTTGGCGAGACGCATACACAACATTTCAGGCAATTGTGGGCTGACCAAGCCCCCACTCATTCCTTGGCTTGAAGTGAAGGCCCTTGTGGATCTTGATGGTAATGCATTTTAGAAAAAGTTCTCAAAATCCTGAAACATTGATAGTATAGGCCAGGAGTAACTACCACACCACAAATGACGCACCATTATCCATAGGTGGCGCTACGGCCAAGCCCCAATTGTTCATTTACAAAGTGATGCCATTCGCATCCCATTTGTCCCAAAATTCTGAAATTCATTAGATATGCCTTATTTCTCATGAGGAACAAAAAAGCCTCAATAACCTATAACGGCCGCCATATTGGATTTTTTTGTACAATAAAGATTTAGGAAACACGTTTTTTCGCTACTTCTCCGACAATTTTTGTCCAATATTCCCCAGAATTGGCAGGTATCATCGTCAGAGCAACCCTCACTGAATTATTCAACAGATTTATGAATTTCAAAACCGTTTGTCCGGTACAGCCAATCAAAATCGTCAACAAAGCAACCAAACAGGAAGTTGGATCAAATCTCAGCAAATCTTTGAAATATCAACACCAAACTTGGTAGGATGACTCGGAACCCTCTTCTGAGGATGTCCAATCAATTTGGTGTCATGTGATCGTGTCATGTGATCGGCGTGGCCGCAGGAACCAAAAATGTGTTTTGGCCAATAACTGTTGATTTGTTTGCCTTTAGTTCATGAAAACTCTTGAGAATGTTTAGTACACAAATCTCAGAAAAAGTTGACTGTAACATGAAAAGTTGAAATTTGGTGAATATTTGAAAAATGCATGCTTGGCTAATTGTTAAGGAAATTTCCAATGAAATGTCTCCCCTGCTCCTCAGCGCGCGCGCTCCACATTCTCACACACTCAGCCTTTCCCTTGACACACGCGCAAGCTTGACGAGACGCATAGACAACATTTCAGGCAATTGTGTGCTGACCAAGCCCCCACTCATTGCTTGGTCTTTAGCAAAGGCCCATGTGGATCTTGATGGTATTGCATTTCCGATTTTGTATGCAATGGTAAAAAGTTCTCAAAATCCTGAAACATTTATAGTATAGGCCAAGAGTAACTACCACACCACAAATGGCCCAATATCACCCATAAGTGACGCTACAGGCCACGCCCTGATACACAAAGATACAAGGCTTTCTGGAATGGGTAGGCTCAACCAAGCCCCCTCCCTTCACTCCTTGGGTTGAAATAAAAGCCCTTGTGGATCTTGATGGTATTGCATTTCATATTTGGTATCCCATTGGTAAGTCTGCGGCATGGAATTTTACAGTGACTATTTGTAAAGAATATACATTTTTCAGTGGTTTGCAATGTTTGGAGGAATCCGCCATTGCTGCTTGCAGTTATATTTATTATTATTATTCTAGTTCCATGGGAGTCAATGGCAGCCCCTAGAACCCTTGGATAACTTTTTGTTAAATTTGGCACACTCATTAAGGACAGTTCCTTCTATACCTACACCAAGTTTCATGTATCCCATCAGACCACTCTAGCGCCACCAATGGGTCAAAGTTGGACTTGTGTTTACACACGCAACTTTTGAACCGTATGACTGATTTTCAAAAATGAGGTACCATTGGATTCCCTGGATCAAGACGAGTTCAACGCACCCTATGACGTCAATTTCCGGTTATATAGATTTTCCGCTATTTCCGGTTGTATCAAAAACCTTTGAAAGCCTACTCCTCCTACAATTTTTGTCATATCTTCTTCAAAATGACCAGAGATGATCTTCAGACCAAGCCTCACAAAAATTATCCCATGGCGTTTTGATTTTATAAACCGTTTGTCCGGCACAGCCAATCAAAATCAGCAAAAAAGTAACCAAACAGGAACTTGGGTCAAATCTCAGCAAATCTTTGAGATATCAACACTAAACTTGGTATATCGGTGGACGACACTACAACATGATACCATGTGCAAAGGCAACTTCATATCTCAAAAAATGATTGATATAAAGCAAATCGAATTTATCGCTAACGCTAAAATAATGCTTTACACATCCGCCGGTCAAAAACTGATACTTTGATTCAATCACAAGTTCATATGAAGACTCTTGAGAATGTTTAGTACACAAATCTGAGGAAAAGTTGACTGTAACATGAAAAGTCGATTTTATGTGAATATTTGAAACATGCATGCTTGGCTAATTGCTAACGAAATTTTCAATGAAATGTCTCCCCTGCTCTTCAGCGCGCGCGTGCTCCACATTCTCACACACTCAGCCTTTCCCTTGACACACGCGCGGGCTTGGCGAGACGCACACACAACATTTCAGGCAATTGTGGGCTGACCAAGCCCCCACTCATTCCTTGGCTTGAAGTGAAGGCCCTTGTGGATCTTGATGGTAATGCATTTTAGAAAATGTTCTCAAAATCCTGAAACATTGATAGTAAGTAAGTAAGTAAGTAAGACTTTATTTATATAGCACATTTCATACAAGAATTGTAGCTCAAGGTGCTTTACATAAAATCAATAAAAACAATAATACAAGTGATAAATAATTCAAACAATAATAAAAATCCCAATAAGATCTCTGTTCAAGAGAGAAAACAACTTTAAAAAGTAGGAAAACCCTTTTGAGATCAAATTACTTAAATGCTTCGGTAAAAAGGTAGGTTTTAAGCTGTCTTTTAAAAATGTCTAGAGTGTTAGCTTCCCTAATATTTATGGGTAATTTGTTCCATAGTTTTGGGGCGTAATTGACAAAGGCCGAATCACCAATCTTCTTATGACTGCTTCTGGTGACCTCTAATAGGCCTGCATTTGATGATCGCAGTGTTCTAGCTGGTGTGTAGTTTATAAAGGAGTTAGCAATGTAGCTAGGTCCTTGTCCGTGTAGAGCTTTGTATGTGAGAAAAAGGACCTTAAAGTCAATTCTGAAGGTAACAGGGAGCCAGTGTAAAGTAGCTAGGACAGGACTAATGTGTTTTCTCCTTTTAGTTTTGGTTAATAATCTAGCTGCAGAATTTTGAATGAGCTGTAGTCTTTCAGTGGTTTTCTTGGGAAGACCAGTGAAAAGTGCGTTACAGTAGTCCAGCCGGCTGGATATAAAAGCATGAATTAACTTCTCTGCATCATTTTGGTTTATGAATGGTCGTACCTTTGCTATATTCCTCAGGTGAAAGAAAGCTGTTTTGGTCACTTTATTAATGTGAGAGTTGAAATTCAAATCTGAGTCCAGGATTACGCAGAGACTCGTCACCTCTGGTTTAAGACAGGGGGTTAAGCCTCCAAGATTCTTAATAAGCATCTCTCTTTTGGATTTGGGGCCACATAGTAGGACTTCGGTTTTGTCTTCATTTAATTTAAGAAAGTTATCATTCATCCATTTGTTTATTGCCAACAGGCAGTTTGTAATGGAATTGATGGCCGTTGCATCGTTGGGTTCAGTGGATATATATAGTTGTGTGTCATCCGCATAGCTATGGAAATCTATGTTATGTTCTCTGATTATGTCGCCGAGTGGTAACATATAAAGAGAAAAAAGTAATGGACCTAAGCAGCTTCCTTGAGCAACCCCGTAGCAGTTCTGATGTTTCTTGGACCTATGGTCACCTAAACTAACATAAAACTTCCTTCCTGTGATATATGATTTCAGCCAGTTCAATACACTATCCGTGAACCCAATAAGCTTTTCCAGTCTATTGATTAGGATGTCGTGATCAATTGTATCAAATGCTGCACTGAGATCTAACAGGATAAGGATAGAGACTTTATTTGCATCAGAGTTTAGTCTGAGGTCGCTAATTATTTTGGTGAGAGCAGTTTCAGTACTGTGATATTTCCTGAAACCTGACTGCGAGACTTCCAGGATGTTATTTTCTTCAAGAAAATAATTTAATTGGACTAAAACTATCTTTTCCAGTACTTTACTAATAAATGGGAGGTTTGATATTGGTCTGTAATTTGCAAGTAGACTGTTATCCAATTTGGGTTTCTTTAATAGGGGCTTTACAACAGCTGTTTTGAAGGCATCTGGGAAGACGCCAGTTCTAAGGGATGTGTTTATAATCTCTAGCACCGGACCTGAGACACTATCAAACACTCGCTTAAAGAATGTTGTGGGTATAGGATCAATATCTGAGGTTGTGGAGTTAGATTCGCTGACAATTTTGGAAAGTTCACTAAGTGTGATACAGGTAAATGTGCTCATGGTTATGTTGCAGAATCTACTGATGTCAGTTTCGACCCCACTATTAATAATACTCGCTCTAATCAAAGTTATTTTGTTCTTGAAGAACAAAGCAAGCTCTTCACATTTAACTGCTGAGGATGGAGGTGGGGCAGGGACAGTGTTTAGCAGCTGGTCAATGGTGGAGAAAAGAACTCTGGAATTTCTGGCATTTTCTGTAATAATGTTGGAGAAATATTCTCTCCTTGCTAGACGGATGGTTTTGTTAAAGGTGGTTAGTGTATCTTTGTAGATATTGTAGTGGATAGTGATCTTTGTTTTCCTCCATTTTCTCTCTGCTGCACGGCATTTTCTTTTCGTTTCACTAACATTTTTATTTCTCAGCAATGGGGAGGTTCTGCTTGTGCACTTCTTTTTGGTTTTCAGTGGTGCAACTGAGTCTAACACAGATAATAGTGCATAATTGAGGTTCTCTACCATTTCATTCAGAGAGCAATCATGGTAAGTCGGCTCATGTAGAGCAAATTGTTCAGAAAATGTCATCATAGCTGTATCGTCTAAATATCTTCTATGGACTAAGAATTCTTTTTTGGTTTTTGTTAGGATAATTTCCACATTAAAAAGTATATAATGATGGTCTGAGAGGGGTAGATCAGTTATTGAAATATTATTGATATTTAGTCCAGTTGTTATCACTAGATCTAGTGTGTTTCCGATAGTATAGGCCAGGAGTAACTACCACACCACAAATGACGCACCATTATCCATAGGTGGCGCTACGGCCAAGCCCCAATTTTCCATTTACAAAGTGATGCCATTCGCATCCCATTTGTCCCAAAATTCTGAAATTCATTAGATATGCCTTATTTCTCATGAGGAACAAAAAAGCCTCAATAACCTATAACGGCCGCCATATTGGATTTTTTTGTACAATAAAGATTTAGGAAACACGTTTTTTTGCTACTTCTCCTACAATTTTTGTCCAATCTTCCCCAGAATTGGCAGGTATCATCGTCAGAGCAACCTTCACTGAAATCTTCAACAGATTTTTGAATTTCATAACCGTTTGTCCGGTACAAAATCGTCAACAAAGCAACCAAACAGGCAGTTGGATCAAATCTCAGCAAATCTTTGAAATATCACCACCAAACTTGGTGTGTCACGTGAAAGACACTACATCATGTTCCCATGTGAGAAGGCAAATTAATATCTTAAAAAATGATTGAAATAAAGGAAATCTAATTTATTTCTATCTAACGCTAAAATAATGCTTTACACTTCCGCCAGTCAAAAAACTCTAATTCAATCACAAGTTCATGAAGACTCTTGCGAATGTTTAGTACACAAATCTCAGAAAAAGTTGACTCTAAGATGAAAAGCTGATTTTTGGTGAATATTTGAAAAATGCATGCTTGGCTAATTATTAAGGAAATTTCCAACTAAATGTCTCCCCTGACCCTCAGCGCGCGCGCTCCACATTCTCACACACTCAGCCTTTCCCTTGACACACGCGCAAGCTTGGCGAGACGCATACACAACATTTCAGGCAATTGTGGGCTGACCAAGCCCCCACTCATTGCTTGGTCTTTAGCAAAGGCCCATGTGGATCTTGGTGGTATTGCATTTCCGATTTTGTATGCAATGGTAAAAAGTTCTCAAAATCCTGAAACATTGATAGTATAGGCCAAGAGTAACTACCACACCACAAATGGCCCAATATCAGCCATAAGTGACGCTACAGGCCACGCCCTGATACACAAAGATACAAGGCTTTCTGGAATGGGTAGGCTCACCAAGCCCCCTCCCTTCACTCCTTGGCTTGAAATAAAAGCCCTTGTGGATCTTGATGGTATTGCATTTCAGATTTGGTATCCCATTGGTAAGTCTGCAGCATGGAATTTTACAGTGACAATTTGTAAAGAATATACATTTTTCAGTGGTTTGCAATGTTTGGAGGAATCCGCCATTGCTGCTTGCAGTTATATTTATTATTATTATTCTAGTTCCATGGGAGTCAATGGCAGCCCCTAGAACCCTTGGACAACTTTTTGTTAAATTTGGCACACTCATTAAGGACAGTTCCTTCTATACCTACACCAAGTTTCATGTATCCCATCAGACCACTCTAGCGCCACCAATGGGTCAAAGTTGGACTTGTGTTTACACACGCAACTTTTGAACCGTATGACTGATTTTCAAAAATGAGGTACCATTGGATTCCCTGGATCAAGACCAGTTCAACGCACCCTATGGCGTCAATTTCCGGTTATATAGATCTTCCGCTATTTCCGGTTGTATCAAAAACCTTTGAAAGCCTACTCCTCCTACAATTTTTGTCATATCTTCTTCAAAATGACCAGAGATGAGCATCAGACCAAGCCTCACAAAAGTTATCCCATGGCGTTTTGATTTTATAAACCGTTTGTCCGGCACAGCCAATCAAAATCAGCAATAAAAGAAACCAAACAGGAACTTGGGTCAAATCTCAGCAAATCTTTGAGATATCAACACTAAACTTGGTATATCGGTGGACGACACTACAACATGTTACCATATGCAAAGGCTATTTCATATCTCCAAAAATGGTTGATATAAAGCAAATCGAATTTATCGCTAACGCTAAAATAATGCTTTACACATCCGCCAGTAAAAAACCGATACTCTGATTCAATCACAAGTTCATATGAAGACTATTCATATTTGAAACATGCATGCTTGGCTAATTTCTAACGAAATTTTCAATGTAATGTCTCCCTCTGCTCCTCAGCGCGCGCGCTCCACATTCTCACACACTCAGCCTTTCCCTTGACACACGCGCGGGCTTGGCGAGACGCATACACAACAAGATTTAGGAAACACGTTTTTTTGCTACTTCTCCTACAATTTTTGTCCAATCTTCCCCAGAATTTTTGAATTTCAAAACCGTTTGTCCGGTACAGCCAATCAAAATCGTCAACAAAGCAACCAAACAGGAAGTTGGATCAAATCTCAGCAAATCTTTGAAATATCACCACCAAACTTGGTGTGTCACGTGAAAGACACTACATCATGTTCCCATGTGAGAAGGCAAATTAATATCTTAAAAAATGATTGAAATAAAGGAAATCTAATTTGTTTATATCTAACGCTAAAATAATGCTTTACACATCCGCCAGTCAAAAAACTCTGATTCAATCACATGTTCATAAAGACTCTTGAGAATGTTTAGTACACAAATCTCAGAAAAAGTTGACTGTAACATGAAAAGTAGAATTTTGGGGAATATTTGAAAAATGCATGCTTGGCTAATTGTTAAGGACATTTCCAATGAAATGTCTCCCCTGACCCTCAGCGCGCGCGCTCCACATTCTCACACACTCAGCCTTTCCCTTGACACACGCGCAAGCTTGGCGAGACGCATACACAACATTTCAGGCAATTGTGGGCTGACCAAGCCCCCACTCATTGCTTGGTCTTTAGCAAAGGCCCATGTGGATCTTGGTGGTATTGCATTTCCGATTTTGTATGCAATGGTAAAAAGTTCTCAAAATCCTGAAAGATTGATAGTATAGGCCAAGAGTAACTACCACACCACAAATGGCCCAATATCACCCATAAGTGACGCTACAGGCCACGCCCTGATACACAAAGATACAAGGCTTTCTGGAATGGGTAGGCTCACCAAGCCCCCTCCCTTCACTCCTTGGCTTGAAATAAAAGCCCTTGTGGATCTTGATGGTATTGCATTTCAGATTTGGTATCCCATTGGTAAGTCTACAGCATGGATGTTTCTATACAGTGACAATTTGTGAAGAATATACATTTTTCAATGGTTCGCAATGTTTTGGAGGAATCCGCCATTGCTGCCTGCAGCTATATTTATTATTATTATTCTAGTTCCATGGGAGTCAATGGCAGCCCCTAGAACCCTTGGATAACTTTTTGTTAAATTTGGCACACTCATTAAGGACAGTTCCTTCTATACCTACACCAAGTTTCATGTATCCCATCAGACCACTCTAGCGCCACCAATGGGTCAAAGTTGGACTTGTGTTTACACACGCAACTTTTGAACCGTATGACTGATTTACAAAAATGAGGTACCATTGGATTCCCTGGATGAAGACGAGTTCAACGCACCCTATGACGTCAATTTCCGGTTGTATAGATTTTCCGCTATTTCCGGTTGTATCAAAAACCTTTGAAAGCCTACTCCTCCTACAATTATTGTCATATCTTCTTCAAAATGACCATAGATGATCTTCAGACCAAGCCTCACAAAAGTTATCCCATGGCGTTTTGATTTTCTAAACCGTTTGTCCGGCACAACCAATCAAAATCAGCAAAAAAGTAACCAAACAGGAACTTGGGTCAAATCTCAGCAAATCTTTGAGATATCAACACTAAACTTGGTATATCGGTGGACGACACTACAACATGTTACCATGTGCAAAGGCAACTTCATATCTCAAAAGATGATTGATATAAAGCAAATCGAATTTATCGCTAACGCTAAAATAATGCTTTACACATCCGCCGGTCAAAAACTGATACTTTGATTCAATCACAAGTTCATATGAAGACTCTTGAGAATGTTTAGTACACAAATCTGAGGAAAAGTTGACTGTAACATGAAAAGTCGATTTTATGTGAATATTTGAAACATGCATGCTTGGCTAATTGCTAACGAAATTTTCAATGAAATGTCTCCCCTGCTCTTCAGCGCGCGCGTGCTCCACATTCTCACACACTCAGCCTTTCCCTTGACACACGCGCGGGCTTGGCGAGACGCATACACAACATTTCAGGCAATTGTGGGCTGACCAAGCCCCCACTCATTCCTTGGCTTGAAGTGAAGGCCCTTGTGGATCTTGATGGTAATGCATTTTAGAAAAAGTTCTCAAAATCCTGAAACATTGATAGTATAGGCCAGGAGTAACTACCACACCACAAATGACGCACCATTATCCATAGGTGGCGCTACGGCCAAGCCCCAATTTTCCATTTACAAAGTGATGCCATTCGCATCCCATTTGTCCCAAAATTCTGAAATTCATTAGATATGCCTTATTTCTCATGAGGAACAAAAAAGCCTCAATAACCTATAACGGCCGCCATATTGGATGTTTTTGTACAATAAAGATTTAGGAAACACGTTTTTTTGCTACTTCTCCTACAATTCTTGTCCAATCTTCCCCAGAATTGGCAGGTATCATCGTCAGAGCAACCCTCACTGAATTCTTTAACAGATTTTTGAATTTCAAAACCGTTTGTCCGGTACAGCCAATCAAAATCGTCAACAAAGCAACCAAACAGGAAGTTGGATCAAATCTCAGCAAATCTTTGAAATATCAACACCAAACTTGGTGTGTCACGTGAAAGACACTACGTCATGTTCCCATGTAGGAAGGCAAATTAATATCTTCAAAAATGATTGAAATGAAGGAAATCAAATTTATTTCTAACGCTAAAATAATGCTTTACACATCCGCCAGTCAAAAAACTCTGATTCAATCACAAGTTCATGAAGACTTTTGAGAATGTTTAGTACACAAATCTCAGAAAAAGTTGACTGTAAGATGAAAAGTTGAATTTAGGTGAATATTTGAAAAATGCATGCTTGGCTAATTGTTAAGGAAATTTCCAATGAAATGTCTCCCCTGCTCCTCAGCACGCGCGCTCCACATTCTCACACACTCAGCCTTTCCCTTGACACACGCACAAGCTTGGCGAGACGCATACACAACATTTCAGGCAATTGTGGGCTGACCAAGCCCCACTCATTGCTTGGTCTTTAGCAAAGGACCATGTGGATCTTGATGGTATTGCATTTCCGATTTTGTATGCAATGGTAAAAAGTTCTCAAAATCCTGAAACATTGATAGTATAGGCCAAGAGTAACTACCACACCACAAATGGCCCAATATCACCCATAAGTGACGCTACAGGCCACGCCCTGGTACACAAAGATACAAGGCTTTCTGGAATGGGTAGGCTCACCAAGCCCCCTCCCTTCACTCCTTGGCTTGAAATAAAAGCCCTTGTGGATCTTGATGGTATTGCATTTCAGATTTGGTATCCCATTGGTAAGTCTGCAGCATGGATTTTTACAGTGACAATTTGTGAAGAATATAAATTTTTCAGTGGTTTGCAATGTTTGGAGGAATCCGCCATTGCTGCTTGCAGTTATATTTATTATTATTATTCTAGTTCCATGGGAGTCAATGGCAGCCCCTAGAACCCTTGGATAACTTTTTGTTAAATTTGGCACACTCATTAAGGACAGTTCCTTCTATACCTACACCAAGTTTCATGTATCCCATCAGACCACTCTAGCGCCACCAATGGGTCAAAGTTGGACTTGTGTTTACACACGCAACTTTTGAACCGTATGACTGGTTTTCGAAAATGAGGTACCATTGGATTCCCTGGATCAAGACGAGTTCAACGCACCCTATGACGTCAATATCCGGTTATATAGATTTTCCGCTATTTCCGGTTGTATCAAAAACCTTTGAAAGCCTACTCCTCCTACAATTTTTGTCATATCTTCTTCAAAATGACCAGAGATGATCTTCAGACCAAGCCTCACAAAAGTTATCCCATGGCGTTTTGATTTTATAAACCGTTTGTCCGGCACAGCCAATCAAAATCAGCAAAAAAGTAACCAAACAGGAACTTGGGTCAAATCTCAGCAAATCTTTGAGATATCAACACTAAACTTGGTATATCGGTGGACGACACTACAACATGATACCATGTGCAAAGGCAACTTCATATCTCAAAAAATGATTGATATAAAGCAAATCGAATTTATCGCTAACGCTAAAATAATGCTTTACACATCCGCCGGTCAAAAACTGATACTTTGATTCAATCACAAGTTCATATGAAGACTCTTGAGAATGTTTAGTACACAAATCTGAGGAAAAGTTGACTGTAACATGAAAAGTCGATTTTATGTGAATATTTGAAACATGCATGCTTGGCTAATTGCTAACGAAATTTTCAATGAAATGTCTCCCCTGCTCTTCAGCGCGCGCGTGCTCCACATTCTCACACACTCAGCCTTTCCCTTGACACACGCGCGGGCTTGGCGAGACGCACACACAACATTTCACGCAATTGTGGGCTGACCAAGCCCCCACTCATTCCTTGGCTTGAAGTGAAGGCCCTTGTGGATCTTGATGGTAATGCATTTTAGAAAATGTTCTCAAAATCCTGAAACATTGATAGTAAGTAAGTAAGTAAGTAAGACTTTATTTATATAGCACATTTCATACAAGAATTGTAGCTCAAGGTGCTTTACATAAAATCAGGGGGGGGGGAGTCAGGTGGCTGAGCGGTGAGGGAATCGGGCTAGTAATCCGAAGGTTGCCAGTTCGATTCCCGGTCATGCTAACTGACGTTGTGTCCTTGGGCAAGGCACTTCACCCTACTTGCCTCGGGGGAATGTCCCTGTACTTACTGTAAGTCGCTCTGGATAAGAGCGTCTGCTAAATGACTAAATGTAAATGTAATGTAAAATCAATAAAAACAATAATACAAGTGATAAATAATTCAAACAATAATAAAAATCCCAATAAGATCTCTGTTCAAGAGAGAAAACAACTTTAAAAAGTAGGAAAACCCTTTTGAGATCAAATTACTTAAATGCTTCGGTAAAAAGGTAGGTTTTAAGCTGTCTTTTAAAAATGTCTAGAGTGTTAGCTTCCCTAATATTTATGGGTAATTTGTTCCATAGTTTTGGGGCGTAATTGACAAAGGCCGAATCACCAATCTTCTTATGACTGCTTCTGGTGACCTCTAATAGGCCTGCATTTGATGATCGCAGTGTTCTAGCTGGTGTGTAGTTTATAAAGGAGTTAGCAATGTAGCTAGGTCCTTGTCCGTGTAGAGCTTTGTATGTGAGAAAAAGGACCTTAAAGTCAATTCTGAAGGTAACAGGGAGCCAGTGTAAAGTAGCTAGGACAGGACTAATGTGTTTTCTCCTTTTAGTTTTGGTTAATAATCTAGCTGCAGAATTTTGAATGAGCTGTAGTCTTTCAGTGGTTTTCTTGGGAAGACCAGTGAAAAGTGCGTTACAGTAGTCCAGCCGGCTGGATATAAAAGCATGAATTAACTTCTCTGCATCATTTTGGTTCATGAATGGTCGTACCTTTGCTATATTCCTCAGGTGAAAGAAAGCTGTTTTGGTCACTTTATTAATGTGAGAGTTGAAATTCAAATCTGAGTCCAGGATTACGCAGAGACTCGTCACCTCTGGTTTAAGACAGGGGGTTAAGCCTCCAAGATTCTTAATAAGCATCTCTCTTTTGGATTTGGGGCCACATAGTAGGACTTCGGTTTTGTCTTCATTTAATTTAAGAAAGTTATCATTCATCCATTTGTTTATTGCCAACAGGCAGTTTGTAATGGAATTGATGGCCGTTGCATCGTTGGGTTCAGTGGATATATATAGTTGTGTGTCATCCGCATAGCTATGGAAATCTATGTTATGTTCTCTGATTATGTCGCCGAGTGGTAACATATAAAGAGAAAAAAGTAATGGACCTAACAGCTTCCTTGAGCAACCCCGTAGCAGTTCTGATGTTTCTTGGACCTATGGTCACCTAAACTAACATAAAACTTCCTTCCTGTGATATATGATTTCAGCCAGTTCAATACACTATCCGTGAACCCAATAAGCTTTTCCAGTCTATTGATTAGGATGTCGTGATCAATTGTATCAAATGCTGCACTGAGATCTAACAGGATAAGGATAGAGACTTTATTTGCATCAGAGTTTAGTCTGAGGTCGCTAATTATTTTGGTGAGAGCAGTTTCAGTACTGTGATATTTCCTGAAACCTGACTGCGAGACTTCCAGGATGTTATTTTCTTCAAGAAAATAATTTAATTGGACTAAAACTATCTTTTCCAGTACTTTACTAATAAATGGGAGGTTTGATATTGGTCTGTAATTTGCAAGTAGACTGTTATCCAATTTGGGTTTCTTTAATAGGGGCTTTACAACAGCTGTTTTGAAGGCATCTGGGAAGACGCCAGTTCTAAGGGATGTGTTTATAATCTCTAGCACCGGACCTGAGACACTATCAAACACTCGCTTAAAGAATGTTGTGGGTATAGGATCAATATCTGAGGTTGTGGAGTTAGATTCGCTGACAATTTTGGAAAGTTCACTAAGTGTGATACAGGTAAATGTGCTCATGGTTATGTTGCAGAATCTACTGATGTCAGTTTCGACCCCACTATTAATAATACTCGCTCTAATCAAAGTTATTTTGTTCTTGAAGAACAAAGCAAGCTCTTCACATTTAACTGCTGAGGATGGAGGTGGGGCAGGGACAGTGTTTAGCAGCTGGTCAATGGTGGAGAAAAGAACTCTGGAATTTCTGGCATTTTCTGTAATAATGTTGGAGAAATATTCTCTCCTTGCTAGACGGATGGTTTTGTTAAAGGTGGTTAGTGTATCTTTGTAGATATTGTAGTGGATAGTGATCTTTGTTTTCCTCCATTTTCTCTCTGCTGCACGGCATTTTCTTTTCGTTTCACTAACATTTTTATTTCTCAGCAATGGGGAGGTTCTGCTTGTGCACTTCTTTTTGGTTTTCAGTGGTGCAACTGAGTCTAACACAGATAATAGTGCATAATTGAGGTTCTCTACCATTTCATTCA
Organism: Osmerus mordax; assembly: GCF_038355195.1. NCBI lineage: Eukaryota > Metazoa > Chordata > Actinopteri > Osmeriformes > Osmeridae > Osmerus > Osmerus mordax. Next base: position 15,878,918 of record NC_090055.1, read on the forward strand.
GAGAGCAATCATGGTAAGTCGGCTCATGTAGAACAAATTGTTCAGAAAATGTCATCATAGCTGTATCGTCTAAATATCTTCTATGGACTAAGAATTCTTTTTTGGTTTTTGTTAGGATAATTTCCACATTAAAAAGTATATAATGATGGTCTGAGAGGGGTAGATCAGTTATTGAAATATTATTGATATTTAGTCCAGTTGTTATCACTAGATCTAGTGTGTTTCCGATAGTATAGGCCAGGAGTAACTACCACACCACAAATGACGCACCATTATCCATAGGTGGCGCTACGGCCAAGCCCCAATTTTCCATTTACAAAGTGATGCCATTCGCATCCCATTTGTCCCAAAATTCTGAAATTCATTATATATGCCTTATTTCTCATGAGGAACAAAAAAGCCTCAATAACCTATAACGGCCGCCATATTGGATTTTTTTGTACAATAAAGATTTAGGAAACACGTTTTTTTGCTACTTCTCCTACAATTTGTCCAATCTTCCCCAGAATTGGCAGGTATCATCGTCAGAGCAACCCTCACTGAAATCTTCAACAGATTTTTGAATTTCATAACCGTTTGTCCGGTACAAAATCGTCAACAAAGCAACCAAACAGGCAGTTGGATCAAATCTCAGCAAATCTTTGAAATATCACCACCAAACTTGGTGTGTCACGTGAAAGACACCACATCATGTTCCCATGTGAGAAGGCAAATTAATATCTTAAAAAATGATTGAAATAAAGGAAATCTAATTTATTTCTATCTAACGCTAAAATAATGCTTTACACTTCCGCCAGTCAAAAAACTCTAATTCAATCACAAGTTCATGAAGACTCTTGCGAATGTTTAGTACACAAATCTCAGAAAAAGTTGACTCTAAGATGAAAAGCTGATTTTTGGTGAATATTTGAAAAATGCATGCTTGGCTAATTATTAAGGAAATTTCCAACTAAATGTCTCCCCTGACCCTCAGCGCGCGCGCTCCACATTCTCACACACTCAGCCTTTCCCTTGACACACGCGCAAGCTTGGCGAGACGCATACACAACATTTCAGGCAATTGTGGGCTGACCAAGCCCCCACTCATTGCTTGGTCTTTAGCAAAGGCCCATGTGGATCTTGGTGGTATTGCATTTCCGATTTTGTATGCAATGGTAAAAAGTTCTCAAAATCCTGAAACATTGATAGTATAGGCCAAGAGTAACTACCACACCACAAATGGCCCAATATCACCCATAAGTGACGCTACAGGCCACGCCCTGATACACAAAGATACAAGGCTTTCTGGAATGGGTAGGCTCACCAAGCCCCCTCCCTTCACTCCTTGGCTTGAAATAAAAGCCCTTGTGGATCTTGATGGTATTGCATTTCAGATTTGGTATCCCATTGGTAAGTCTGCAGCATGGAATTTTACAGTGACAATTTGTAAAGAATATACATTTTTCAGTGGTTTGCAATGTTTGGAGGAATCCGCCATTGCTGCTTGCAGTTATATTTATTATTATTATTCTAGTTCCATGGGAGTCAATGGCAGCCCCTAGAACCCTTGGATAACTTTTTGTTAAATTTGGCACACTCATTAAGGACAGTTCCTTCTATACCTACACCAAGTTTCATGTATCCCATCAGACCACTCTAGCGCCACCAATGGGTCAAAGTTGGACTTGTGTTTACACACGCAACTTTTGAACCGTATGACTGATTTTCAAAAATGAGGTACCATTGGATTCCCTGGATCAAGACGAGTTCAACGTCAATCAAATATGACGTCAATTTCCGGTTATATAGATTTTCCGCTATTTCCGGTTGTATCAAAAACCTTTGAAAGCCTACTCCTCCTACAATTTTTGTCATATCTTCTTCAAAATGACCAGAGATGATCTTCAGACCAAGCCTCACAAAAGTTATCCCATGGCGTTTTGATTTTATAAACCGTTTGTCCGGCACAGCCAATCAAAATCAGCAAAAAAGTAACCAAACAGGAACTTGGGTCAAATCTCAGCAAATCTTTGAGATATCAACACTAAACTTGGTATATCGGTGGACGACACTACAACATGATACCATGTGCAAAGGCAACTTCATATCTCAAAAAATGATTGATATAAAGCAAATCGAATTTATCGCTAACGCTAAAATAATGCTTTACACATCCGCCGGTCAAAAACTGATACTTTGATTCAATCACAAGTTCATATGAAGACTCTTGAGAATGTTTAGTACACAAATCTGAGGAAAAGTTGACTGTAACATGAAAAGTCGATTTTATGTGAATATTTGAAACATGCATGCTTGGCTAATTGCTAACGAAATTTTCAATGAAATGTCTCCCCTGCTCTTCAGCGCGCGCGTGCTCCACATTCTCACACACTCAGCCTTTCCCTTGACACACGCGCGGGCTTGGCGAGACGCACACACAACATTTCACGCAATTGTGGGCTGACCAAGCCCCCACTCATTCCTTGGCTTGAAGTGAAGGCCCTTGTGGATCTTGATGGTAATGCATTTTAGAAAATGTTCTCAAAATCCTGAAACATTGATAGTAAGTAAGTAAGTAAGTAAGACTTTATTTATATAGCACATTTCATACAAGAATTGTAGCTCAAGGTGCTTTACATAAAATCAATAAAAACAATAATACAAGTGATAAATAATTCAAACAATAATAAAAATCCCAATAAGATCTCTGTTCAAGAGAGAAAACAACTTTAAAAAGTAGGAAAACCCTTTTGAGATCAAATTACTTAAATGCTTCGGTAAAAAGGTAGGTTTTAAGCTGTCTTTTAAAAATGTCTAGAGTGTTAGCTTCCCTAATATTTATGGGTAATTTGTTCCATAGTTTTGGGGCGTAATTGACAAAGGCCGAATCACCAATCTTCTTATGACTGCTTCTGGTGACCTCTAATAGGCCTGCATTTGATGATCGCAGTGTTCTAGCTGGTGTGTAGTTTATAAAGGAGTTAGCAATGTAGCTAGGTCCTTGTCCGTGTAGAGCTTTGTATGTGAGAAAAAGGACCTTAAAGTCAATTCTGAAGGTAACAGGGAGCCAGTGTAAAGTAGCTAGGACAGGACTAATGTGTTTTCTCCTTTTAGTTTTGGTTAATAATCTAGCTGCAGAATTTTGAATGAGCTGTAGTCTTTCAGTGGTTTTCTTGGGAAGACCAGTGAAAAGTGCGTTACAGTAGTCCAGCCGGCTGGATATAAAAGCATGAATTAACTTCTCTGCATCATTTTGGTTTATGAATGGTCGTACCTTTGCTATATTCCTCAGGTGAAAGAAAGCTGTTTTGGTCACTTTATTAATGTGAGAGTTGAAATTCAAATCTGAGTCCAGGATTACGCAGAGACTCGTCACCTCTGGTTTAAGACAGGGGGTTAAGCCTCCAAGATTCTTAATAAGCATCTCTCTTTTGGATTTGGGGCCACATAGTAGGACTTCGGTTTTGTCTTCATTTAATTTAAGAAAGTTATCATTCATCCATTTGTTTATTGCCAACAGGCAGTTTGTAATGGAATTGATGGCCGTTGCATCGTTGGGTTCAGTGGATATATATAGTTGTGTGTCATCCGCATAGCTATGGAAATCTATGTTATGTTCTCTGATTATGTCGCCGAGTGGTAACATATAAAGAGAAAAAAGTAATGGACCTAACAGCTTCCTTGAGCAACCCCGTAGCAGTTCTGATGTTTCTTGGACCTATGGTCACCTAAACTAACATAAAACTTCCTTCCTGTGATATATGATTTCAGCCAGTTCAATACACTATCCGTGAACCCAATAAGCTTTTCCAGTCTATTGATTAGGATGTCGTGATCAATTGTATCAAATGCTGCACTGAGATCTAACAGGATAAGGATAGAGACTTTATTTGCATCAGAGTTTAGTCTGAGGTCGCTAATTATTTTGGTGAGAGCAGTTTCAGTACTGTGATATTTCCTGAAACCTGACTGCGAGACTTCCAGGATGTTATTTTCTTCAAGAAAATAATTTAATTGGACTAAAACTATCTTTTCCAGTACTTTACTAATAAATGGGAGGTTTGATATTGGTCTGTAATTTGCAAGTAGACTGTTATCCAATTTGGGTTTCTTTAATAGGGGCTTTACAACAGCTGTTTTGAAGGCATCTGGGAAGACGCCAGTTCTAAGGGATGTGTTTATAATCTCTAGCACCGGACCTGAGACACTATCAAACACTCGCTTAAAGAATGTTGTGGGTATAGGATCAATATCTGAGGTTGTGGAGTTAGATTCGCTGACAATTTTGGAAAGTTCACTAAGTGTGATACAGGTAAATGTGCTCATGGTTATGTTGCAGAATCTACTGATGTCAGTTTCGACCCCACTATTAATAATACTCGCTCTAATCAAAGTTATTTTGTTCTTGAAGAACAAAGCAAGCTCTTCACATTTAACTGCTGAGGATGGAGGTGGGGCAGGGACAGTGTTTAGCAGCTGGTCAATGGTGGAGAAAAGAACTCTGGAATTTCTGGCATTTTCTGTAATAATGTTGGAGAAATATTCTCTCCTTGCTAGACGGATGGTTTTGTTAAAGGTGGTTAGTGTATCTTTGTAGATATTGTAGTGGATAGTGATCTTTGTTTTCCTCCATTTTCTCTCTGCTGCACGGCATTTTCTTTTCGTTTCACTAACATTTTTATTTCTCAGCAATGGGGAGGTTCTGCTTGTGCACTTCTTTTTGGTTTTCAGTGGTGCAACTGAGTCTAACACAGATAATAGTGCATAATTGAGGTTCTCTACCATTTCATTCAGAGAGCAATCATGGTAAGTCGGCTCATGTAGAACAAATTGTTCAGAAAATGTCATCATAGCTGTATCGTCTAAATATCTTCTATGGACTAAGAATTCTTTTTTGGTTTTTGTTAGGATAATTTCCACATTAAAAAGTATATAATGATGGTCTGAGAGGGGTAGATCAGTTATTGAAATATTATTGATATTTAGTCCAGTTGTTATCACTAGATCTAGTGTGTTTCCGATAGTATAGGCCAGGAGTAACTACCACACCACAAATGACGCACCATTATCCATAGGTGGCGCTACGGCCAAGCCCCAATTTTCCATTTACAAAGTGATGCCATTCGCATCCCATTTGTCCCAAAATTCTGAAATTCATTATATATGCCTTATTTCTCATGAGGAACAAAAAAGCCTCAATAACCTATAACGGCCGCCATATTGGATTTTTTTGTACAATAAAGATTTAGGAAACACGTTTTTTTGCTACTTCTCCTACAATTTGTCCAATCTTCCCCAGAATTGGCAGGTATCATCGTCAGAGCAACCCTCACTGAAATCTTCAACAGATTTTTGAATTTCATAACCGTTTGTCCGGTACAGCCAATCAAAATCGTCAACAAAGCAACCAAACAGGCAGTTGGATCAAATCTCAGCAAATCTTTGAAATATCACCACCAAACTTGGTGTGTCACGTGAAAGACACCACATCATGTTCCCATGTGAGAAGGCAAATTAATATCTTAAAAAATGATTGAAATAAAGGAAATCTAATTTATTTCTATCTAACGCTAAAATAATGCTTTACACTTCCGCCAGTCAAAAAACTCTAATTCAATCACAAGTTCATGAAGACTCTTGCGAATGTTTAGTACACAAATCTCAGAAAAAGTTGACTCTAAGATGAAAAGCTGATTTTTGGTGAATATTTGAAAAATGCATGCTTGGCTAATTATTAAGGAAATTTCCAACTAAATGTCTCCCCTGACCCTCAGCGCGCGCGCTCCACATTCTCACACACTCAGCCTTTCCCTTGACACACGCGCAAGCTTGGCGAGACGCATACACAACATTTCAGGCAATTGTGGGCTGACCAAGCCCCCACTCATTGCTTGGTCTTTAGCAAAGGCCCATGTGGATCTTGGTGGTATTGCATTTCCGATTTTGTATGCAATGGTAAAAAGTTCTCAAAATCCTGAAACATTGATAGTATAGGCCAAGAGTAACTACCACACCACAAATGGCCCAATATCACCCATAAGTGACGCTACAGGCCACGCCCTGATACACAAAGATACAAGGCTTTCTGGAATGGGTAGGCTCACCAAGCCCCCTCCCTTCACTCCTTGGCTTGAAATAAAAGCCCTTGTGGATCTTGATGGTATTGCATTTCAGATTTGGTATCCCATTGGTAAGTCTGCAGCATGGAATTTTACAGTGACAATTTGTAAAGAATATACATTTTTCAGTGGTTTGCAATGTTTGGAGGAATCCGCCATTGCTGCTTGCAGTTATATTTATTATTATTATTCTAGTTCCATGGGAGTCAACGGCAGCCCCTAGAACCCTTGGATAACTTTTTGTTAAATTTGGCACACTCATTAAGGACAGTTCCTTCTATACCTACACCAAGTTTCATGTATCCCATCAGACCACTCTAGCGCCACCAATGGGTCAAAGTTGGACTTGTGTTTACACACGCAACTTTTGAACCGTATGACTGATTTTCAAAAATGAGGTACCATTGGATTCCCTGGATCAAGACGAGTTCAACGTCAATCAAATATGACGTCAATTTCCGGTTATATAGATTTTCCGCTATTTCCGGTTGTATCAAAAACCTTTGAAAGCCTACTCCTCCTACAATTTTTGTCATATCTTCTTCAAAATGACCAGAGATGATCTTCAGACCAAGCCTCACAAAAGTTATCCCATGGCGTTTTGATTTTATAAACCGTTTGTCCGGCACAGCCAATCAAAATCAGCAAAAAAGTAACCAAACAGGAACTTGGGTCAAATCTCAGCAAATCTTTGAGATATCAACACTAAACTTGGTATATCGGTGGACGACACTACAACATGATACCATGTGCAAAGGCAACTTCATATCTCAAAAAATGATTGATATAAAGCAAATCGAATTTATCGCTAACGCTAAAATAATGCTTTACACATCCGCCGGTCAAAAACTGATACTTTGATTCAATCACAAGTTCATATGAAGACTCTTGAGAATGTTTAGTACACAAATCTGAGGAAAAGTTGACTGTAACATGAAAAGTCGATTTTATGTGAATATTTGAAACATGCATGCTTGGCTAATTGCTAACGAAATTTTCAATGAAATGTCTCCCCTGCTCTTCAGCGCGCGTGTGCTCCACATTCTCACACACTCAGCCTTTCCCTTGACACACGCGCGGGCTTGGCGAGACGCATACACAACATTTCAGGCAATTGTGGGCTGACCAAGCCCCCACTCATTGCTTGGTCTTTAGCAAAGGCCCTTGTGGATCTTGATGGTAATGCATTTTAGAAAAAGTTCTCAAAATCCTGAAACATTGATAGTATAGGCCAGGAGTAACTACCACACCACAAATGACGCACCATTATCCATAGGTGGCGCTACGGCCAAGCCCCAATTTTCCATTTACAAAGTGATGCCATTTGCATCCCATTTGTCCCAAAATTCTGAAATTCATTAGATATGCCTTATTTCTCATGAGGAACAAAAAAGCCTCAATAACCTATAACGGCCGCCATATTGAATTTTTTTGTACAATAAAGATTTAGGAAACACGTTTTTTTGCTACTTCTCCTACAATTTTTGTCCAATCTTCCCCAGAATTGGCAGGTATCATCGTCAGAGCAACCCTCACTGAATTCTTCAACAGATTTTTGAATTTCAAAACCGTGTGTCCGGTACAGCCAATCAAAATCGTCAACAAAGCAACCAAACAGGAAGTTGGATCAAATCTCATCAAATCTTTGAAATATCACCACCAAACTTGGTGTGTCACGTGAAAGACACCACATCATGTTCCCATGTGAGAAGGCAAATTAATATCTTAAAAAATGATTGAAATAAAGGAAATCTTGGCTAATTATTAAGGAAATTTCCAACTAAATGTCTCCCCTGACCCTCAGCGCGCGCGCTCCACATTCTTACACACTCAGCCTTTCCCTTGACACACGCGCAAGCTTGACGAGACGCATACACAACATTTCAGGCAATTGTGGGCTGACCAAGCCCCCACTCATTGCTTGGTCTTTAGCAAAGGCCCATGTGGATCTTGATGGTATTGCATTTCCGATTTTGTATGCAATGGTAAAAAGTTCTCAAAATCCTGAAACATTGATAGTATAGGCCAAGAGTAACTACCACACCACAAATGGCCCAATATCACCCATAAGTGACGCTACAGGCCACGCCCTGATACACAAAGATACAAGGCTTTCTGGAATGGGTAGGCTCACCAAGCCCCCTCCCTTCACTCCTTGGCTTGAAATAAAAGCCCTTGTGGATCTCGATGGTATTGCATTTCAGATTTGGTATCCCATTGGTAAGTCTGCAGCATGGAATTTTACAGTGACAATTTGTAAAGAATATACAATTTTCAGTGGTTTGCAATGTTTGGAGGAATCCGCCATTGCTGCTTGCAGTTATATTTAATATTATTCTAGTTCCATGGGAGTCAATGGCAGCCCCTAGAACCCTTGGATAACTTTTTGTGAAATTTGGCACACTCATTAAGGACAGTTCCTTCTATACCTACACCAAGTTTCATGTATCCCATTAGACCACTCTAGCGCCACCAATGGGTCAAAGTTGGACTTGTGTTTACACACGCAACTTTTGAACCGTATGAATGATTTTCAAAAATGAGGTACCATTGGATTCCCTGGATCAAGACGAGTTCAACACACCCTGTGACGTCAATTTCCGGTTATATAGATTTTCCGCTATTTCCGGTTGTATCAAAAACCTTTGAAAGCCTACTCCTCCTACAATTTTTGTCACATCTTCTTCAAAATGACCAGAGATGATCTTCAGACCAAGCCGCACAAAAGTTATTGTAGAGCATTTTGATACCCACAACCGTTTGTCCGTGACAGCCAATCAAAATCAGCAGAAAAGCCACCAAACAGGAAGTGAAGTCATATCTCAGCAGTTGTTTGAGGCAGTGAAACTAAATTTGGTACGCCGCCTTGGAACCTTATTCTGAGGATGTCCTCCTAAGATTGTGTCATGTGACTAGGGGGCGTGGCCGGAAGCATAAACGTGTTTTGGCTAATAACTGTTGAAGTGTTTACCTTAATAAAGTAATTTCTTTGTCTGTTGATGTATTGTGAGATATCAAGCCTGACTATTAATAACTTTTCATAAAATTTGAATGGACGTGGCCGCCATTTTGGATTTCATGGAAAAGTGTAAAAACCTTTTGCACGCCCCAATTTTTGTCCAATGTTTACCAAATTTGGCAAAGATGATCTTTAGACCCAGTTTCACTAAAGCAATCAGATGAATTTTCAATTTTCAAAAACGTTTGTTCGGTAGAGACGATCAAAAGCGGTTGCGAAGCCGCCAAACGAGGCGCAAGAGCATATCTCAGCAACCATTTGCGCGATTATCATCAAACTTGGGTTCCATCGTTCCCATGAGGAGCAGAGGAGGCCTGCAGTGTTATACCAGAAAAATAACTTTGAACTCTCAGTACTCTTGAACGCAAACATAGATTTCAACCAAACTTGGTGTGTTGCATGAGTGCAACAGGTTGTTGTGACTTAATTGTTGCACAAGTGCTATGGAGGCCATGTACTGCTCTGGACTGCTTGGCCCCTCCATTGCTGCTTGCAGCTATATTTGGTGGCCGAGCCGCGAAGCGGCACAGCCACCTCAAGTGTTTCTACCTTTTCTTATAATTGGTGGGCAAGCTGCGAAGCGGCGAAGCCACCTTAAGGGTTTCTACCTTTTCTTATAATTATTATTATTATTATACATCTGCAATGGGAGTCTATGGCAGCCCCTAGAACCACATGGTTAGAAGTTGTGAAATTTGGCACACTCTTTGGGACCTGTCCCCTCATCACTTTCACCAAGTTTCATGTCTCCCATTTCAACCCTCTAGCGCCACCAATGGGTCAAAGTTGAAGGTGTGTTTACACACGTTACCTTTGAACCATATGCCGAATTTTCCAAAATGAGGTATCATTGGATTCCCTGGATCAAGACAAGTTCAACGCACACTACGACGTCATACCCAGTCATATAGATTCTCCGCCATTTTGAATGTTAAGGAGAAACGTTTTTTCGCTACTCCTCCTACAATTCTTGTCGAATCTTCTTCAAAATTGCCACAGATGACTTTCAGACCAAGCGTCACAAAAGTTAGCCCCTGGAGCTTTGATTTTCGCAACCGTTTGTTAGTTACAGCCAATCAAATTCAGCAACTGATCTGGAAAAAGGGAAGTGAGGTCATATCTTAGTGAATCTTTGATGCATTGACTCCAAACTTGGTGTATGGATTCATGACCCTGTTATTAAGAGGTACGAAAAAGGTAGGGTCATTTGAGCTCTAGGGGGCGCAACAATAGGCAAAATTGTGTTTTGACCAATAACTGTTGATTTGTTTGTTGTATTTCAGTGATTCCTATGTCTCGTGATATCTTAGGAGATCCCATGTCTGACGCATGTTAATGCCTGATACCAGACGAATTGATGAGGCCGCCATTTTGAATGAATGAATAAAACGTTTTTTCCCTACTCCTACACAATGTATCCAATATTCACCAGATTTGGCACAGATTATCTTCAGACCACAATCACCTTGACATGTCAAAATGGGACTGAATTACAGCTGTTGGGGCAACAATTTGGGCCAAATCTGACCACGCGTGCCACAGGAGAAACGGCTTACTTTTTGTATACAGTAACTGTACACAGCAATTCCCAGTGCTGAAAATGGCTCACTGGGATAAGACGGGCTTCCTTGAAGTGCAAGGTCGTAGGTTCGAATCCAGCCAAAGTCTCAAGCATGTCATGATACTGGTTTATCTGTTTAGTGATGCCAGGTATGCGACAGTAGCTGTCGAGCAGTATAATCATAATGGTCACGATAATGTTTCATTCTCAGGGGATTTATACTCAGAGTCAGATTTATTGTGCTTTGTCGATATAGTGATGCTACATCTAGCCAGTGCATCGGATTTCTTGCATCATAACTTCTGAACAGATTTGTCATAAATCCCAAGATTGGTCTCTTCTGATTCTACGTGGCATACTAAGTCGAAATATATCACACTGTCCCGTGTCTGCCATTTTGGGCGTTTGTACACAGCAATTCCCAGTGCTGAAAATGGCTCACTGGGATAAGACGGGCTCCTTTGAAGTGCAAGGTCGTAGGTTCGAATCCAGCCACAGTCATCAAGCATGACATGGTACTGGTTTATCTGTTTAGTGAAGCCAGGTATGCCACAGTAGCTGTCTAACAGTATAATGGTAATGACCATGTTTCATTCTCAGGGGATCTATACTCAAGAAGAGTCAGATTTATTGTGCTTTGTAGATATGTGTCCTCTAACCTCTACGGCGTCGATCCCGTGTCTGACACATGTTAACTTGTGATAGCAGCCAAATTGATGGCGCCATTTTGAATGAATTAATAAAACGTTTTTGTTCACTCCTCCTACAAAATGTATCAAATATTCACCAAATTTGGGACAGATTATCTTCAGACCACAATCACCTTGACATGTCAAAATAGGACTGAATTACAGCTGTTTAAACTTGGGCCAAATCGGACAACCGCTTGCCACAGGAAAAACTTCTTATATTTTTACCCAGTAACTGAACTGTGATTTGCAGCACTGAGAATCGCTCACTAGGATAAGTTGGTGTCCTGGCAACGGCAACGTCAGAGGTTTGAATCTAGCCAAAGCCGACGAGCTTGTCATGTCTCTGATTCTCTGTTTAGCGAGACTGTAAGCAACTGCAAAGGAAGCCAGGTACACCGCAGTCGTTAGTTACCTGTAGTCAAGCTACAAGCTATAGTCAATGCAATCCTCAAACAAACTATCAAAATGATTTTAGATTTTCGAAACCGTTTGTCCGGTACAGCCAATCGAAATCGGCAGCAGAGCCGCCAAACAGAAAAGTTGTGTCGTATCTCAGCAAATCTTTGATGGATTCACGCCAAACTTGCTGCATGTACTCAGAACACTCTTCTGAGGATGTCGAAAGTTTCTTCTGGGTCATCTGACCTGCTTGGCCACCCCATTGCTGCTTGCAGCTATATTTATTATTACACTTCTTCTCTCATTGGAGTCTATGGCAGCCCCTAGAACCGTATGGTAAAAAGTTGTGAAATTTGGCACACTCTTTGAGGACAGTCCCCTCTTTATTTTCACCAAGTTTCATGTGTCCCATTCGAGCACTCTAGCGCCACCAACGGGTCAAAGTTGGACTTGTGTTTACACACGTAACTTTTGAACCATATGACCGATTTTCAAAAATGAGGTACTGTTGGATTCCCTGGATCAAGACGAGTTCAACACACCATATGACGTCAATTTCCGGTTATATAGATTTTCTGCCATTTTGAATTTTAAAACGTTTTTTCGCTTATCCTTCAATTTCTGTCAAATCTTCCCCAGAATTGGCACACATAATCGTCACAGCAACCCTCACTAAAAATTTTGAAAGGATTTTTTATTTTCAAAACCGTTTGTCCGGTACAGCCAATCAAGATCGGCAGCAAAGACACCAAACAGGAAGTTGGGTCATATCTGGTTGAGGATGTCCATTCAATTTGGTGTCATGTGATCACTGGGCGTGGCCGCAGGAAGCAAAAATGTGTTTTGGCCAATAAGTGTTGATTTGTTTGCCTTTATTAAATGATTCCTTTGTCTCATGATATCTTGGGACATCCCATGTGTGACACATGATCATTTGTAATAACAGCCGAATTGATCCGGCCGCCATTTTGAATTACAGAAAAAACACGTTTTCTCTACTCCTCCCACAAATGTTTTCCAATCTTCACCACATTTGGCAGAGATCATCTTCAGACCAAGCCTCACAAAAGCCGTCATATGTTTTTTGGATTTTCAAAACCGTTTGCCCGGTATGGCCAATCAAAATGTGCCGTTAAGCCAGCAAACAGGAAGTTGGGTCGTATCTCAGCAAATCTTTGATGGATTCACACCAAACTTGGTATATGGACTCAGAACCCTGTTCTAAGGATGTCTAAAATGTTTTCTCAGTCATATGACTGCTTGGCCACCTCATTGCTGCTTGCAGCTATATTTGTTATTGTTATAGTTTCTGTTATTAGTCATCATCAAATACCCTTTTTTTTTGCTCCACTAAATTGCTGCACTAGTCCACACTTGATCGGTGGGTATCTCATTCTAATATGACTGTAACTGTTAGCTGCTCCTGGCATTCTCTAATTCCTGCTCTCTTTTCTCTGTCCCCCCTCCACACATCCCCTGTGGTGTGGGGGGTTTGAGCTGTCAGCACCTGCCTGGTCGTCGATTTGCCAACGCTGGTCCTGGTCGCCAACAGGAAACCAGTCTCCATGACGGGCAACAGCGAGTTTCCCGGGCCCTTCCTACATCTACCAAGTTGAACAATGGATTTTGATGTTTCAAAACCCATTGACACTTCCCTGCTGTATGAATATGTTAAGCCTGTGTTCTGCTCCTCTCTTTCACCAACCGTCTCTGGAGGAGGGGATCCCTCACTTGAATTGCTCCTCCAAGGTTTCTTCCATTTTTTCCCCTGCAGTGAGTTTTTCTGGGAGTTTTTCCTTGTCTTCCTTGAGGGTTTAGGTTGGTTGAGGGGCAGTTCTATGAGCGTATGTGAAGCCCTCTGTGACATGCTTGCATGTTAAAACGGCTATACAAATACATTTTGATTTGATCTGATTTGCAGAAAGTCACTTTTATTTCATAAAATCTAGTTAGAATGTACTAAAACACACACATGTCCATTTTTATAGGTTTAGGTTAGGTTGTTTCATCTTGTCTTTCACATGTTTTTCATCTGACATTTCCATGGTGTTCACACAGATACAACTGAATGAGGATAATGTATTAAACCAATGAGGACAATGTTTTTGAAGCAGGTATAAATTGCATTGATGAGGCTGTGATGAAGAATGGCAGGGGGGAGGTGGAGGGGTGGGAGGAGCTGGTCCTGAGTCTGGGATGGCTTTTGACAGAGGCATTCTGAGATAGATGTTCTGAGGAGAATGTCTTCTGTTAGGGCAGTCACATGTTAGGTTGATCAGATTCTCAAACGAGACAGGGGATCTTGTGTCAGTGTTGGATAACAGTCCTTTTAAACAGCAGATTGAGTGGGAGGACGATGCTGATGGAAGGAGTCCATATCTGCCACAGAACAAGTCTCCGGGTCAACAACTACTGTCAGTTCAGGGGGAGGGGTGGGGCAGAAGACGAGGGATGAGGGGAGAGGCTGATCAAGTCTTGGCAGGAAGTACGTTACTCTCAAAGTGTCCCTGGTTGGTGATGTTACCAGCTGGGAAGTACCTGGCCACCACAAAGGAAGAGCCGTCAGATGCTATGGCCTTTCCCACACCCAGCTTCTTGGTGGCCTTCCAGACCATGGCTGTGAAATGACCTGGGAGAAGAGAGCGAGGGACAGAGAGTGAGAGATGGAGAAAGACATTGAGGGACAAAGGGACAGAAGAAGGCAAACTCATGATTAGTGGACGATGTGTAGTTTCTGTAGCAACAGTGTGAACTCACCCCTCTAAATATTTACTCTCATAGAAGCCTGCATTCCTTTCCTCCGCTCTTATACTCTTACTCAGGAAGACTCTATACACTCTTTACCAACCCCTTTTCCCCAGGGTACAATATTTCCTTTTCTTCACTGCACACTTCTTTTCTCTCCCACTTTCTAAATAATTTCCTAATGAGTCATGTGAGTTTGCATGCAGTATCTTGGTGATGTCTGGCTGACTGTGCGGGGTCCATCACATGGAAACAGAACCTGGAACAATGACTGAGACACCCCGTCCTCCCTCCCCCTTCCTTTCCCCGTTTCACCGTTCCTGATTGCTGAGTCAGAGATACACTCACACCACTCATGGAACCGTGACCTCACAGTGAAAGACAAGCGAGACCGAGATACAGAGAAACAAAGAGAACGAGAGAAACAAAGAGACAGAGACAGTAGGGAGAGGGAGAGAGAAAAATAGACAGATACACAGAGAGAGAGAGTGAGCTCAGAGAGAAAAAAGATTGAGAGAATAGAGTACTGATTTCAGGGCCCAAAGAGAAAGTTAAGACAGAGAGACCGAAGCAGAAAGTGACACAGAAAGTCAGATAGTATAGCAGGTAGTCCCTGCCCTATGATTGCTATCAATCATAGGTAGAGGCTGAACTCACCAGTACCAGAAGAAAATCCAGGCCTGTTGAAATTGTACTGTTTCACCTCATCATACCAACGATCTGCCACGTCCTTCCCTACACACACACACACGCAACAAGCAAGACTTGTTCCATTAACCTGCAGCAGCAGCAGACTTGTTGTTCGTCCCTATGAGCGCTGGGAATATTGTTCTCCTCTTTTCATCCCTGAGGTATATTTTATAGACCTGAGGAGCTTGGGTTAGGCTGTGAACCTCTGTAGAGGACTATATAAATCACACTATAGCACTTAAACATACATATTTCTGCTTTGAGTTATGGTCTCTGACTCTGACACACACATACACACACACTGGGAAAATGGGACCCAGCTGTTCTCTGACTGGATACAGCAACAAGCACTGTTCTTTAGAGTACAGTACAGCCATAATGGAGTGGAGTTCATACACTAGAGTAGTAGAGTCTGCTGGTGTAGTGTTGCTTTCAGAGCAATAAGACCACCTGTCTGAGAACCTCTGTACCTGGCTGGTCGTAAGAGGCCCAGGCTAGATTCTCTCCACAGCTCCCTCTGCTGGACTCCACGCTGTGCTTCAGGATCCGTGTGCTGGCCAGACTCTCTGCATAGCTGCACGCACACACACACACACACACACACATGCACCCACACACATTATACACACATATACATTACACATACAGACATGCAAAGTAAACACACATGCACACGCACACACAAATAGTCAGAGAAATGATGGACGAGGGGTGGATGTGACGGTGGGAGGGCCCAGCGCCATGTGACCCACCGAGAGGCCTCTCTGCTCAGCTTCCTGCTCAGCTTCAGAGGGGGTGCCTGGTGCTTCCTCCGGTAATCATTATGGCTCGCCAACACCTCCTCAGAAAACTGCTTGGAGGCTTAGAGGGGACAGATATATAGATAAAAAGATTGAGAGATAAAGAGAGAGATAGAGAAATAGAAAGAGACAGAATGACATATGACTAACTCTGACTATGATTTCACTCTGGGCAATCCTACGGGATCCTCTACAGCTGTACAGAAAATGGTGACAGTGAACATGTGTACGTGTGTGTATCAGGGTAATAGAGGAGGAGGGGATTCATGCCTTGCCTTTCTTCTCCTGCTGGTGCCTATCACTGGCCTACTCACACATCCCCATTCTGTCGAGCAGTCACACAATGGAGTGATTGAAGTACGCACACATTCACACACACACAGACACCCACACACACACACAATGCCTTGAGCAAGCACACACACGCATCCACACACACCCACACCGCCATGAGCAAGCACCTACACATACACACCAGCATTGCTCAACAGCCCGCACATACATGAAGGTTGTTACCGACTGACTATGAATAAACAGAGACTGCATGTTCTGCATCTATACAACAAAACCCCTCTTTTATATCTTTGTGACACAAAGATATGACTTCTGTAAAGTAACACCCCTACAAAGACCAACGGTATATCCAGACACACTCATAGCAACAAACACTATGTTCAGGACAAAAGTGACTGTAATGCTATGGTTTCACTTACCTGATTTGCCCATGGTGCCGACGGACAGTTCTCTATCAGCTGTATGATCTCTCTCTTCTTTTACTGTCCTTTACCCTGTCCTCCCTCTATCCTGTCCTTCCTTACAACTTTGACAGCTGGTAATGTTAACTAACTTACTCTCTCTCACTCAGTTTCTCTTTTCTTTTCTGACTTCCCAGCTGTTTCCTTTTCTTCAAATTTAGTTCCCTCCTGTCACATGTTTACAGACATGACCTGTCGCTCATTTGCAAACACGACTCTTGAACACTCTTCTTTCCCACGTTCCTCTATTATTTTCTCATCCAACTTCTGCTGGCCTGCCTTGCAACACTTCTCTTCCTTTGCCTCTTTGTGTGTCTCCCACCCTGACCCCCCCCCCCCTCTCCTTTTCTGCTACTATAGAGCCCCACCACACTAGTCTTCTGATGACATCATCTTTAAGAGACACATGCCCTTATATGGGCCTGAGAATGACTGCGTTAAGATGGAACTTGGTAGCCATGTGTGCTTTCCTCTGTAACCAGCTGTCAGCAACAACCCTATACAACATCCCATAGCCCCATAATTTAGTAATGTCTAATCAGCAAGATGCAGTCTATGATACTGTTTGACAACACCTGTAAGAGACAGTAGACTTTTGTGTGCAGTGTAGAGAAAATGTAGAGACACTGTATGTGTAAATAGGCCATGGTCATAGTAATCAATGGGAAATTATGTCTGTCAATAAGGTAAAGGTCAAACTATTCTTTTCTTTTTTTCCATCAATGTAGATTAGAGAAAAGTCTCGCTTATTTCAGCTAGAGTTCCGTTCCTTTACGGCGGCTTATTCTAGTCTAAGTACCCAAGGTAATTAGGTATAAGTTAACTTATACCTCTGGGACCAGGGGCCAGTTGCATAAACTTAGTTTAACCCTTGTGCTGCCTTCGGGTCACATGACCCAAAGGTTCATAACGAACCATCGTTGTGTTCGTTGTGAACCTATATCTTTATTTGTGTCAAAAACAAAGGGGGCAGAGCCATGCTAAGCCACCTCTCCCGCTGGCTAAACCTTGTGGTAAGGGCTCAGTTTCTATTCCAACGATCTGTTAGTAGGCTACGTCATTATCTTAGCATAATTTATTACTAAAGGAATTAAGTTTGTTAGTTCTAATTGTAACTGCAGAAAATGTTGATTGGGTTCTGCTTTTCGGCTAAATTGTCATTTTATTAAACGAGTGAGTAGATGACAACAACTCACTTTATTGACGCTAGCGCCAGCCATCTGCGTTGGAGTTGTTGATGAATGGAACTAGCGTTGGGGTTAAATTAAGAAGCTTAAAAATGCACACACTATTTTGCTAATAACACAACGTTTTCAATATTGTATTCCTCCAACGGATAGGGTTTCATCAGGTTTAAATGTATCGATCCTTCGCCATTAAGTGTCTCTGTTTCCGCCATTGTTTCTGTTTTTGCAAAGTGTCTTATTTTACCCAAAATGCAAAACGCAACAGGTTATCTAAGAAAAGAGTATAGAAGAACAATAGGCGAAACGCTGATGCTTTTTTGGTAACAGCCACTTCGCTTCGGTAGTGCGGCCGCCATTTTGGGGTGAATATTCCAACTGGAGTTAATGGTCAACAGCACAGTCTGCACATACTAGCTAGTTATAGCTAACAGATCTTTTTTTTGTTGGACGTTAGTTAGCTAGCGTCGGCAACTGTGTACCTAGCAAGCATTAGCAGCATTTGTTGTGCCCCTGCAAAGGTGAATAATAGAAAATATAGCTGCAAGCAGCGATGCGTGTTCCTCCGCAAAATGGCAAAATATTATAAATGTACACTGTAGAAGATCGAGACTTGGACAACAAGAGAGCAAAACTACTTAATGTTTGGCCAACAACAATAGGCTGAGCGGGGATTTGAACTCATGAGCATAAGGTCCCAAGTCAGTCTCTCTAGCCTCTTTGCTACACACCAACTGCTGAGATTTTATGATTAGTAAGATGGAAGGATGGAGATTCACTAAGATATGACCTGACTTCCCTTTTTCCGGATCAGTTGCTGAATTTGATTGGCTGTAACTAACAAACGGTTGCGAAAATCAAAGCTCCAGGGGATAACTTTTGTGAGGCTTGGTCTGAAGATCATCTGTGGAAATTTTGAAGAAGATTTTAAAGGATTGTAGGAGGAGTAGCGAAAAAACGTTTCTCCTTAACATTCAAAATGGCGGAGAATCTATATGACTGGGTATGACGTCATAGTGTGCGTTGAACTTGTCTTGATCCAGGGAATCCAATGATACCTCATTTTGGAAAATGTGGCATATGGTTCAAAGGTAACGTGTGTAAACACACCTTCAACTTTGACCCATTGGTGGCGCTAGAGGGTTGAAATGGGAGACATGAAACTTGGTGAAAGTGATGAGGGGACAGGTCCTAAAGAGTGTGCCAAATTTCACAACTTCTGACCATGTGGTTCTAGGGGCTGCCATAGACTCCAATTGCAGATGTATAATAATAACTAGAGAGGGTACAATTTCTGGGGAAATTGTAGAGTGTGCTTGCTTGCGTCGGTTGCACAGGGGTCCGTTTTTGAATGACATTTTTACAACTGATATTTCTGTATATTTTATATAAAAATGCATACTTATTATTTATAAAGATTACATAGATTTTTGCTGCTCATTTACAACTGAAAATACGAGTGAAGTGTAGAATGAAATAGATGTCTTCTCATTTCCCCTGCAAGAGGCAGCCTCATCGTTGAATCAAAACGAATACATTTGGCAGACCGGTGTAAAAATTGACCTAATCTCTATGACTTAAACGTCCTTTTAAGTTTTTCCCTTCTCGTGATATTTTCAAGCATTTAGCCTACTCATATTGCATTCATTCATGAATAAAGAACCCCCTTTGAAGATTATTCTACGACGTTACCGGCAGTAGAAGATTGAATCACGATTCAAACAGTACCATCTGCTAACTGAAAATATGCCCCCCAAAACGTAAATAAGCTTGACATTTATTTAGTGGAAAATCGCTCATTCATAAAAAGCTCACTGGTAGCAACCATTGTCAGTAACAACGCAAAATGCGATATAGCCCTGTGTGGAGAAGCTGCCCCGGTAAATTGTACTACTACGGTACAGTACTAGACTACTAGTGTGTTCGTCTTGGTAGCGATTGCTTTGGTTGAATTGGATTTAATGTTCCGTTGTACGGTTTAGGCTGAAATTAATTATTTTCATGAACAGATTGACAACGTTTAGGCTGTGGCAATGAAGTTCAGGTTAGTAGTTAGATAGACTTTTGATTTAAGTAAGGAGAGTGCCGAACATGTTCTGTCGCTGTTTGACTTCCTAAACAGCTGTGTAGTGTAGATGTTTTTGTAGTGTGTCTCGCTAAGCTACAGCGTTGCAGTGAGCTACACTGGTTTGAAACGACAGGTAATGGTAATTTCACCAACAAATCGTTTACTAATGTCAGAATAAATCCTACAACGAAAATGTATATGTGAGGAATGTTTATTTTAACGATTGAAAACAGATAACGCTACATCATAGACCACTGTAGTATGTGTTGCCCGGGCAACACAGGCTAATGTCATGATGCTAACAATTCAGTGAAATAGTAGACTACTGTTTCCGAAAGTAGATGTACTTCCTTAATAATATCAGCTTATATTGTACATTACACATCACAATTGTGTGTCATATCACAAAGTAAAATGAGTAAATAGTTATCACCCTGGCCTCTTTTCTTGTGGCGTTTCTGCAGCTGCCTTGCAGTAAAGCTATAGTTAGCCTAGCTATCCCCCAAGTTAACAGATGCGAAACGAATGTTCTGCCAAAGGTAGTCACGCGTGTTTTCGTGACGTTAGTGACGCGGTGACGTTAGTAACGTCAGTGACTGTGGCTAGCAAATTAGCCACCGTTAGCTTCACTTTTCGCCACAAAAACTTAAGCCTAAACCATGCAACGGAACGTAAATTCCAATAGAAGCAACTCAATCGCTACCAAGACGAAACTTTTGACACCTACGTTGTCTATGTAGGCCAAATATTGACTGAGTTTTAGAGGGGCAAAAAGAAAAATAATAAATAAATAATAATAATATATATGTGAGAGAACAAAGGTTGTGCCCTTGCCGAAGGCAAAGCACACCCAATGAGCAAATGATGCATTAAGTTGTAAAATATGATATCATTTGCATACATTTCCACAACGGAAATCAGAACATTGAATGAAGACAGAATGAAAATCCTCGTTTCATTTTGTCAAGATATTAGAGTCCAAAGTTTTTACAAAGGGCACTTTGGATATCTCTTTTTCATCACTCTATTAATCAGAATATGGTGGCAACAGCCATTGAAGAAAATCCTTTGCAAATTGCGCGGCAGACCGTGTTCTTGCTCAGATTCTCCGCATCACCCACACTATAAAAGTAGGTAGCGAAATAACGAAACGCTATATATAGTGGGACTGTGAGCGCACGGCTTTGATGTGTCAAATTGGCAACATACGGCTCAAGAAGCTGGCAAAGATACGTAATTCCCTCTGCTGAGAATCTATATCTTTCATAAAGATACTCATGAGGGAATGCGAAAAGGTTTTGTCGGTCTCTAAATGTTCTTGCTCTTCTGAGCGCACCTCTCACTATCCGCGCACCAAGCTCCACAGGATCTTCTATGAACGGTGACGGCATTATCCTCAAGAATGAGTTAGTGGGCGGGACTTTTATACCGGTTGATCTCTGATCTCCAACTTAAGCTGCTCCCGACCAGGTTAGCCGTTCAGCATGTGTTACCATGGCGACCTACCCCGGTAACAAGTGATCCACCGTCGTAGTACAGAAAACCCTGGGTTGAACCTGAAGTTACCTCGCTAACGGCAAATCTTGATTCGTAGTACAGGCCCCAGCTCGACCTTTGCCTGTAAACAGTGATTCTGACTGTCAGAGTCCTTTAAATATCCTGACTTACTGAAATTGGCAAAACTAGCCTGGCTAACATAGGTTGCAGATATACTGGCTATCTTTAGCAGGCCCTTGTCTACAAAAATAAGTCCTCCCTGACGTTTTTGGAGTAGAATTGAATGAAATACAAAATTGTTTACACACTGCAAGTGGGCGAGCCGAGTCTGACTCTGAGGCTAACGTCAAAACAACGTACCCCCGGGACGCAGTATCAATCCAATTGCAAGTCCACAAATCACAAAAATTATCGGAGTATCTGGCTAAAAGCACAATTCCCACATCTCCTAAAGGCTGTCCTCCTCAACCTTTTTCGTGTAGACCTAACAGTAAAATGGTGAACTTATAAACATGACGCAACCAAAACATGGCTGCCGCCTAAGCCTATGCGGTCTCCCTGGCGCATAGGCTTATTACAAACTTTCACGCCACAAATCAAAATTCTGAGCCGACGGGTCTGTGGGGAATTGATTTTTCTCCTAAAGGCTGCCCTCCTCGACCTTTTTGATGAACAATTCGCCGAGAGGCAAAATTATTCACTAATTAAAAACACAGAGGAAAAAAGCTAGTGTAATTGTCTTGGAGAGACAGGTTTCAGTTTTTGGTTTAATGCTTTTGTTTGATCGAGGCATTGTGGGTCAGAGAGGAGTTAATGGCTGCAGAAGAATGGGTCACAATTAAAATCTGCACATGGTTAACCAAAGGCGTACACAGTATTTTATTTCATTTAATTTTGCTGTCAATGTGTTTTATATTTGATTGGAGCCATGATGTAATGTAATTAAGTTTGTAAAGTGATTTAAGTTTGTGCATGTTTCAATGTATGCTGCGCCATTTAGCCCACCTAAGATGGCAGATCAATGATTCAAACTTTTGTCTTTTACTTTCTTAGTTTTCCCTGTGTCACTTGAAGAGAGAGAGAGATAAAATAAATCAAGGAACATCTGTATGATTTGTGGACTTCAATACTTGAACCGGTGTAGCTACAGCTAGAGCTAGCTACTTTTCGAGTTCGGTTTTCCGTCACTTCAGACTCACGATCTAAAGGTCTAAAAGTGCTAAAACTTTCACCATAAATCAACAGTATTGTACTTTCACGAACCCAATCATTGATTCTAGGTTAAAATGTGTAAAAAATAGGTGATATGACTTACCGAACGTGGCTTCCTCCAACACTATCAGGCGATTCCAGTTGAAAACAACAATGGCCGCCGAAAAATTCTTTATATTCGTAACGGCGAGCTGCGATTGGAAGCAAAATGAAACAGCAGCTAAAAACCGAGGGTGGGGGCTTGGTCAGCACACAATTTCCAGAAAGGATGTGTGTGCGTCTCGCCAAGCTTGCGCGTGTGTCAAGTAGGGTGACCACCTGTCCCGCGTTGCGCTGTATCGCACAGCATTTTCAATATGGGATGTGCGGGACAAGGGGTGAAAATGCTGTGCGACACAATGTCCCTGTGTAAGTCGCTCTGGATAAGAGCGTCTGCTAAATTTACATTTATTCATTTAGCAGACGCTTTTATCCAAAGCGACTTCCAAGAGAGAGCTTTACAAAGTGCATAGGTCACTGATCATAACAACGAGATAGCCACAAAACATTGCAAGTAGCCAAAACATGAAGCACACACTGTGAACAACCAAAGTAAGTGCCAAAGGGAAGAACCATAAGAGCATGTAGTTAAACAAGTTACAATTAAACAACATGAACTGCTATAAGTGCAAGTGTACCTGTGAAAAAAAACAAAGACAAGCAATAATAATAAAAAACTATATATCACAGCGAGTACAAACCATTTTAAATCAGTTACCACTAACCACAAGAGCAACAAGTCTCTGAGCAAGAGTCATTGTGATCCTTGAGGAAACTAACATCGGGTCAAGTGAACCATTCCTAAGTACCGTTGTACTCCCGGAACAAGTGCGTCTTGAGCCTTTTCTTGAAGGTGGAGAGACAGTCAGTGTCTCTGATGGAGGTGGGGAGTTGATTCCACCACTGGGGGGCCAGACAGGAGAAGAGCTTGTGTTGGGACCGGGCGGTCTTGAGCGGTGGGACCACCAGGCGGTTGTCTGAAGAAGACCGTAGGTGACGGGTGGGGGTGTAAGGCTGCAGGAGAGACTTGATGTAGACGGGTGCAGTCCCGTTCACTGCTCGGAAGGTCAATACCAGGGTCTTGAATCTGATACGGGCCATGATAGGTAGCCAGTGGAGAGAGATGAGGAGCGGGGTAACATGGGAGCGTCTGGGTAGATTGTAGACCAGGCGGGCCGCTGCGTTCTTAATCCTCTGAAGAGGGAATCTACACGACCGGGAGACCGCAGCAATGTGGGCCGTGAGGGAGAGCTCGTCGTCCATGGTAACCCCAAGGTTCCTGGCAGAGGATGAAGGGGTCACCGTCGCAGATCCCAGGGTGATTGAGAGATCGTGGGAGATGGAGGGTTTAGCCTGGATGATAAGTTCTGTTTTGGCTAATAAATGACTAAATGTAAATGTAAGACGCCAAAAATGTTCTTGATCCGCCCCTTTTATCGAGGATGCATCAGATGGTGACTTGGTGGTGACGCACATGATTTCCCACAAGTAATTGCAAGATGTCAGGAGAGGCGGACAAACTTCATAACTTTAAGTTTTTACTATTCATATTTCAGCTAAACGGTACGTGAAAATCAGCATCTGAATTAAAATGTGACAAAAAATGGGCAGTGTAATCACTGAAAATGTGTTTATTTTATTGATGAAATTTGCTCCGACTTTTCGATAACCTAGCGAGTCCAGGGTATTGCGCAATAGCCAAGAAAACCCGCGCATCTCAATTCATTCTCCGTCCTTGCGGTCTTGCAAGACCATTCTCGCATGGACGCTTGCAAGAACGTTCTTAAAAAGATTGTACTTGCGTTCTTAGCGTTCTTCAGATTGATAAACAGCCATTCTCTGGTTCAAGACAGCTTCACGTGACTTAGCTAGCAAGTAGTCTAAAATACAACTGAACTTTTCTGTATGTCTGACAAATTCAAATGCTTAAACTATGACACCAACCAACACTTTACGGTGCATGTTCATTACAGTATCAAACATATACGCAAGTCAAAACACATCACAACCTCCGTTCCTACCTGCAAAGGGGAAAAATAGAAAATAGACAAGACGTAGCTTGGTGAAGTCCAATGTCGCAATGGACAAACGCAAGCCACACGCAGACTACCCTACAGGGAGAACGAGGCATTAGCAATCAAAACAGATACGAAATAGAAAACAAATGGAAACCTCAAGAAATTAGGAAAGATTGCAAAAATTTAATTTCAAATGCATCTTTTCCAAAATCTTATAGGTAAATTAGCTTTTTGAACACAAATAATCTTCCTTTATCATATTTACATATTTATCTTATTTATCTTAGCTAAAGGTCAGCGTCTTTATCACCATTACACATTCGTATCGGTTAAACGTAGTTAAATATGATCAAATTTTACCAAGGGTACACTTTGTGTACACTTTGTGTACCCTTGGTAAATCAGCCTCTGCTGGGTAGAAAGGAGTTAGGAGTCAGGTGGCTGAGCGGTGAGGGAGTCGGGCAAGTAATCTGAAGGTTGCCAGTTCGATTCCTTGCTGTGCCAAATGACGTTGTGTCCTTGGGAAAGGCATAAACACCCTATTTGCCTCGGGGAGAATGTCCCTGTACTTACTGTAAGTCGCTCTGGGTAAGAGCGTCTGCTAAATGTAGAAAGGGACATTTTAGAAAAAAATAAAAAGCCAACACCAACATTTAGTGGCAAAATTCATTGTTATGTCTATAACATTATTTTAGATATAGGCTAGTATGAGTTTAGCTAGCTGGCAAATTCCGAGTTAGCCATGTCGATGATATGTTAGGTATATAGCCTATAGCTAGCAAACTAACGATAGCTAACGTTAGTTTGCTAGCTGTAGGCTATATAACATTTCACTAGGTCTAGCTTGATATACTGAAATTATTATGAAATGTTATGTTCTACTAGCCATTTGCCTACTTTAACAAGTCACAGTATATCCCACCCCTGATAGTGTAACTGAGACGACACAGTAAATAATTCCTCTTTCAAGTAACAAGCCACTGTTGAAGAGTTGAGCATTAAGGCCGATATATGCTTCTCCATTTTCCAAAAAACGGACACATGGGAACGCCCTCCTCTATGGGGAACGCCCTCTCCGAACTCTCCGAGAGCCCTCGGAGAGCCCCGGGGGGCTCGACGTGCACCTCCTGAATTTTCTAACTATCGGTTGTAATTTCGGATAGTTACGGATACCCCCTTGGCTGTGATGGTCAGTATTAAGAACCACTTGCTTCAGGGGCGGGGTTGCCGTGATAAACAGGACGAAAGAATCCTTTGACCGCCATTGCTGTAAGTTTTTAAAATTCATTTTTCAGCTAAACAGTACATGTAAATCAGCATCTGAATTAAAATGTGACGAGAAATGGGCAGTGCAGTTGCTGAAAATGTGCGTATTTTATTGATGAAACGGCTAATTTGTAAATTTGCTCCGACTTCTCCATAACCTAGGTAGATAAACACTCAACGACGACTTACAAAAAACCATTGCACCACTTACTCTTCTGTCTGTGAATTGTTTTCAGCACCCACAGCCTACGGAGATACCATAAACGCAGTCTATCCGTCCGTAGACATAATGAATGGCACATAACGTGAAGTAACATGGCATTTTATTGGGTGTGCTTTGCCTTCGGCAAGGGCACAACCTTTGTTCTCTCACATATAGGGTTCAGTTCTAGGCCCTCTGTTATTCTCTATATGCTGCCTTTAGGAAACATAATTAGAAGCTCTGGGGTAAATTTTCACTGTTATGCAGATGATACTCAGCTATATATGTCTATAAAGTCTGGAGAATTTCCACATGCTATGGAAAAATGTGTTTCTAGGTTGAGAGCTTGGATGACTGCAAATTTCCTTCTTCTAAATTCGGATAAAACCGAGGTTCAAATTTTCAGTCCTAAAAAATATAGAAATAATTTTCCCAATCTGACCTTAGACCTAGACGGCGTCAAAATCTATCAAAGCCAGCTAGTAAAAAATTTAGGAGTCACAATGGACCCAGACCTTTCGTTTGAGTACCATATTAAGCAAATTACCAGAACTGCATTTTTCCATCTACGTAATATTGCCAAAATACGAAAATTTCTCTCAAAGGATGATGCCGAAAAACTAA
Organism: Osmerus mordax; assembly: GCF_038355195.1. NCBI lineage: Eukaryota > Metazoa > Chordata > Actinopteri > Osmeriformes > Osmeridae > Osmerus > Osmerus mordax. The sequence continues at coordinate 15,905,787 of NC_090055.1, forward strand.
TACATGCATTTGTTACGTCCCGATTGGACTATTGCAATGTGTTGTTCTCTGGCCTCCCAATTACCCACCTAAAAAATTTACAGCGGGTGCAAAATGCTGCTGCTAGACTACTGACCAGATCAAGAAAGTTTGATCACATAACATCTACTCTTATCTCTCTACACTGGCTCCCTATCCAAGCCAGAGCTGACTTCAAAGTTCTACTACTAACATACAAATCTCTGCATGGATTGGCACCACTGTACCTCTCCGGTCTCCTTGCACCCTATTGCCCCGCAAGGACACTTAGATCTCAAGATGCCGGCTATCTGGTGGTTCCCAAAGTTAAGAAAAAGACAGCTGGAGTTAGGGCGTTCTCATATAGAGCACCTCTTCTCTGGAACAAATTACCCGTCTCAATTAAGGAGTCTGATACTGTTTCGACATTTGAAATGAGGTTAAAAACGTTATTGTTTAGTCAATTCTACGACTGTTAAAGGTAAGTATGTTACTAGTTGGAGGCAATGGGGGACGGGTTGCTTCCATCCTTATTCTATAAGTATAACTTATTTTAGAGTTCTCTTCCCCTGGAACAGATTTCATGTTCCAAATGGGGGGGGCTGTCGCTGTCTTGGTGTGTGGGGTTGCATCAAATTCCCCTTTTTTGCTCTGTTAAATTGCTGCACCAGTCCACACTTGACCGGTGGGGATCTCATTCTATTATGACTGTAACTGTTATCTGCTCCTGGCATCCTCTAATCCCTGCTCTCCTCTCTCTGTCCCCCCCCACACACATCCCTTGTGGTGTGGGGGGTTTGAGTTGTCAGCACCTGCCTGGTCGTCGGTCAGCCAACGCTGGACCTGGTCGCGAGTCTCCCGGTCCTGTCGTACATCTATAAAGTTGAACAATGGATTTTGGTGTTTTAAAAACCCACCGACACTGTATGACTATGTTTAGCCTGTGTTCTGCTCCTCTCTCTCACCAACCGTCTCTGGAGGAGGGGATCCCTCTCTGAATTGCTCCTCCCAAGGTTTCTTCCATTTTTCTCCTGTTGGGAGTTTTTTGGGAGTTTTTCCTTGTCTTCCTTGAGGGTTTAGGTTGGTTGAGGGGCAGTTCTATGGGCATATGTGAAGCCCTCTGTGACATGCTTGCGTGTAAAAAGGGCTATACAAATAAATTTGATTTGATTTGATATATATTATTAGTGTGTTTGCTGCAAGCAAAAACACTTGTTATTCTGCATACTTATTGCAGCAAACACACTATTGTTATTCTGCATACTTATTATTATTATTTATTTTTCTCACACTTTTTTTCGTCGCCTACTCCTTTCACACCGTTTAAGCTACAAACACTAGTGATGGGCATTCCGGCTCTTTCTCGTGAGCCGGCTCGTATGGCTCAGCTCACCAAAAAGAGCCAGCTCTTTTGGCTCCCGAACGGCTCTTTAAAAAATACATGTTTTAACTATGAATTTGACTATGATGGGTGTGAAAACAATTTGAATTAAATTATGAAATGAAATCATACTCGACCGTAACCACATATCTTTAAAAATGCATTGATTTGTCATGGCTCTCCTCCGAGTTTTGACTACTCTCTGACTGTGTGTGAGTTGGCTCGGCCCTCCCTCATGCAGGATTGACAGGAACAGAATGTGAGGATGATCGTGTGCGCCTTTAAGCCTACAAGTATTTTTTTGTTGTTCTTTGAATTAGTCAATTATTTTAAATACAATTAAAATTCATTATTTCATAAACATTTAGTTTTTATAGGCTGTTTTAATCTATTAAAAATAGAGTCAGCTCTTCAGATATGCGAGCCAGCTCCCGACGTTCACCTTCAAGAGCCGACTCTTAGAGCCGGATCGTTCGCGAACGACCCATCACTAAGAAACACAGTTCAAACTTCATTTCATAAAGTCTGAACTGCTCTAGTGTGCTATTACTTTTCTCATTGATAACTTTTAAAGTTTTTAAGGTATTAAAGTTTAAAGTGATAAAAAGATGAATGGGTTTCAATGGTTCAGAATGTTCAAGTCAAATTCAATTGTGACGTCATGCACTGACAGAACTGTTTATCACCACGTCAATTTTTGACACTTTAACACTTTCCTGCCTGAATATGCATTGTTTTTCAAATAATATACCTGAACTGTTTATAGAATGTTTAAGACAAGAAGTAGGGCTTTCTAATGATATAAATATTTGTATGATTATGTTAGGCAAATCATCCTTTATCAAGACGATTTCACAGAGCCATTCTGACAAATCTTCTCCGTCTGCATTACTTTTTTAGAAAACCTTATTTTTAACCTGCAACCTGCAAGTGGTTCTTACGATCTTTTACTCGCCACGAGAGTTTGCATCATTCATTCTGGTTGGCGTCTACATGCCTCCGCAGGCTAGCGTCAACGAGGTTCAACGTGTGCTCGCCAGCCAGAATGTGGAGCATGAAAATCCGGATTCCTTGGTTATTGTGCTAGGCGACTTTAACAAAGGCAATCTCACTCAAGAACTCCCAAAATATAGACAATTCATCAAATGCCCTACCAGAGAAGGAAACACCTTGGATCACTGCTGCTCTACAATCAGCAAAGCATACCATGCGGTCCCCCGAGCAGCACTGGGTCACTCTGACCACGCCATGGTCCACCTGATTCCTGCATACATTCTCTTCTGCTGATGAACTATACTATTCTGCTAATGTAACCTACTTCTCGTCTGCTAATGATAATTCTCTAATCGTCTTCTAATAATAACTATGTACTCTACTAATGACTGTTTGCGCTTCTGCCAATGTAGTGTTCGCCTCCTATTAAGACGACAAGCACTGGTTTCTTTCCCTCTTTTAAGGTTTAGAAGTGCGCCACAACTTTGAACCAGTTCGTGACGTCTGAAGCATTGAACGTCATCAATCACGTGGCATCGTCATTTGACACAAGCTCCAAACCACTTTTTCGAAACTGTGCGTATTGGTTTTGCGACACAAGCATCGATGCGTCAGTGCCATATGTCCCATCCCTAATTTGATCTCGGATGTAATAAGCGACGTACGGAGAACGGGCCCCTGGTTTTGCCGTTCTATGGCAGCTATGATGACAGTCGTAGCTAGCGTTGTAAGCACTCGTCACTAGAATGGCCATAACTTTAAAACAAAAGATCATATTTCAAATCTGTCTGCTGTTCTACATTGCCCACACAAAGCCCCCCATCTGTGTTCAATATCGTCAACTAAAAGTAAAAACGTTTCAGTTACGAAGCCTTTGTTCGTAGTAACGCCAGCTGCAGTAAACCTTTCGTGACCCCGGTTATCTAGCTAGATTATGTACACTTTAAGCTCAATGTACATACCTTGTTTTGCCAATTTGGTCGATTGTGGAAAAAAGTAGAACCGTTTTTAGTTAAGGAGAACCATCGCGCTAGCTTGGAATTGCGTTATCCCACTCATCACTTCAGTGGTCATAACTTTTAAACAAAATAGTCTATCTTAAATCTGTCTGCTGTTCTTAATTCACAACAAAAGTACGCACATTTCATATGCTCTAACTTATCCTCTATCTTATATTGAAAGTGGTTAAAAATGAGGTTTTCTAAAAAAAGTAATGCAGACGGAGAAGATTTTTGTCAGAATGGCTCCGTGAAATCGTCTTGATAAAGGATGATTTGCCTAACATGATCATATAAATATTTACATCATTAGAAAGCCTTCAAAATGGTATAAACAGTTCAGGTATATTATTTGAAAAAGTCCCCATATTCAGGCAGGAAAGTGTTAAACAGTGTCAAAAATTGACACTGTTTATCGTTCATATAAAAGAAAAATGTAATTAAGTAAAGAAGAACACTGGTTAAACAGGTTAAAGTTTTCTGGGGAGGAATGTTGTGTATTCATTGTTACTACAGCTCCCATGATCCTCTCTGTCATGGGGTAACTATAAAGGGGCTGCGCTCCCCACTTTCTCTCTCTCTTAATTGACTCGTCCTTCACTCAACTTTGCGCTCCTGATGAGCCAGGGCAGCCTGTAATGAGAAACTAATAAATAATACCAGTTACAGTAATGGCTTCTCCAAAGCTTCTTATTTCTTAAATGCGTGCCCCCACTTGGACACAACAATACTAATGCTTTGTACACCCCATTCAGCTGTACCATCTTGGGCAAAGAACATTCAAGGTAAAATGTGTTATTTACATCAATGTTACAGCTAATCTAGAAGAACCACAGTGTATGCCAATCATGCAAACTCTTGTAAACTCGTTTTACTTGTCCGTAATTACAGACACATTACAGGTTATGCTCCGGAAGATGGAGACATTGGAGGACAACCAGCGAGAGGCTCTCCTATTCAGGCGACTACAGGGCAGACACACTGAAGAGGTGCCAGTGATGGACCGACATGTGGCCCAAACACAGGCTGAACTCCAAGACCTTGAGGAGCGCCTTAAGGTGCTGGAGTTCCGAAAGAGAGTGGTAGGTGTTTGGAGATGCCATGAACTATGGGCTTATACGCAGCGTTCAAATTGGTGCTGACAATAAGTTCATGACTTCTAATTGCAGACGCTGTGATGAAGTGGAAGACGGGACTGGGAGAGACGGCTGTGGAGCTTGTCATAGCGGAGACACTCAAACACGCCCCGGCAACCCATTCAAAACAAGCAAGGTGAATGAATCATGATTGCAGCTTCCATATCCAACCTTTCACATGGCTATGTGACAAAAAACTAGAATCCCATAATATTTTTTGGATGATGTATATTATTTTAAATGTGATTTTTTATGACTTGTATAGCCCCTTTCACACATGCAAGTATGTTGATAGGACACTAACTTATTTTGTGCTTCATTGTCAGGGCCAACAGACAGGACCTGTAGCGGGGACTGGCAGAAGATTTTAAGTCACTGTTTGGCACTTTGTTTGAAATAAAATTACAATGTTACATGGTAATGCTGCCTCATTTATGATTAGCTTGAGTTAGGCTACATCACACAAACATAGTCCTCCTAAAGTTGGCTACCATGTAGCTTATAATACAAGAACAAGTAGCATTGGGGCAAATGAGGTCTGCATATGAACCGCCCCAATATAAGCAGTAGAATTGAGAAATATAGGTTACTTAATTAACGTTGCAGTTACCTTCTGGCGTCCCACAGATGCACGGTCCCGCAACGGCGACGTTGCGGCAACGTATGTTTGGTCATCAAGTGTCGTTGCAGCAACGTAAGGGCAACGTAACTGTGTTAGCTGGGTTCCCATAGATAAACATCAGCCATGCCTGTCTAGTGTCTTGTTCTTTGGGAAGATAGTGAAAAGTGTCAGGATTCCAGGTACAGCCTGGAACACTGCATTTACGGCGCTCCATTTTCAATATCTTGAAAACTTATTAACTTTCTTATTTGTAATTCCTGTGGAAGTACCGAGCAGCGCGCAGTTAGCTAAAAAAGTGTCGGAGATCTACGCGACCTTCGTTTATGTTCCTGGACCAGAAAACCAGAGGGCGGGTAAATGTAAATTTTGGGGCGTGACAAAGTTGAAGCTGCAATTGGTGACGTCACAACTTGCACTGTTTCAAAAGCTAGCGTTTGCAAGTTGCAGTTTCAAAAAGTGAAATTTTGATAGGAAAGAGGTGTCAATGGACTTTGAGGTTCACTGTATGTCTATTTTACACACCAAACTGTCATTTTTCAACTATGACAAGGTAAAATCGGTTTTGCAATCACTCACCCCTTTAACCATAGTAAAGATAGAGAGAAACAATTTTACCTTATAAATCTAATTGTGCTGATGGCCAAATTTCATATTCATAAGTGTAAATTCACAAATACAAAGCCACTCTTGTGTTTTTTATAGAGAATTTGAGCAGTACATTAAGACCGTTTTACACTCTTCTAATAAGAAAGCTGTTAAAACTGTAGATTTATGTGCATCCTTTAATGTATTTGTATGATCCATCATTTCCTGTACCCCCTAGCATATGTGATCATTATTTGTTTTGTATACAACTTGTTTCTATACTGCTTCTCTGTATACTGCCTGTTTGTATACTGATCTTTCTATAATAAAAAACGGCAAGCTCTGGTCACTTCCTTTTTTATCTTGAGGCATCGACAACACAGCTGACAGGTTAGGCTCTCCCTGTCAATAAACATGCTAGAAAGAGTTTTGGCTTGCTAATGCTCTGACATTCTGGTTCCCTTTCGGATGCCATGTCAAGCGGGATCTCTGATCGTAGTCAGTCCTTCACTAACCAGCATTCCTTAGCAGAATGCTAGCGTCTTAGGGGCAACAACGAATCACCCTGTAAGAAATCAAAAGGACATAAATACTCGTTCATTCAACTTTCGACCTATAATCCATGTTTAACATGCACAAACTACAATCAAATCTGAGATTTCTCAACAAAAATCAGGCGAAAGAGACAAATTTAGCCATTTAGCTCCATAGACTCCCATTAATTTTGCACTGGGAGGGTGTTGCTAAACATTTTATAGGCAATTCCCTGGCCTAAAATACATCCACTGCAAACATTTATCATATTCTCATGTAGGCCTATATTTACATTATTTAGTCATTTAGCAGACGCTCTTATCCAGAGCGTACAGCGTACATGCACTAACTGTATGTTAGTGCATGTAAACCAGCAGATACTATTTTAAAATTCCTGCATTAAAAGAATGCATCATGACAGTTTGAAATTGTCATTTATTATCACAGTAGCATTTAATTATCACGGCAAACAATTACACTGCACTGAACTGTAAGTAAAGTACAACAAAGTTAAAATAACAAAACTTGTAATTATTACTTGTGAACGAATATCATTCACCCCTTACTAAACAATTTACGCATTTAAACAGTCAGCAATGCAAATCCTTGGGGCCCGGTCGGGCACAGCCCGAAGAGACAACGTGGGACCCCCTTAAAGTGGGCTCACCATCCGCATGAGGGGTCATGGGGGTCGGGTGCAATGCGAGACGGGCGGCGGCCGAAGGCGGGGGCCTTGGCGGTCCGATCCTCGGCTGCAGAAGCTAGCTCTAGGGACGTGGAACGTCACCTCGCTGGCGGGAAAGGAGCCGGAGCTGGTGCGCGAGGTAGAGAAGTTCCGGCTAGATATAGTCGGCCTTGCCTCGACGCACAGCATCGGCTCCGGAACCAGTCTCCTTGAGAGGGGCTGGACTCTCTTCCACTCTGGAGTTGCCCTCGGTGAGAGGCGTCGAGCTCGGGTGGGAATACTTGTTTCCCCTCGGTTCGGCGCCTGTACGTTGCCCTCGGTGAGAGGCGTCGAGCTCGGGTGGGAATACTTGTTTCCCCTCGGTTCGGCGCCTGTACGTTGGGGTTCACCCCGGTGGACGAGAGGGTAGCCTCCCTCCGCCTTCGGGTGGGGGGTCGGGTCCTCACTGTTGTTTGTACTTATGCACCAAATGGCAGTGCAGAGTACCCACCCTTTTTGGAGTCTCTGGGGGGGTGCTGGAAAGCGCTCCTCCCGGAGATTCCCTCGTCCTCCTGGGGGACTTCAATGCTCATGTGGGCAATGACAGTGAGACCTGGAGGGGCGTGATTGGGAGGAACGGCCCCCCCAATCTGAACCCGAGCGGTATTTTGTTGTTGGACTTCTGTGCTAGACACGGCTTGTCCATAACGAACACCATGTTCAAGCATAAGGGTGTCCATATGTGCACTTGGCACCAGGACACCCGAGGTCTCAGTTCGATGATAGAATTTGTAGTCGTGTCGTCGGATCTGAGGCCGAATGTCTTGGACACTCGGGTGAGGAGAGGGGCGGAACTGTCAACTGATCACCACCTGGTGGTGAGTTAGCTATGATGGTGGGGGAAGACGCCGGTCAGGCCTGGCAGGCCCAGGTCTGTGAGGGTCTTCTGGGAACGGCTGGCAGAATCCCCTGTCAGAAGGAGCTTCAACTCCCACCTCCGGGAGAGCTTCAATCATGTCTCGGGAGAGGACGGGGACATTGAGTCCGAATGGGCCATGTTCCGGGCCTCCATTGTTGAGGCGGCTGACTGGAGCTGCGGACGCAAGGTGGTCGGTGCATGTCGCGGCGGCAACCCTCGGACCCGGTGGTGGACGCCGGAGGTGAGGGAAGCCGTCAAGCTGAAGAAGGAGGCCTATCGGACTTTGTTGGCTGGTAGGACTCCAGAGGCAGCTGATGTGTACCGGCAGGCCAAGCGGAATGCGGCTTTGGCGGTCGCGAAGGCAAAAACCCGGGCGTGGGAGGAGTTCGGCGAGGCCATGGAGAATGACTTCCGAACGGCTTCGAAAAGGTTCTGGACCACCATCCTGCGACTCAGGAGGGGGAAGCAGTGCACTGTCAACGCTGTATATGGTGGGGATGGTGCGCTGCTGACCTCGATGGGGGACGTCCTGGATCGGTGGAAGGAATACTTTGAAGACCTGGAGTGGATGAGGTCCGCCCGGAGTTCCTTAAGGCTCTGGATGTTGTAGGGCTGTCTTGGTTGACACGACTCTGCAACATCGCGTGGACATCGGGGACAGTGCCTCTGGACTGGCAGACCGGGGTGGTGGTTCCCCTCTTTAAAAAGGGGGACCGGAGGGTGTGCTCCAACTTTAGGGGGATCACACTCCTCAGTCTCCCTGGGAAAGTCTATTCAGGGGTGCTGGAGAGGAGGGTCCGTCGGATTGTCGAACCTCGGATTCAGGAGGAGCAATGTGGTTTTCGTCCTGGCCGTGGAACTGTGGACCAGCTCTATACCCTCGGCAGGGTTCTGGAGGGTGCATGGTCACGAACTGTGGGTAGTGACCGAAAGAACGAGATTGCGAATACAAGCCGAAATGAGTTTTCTACGCAGGGTGTCCGGGCTCTCCCTTAGAGATAGGGTGAGAAGCTCAGTCATCCGGGAGGGGCTCAGAGTAGAACCTCTGCTCCTCCGCGTCGAGAGGGGCCAGTTGAGGTGGCTCGGGCATCTGATAAGGATGCCTCCTGGACGCCTCTCTGGTGAGGTGTTCTGGGCACGTCCCACTGGGAAGAGGCCCCGGGGAAGACCCAGGACACGCTGGAGGGACTATGTCTCTCGGCTGGCCTGGGAACGCCTCGGGGTCCCCCAGGAAGAGCTGGTGGAAGTGGCCGGGGAGAGGAAAGTCTGGGCCTCCCTGCTTAGGTTGCTGCCCCCGCGACCTGACCCCCGGACAAGCGGAAGATGATGGATGGAAATCCACCAAATTTTTTAACTGGTGAAAAGTCTGGACAGGTAGGCCAGTTCAGCACCCTGACTCTTCTATTACGAAGCCTTCCTGAAATATGAAAGGCCTTCCCTGAAAAATATGTTGCCTGGATGCAAGCAAATGTTGCCCAGAGAAGATGGCAGTGTTTTTAGATCATGTTCACATATGGCTTCTTCTTTGCATGATAGAGCTTTAACCTGCATTTGTGGAGGGCACGGCAAACTATGTTCACAGACAATGAGTTCTGGAGGTGTTTCTGAGCCCATGCAATGATTTCCATTACAGAATCATGCCTGTTTTTCATGCAGTGCCTGAAGATCACAGGCATGCATCTGCCCCGCCCAATGGTGTAACCCAGGTAATCGGTCTCACAGAATGCCAGCTTGCTTTTGTTGGGGTTTGCGGTCAAGCCAGCTTGTCTTAGGGAATCCAGGACCCTTTGCACCCGAGGTAAGTGGCTTTCCCAGTCGGGACTCTGAATCACCACATCGTCTAAATAGGCTGATGCATAGTCCTGATGGGGTTTGAGCACCTGGTCCATCAAGCGCTGGAAGGTGGCCGGAGCTCCAAACGACATCATGCGGTACTGCCAAAGCCCTCCAGGGGTGGCAAAGGCTGACAAGGGAACCTGCCAATACCCCTTGGTGAGATCCAGGGTGGTTATAAACCGGGCCTGGCCCAGGCTTTCAATTAGCTCGTCGACTCGACGCATGGGTAGGCATCAAAGTCTGACACTTTATTTACTTTTCTGAAATCGTTACAGAATCGTACCGTGTTGTCAGGCCTGCCTGTTAGGACGATGGGACTAAACCAGGCACTCTTAGACTTCTCAATCACATTCAGCTCACACATCTTTCTGACCTCCTCCTCAATCAGTTTCTTGCGGGCCTCCGGCACCCGATACGGCTTTAGGTTGACCGTTTTTCCTGGAGGGGTGCGTGTTTCATGCTCCACTAGGTGGGTGCAACCCGGGAGGGCTGAAAAGACATCCTGATTGCCATCCACTAGCTCTTTTGCTTGTTGTAGTTGGTGAGGGGAGAGGTCTGGGCCCCACTGCACTTCCTCCCTGGCCCGTTCCTTTGCCTCCTGGGGGGCAAGACACAACAACGTCTCCTGAGCATGCCATTTCTTTAGGAGGTTCACATGGTAAATTTGCTCAGCTTTCCTCTTCCCCGGTTGTCGTACTTTGTAGTTGACCTCCCCCACTTTTCCGATTACTTCAAATGGACCCTGCCATGTTGCCAAAAACTTACGGTAACCCTTCCTTTTACAGTCCCTTAAGTACTAGGTATTTACATAGAAAGTAAAGGGTATGTTAAGTGTTTTATTGGGTATTACCGATTGGTACCAAGGTGGTAAATACCTAGATAATTTGAAGTAATTACCCATTAACTAAATACTAACGTGCTGGTCATTACTGGGTATGTTTTCTCTATTATTGGGTATTACCGATTGGTACCAAGGTGGTAAATACCTAGATAATTCGAAGTATTTACCCATTAACTAAATACTAACGTGCTGGTCATTACTGGGTAATTTTCACTGGTCCTAATTAGGTAAAGACAGAAGACAAAACTTAGTATTTACCTGGAAACTTATAAATATTACTATTTAAATACCGCTGGTAGTAAGTTGGTAACTACGGGAGATATATATGGTAAATTATATTGGGTAAATACCACTGCTAATAAAGACGGCCAAGCTCCAGCAGAATTACAAACAAAATACTCTACTATTACCCTGCAGTTATCTAAGGTTTATGTCGGTAACAGTCCACGTCTAATGAGAAGATAAGATAGTAGGCCTACTTTACAATAAAATACCTTTTCAGATACATTTATCGATGATGGCCTCATTTACTTGGCTGGTATAGCTACCTACCTCCGCGGGAAGAGTTTTCCTCTACTGTCATGGTAAATTTTCTTGGATACTGGGTATGTTTTTGTGCATGTTTGGACTATTTACTCAGTAAGTAATATGAAACTGGACTGTAAATGGAAGCCGTGTTTGTTTCCATGGTGTTACCAGGCTCTTACCATACCCTTTGTGAGCGAATACCACTTTGTCAACGTTACCCTTAGTATGAACTTGTAATATAAGTTCCAAGGCGATACCAGGTAAAACATGGCTATTTACTTAGTAAGTAATATGAAACTGGACTGTAAAAGGAAGCCGCGTTTGTTTCCATGGTGTTACCAGGCTCTTACCATACCCTTTGTAAGCGAATACCTACGGTGGCTGACATGTGCAAACGCGCAGCAAATTAAGAAAACACATGCAAATAGACGAAACACAAGCAAACTAGAGAGGGTACAATTTCTGGGGAAATTGTAGGGTGTGCTTGCTTGCGTCGGTTGCAGGTGGGTCCGTCCTCTAAGTTTTTCCCTTCTAGTGATATTTTCAAGCATTTAGCCTACTCATATTGCATATTTTATTAAGAACACCCTTTGAAACAGCTGGAAACCCCCTTTGAAACAAGCTACTGTAACAACGTTGTCACTGGCAGTGTGGAATCGCGATTCAAACAGTACCGTCTGCTAACTGAAAATATGCCCCCCAAAACGTAAATAAGTTTGACATTAATGTAGGGGGAAATGGCTAATTCAAAATAAGTTTGCTAGAGGCAAGCTAGCTGCTGTTGCTCCACATTTCACTGATTGTTTGAAAGCACCGGAAATGAGAACGTTTCTTTTGACATAAAGTTTAGCTGTGGCTTTGAAGACAGTACGACACACTGCCAGTGGGCGAACCGAGTCTGACTGAGGCTAATGTCAAAACAAGCCGCAGTGTCACTCAAATTCCAAGTTTTACACAAATCACAAAAATATGCTGACCCGCTGGCTATCTTTGCAATCGCCATATCTTTAAAACACTGCCCTCCTTCTGATTTTTGATGTAGAATTGACCCTGGTACGAAATTAAGAAAATACTCATCAGAGATCGACAACAGCTGACGCAATTGTCAACGGAGGCTGACGGGGCTCTCACGTAGCAAACCAAAGTTTTTACAGCAACCTACATTAAAATCTCACCACCTGGCTGTCTTTACAATAGTCATATCGTCATAACATTGCCCTCCTTCTGTTTTTTGGTGTAGAATTGACCGAACTATAAAATTACGAAAATACTAAACTACTATGATGCTTGCATGGCTGCCGCCTAGGCAGTCTCACGGGCTACGCGCACTCGCTCAAATTACAAAGACTTTCACGACCTAAATAAAAAATTTGAAATGGCAGTTCCACTCGAAATTGCTTTCTCAACAAAACCCAATGGTTGGTAATTTTGGTGGTTGGCATTTTTCACTCATAATCCAAGCTCCAATTTGCATGCTAGAACTTCTCTATCACGTTGTATCCATGCGTCTTTGCTAACGTGTGCTGACGTAGTGACGTAGGCTAGCACTGGTACCCTTCGTTGACAGAAGACACTTTTTGCCACAAAAACGTTGTCACCTCCTAAACTGTGCAACGGAGTGTAAATAAAAGTACAAGCAACTCAATCGCTACCAAGACAACTTTTGACACCTAGGTTGTCTATGTAGTCCAAATATTGACTGAGGCTTAGGGGGGCAAAAATAAATAATAATAAATATATATGTGAGAGAACAAAGGTTGTGCTCTCGCCGAAGGCTTGAGCACACCCAATAATAACTAGAGAGGGTACAATTTCTGGGGAAATTGTAGGGTGTGCTTGCTTGCGTCGGTTGCAGGTGGGTCCGTCCCTTTAAGTTTTTCTCTTCTAGTGAAATTTTTCAAGCATTTAGCCTACTCATATTGCGTAATTCATTAAAAAAAAACTTTGAAACAAACGACTGTAACAACGCTGTCACCGGCAGTATTTCAGATGGAATCGCGATTCAAACAGTACCATCTGCCTACTGAAAATATGCCCCCAAAAACGTAAATAAGCTTGACATCTACTAGTGAAGTATTCAAGTATACCATTGATTTCACATGGAAAGCAAGTGACAGAGTCGCGACTGCACGATGTGAACATGGCATGATGACGCGCGAGCGACGATTCGCAACCAATGGGCCAGAGCCATATAAAAAGAGAGTTACGACACTGATCTCGCCGACACGTGATCACTTGCTAGCTCTAATTAGATGTACTAACTATGCTAATAAGAGAAGACTAACTTTGTATGCCAACGAATAGCAATAACTAGAACTAATTTGACAGACTATAAACCAACGACCTTCTGGTTATGATACTCGTGCTCTCTAGCTAGCTACAGTAAAAGTGTTGCTTACGTTAGATACTAGACCTACAGTCTAGCTCTAACTGCATTTATAATCTAACAAGCTATATCTTACAATACACTTTAAGTAAAGCTGGCTATATAAAATGTGGGTGACCAGACGTCCTCTTTTACCCGGACATGTCCTCTTTTCGAGACCTAAACAATGCGTCCAGCAGGGATTCCAAAATTGTCCGGGATTTTGCCTCGTCGGATATTTGTGTTTCTCTGGGTCTTTCACAAACTATTACGCCATTACAAGTTTTGAAAATATTATAAATAATGCAGTAATTTGATCAATTTACCAGCTAACTTTCTTCGGAACACTGAACATGAATGGGGTTGAACGTTGGAAAATACAATGTTTGGGACTATAGGTCGCAAATGACACGCTTTACTGCCGCCTTCTTCGATTACAATTGATATCTATGGCAGTGTCGCAACTCTCTTTTTATATGGCTCTGGGTCTACCTAGCTTTGACTAACAAGCCTTTTAATCCGTGGCGTGCTTACATAGTCTATAATGTCCCAGTGTTTTAATAAAATATTATAAACTATATTCATGTTTCATAAAGTATTTGTTCTAGTTCTATCAGAGTTAAAGTCTCTAGTTGTCTAACAACATTAACTGTTAAGTCAGTGGCGTTGTTAGACATAAAACTGTACTGGGGCACAGGCCCCTAGTCATATCCCTTCTTCCAAGCGTGTTGCGCACAATGCACTACTAGGCTATAGAAACTCCCCTTGCTTAACCCACTATGTAACAGTTCAGGGACACAAGTTTGATATCAGCTTTGGCAGGGACACCTATAGTTAATGCAAGCTACAATTGTTTTTAGCTTCATGTAATATTGTTTTTATGTTTTAGTAAAAATAAGATGATCGGTAGGCCTATCATTTAGAAACTTTCTTTAGTTTTGTAATGTTTTCTTAGCCTACCTCAATTCTGACTTGTGTGCTGAGTCCGACACCTGGACTTCTGTGTGCGTGCTGCAGTGGCTATTTGGCAAGCTCAGAAGAGCGCGCTGACATGCATCGGTTTGTGTTTTTGGTCAAACTGCTTTGATTTTACAAGCGTTGATTGAGATATTGCGTAATTTTTTTTTTTACTCAAACTTTCAAGATTTACTGGGGCGCAGCAGATTTATACTGGGCACGTGCCCCTGTAAAAAGGGTCTAATGACGCCCCTGTGTTAAGTTATGTTTAAAGGCCTTTGCACACTGGACGCGACACGAATTAACGGCACGAAATTGCGAATAATTCGGATGAATATTTCGGAAAACGTATGCCGCGCCTTAACATGCACATCAAGCGTGACGCGATTTTGCGAATCAATTATTAAAGTTCAAAAATAATAACGGAAAAAACGACAAAAAATTGACTCAACATCAAGCGATGATGAGTTGGTGCTTCTTTTAATTAATAATAGAAAAAGAAATACATGGGTACACCCGTTATTAACACGGAGAGGAGCACTTGGGGAGTTCCACTGCCTGGTTCAGGAGCTTAAACTGTACCACTGCCACTTCAAAGCGTACTTCAAGATGTCCGTCGGAAAATTTGAAACACTTCTGCAACAGCTGGCACCAAGCTTGAAGAAGTAGACGACGAATTTCAGAAAGCCAATTGACCCAGAGCAGCGGCTAGCTGTAAGGCTGAGGTAAGATGATCTTTTTAATTTAATTTTAGGAAAGTCCCATTTGTGAGTAGGCTAAACAGTTGTAGGTGTGCGTAATGCGCATTTGGTCCATCCCATTCCTGGGTACTGTAGCCTGTAGTGCAGTAAAAAATTATTCAAAAGGACTGATCTCTCGTCTTGAGTTAATATATGCACCCATCAGACACTTTGCTTGGTCAATAAACACCCATTTCTGTTGTATAGTCATTTTGTGCGCTCTGAAGAAGGCAGCAAACTGCAACATGATGGTTTTCATTTAGTTTGAAGTCAAGTATTTAGCAATTCAGAAAATGAAATACTTTTTTTCCATTTCTTTGCAGATTTCTAAGCACTGGTGATGGTTACACCACAATTGCAGCAAGGTTTCGCTTAGGTAGCTCAACTGTGGCACAAATAGTGAGGGGAACTTGCAATGCCATCTGGGAAGTCCTGAAAGAAGAATACATGCCATGTCCAAATAAGGATCTGTGGGTGAATACTGCGAGGAGATTTGAAGAGCGATGGAACTTTCCACATTGCATAGGTGAACTGGATGGGAAGAACATTGTGATCCAGGCACCTCCCAACTCAGGATCACAATTTCATAATTATAAGGGCACCTTCTCAGTGGTCTTGCTTGCCCTGGTAGATGCAGACTACCGATTTCTGGCTGTCGATGTTGGAGGTTTTGGCAGAAACAGCGACTTGGCAAAGCCCTCCAGGCAGGTGACCTTGATGTCCCCCCACCAGCTCTCTTACCTTCTGCACCAGAGTTGGGACATGTGCCATATGTGGTGGTGGCTGACGAGGCCTTCCCAATGAAGCCCTACCTCCTCCGGCCTTATCCAGGGCGACACCTTCAAGAGGACATGAGAGTCTTTAATTACCGGCTCTCAAGAGCACGCCGTATAGTGGAGAACTGTTTCGGCATCCTCATGCAACGCTGGAGGGTCTACTGTCGAAGACTGCAAGTGTGCCCTGATGCAGTAGACAGTATCGTGAAGGCAACATACATACTCTCCAACTACAGTTAGGTCCATAAGTATTTGGACATTGACACAATTTTCAGCATTTTGTCTCTGTATACCACCACAATGGATTTGAAATGAAACAATCAAGATGTGCTTTAAGTGCAGACTTTCAGCTTTAATTTCAGGGTATTTACATCCAAATCAGGTGAACGGTGTAGGAATTACAACACATTTTATATGTGCCCCCCCCCTTTTTAAGGGACCAAAAATAATTGGACAAACTAACATAATCATAAATCTAATTGTCACTTTTAATACTTGGTTGCAAATCCTTTGCAGTCAATGACAGCCTGAAGTCTGGAACCCATAGACATCACCAGACGCTGGGTTTCGTCCCTGGTGATGCTCTGCCAGGCCTCTACTGCAACTGTCTTCAGTTCCTGCTTGTTCTTGGGGCATTTTCCCTTCAGTTTTGTCTTTAGCAAGTGAAACGCATGCTCAATTGGATTTAGGTCAGGTGATTGACTTGGCCATTGCAGAACATTCCACTTCTTTGCCTTAAAAAACTCTTTGGTTGCTTTCGCAGTATGCTTCGGGTCATTGTCCATCTGCACTGTGAAGCGCCGTCCTATGAGTTCTGAAGAATTTGGCTGAATCTGAGCAGATAATATTGCCCGAAACACTTCAGAATTCATCCTACTGCTTTTGTCAGCAGTCACATCATCGATAAATACAAGGGAACCAGTTCCATTGGCAGCCATACATGCCCACGCCATAACACTACCTCCACCATGCTTCACTGATGAGGTGGTATGCTTTGGATCATGAGCAGTTCCTTCCCTTCTCCATACTCTTCTCTTCCCATCATTCTGGTACAAGTTGATCTTGGTCTCATCTGTCCATAGGATGTTGTTCCAGAACTGTACAGGCTCTTTTGGATGTTTTTTGGCAAACTCTAATCTGGTCTTCCTGTTTTTGAGACTCACCAATGGTTTACTTCTTGTGGTGAACCCTCTGTATTTACTCTGGTGAAGTCTTCTCTTAATTGTTGACTTTGACACAGATACGCCTACCTCCTGGAGAGTGTTCTTGATCTGGCCAACTGTTGTCAAGGGGTTTTTCTTCACCAGGGAAAGAATTCTTCTGTCATCCACCACAGTTGTTTTCCGTGGTCTTCCGGGTCTTTTGGTGTTGCTGAGCTCACCAGTGCGTTCTTTCTTTTTAAGAATGTACCAAACAGTTGATTTGGCCACACCTAATGTTTTTGCTATCTCTCTGATAGGTTTGTTTTGATTTTACAGCCTAACGATGGCTTGCTTCACTGATTGTGACAGCTCTTTGGACTTCATATTGGGAGTTGACAGCAACAGATTCCAAACACAAATACCATACTTGAAATGAACTCTAGACCTTTTATCTGCTCCTTGTCAATGAAATAACGAACTCCCTTTATGAGAGAATAACATACACCTGGCCATGGAACAGCTGAGCAGCCAATTGTCCAATTACTTTTGGTCCCTTAAAAAGGGGGGGGCCACATATAAAATGTGTTGTAATTTCTACACCGTTCACCTGATTTGGATGTAAATACCCTGAAATTAAAGCTGAAAGTCTGCACTTAAAGCACATCTTGATTGTTTCATTTCAAATCCATTGTGGTGGTATACAGAGCCAAAATGATGAAAATTGTGTTAATGTCCAAATACTTATGGACCTAACTGTATCTGCATTCTGCTGAGGAGGGTCAGAATCCAGACAATGGGGAGCCAGTTGAAGACGATGGTGAAGAGAGCATCCTAGATCCAATCAGGAACCTGCGGGGAAACAGGGCATCGGCAGAAGCCCTGAGAGCGCGGGATACCTTCCGTCACTACTTCAGCTCACCAGCCGGACAAGTGCCTTGGCAATATGCCCATGTACACCGTGGTTCTGCTGCCTAAAGAAAATGTATATCTGTCCTGATCAGTTCCTTTAATTTTTGTTATCCCAGTAGAGCATACAAATCAAAACCTTATTTTAAACATTTCTCTGATAAATAGCCTATGTAGACGTTTAAATGTTAACTGCTTTTTGTACAACCCATGTTTCTTGAACTTGCCTTACCACATGTTTTTCAGCCAATGCAAACCAATTTGTTGTTACAATAAGATTTTATTGAACAAATTCAACAATGACAATAATATAACTTAAATAAATATGAAACATATAGCAGCACCATTACAAGGAAGTAATATTTGTGTATGGCTGAGAATAAACAGCTCCAAACTCTGCCTTATGACACATCTCCTGCATCTTGAACCTAACCCAGGATTGCCTTTCTGGGGACAGACGTCTCATTGCAGGGGCTAAGCTTAAAAGAAACTGAGTGACCCCATCTCTCTCTAGTGCTCTCTCTCTTTCTCTCTCAGCTACTCTGACTTCCTTCTTCTTCAGGTAATCCTCCAGCATGCTGTCACTACTCTTCCTCTTTGCCTTGGCTGGCCTGGGAGCTACAGCACTACCCCTCTTGCTCACTTTCCTCTTGGTCACACACCTGCTCTGCTAGCCCTGCATTCTCCAACTCTTCCTCAGCATCTAGATTGCTCTGTGTACTATTCAGATAATGACAAGTGTATAAGAGTAA
This sequence comes from Osmerus mordax, assembly GCF_038355195.1. Taxonomy (NCBI): domain Eukaryota; kingdom Metazoa; phylum Chordata; class Actinopteri; order Osmeriformes; family Osmeridae; genus Osmerus; species Osmerus mordax. The sequence continues at coordinate 15,924,459 of NC_090055.1, forward strand.
TTCTTAAATATAATATTCAGGCCCTGTGTAGATACTATTCGAATTGAGCCTACCTCCTAAATGAAGTGGACTTGTCTAGGAAAGACATTGCCTCCATATACTTCCATCTCTCCTACTGTCTGTTACCTGCCTGGCCACTCTTCACATCTCCCTCCTCTTTCTCACATAAGTGTCCCTCAAATTTTTCCACAACTTATTTAGTTCTTCAACTATAAAGTAGTAAAGTACAGTAGTAGTTATGCTGTAATGGTTAAACACAGTAAACAACACCAACCTGACTACACTCAGTCAAATAATACGGATTAAAGAGCACAATACAGCTCATTGTATAATAGCTAGTTTGTTTGGAAACGTTATGAAGCAAGATCATTTCTTGTCAGAATCTGAAAATAATTTTCCAACGTCCTTTTTTGGAATGAAGAAAAATATGGTTAGCTTGAGCTATAACGGTAGCTAGCGTAGTTGGAAGTTTACACAAATACGTTTTACATTTGAAGCTTGATATACACACACCATCGTGACACTGAATCTCCTGTGCTATTCCTCTTCATACGTTGTCTTTATAATCGTTGTCCTTGTAGTTCTTTTCTCTTTTATCATATAGTACCGGGTGCTGAGAAACAAACACAATCATCCGGTCCGCCATGTTGAATGTTTTGACTATGTGACGTGATCAACAATATGTGTTTTGATTGGTCAGATGTGAACATGTCGACGCGAAACTTCAGAAAAATCGACCTTGGTTCGAAAAAATAAATGCCGCAAAATCATTCAGAGAAATAACGTCTCTAGTGTGCAAGCTTGCATTGACTAGATACAGGTTCGAAACTTATTAATAATTTGCGAATTAATCGCACGAAAAAAACGCGTCCAGTGTGCAAAGACCTTAATAAACAAATAGAATTAAAAAAAACACTGTGCTCCTAAATTTCTTTGTGTGCTCCTAAATTTTTTCATTTAGGAGCACATGTACTCCTTGGTGAAAACATTAGCGTAGAGCCCTGCTGTTGGAAATTTTTTGTTCGTTCGTTATCTGCCGCTTTTCCGAGGGTCGGGTCGCGGGGGCAGCAACCTAAGCAGGGAGGCCCAGACTTCCCTCTCCCCGGCCACTTCCACCAGCTCTTCCTGGGGGACCCCGAGGCGTTCCCAGGCCAGCCGAGAGACTTAGTCCCTCCAGCGTGTCCTGGGGCCGAGTGCACCAGCTTGGTGTACGCCTGGGCATAACGCTACGTCCGACGTAGAACTGAAAGTTACGACCAACTTCAATTTACGACTAGTGCACCAGTTAGCCCTTTATCTGTTGCACCTGGGTGTACATTTTACGCCTAGTGTGGAGCAGGCGTAAGTTGGAAAATTGGACTAATATCCATGGGAATTATAATGTACAACAGTTTGATCGCACATGCAGCGCGTCTTGTTTTAGGCAACATAAGGGCATTAATCGCACAAATCCACTGTTAATTTTTTGGGTGATCGATTTCCAAGCTGATTGTTTCTGTTTGTTTGTGTTGATATTATAACATTTTCCCGTGAGCACGCTTCTATTATGAGTATACAACTCTATAAGTTTTCTAATTTCTCTATCAGTAAAATGTATTTTTCTTTTCTTTTGGTTTTCTTTATCCATGGCTTGTTTTGAAGGGAGATAGGCTAGCTATAGAGTGCGCTGGATAGGCTCTTAAATGTGTTGCTTGGCAACGATCGACGCTTTCGCATTTTCACAAGGACGCGCATCTTAAGACCAAGCGTAGCTACGACCGTGGTCTGTCAAGCTTGGTGCACTTGGTGTAAATTCAAATCACAAAGTCAGACGTAGCTAAGACTGACGTAAGAGTTAAGACCAACTTTTTTACGCCCAGCTGGTGCACTCGGCTCCTGGGTCTTCCCCGGGGCCTCTTCCCAGTGGGACGTGCCCAGAACACCTCACCAGAGAGGCGTCCAGGAGGCATCCTGATCAGATGCCCGAGCCACCTCAGCTGGCTCCTCTCGACGCGGAGGAGCAGCGGTTCTACTCTGAGCCCCTCCCGGATGACCGAGCTTCTCATCCTATCTCTAAGGGAGAGCCCGGACACCCTGCGGAGAAAGCTCATTTCGGCCGCTTGTATTCGCGATCTCGTTCTTTCGGTCACTACCCACAGTTCGTGACCATAGGTGAGGGTAGGAACGTAGATCGACTGGTAAATAGAGAGCTTCGCCTTTCGACTCAGCTCCTTCTTCACCACAACGGACCGATGCAGAGCCCGCATCACTGCGGACGCCGCACCGATCCGCCTGTCAATCTCGCACTCCATTCTTCCCTCAATCGTGAACAAGACCCCGAGATACTTGACTCCTCCGCTTGGGTCAAGATCTCCTCCCCAACCCGGAAATTGCATTCCTCCCTTTTCCGGTCGACAACCATGGCCTCAGATTTGGAGGTGCTGATTCGCATCCCAGCCGCTTCGCATTCGGTTGTGAACCGCTCCAGTGAGAGCTGAAGGTCGCGGCCCGATGAAGCCAACAGGACCACATCAGCTGCAAAAAGCAGCGACCCAATCCTGAGTGATATGCAGATTTTCTATACATGTGTGAGGTTGTCTCTTGCTGTGGTCAAGAGGTCACGGAGCAGGCCTTGGACAATACACATATACATCAAGGAATGTGCTCTGGTCAACTTAGGTTAAGTGCAAGATGCAGAGAATAGTACAAGCAAAGATTGATGACCGCATCACCTGTGTGTTGTTTCTTTTGTGCATCAAGATGTGGAATGTGTACTGTTTAAGGAGATGTTGTGGTGGTAACTATATTTGTACAGTCCAGCCATATATATAAAGGACTTCTGAGAGACATGTTTTCTCACTCATGCCAACCACTCTGCCTGTCGTGGTGACGTGATCCGAGCAGCTCGACTTAATAAACAAAGTCAACTCTTTTCATTGTGGTGCTTTCCTTGGCCCATCCTCTGACAGAAAATCATCCAACACAGGTCACCAAACCGGACCCCCTCAACGCCCTGGCTGCGCCTAGAAATTCTGTCCATATAAGTTATGAACAGAATCGGTGACAAAGGGCAGCCCTGGCGGAGTCCAACCCTCACCGGGAACAAGTTCGACTTACTACCGGCAATGCGGACCAAACTCTGGCACCGGTCGTACAAGGACCGGACAGCCCCGATCAGGGAATCCGGTACCCCGTACTCTCGGAGCACCTCCGACATGAGCCCCCGAGGGACACGGTCGAACGCCTTTTCCAAATCCACAAAACATGTGTATACTGGTTGGGTGAACTCCCATGTACCCTCCAGGACTCTGCCGAGGGTATAGAGCTGGTCCACTGTTCCACGGCCAGGACGAAAACCTTGTTTCCCCTCGGTTCGGCGCCTGTACGTTGGGGTTCACCCCGGTGGACGAGAGGGTAGCCTCCCTCCGCCTTTGGGTGGGGGGACGGGTCCTCACTGTTGTTTGTGCTTATGCACCAAACGGCAGCTCAGAGTACCAGTGAGTTGGCTACGATGGTGGGGGAGGACGCCGGTCAGGCCTGGCAGGCCCAAACGTAATGTGAGGGTCTCCTGGGAACGGCTGGCAGAACCCCCTGTCAGAAGGAGCTTCAACTCCCACCTCAGGGAGAGCTTTGATCATGTCTCGGGGGGGCCGGGGACATTGAGTCCGAATGGGCCATGTTCCGGGCCTCCATTGTTGAAGCGGTTTGCGGCCGCATCTCTGGTCAGCTCCTTCTACTCCTCGGTGAATGTCGCGGCGGTAACCCTCGAACCCGGTGGTGGACTCCGGAGGTGAGGGATGCCGTCAAGCTGAAGAAGGCATCTGATGCCAGAGGCAGCTGATGTGTACCGGCAGGCCAAGCAGAATGCGGCTTTGGCGGTCGCGGAGGCAAAAACCCGGGCATGGGAGGAGTTCGGCGAGGCCATGGAGAATGACTTCCGAACGGCTGTGAAAAGGTTCTGAAATTCAGCTAGACTTTTAGCCTGACAAGGAGCAGGCTAGTTCAGAGGTATACGTTTCTTTGGTTACTTAGCTAGCACTAGAATAAGCCAGCTTAATGGATTGGAACTCGCGCTGAAATAAGCGAGACTTATCGAAATAAGCCTGGATTTTCCTTAATATTCGTTGATGGAATACCCCTCTGGCCGACATGAATTATTGAACAATTCGAGCAAAGCAGTAGTTCACTCATCCACCACTGGGTGGAACTGTTACCAAACACATAGAAACCCAAACATGTAAACAAACCAAGGAAGAGGATGTAAAACATTGATGTAATGTAACGTAGACGGCGGAAATTATAGTGGGTGTGTTTAAGGGAAAAAATTGGCAACTCGATTTCACTTCAACCCCAAAGTGGCTTCCTCCCCATGTGATAGGACAGAACTAGACCGCTGAGAACAACATCAACAGCATATCTCTAGATCAGAGTGAGGACTGATTGAGAAGAGAAATTTCGAGTGTTAGGTACTTCTTACCTCTTTAAGGAGACGGAAGAGTGGGTTACAATGCCAAGAGTGGTGTTTGATAGATGCTCTGGCCATCTGTATGTGTGGTGGAGGGAGAGTGTGTGTGTTAGTTTGGAAGTGGAGAATTTGTGTGTGAGCTAGTTTAGAAGTGGAGAGTGTGTTAGTTAGTGTGGGAGTGGAGAGTGTGTGTGTGCAATGAAGAGAGAGGGTTGATTGTTGTGATTCAAGTTGTGATTTAATAAGATTTCTTTCTTTCTTTTTTTCTTATCTATGTGTCTGTTTGTCAGTCTCTCTACCTATTACTTTCTCCCTTTCTCTCTCTCCTCTCTTTCACTCTCTGTTTTGCCTTTTTCACCACTCTCTTTTGCACATCTTACTGTAATGATCAGTGAAAACAAATTTTTGGAGCCCAACTGTGAGGATTCCACTCCCAACCTCAACCCCCACCATGCCCCGCCTCCCCCCCATCTAGGCTTTATGAAATCATGTGCTTGAAGTGTATAAAACAGTGCATAAATGTCAAATAACTTTGACAGAGACCGTAAGTGCACTTAGTTACAGTAAAGTGCACATTACTCCTCTAAACCAGTCCCAAGAGGGAGGCTGAGAACTTTTTAATAACTCTTCCAGTTCACTCCTCATTAAAAGGTTTGGCGTGTGGAGACCGATGCTGAGACTGGGTAACTGAAGGGTTTAACTCTGCAGGCTCGCAGACGAGGTGGCAAGTTACAAGTTATCTTCTTTTAGAGGCCCACTTAACAGCTCATATGAATAGGCTGTCTCTGCCATGGTTCAGCAATCCCTTTATAATGTCATTAGTTAAACTGTACTGCAGACAGAGAAAGATTTGATGGTTTAAGAAGAATTAATCACCTGCCTATTACTGTAAGGAACATCTTGATACACATGCTTGAAAGAGTAAAAGGATGGAAAGACCTAGAAGGAAAGAGTGAAACAAGGACTGAGAGTGAGGCAAAAATAAGAGATTGATAGACAGTGATAGAGAACAGAGATGGAGGATATGGCAGAGAGGCAAATAAAGAGACAGAGTGTGGAGGAAATGTTGGGCTTATGTATGAAAAGTTATGTGTTTTAAATAATGTTTGAATATAAGCTTCTATGTTCATTGGTAAGAGACAGGAAGGGGAGATAATTAAGTTGAGTTCAAAGTAATGCAAGGTGCTGACGGCTCTGTGGGACGGTTTAACCTGGAGGATGGGTGAAGCATCTTATATGGCCTTCTGTCTTCTATAGTCATAGACTATTCTGTCCTCTATAGTCATAGACCCTCTACTGGACCCCCTGCAGTTTGTCTACAGAGCCAACAGGTCTGTGGACGATGCAGTTAGCATAGCCCTCAACTTCACCCTACAGCACCTGGACTCCCCATCATCCTATGCCAGGATCCTGTTTGTGGACTTCAGCTCTGCCTTCAATACCATCATCCCCACCCTGCTTCAGGACAAGCTCTCCCAGCTGAATGTGCCAGATTCCACCTGCAGGTGGATCACAGACTTCCTGTCTGACAGGAAGCAGTGCGTTAAGCTGGGAACACAAGTCTCTGACTCCCGGTCCATCAGCACTGGATCTCCTCAGGGCTGCGTCCTTTCTCCTCTGCTCTTCTCCCTGTACACCAACATCTGCCCCTCTAGTCATCCGTCCGTCAAACTCCTGAAGTTTGCGGACACACCACCCTCATTGGGCTCATCTCTGGTGGAGACAAGTCTGATTATAGGTGGGAAGCGGCCAACCTGGGGACCTGGTGCAGCCAGAACAACCTAGAGCTCAATGCTCTTAAGACAGTGGAGATGGTTGTGGACTTCAGGAGGAATACATCCCCACTCAACCCCATCACCTTGTTTGACTCCCCAGTCAACACTGTGGAGTCCTTCCGCTTCCTGGGCACTATCCTCTCCCAGGACCTCAAGTGGGAACTGAACATCAGCTCCCTCACCAAGAAAGAGGGTGTACTTTCTACGGCAGCTGAAGAAATTCAACCTGCCAAAGACAATGATGGTGCACTTCTACACAGCCATCATTGAGTCCATCCTCACCTCCTCCATCACCATCTGGTACGCTGCTGTCACTGCCAAGGACAAGAGCAGGCTGCAGCGTATCATCCGCACTGCTGAGAAGGTGATTGGCTGCAATCTGCCTGCCCTCGAGGACCTGCACACCTCGAGGACCCTGAGGCGAGCGAGGAAGATTGTGGCCGACTCCTCCCACCCTGGTCACTCCGTTTCAGTCACTCCCCTCTGGCAGAAGGCTGCGGTCCATCAGGACCAATACCACACGCCACAAAAACAGTTTCTTCCCTTCCGCTGTTGGCCTCTTCAACAAGGCCAAGGGTTCACACTGACTTCATGACTCAATGTCCTTAAGACACACAGCTTTTTGCACTGCACTACACAATCTTGTACCATTTGTATTTTTTGTAATATTTGTATTTTTTGGATTTTTATATTGTAAATTACTGCAACTTATATTTAATTGTATATTTTATTGTATAGTTTCGAATTTGGAATTCTAATTGGGTGTGCTCAAGCCTTCGGCGAGAGCACAACCTTTGTTCTCTCACATATATATTATTATTATTTATTTTTTTATTTCTTTTTGCCCCCCTAAAACTCAGTAAATATTTGGCCTACATAGACAACGTAGGTGTCAAAAGTTTCGTCTTGGTAGCGATTGAGTTGCTTCTATTGGAATTTACGTTCCGTTGCATGGTTTAAGCTTCAGTTAAGTTTTTGTGGCGAAAAGTGAAGCTAACGGTGGCTAATTTGCTAGCCACAGTCACTGACGTTACTAACGTCACTGCGTCACTAACGTCACGAAAACACGCGTGACTACCTTTGCCAGAACATTCGTTTAGCATCTGTTAACTTGGGGGATAGCTAGGCTAACTATAGCTTTACTGCAAGGCAGCTGCAGAAACGCCACAAGAAAAGAGGCCAGGGTGATAACGATTTACTCATTTTACTTTGTGATATGACACACAATTGTGATGTGTAATGTACAATATAAGCTGATATTATTAAGGACGTACATCTACTTTCGGAAACAGTAGTCTACTATTTCACTGAAGTATTAGCATCATGACATTAGCCTGTGTTTCCCGGGCAACACATACTACAGTGGTCTATGATGTAGCGTTATCTGTTTTCAATCGTTAAAATAAACATTCCTCACATATACATTTTCGTTGTAGGATTTATTCTGACATTAGAAAACGATTTGTTGGTGAAATTACCATTACCTGTGGTTTCAAACCAGTGTAGCTCACTGCAACGCTGTAGCTTACGCGAGACACACTACAAAAACATCTAGCTACAGTACACAGCTGTTTAGGAAGTCAAACGGCGACAGAAAATGTTCGGCACTCCCCTTACTTAAATCAAAAGTCTATCTAACTACTAACCTGAACTTCATTGCCACAGCCTAAACGTTGTCAATCTATTCATGAAAATAATTAATTTCAGCCTAAACCGTACAACGGAACTTTAAATCCAATTCAACCAACGCAATCGCTACCAAGACGAACACAGCAGTAGTCTAGTACTGTACCGTAGTAGTACAATTTACCGGGGCAGCTTCTCCACACAGGGCTATATGGCATTTTGCGTTGTTACTGACAATGATCGCTACCAGTGAGCTTTTTATGAATGAGCAATTTTCCACTAAATAAATGTCAAGCTTATTTACATTTTGGGGGGCATATTTTCAGTTAGCAGATGGTACCGTTTGAATCGCGATTCCATCTTCTACTGCCGGGTAACGTCGTAGAATAATCTTCAAAGGGGTTGTTTATTCATGAATGAATGCAATATGAGTAGGCTAAATGCCTGAAAATATCATGAGAAGGGAAAAACTTTAAATGACGTTTAAATCATAGAGACTAGGTCAATTTTTACACCGGTCTGCACTAATGTCACGAAAACACGCGTGACTACCTTTGGCAGAACATTCGTTTCGCATCTGTTAACTTGGGGGATAGCTAGGCTAACTATAGCTTTACTGTAAGGCAGCTGCAGAAACGCCACAAGAAAAGAGGCCAGGGTGATAACTATTTACTCATTTTACTTTGTGATATGACACACAATTGTGATGTGTAATGTACAATATAAGCTGATATTATTAAGGAAGTACATCTACTTTCGGAAACAGTAGTCTACTATTTCACTGAAGTATTAGCATCATGACATTAGCCTGTGTTGCCCGGGCAACACATACTACAGTGGTCTATGATGTATCTGTTTTCAATCGTTAAAATAAACATTCCTCACATATACATTTTCGTTATATGATTTATTCTGACATTAGTAAACGATTTGTTGGTGAAATTACCATTACCTGTGGTTTCAAACCAGTGTAGCTCACTGCAACGCTGTAGCCTACCCGAGACACTAGTGTGAGTAGCTAACAAAAACTCCTCAGCTGTTCAAGTCAAACGGTGACAGAACATGTTCGGCACTCCCCTTACTCAAAGGTCTTTCAATAGTTGAAACAATCTGACTACTAACCTGAACTTCATTGCCACAGCCTAAACTTTGTCAATCTGTTCATGAAAATAATTAATTTCAGCCTAAACCGTACAACGGAACGTTAAATCGAATTCAACCAACGCAATCGCTACCAAGACGAACACAGCAGTAGTCTAGTACTGTACTGTAGTAGTAGAATTTACCGGGGCAGCTTCTCCACACAGGGCTATATCGCATTTTGCGTTGTTACTGACAATGATCGCTACCAGTGAGCTTTTTATGAATGAGCGATTTTTTGAGGCTTAAAGTTATCTTTACTATCTCCTCATTTAGAGAGAGATGCAAACATCAAAGAACTTTGGGACACTAGGCACTGAGGTTATATTGTCTCAAACTGTCACTAAATAGAGTTAACCAATCACAGAGACCGCTACATTGACTGATTGACCATACAGAATGACCATTTGTTATAAGTTTATATAAGGCAGTGTGTGTGTAATGTTCATCACCTCTCTTACGAACGACCTGTAGCTTACATGTCCTTCGTTATGACGGGTCACAGAGTACTCTTTGTACAAACTAAATAAATGGTATTGAAACCGCCATCTTGACTATTCAAACTACACAGCACCGTCAGAATTTTCCACCACAAGAGAGATAGAGGCAGAGATTAAGACAGAGGCAGAGAGCTTGAGGTAAATATAGACAAAGGCAGAGACAGATATACTCAGACAGAGACAGAGAGATGGAGGCAGAGGCCAAGACAGACAGAGGTAGAAGCAGAGACACTGAGGTACAGATAGACCGAGGAAGAGATGTACAGTAGATTCAGAGACAGACATATAGACAGAGATAGACAGATACTGAGAGACAGGTAGAGGCAGAGAGACAGGGGAGGAGATAGAGACAGAGGCAGAGATGGAAAGACAAGAGGCAGAGATGGAGACAAAGAGGCAGAGGCAAAAGTAGAGAAAGAGACAGAAGCAGAGAGAGAGAAACAGAGACAAAGGTAGAGAAAGAGACAGAGGCATCAACAAAAAAATGGTCTCAGGAGAGCTGGCTGACTCCTGTCTGACACTCCTGCAGAAATGTAACGTCTTAAAAGGCCATTGCAGTCAGTTAAGTTCTTAATGTGCTTAAAGCAATTAAAGCTTTCAGAGAGGAGCAGAGTGCATGTAGCATATTAACCCCAATAACCTGCCCTATCTGGGCCCTAATTAAATTACCCTCACATCCGCTCAGACTCCCCCCCTGCCCCCAACACACACACAGACACAAGCAGAGACTGGAGGAATAGAATCAGGACTGATGATGATAGCAAGGATCTGTATCTGGATTCTGTGGCCTTGGTGGATTCATGTGAAAGTATGTGTTATGTTTAAATAACCTGTCCTGTTGGGCAACCAATCTCTTTCTTGCTGCTTGTATCAAGAGCTTTGCAGGTTATCTTACTTGGTGTGAGACAGACAGACAGACTTGTGTGTGTCGTGTGTGCTTAACTCCATCTAGGAGTTACTTCAAGACAAAACTGACCATTCAGTTGGGGATAAACTGAAGGTGTGTGTGTATGTTTTCAAGGAGTGTATGTGTGTTTGTTTTATTTGCCATGCTGAGAAGATCTCTACTGCTGTGGCTAGACACGGGGGGGGGGGGGGGGGGGTGGTCTGTCTGGGATGAGCTGTTAGCCCATCAGTAGCCTGTCACACACAAGCACAGACGCAAACACACATACTCACACATAAATACACTCACACTCTCACACAAACATACTCACACACACATGCTCACACACACAGGTTACAACTGTCAAGTGCTGACAAATAGAGAGACAAGGCCAGATAAGGTCTTTCTTTTCAGATGAGCAAGACACACACTTACTCTGTGTGTGTGTGTATGCATTTGTGTGTTGGTGTGCAAGTCTTTGTGTGTGTTGATTCTCTTATGCTATAAGGGGTGCAAACCGTCATCACAAAGTATCTAAACTAGAGCTGGACCTGCATTGAAAACTGATGTCCTCTACCTGGCTCCTCCACCTGGCTCCTCTACCTCGTTCCTCTACCTCATCATTCATCCCTGGTCTATATGTGAGTGTGTAAAAATTGTAGTTTGAACAAAGTGCCATGACTTTTGTTAATTGATGGCAAACCGGCTTCGATAGGACCTTGAGAGAGACCAGAGTACTGTCATAGTCACACTTGTTTAAAGCTCCCTCAAGATAGCAAAACAACCCTAAAACATCCTTGAAAATATTATGCTGGTCAACATTGAGGTTATGAACAGTAAGCGCTCTGTAAATGGATTTGGAGAGATTTGTGTACTGGTGAGAAATTATAGAATTTGTTTTTGCCTTGAGAAAATAGCAGCAAATGTTCTAGTAAAAGATTAGGCTACAGGAAAAGCTCGAACCTGTCACCTCTCTTCTGTCCTCTCTTCTCTGCTATTTCTTCTCTCCTTTACTCTCACCTATCCTCTTTTCTTCTCTCATCCTTGCTTTTCCTTTCTGTAGCCACTGCTCATGTGAGGCCAGAGAGAGAAAAAATCTAATATAGAGAAAGAATGCATGACCACAGCCTTGGGGGTAGAGATGTGCGTGTGTGTGTATGTGTGTACGTATGACAAGAGGAGAGGGACTGTTTCTCTCATAGAGAAAATGAGGTTGGTGAATTGGATAGAGCGCTTTCTTTCCTTCAAATGAAAGTGGCTCTCATATTCGCCGAAGGACTGATGGGGTGTGAAGAAAGCCTATCGGAGATGTGGAGGGAGAGAAGGATGCTCATAACCCTGGAGAGATGACAAGAAAAACAAAAAACAAGAGGAGGTGGAAGGCAGACATATTGCTTCTAGAGCCAAGGGGCTGGCACTTCCTGAAAACTTTCTCAGAGAAACTTTCCTGGAGAGCAGTGGGCTAGTCTGAGTGAAACACTTCTCATATATTCAGTTCAGTTGGAACTTTTACAAGGTATATGGAGCCAGACAAGCACATATAGCACATTTCAACAATCCACAAAAGACAAAACATTGTTGTGAACTTGTATTGTCAGTAGAGAAGCATTTTTCATGTTGTTTCCCAAACCCCTGTGGTCATTTACTAATATCTCTGCCAATGCTGTTAAACAAACACAAATACACCGACCTACAAACACACCTACACACACACAGGATGGGAAGATAGAGTGTAGAGGAGATGGATATAGGAGATAAATAGGGGTGTCATGGCAGTGTGATGGAATGAGAGAGAAGAGAATCCATCCTGTGTTTCCTCTCGGTCCTGTCCCCCTGCTGACAGCAGCCTGAAATAGGCTTCTGTGTGTGTAGGTGTGTGTTTGGATTCTTTGACAGTGTGTGTGTTTCACCTTTTGTGGGCATCATATACTGTACATCTGTGTGAGAAAAAGAGATAGTGATAAAGATGGAGAGAAATGGAGAGAGCAGTGGAGTGAGAGATGGAATAGATGCTGAGATTGAAAGGGGCGTACTGAGACCCAACACCATCCACTCCTTCAGACTTGCATGTGAACAGACCACACAAGGAGCTGGAGTCTTTTTGTTTGCTTGTGTGTGAGTGGCGTGTGTGTCTTTGTATGTGTGTGCATTAATGTGCATGTGCATTCATGTGAGTGTATGTCTGTTTATGTATGTACGTGCATGCAAGTGCGTGTGCCTCCGTTTGTGTGTGTGCGTGCACATGTCTTCGCTGTTCTGGGCCTGTGTTATGGTTAGTACTGTAATTGAGGGCTCTGTGGGTGTTAAGTGTGTTTGTGTGGTAGTGAAACAGCTTCACCTGACCATCTTTTTACAGGAAAGTTGACTTTTCCTCTCATTAACAAATGTATGTCCTCTCTGTTGCTCTCTGTCCCTCTCTTTTTTCATTTTTGCCTTTCTCTTCTTCCCCTCTCCTCTCCCCTTCCATTTCCTTTTCTGACAGTCTTTTTCTCTATTTTCTTCTGCCTGTCTCTCTCTATTTCCCCACAGCCACCTTATGCCATCCCCCCCACACACACACACACCCACACACACAACACCACCACCTCCCCAACACCCCTCCGGTCTCCTTCTGAACATATTTCATCAAAGGCCACCTCCCAGGTAACTCTAACCCTGATCTCATTAACTGCTGCTAAGCACAGTCGACTGCCGAAAGAACACGCACACACACACACCCAGAATCCTGCTGGCACACATGCACACACACTCCTGCCTGTGCACACACACACACATACACACACACCTATGGAGCAGAGAGACCATTTGAGCCAAGCTCAGGACATAAAAATCAAAGACAGGAATCATTTACAGGAGGCTCATGTTTAATTCTGAAACGGGAGAATTTTCTCATGATCTGATACTCTAACGGAGGAGTGGAGGCAGCTCTCTTTCTCTCGCTTCTTTTCTCTTCTCCGTCTCTCCATCCATGTCCTGTTAGTTCCTTTCTTCTCTCACGATCTCAATTATGCAATTATCTCAAATTATCTCTCATTAGCTCTCATTAAGTCCTAGTCAGTTCCTCATGTGGATCGTTAGTATCTGCAGTCTGATCACCCCAGCCCTTCTCAACACCTACTTTGTCCTTGAGCTTGTTGACTCAAACAAGTCTCCACAGGACGCGATTTTTAAATTAGTACCTCTGATTAGTGTCCGCGGGAGCCAGGAGTGTTTTGTCTCTCTCAGCCAATCACAGTCTGTCTGAGGACGCCCATCTCGGTGAAAGGCGAAGGACAACAGCTGCCCTTTAGGGGGCGTGGGTGTGGCACCAAGCAACAGGAAGCAGGGAGGCCGTGCCCGAGTGTCGGCCTGACCGTTATTAGGCGACATCAGACTTCATAATTCAGGAGTATGTGATCATTGACGTGAATTATAGATTTAGTACATGAAGGCCTTTGTTCCGGAGTGGCGTTTGATGTCAAAGGGACGGGGAGAGAGGAAAGAGTAGTGGAGATGGAGATGAAAGGATTAGAAATAATAGAGAGAAAATAAAAGGAGCGAGACGGAGTTGGGGTACAGGTAAGAGAAAAAGGAGAAACGAAGAAATTAGACTCCTGAATGTGGAGCTGCAGGGAGACAGACTGGGAGAGGATGGAGGCTGGAGAGTCTGGAGTCTCCTGGCTAACACTGTCTAACACTCCAGCTGCATACTGGGTCTCATGGGTGAGTCCCTCACCCGGCTTTTATGACAGCTTTGATTAAGCCGCCGATAAAGCTGAGATGATGTCCTGCTGTGTGTGTGTGTGGGAGAGAGAGAGAAAGATAGATAAAGAGAGAGAAAGAGAAGAGAGAGACTGTTACAGGGATAGATATTGGATCTGACCCATTAACTTTACAGGCTGCTCATTGAGCATCACTGGAGCAGGGATCAGGAGGGAGACTCCATAGTAAATCTCCAAAACGATCTTGGGATCACGGCACACACACACACTTACACACAAACGCTCACACTCACACACACCCTCACAGACAAACACACTTACACACGGAAAAGAAAGAGAAGAGAGATGAGATAGGTGAATAGAGAGATAGGTGAAGAAGAAAAAAAAACAAAGAAAGGTACAGAAAAGGAAGAGATTAAAAGAGGGATTTGTAAAGAGAGAAGAGAAAGACAGAGGAGAAAGAGAGAGATACAATAAGAGGAAGGAGGGCAGATAAGATGACGAGAGAAAAGAGAGAGAGGGAGAGCTGCATATTTAGCAGACATGCTGTACACAGCTTGCAACATTGTGTCTCATTCTCCCTGGAGCCAAGAGGTTTCAGTACAGATAATCTTAAAGCAGGGCCAGCTGGATTTTCCTGCTTGACATAATGGGGCTTTTTGGAAGCCATGCCATTCACCAAGCAAAGGATATAGAAAAACAACTCCAAGTGACATTGTAATACCTTGAAGCACTTAACACATAAGGGAAGACCTTCTGGTGTGAAAAGCCCTCATTAAGATGGTAGTATGAGGGAAAAACACTTAGTAGCTGAGTAGAGTAGTAGTCAAGTTAGTTTACCAGAGGTAGGCTTCCTGGCATGTCCCCCTTCCTGGGGTCCCACATGCCCACATCCATCTCATCAATATTATCAGACTATGATAATCATCACCACACCATCAACTTCTAGAACTTTTCAGCACACTCCAATCCGTCCCCCCACCCTCACCTCCACACTCATTCCTCCTCTCCACCCCACCTTCATTTCCACCACCCTCCACTCTTCTCCACCCCTACCCTCATCCCTCCACTCCACCCCCACCTTCATCTCCAGCCTTATCCCTCCTCTCCACCCCCACCTTAATCTCCGCCCTCCAATCTCCAGTTTAACCTGACATTTGTGTATCTGTGTGTGCCAGCGTGGTTTGGAGAAAACATCTGTGAACCCGGCCGTGTTCATAAATGTCCTACATGTTGGGTCGATCCAACTTAGTGGCTGTTATGCTTCATTACAGTTACTGTCAAAGTCTTTGTGACCGTCAAAGTCTGTGTGAACGTTCAGAACTGTCTACATTATGGTTGAACAGTGTCAGGATAGTGTCCTAGGGGGTTTGGGGAAAAATCATGGTCAGCGCTGCAACAATCAACCAGGGGGGTATTCCAGAAAGCGGGTTCAGTGAAAATCCTGAGGGGGTAACCCTGAAATTAGGCTAACTCCGTTTCCAAAAAGAGAGGTAACGAAAACTTTTGATCAGTGTCCATGGTAACTGACTCTGTGAACCTGCTCGCTAGCAGGTTTTCCATAACAAGCTCAGCATTTCTACTTATCCCCTCCCACTTTCTGAGCCTGATACAGTTGGCAGACAAGGGGTGTCCTTTCCTGGTTCAGCCGACCGATCTCGAACAAAATGTAATTGCCCACACACAGAAAATCCTGGTTGAATCAAGTAGCTAGCTACTGCTAATAGCCCGTTCATTTGCTAAGTGACATTTCAGATAGATAGTGAAATATTTGCTGTCAGAGAGATCCGAACTAAATAAATAAATGTAGAGTTAAGAGGAAATATCTGTAGAACGGCCAGTTGGTACAGTTTTGATTCATCGTCCAGACATCGTCTGGAGGTCGGTTTCGATCAATTGCCGACGTCTCGGCGACGTCTTGCCAATGTGCAAACGATATCCATACGACGTCGGCCCGACGTATATTGTATACGTCGGCCCGAAGTATGTGTGCTATCTGGGGTCTTTCTATAGGGTGAAATTGAATAAGGAATGCAATACAAAATGGCTGAAAGAAGTGTATGTCCACATTGCCACAATATCTTTGTGTTAATACATCAAATCAAATTTTGACTGATGGTTTTTCAAACCTTTGTGCCTTCAAGATGACATCATTCTGAAGTACCATACACAATTTCACCTTGATATGTCAATATATGATTGAATTCAATTGAATTGCTCCACAGCGCGTGTGCTCTAAATTCTCAGACTCATCCTGCTCCTTGACACTAGGGTGACCACCTGTCGCGCTTTGCGTTGTCCCGCACGTCCCATATTGAAAATGTTGTGCGATACAGCGCAAAGCGGGACAGGTGGTCACCCTATTTGACACACACGCGAGCTTGGCGTGATGCACACACATCCTTTCTGGAAAATGTGTGCTGACCAAGCCCCCACCCACTGTTTTTAGCTCCTGTTTCATTTCGCTTCCAATCGCAGCTCGCCGTTACGAATATAAATTATTTTTCGGCGGCCATTGTTGTTTTCAACTGGAATTCGCCTTAGTCACATGCGTCGCCATTTTGATAGAGCTGAACGAAAACGAGGCTTGGGAGGACAACAAACCAGACTCCAGTCCAGAGTGATGTCCCACTGCTGCGTCCCCAAGTGCAATTCCAACAAAAAGAAGGAATCTTGCAAACTGAAAACATTTCACCGCTTCCCTGTCAATTCCGCAATTCGTCAAGAATGGGTTGTTAAAATAAGGAGAGATATTGGGCCGCATTTTAAGGTAAGGCAATAATGTACAAAGGCTAGCTACTGTAATAGCAACCCCAGAGCTAACGTACTAGCTCGTGAATGTTTGGTGTAAATAAACAACTTTAGGGATTAATAATAATGTTACTCAAGCAAAACTAGTCAACACAATACATTAACACAATAAAGGAAACTATTATTAGATATTGTTAGGTAACGTTATTGACACCAGACAAGCCAGCTAGCAAATGTTATCTACGCTAGCTAGCAAGCATGGCACGAAGACACCAGCCAAATGCAAGTCGGGCTGGCTAGATTTGTAGCTATCAATTACTGATTTGTTTTGATGCTAGTTATGATCATTGTTTTTACAGATCGCAAATAACACGAGTGTGTTCCGATCACTTCCCCGAAGAGTCCTTCACAAAGACGCTATGTGGCATCAGGAAACTGAAGGAGGGGGTTGTACCAACAGTTTTTACATGGTCCTCGATCAAGCCTGGCAGGCAGAAGATTTTTAGAACAGCAAGGTATTTATTTTTGGCAATGTTTAACAACCTTCGTCCAACAATCAGTATTGATCAGTGACCATCGATTTAACTAAATACTACTGAATTGAATTAATGTGACAGTTTGTTTTTCAGTCATGTTGCCACTGCCACAGGTGGAGAGGATGCACTGGGTGAAGAATCAGATGAGTTAAGGTAAAACACCCAAAGCCTATATGAGCTAATTGGTTAAATCTAATGTACATTCATTTTCTGCTATCACTTTCATTTGTTCCTTATACATAAATAACGTTATATTTGATCGTATCTGCAGTCACTCAGTGGGACAAGACCCCCAAGAGGACATTGCCTGCACATCAAGGTGAGCCTTATCTATGTTAATTTGTTGCACTGTCACACTAGATTCAGTTGAGATTATTTGAATGAAATGCTTGTGATTAAGAAAGGCATACCTACAGAACAGAAGCATTTAATTCAAATAATCACTGGAAAAAAAACAAGCGTGGCAGTAAATATTTAAGATGGTTGTTTTGTTTGTGGAGGAGGAACTCATGTTTGTTCTTGTAAAGCATCTTACCATTTACTTTTTTAACCTTGCCATTCCAGCGAAGTAGAGACAAGCTTGCCATACGCAGATCATGACTATACTCAGCGGCCCCTGTCCTTGGAGGAGCAGCTTCAAGAGGCCTGCAAGACCATCGCTCGCCAGGAAGAAGAAATATCGACACTTCGTAGCAACCAGATCCTCCTCAAACGCTTTCAGTGTGATGACAAACAAATCCAGTTCTACACAGGATTCAGAGACTATAGTACACTCAAAGCTGTGTTTACAGCTTTACAACCTACAGCTGAGCACATGGTGAGATGGAGTCAAGCACAGAAGGTAAAGCAAGCCGGTGAGCAAATTAGAGCCGGTGAGCAAAATAGAGTTATTTTTAGTTTTGTCTGACATCAATGCTAGTTTAGTTATTCCACCCTTTCTGGGTGCAAATGCACAGATCAGTGAGGAGGAGGTGCGGCAGACACAGGAAATCGCCCGCCTTAGAATTCATGTCGAATGGGCCATAAGAAGAATAAAAGAATATCACATTTTTGATAGAACATTACACATGACAGTTATGGGGTCTGTCAACCAACTGTGGTCTGTGTGTGCCAGCCTTACAAATCTTCAATGACCATTGTTCTGAACTTGAAGTAACAATCAAAAACATGTCAACTGAGGAATACCTGGACTTATGAATGATGAAATACATTTATTGCAAAGATATTTAGAATTAAAACTCAGGTCATTTTCATTAAATGTGTATACAATAAGGAGTGGAAAATACATTGTGTGTGGTAGTTATTTCATTTTACTTATATATATATACTAGTGATGGGTCGTTCGCAAACGATCCGGCTCTAAGAGCCGGCTCTTGAAGGTGAACGTCGGGAGCTGGCTCGCATATCTGAAGAGCCGACTCTATTTTTAATAGATTAATACAGCCTATAAAAACTAAATGATTATGAAATAATGAATTTTAATTGTATTTAAAATAATTGACTAATTCAAAGAACAACAAAAAAATACTTGTAGGCTTAAAGGCGCACACGATCATCCTCACATTCTGTTCCTGTCAATCCTGCATGAGGGAGGGCCAAGCCAACTCACACACAGTCAGAGTAGTCAAACCTCGGAGGAGAGCCATGACAAATCAATGCATTTTTAAAGATATGTGGTTACGGTCGAGTATGATTTCATTTAATAATTTAATTCAAATTGTTTTCACACCCATCATAGTCAAATTCATAGTTAAAACATGTATTTTTTAAAGAGCCGTTCGGGAGCCAAAAGAGCCGGCTCTTTTTAGTGAGCTGAGCCATACGAGCCGGCTCACGAAAAAGAGCCGGAATGCCCATCACTAATATGTACACACATCTTTTGGATTACTGATTTACTTAGTTTTATAGTCTGTTTTAATCCCCCCAGGGATTAATAAAGTACTATCTAAATAGTGCTGGCAAGAAATGCTGGAAATAGAAGCAGTCTAGTTTAGATTTAACTTCTTCCCACTTTTTGACATCGAAGTGTAGTCGCTCCAAGTGGAAGTCATTGTGAGACATCACAAAGAAGTCACACCACTTTGCTCCACTAACACCCATCTGTCCGAGTATCTGAAATTGATATTCATGGTCAACTTTTAATGCTAAATCACCATCTGCCTGTCGGATAAGATACAGACACTCTGCACATGTGCTTTTGTCTGGGCATTTAATTTCTAAGAAGCCGTAGGGAGAATCTTCGGATTGGTCAATCACTGTTCCGTCTGGGGATGCTCCCAAGTGGGGAGCGTTCGGGTTTACCACAAAACCACATGGTAGAACAACGGTTCCTGTTAATGCAGTTTACTTTGCTGCAGCCACTGGTTCCATTTCAATTCCCCTCCGCATAGCTTTGGTATGCACTGTTTTTTTATCCCTCGTGAGCTCTGCAGCAAGACTGTCAAAGTCAGCTCGTCTTGAGCACACCCTTTTAAAATTAGGTAATGCGCTGAGACCGCACGCGATGCCAGACCTTCCTCATGCTTTGGCCTCTTGTCTCGTTCTCCAGGAGTTCAGAGTCAGTCTGAGTCATACATATACCACTGTAGTAGTCCATCTCCTCTTCACCAAGAACAGTGGCATAGTCTCTTGGCTGTGGGGACAAAGGGAAGGGGGGGTAGTCATCAGACTGGATAACTGCAGGGCGAGTCTGATAACTCAGGATGGAGCCCAGAGGTACATCACCCCTATACGGTGAGGGCACATAATGTGGCTGATATGAGGGCAAGTTCATTAGTGTGGCCAACTGACATGTACTACCTATGTCATTAAGATTTGACTTCAGCCTCGGTGCAAAATCCTTACAAGGGAGTGGGAGTGGCACTGGACAGTACAGATTGCTGACTATTCCTTCACTTCGCATCTGTTTGGCAGGGGGAAAGTCATTTTGTTGGGATTTTATTTATTTGTACCTCAGTAATGGGTTTTGGACTTAACCCCATTGAGCGTCAGGGGATGTGCCAGGTTTGTGGTAAAGAAGTCTTGCTCTCCACAGGAGGGACAGACTTGCAGCCTAATTTTATATAGTGTGCTACAGTGTAGAGCAACCCAATAAAATGTGCACAATGTCCTTGGCCTGCTTTGCAGTTGCATTCTGCCTTTTCAATAAAGGGACTCTCCAGTGAAAGGTCCACCTGAAAGGTGTAAATGACAAAAATAAATGTTAAGTGACAATCCTTGTGTTTAATCTGATTATCTATACTGTTCTGTGAGTATGATAATTGATCATAATATTATGAAATTCACCATACATACCATGGAATGTGTGTGCCAGAATACTCTAAAAGCTCAGAACGTGAGCAACCTTTGAACAGCCTCTGAACGTGAGGACCTATTTTGCCTTAACATCTAACTTAGCTACCTGGACCATGTAGGGGGGCTCATTCTTTCTCATAGAGGGAAATGCCCTCGCTCTCACACTTGCCCTGTCGCTCTCTCTCTTTCTGACTGCAAAAGCATTGTTATTCACAAGATCATCCTGGTTAGAGAAGAAAAGATGCTATGAATCACCTGTCATTGTACACATTTTTGACTTATCGTGCTAGCAATTCTGACAGTATAACTTAGCTGCCAATTGCAAGCAAGCTAAGTAAATAACCATGATGCTGACGGTGAGTTGCAAAAAACTGTTTAACCTTAACGTATATGAACTAGCTAAACACATAAATAGCAGAGTTGGCCAAAATGTTCTTCAATTTATTTAATAGCTAATGTAAGACAGTGATTAACTTACCTTCAACATCATGGACATATCCCTCGATCCAGTTGCTGTACCCTTTGGTCTGGACAAGTTTGGGGATCCGGTGTTTCTCGTCCGCCCATTTATCGATTAATGCCGCAGTTATAGACAAGTTTACGCGCCAAATCCCAGGGGGCCGCCATAACTCTACACAAATGCACTTCATTTCCGCCGGAAGTGGTTTGCAAAGCGTGTGCCGGTGTAAACACAGCGATGTCGATGCTAGCTTGGGATCACGGTTCTACTACTTTGACATGTCGTTTGACATTTACTACTGGATAAGTTGCCAACGTCGTTGCCATACTTTTAAGTACATTTTAGAGTAGATTTATAGTTATAAAGCTTTTGCCAGTCCATCATTTTGGAGCTTTTAACATGGAGCAAAGGCAATGTCAGAAGATGACTTTAGTCGGTGATTCATTATAACATTTGTTGTCTAGCTCTTCAATCTCTCAGCAAAATGTAGGCTAATTATTTGGCTAAAGGATGCCACACGTATCAGACAGAAGTTGTTCTATAAATTCGTAGCCCGACATTAAAAACATTTATAGTCGGTTGACTGATCGCGTTGTTGTACCCAGTCAAAGGAATAAACACACAGGAACATCATGAACATTCAATGGTCTTGCCAGTTATCCTGGCAAAACATGTAGCATAATGTTCTTTATTTATTGCCAGGACACGGTCCAAGTAGCCTAGGCATACATAACATTGAAAGCTAATTTGTTTGGAATTTCTAGGCTATTGATGTTACATGTTGATGTTCAGCCTATTCAATTTAACAACTTCAGAAGGACAAGACAGACAGTACACTGTTATCCTTATTTAAGTGGCTTGTCACTGCCTGAAGTGCCTACTTATCTATCTATTCTTCCTATGAACCCGGTTATGACTGCTTTAAACAAGCACCGGTTGGCTACACACCTCATGCCGGGCTTTTACAGATGTTTGTATTGGCACTTTGAAAGGTTTGAATTACTATATCCACATATCAATGTATAATTATTAAATCCACTGCAACAATAGGACAAAGGAACACCAACAAAATGTGAATAGCCTACAAACAATAAGCATACTACTGTAGTATAACTGTAACAGGCTAGAGGCGATTCTAGGTTTTAAAACTGGTGGTCGTAGCACTCTATCTAACCACTCGTTCAGGTGCTTTCTCGAGTGTTTGCAACCAACTACCGCACACGTCGTTCCCGAACCACTTTTCTTCATGTTGTAAATTGTATATCCTCTTTGTCACTGCGATATCAGTGCTTTGTCGGCACAACGGAGCTAGCTAGCAAAACAAACCCAGCCCGCCAGAATGGAAGTGGATTGCATCGAAGGGAGGAGTTTAGGAAGTAGAGCGGAAACGGCTCAAAAACTTGTCTATAGGGGGCAAGAGCAGAAGATTTGTGGTCCATTTTCCGTCCATCATTACTCTTCGTATAGTAGAGAATCACTTCCGCTCGACCAAGCCTCGTTTTCGTTTTCAATATGGCCGCGACGTGACTAACGAGAATCGCCTGATAGTGTTGGAGGCAGCCATGTTCGGTAAGTCCTTTTCTTACACATTTTAAGCTAGAATCAATTATTGGGTTCGTGAAAGTACATTACTCTTGAATTATGGTGAAGGTTTTTAGCACTTTTAGACCTTTAGATCGTGAGTCTGAAGTGACGGAAAACCGAACTCGAAAAGTAGCTACTGTAGCTCTAGCTTTTTTCCTCTGTGTTTTTAATTAGTGAGTCATTTTGCATCTCAGCGAATTGTTCATCAAAAAGGTCGAGGAGGGCAGCCTTTAGGAGAAAAAGCAATTCCCCACAGACCTGTCGCTCAGAATTTTGATTTGTGGCGTGAAAGTCTTTGTAATAAGCCTATGCGCCAGTGAGACCGCATAGGCTTAGGCGGCAGCCATGTTTTGGTCGAACTTATGTTCATAAGTTCACCATTTTACAGTTAGGTCTACACGAAAAAGGTCGAGGAGGGCAGCCTTTAGGAGATGTGGGAATTGTGCTTTTAGCCAGATGCTCCGATTATTTTTGTGATTTGTGGACTTGCAATTGGAGTGATACTGCGTCCCGGGGGTACATTGTTTTAACGTTAGCCTCAGAGTCAGGCTCGGCTCGCCCACTGGCAGTGTGTAAACAATTTTGTATTTCACTCAATTCTACTCCAAAAACGTCAGGGAGGACTGCTTTTTGTAGACAAGGGCCTGCTAAAGATAGCCAGTATATCTGATTTTTCAAGGCGAGCCTGTTTCATTCGTCATATGCCCTGAGAAAGCGACCTACGTTAGCCAGGCTAGTTTTGCCAATTTCAGTAAGTCAGGCTATTTAAAGGTCTCTGACAGTCAGAATCACTGTTTACAGGCAAAGGTCAAGCTGGTCTTTAGTCAGATGTGTATATTGACCAGTTTAGAGCTAAATACTCTTGCTAGAGCCTGGAATCAAACCAGTGTTTTAAGTGACTTTGCATGGGTCTCCAACACATTTGGATTCAAGCTGGCCTGCCCTGCCTGCCTGCCCCTGGCTTGATATCTCAAAAGATCACTGAATTACAGCTGTTTAAACTTCAGCCAAATCTTATAATGCTTGACACAGGACAAATAGCTTACTTTTCTATACAGTAACTGACCACAATGGTTCTCAACACTGAGAATAGCGGCACCCGGGGCACATTCGACTGGCTATCGCGACCAATCAGCTACCTCGGTTCTAGGTTCGAGGGCCAATCGGATTCTCACCCCGTCCAATTGCGTCAGGCCGATTGAGCCAATCGGAACACGTACATCTCCAATTACGTCACACCGATAGCAACGGCGTCCACGACCCCAGAGACCCCCGCCGAAGATGTGAGATGAGTGACAGTAAGTCGCGTCAGTTCATTCATTGCAGGATACGCTATTTCCAGTTGTTAGCAGTACCGCACCGCAAAGGTAAATACATACATAGCTAATCAAAAAAATCATCCGTTTGACATTTCAATACATGTTATCGTTCATCGGGTCAATGACAAGTCATATCACGAGTTTGTCATTTCAGAGTTTGTCATGTACAGTAGCTAAAGTGTGTCTGGCAGCCTCGGTGCACGAAGACTCGGTCGAACAAAGACAGGGAGTCTACCTGCGGGAGTCCACCGAGGATGGCCGACGTGGTGGATCACCTCTTCAGATAAGTATCACCCTATTTGTATTCTAATCCACCTACAACATATTCATAGCTAGCATGTGTTTCTTCAGCATTCCCGTTCATTACACTACCCGTAGACGTAGATATATCACAAAGTATATACGGTCAACTTCTAACCTTCGCTACCTATCCAGATCTTCTCCACCTGCCCTCTCTCTTTCTATAGGGCTCTGGAACTGCCAGTCCGCTTTGAACAAGGCAGACTTCATCCCAGCGTTTGCATCTCATGCTTCTCTTCATGCCCTTGCGCTGACAGAGACATGGATCCGCCCTGAGAACACTGCAACTCCAGCTGCTCTCTCCGTCAACCACTCCTTCACTCACTCACCCCGCTCAACCGGGCGGGGTGGTGGGACAGGGTTGCTTCTTTCCCCACATATTAAATACACATCCACACCACTCCCTGTTACTGCCAAATCATTTGAACACCATTATGCGATGCTAACTGATCCTATCAAAGCATGCTTAATTGTTCTTTATCGCCCACCAGGCCCGCTAGCCGACTTTGTGGAGGAGCTGGACATGCTCCTCAGCGTCCTCCCGGATGATGGAACCCCCCTGGTAGTCCTTGGGGACTTCAACATCCACCTCCAAGGAACTCAGGCCGTCAACTTCTTGTCTCTCCTGACCTCCTTCGACCTGACGCTGCTGAGCACACCGGCGACCCACAAGGCAGGCAAACAGCTAGACCTCATCCTGACACGTAACTGTATCACTGACTTAACCTCTGTAACCCCACTGCATATTTCTGATCACTACTTTATCCAATTCTCTATCTCTCTCCCTCCAACTCCTTCTACCTCTCCTCCCCTTGTAACTTTCCGGCGCAACCTCCGCTCCCTATCCCCCTCCCATTTCTCCTCTATTGTAACATCCTCCCTCCCCCCCATTGACGAGTTCTCGTCCCACCCCACTAACACTGCCACCGACACCTTGTTAACCACTTTAACTGCATCACTTGACTCTCTCTGTCCCCTGTCAACCAGGCCTGCACGATCTTCTCCCTCCTGCCCGTGGCTTACGGATGTTATTCGTGAAGAACGGTCCACCCTTCGGGCAGCCGAGAGGAGATGGCGCAAGTCCAAAGGCGGTCTGGACCTTGATAAGTATCACTCCCTCCTCAAATCCTTCTCTTCTCACATAACTGGTGCTAAAACCCTCTACTTTCTGAACAAAATTAACTCTGCTTCAAACCCCCACAAACTTTTCTCTACCTTCTCCACCCTTCTTAACCCACCTCCCCCACCCCCTCCCTCCACCCTGACAGCAGACGACTTCTCCTCCTTCTTTGAGAAAAAAGTCGCTGACATTAGCAGTCGGTTCCCTAAACCCACCTTTCCTACCCTCTCACCCTCCATGACTGACCCACCTAAATGTCTAAACTCTTTTTCTCCCCTGTCTGAGGCAGAGATCTCTGACCTCATTCTCTCTCATCGCCCCACCTCCTGTCCCCTTGATCCTATACCCTCCCCTCTCTTTCAAACCATCTCCCCCTCCATCATAACTTTTCTTCTCCATGTCCTAAACTCCTCTCTCACCTCTGGCACCTTCCCCTCTGCCTTCAAACAGGCTAGAGTTACCCCTCTACTCAAAAAACCCTCCCTTAACCCTGCCGTTCTCCAGAACTACAGACCGGTATCACTGTTACCCTTCCTTTCAAAAACAATTGAACGTGCTGTATCTAACCAACTGTCTAACTTTCTCTCTCAGAACAACCTGCTTGACCCCAACCAATCGGGCTTCAAGACTGGCCACTCCACAGAGACTGCCCTCCTTTCAGTCACCACTGCCCTCCAGTCTGCCAGAGCGGCTTCCAGGTCATCCGTTATCATTCTGCTGGACCTTTCTGCAGCGTTTGATACGGTTAACCACCAGATCCTGCTCGCCAGACTTTCTGAGATGGGCATCACTGGCACTGCACTCCAGTGGATCTCATCCTACCTGTCGGGAAGATCCTACCAGGTTTCCTGGGGAGGCAAACTGTCGGGCCCTCGCCAGCTCTCCACTGGTGTCCCACAGGGCTCCGTCCTTGGACCCCTCCTCTTCTCTCTGTACACCACCTCACTTGGACCAATCATCACCTCCCATGGCTTCTCCTACCACTGCTACGCTGACGACACGCAGCTGTACCTGTCGTTCCCCCCGACCGATCCGGGGGTCTCAGCTAGGATTGAGGCCTGCCTCACAGACATCTCCGCCTGGATGACCGAGCACCACCTCCAGCTGAACCTCGCCAAAACAGAACTTCTCATCATCCCGGCTAAACCCTCCATCTCCCACGATCTCTCAATCACCCTGGGATCTGCGACGGTGACCCCTTCATCCTCTGCCAGGAACCTTGGGGTTACCATGGACGACGAGCTCTCCCTCACGGCCCACATTGCTGCGGTCTCCCGGTCGTGTAGATTCACCCTCTACAACATCCGGAAGATCAGGAGATACCTGTCTGAGCACTCCACCCAGCTGCTAGTCCAAGCACTCGTCCTCTCCAAGTTGGACTATTGCAACTCTCTGCTCGCTGGTCTCCCAGCATGTGCAACCCGCCCTCTTCAGAGGATTCAGAACGCGGCGGCCCGTCTGGTCTACAATCTACCCAGACGCTCCCATGTTACCCCGCTCCTCATCTCTCTCCACTGGCTACCTATCATGGCCCGTATCAGATTCAAGACCCTGGTATTGACCTTCCGAGCAGTGAACGGGACTGCACCCGTCTACATCAAGTCTCTCCTGCAGCCTTACACCCCCACCCGTCACCTACGGTCTTCTTCAGACAACCGCCTGGTGGTCCCACCGCTCAAGACCGCCCGGTCCCAACACAAGCTCTTCTCCTGTCTGGCCCCCCAGTGGTGGAATCAACTCCCCACCTCCATCAGAGACACTGACTGTCTCTCCACCTTCAAGAAAAGGCTCAAGACGCACTTGTTCCGGGAGTACAACGGTACTTAGGAACGGTTCGCTTGACCCGATGTTAGTTTCCTCAAGGATCACAATGACTCTTGCTTAGAGACTTGTTGCTCTTGTGGTTAGTGGTAACTGATTTAAATTTTTGGTTCTCGCTGTGATATATTGTTTTATTACTGTTGCTTGCTTTTTCCCACAGGTACACTTGCACTTATAGCTGTTCATGTTGTTTGGTTGTGACTTGTTTAACTACATGCTCTTATGGTTCTTCCCTTTGGCACTTACTTTGGTTGTTCACAATGTGTGCTTCATGTTTTGGCTACTCGCGATGTTTTTTTGGCTATCTTGTTGTTATGATCAGTGACCTATGCACTTTGTAAAGCTCTCTCTTGGAAGTCGCTTTGGATAAAAGCGTCTGCTAAATGAATAAATGTAAATGTAAAGTAGATTTCCTCAGGTACTGTAGTATTGGCTGTCATTTACTTTTTTTAAGGGATTACTAATAGGTTACTGTAGCGACAGATGTTATTCGGACTAGCAAACGCAATATTTAACCTGTTATATATTATAGATGTCACTGGGGACAAAACGAAATAAAGAGAACCTTTTCACTTGTGGTAATAAAGTGACCCAGAAAAAGTAAAAAAAAAATATTCCTCTGGAAATAGTAGCTAAATATTTGATATGTTAAAAAGCTACCTATAGCAATAAATAAATGTTATTGTACTAGTGTGAAAAATCGCTCCTTTTACCTTTTAGATGTCGAGTTCAAAAAGCCACAAAAGTATGGGGGATGGGGAATGGATGTCCCGTTTGAGAAGGTTTGCCAGCTCTGGGGTTTGGCCTGCTGATGCAGGCAACAGGCCAGCCCCAAGACAGAAGAGGTGGTATGACCTCTTTCAAAAAGTATGTAAAATGACCAAAAGATCACTGAAAAAAAAATGGATGTATTCTGATGGCCTATAAAAGATTACTGAATTGCCAGAAATACCAGTCACAGTATGGGACCTTGATAAGGATAATGAACAGCAACTTCAGTGTCAATGTCATGTTTAGTCACCAATAGAAGATGATATGTCAAAATGGTCCATTTCTATTGGGTCGTTTTCTTTAAAAAATGTGTTTGTTTTATTTGGAACAGATTGAGAAGTGCCCGTTGCAGTTACGTGGCCAAAGAATGCTGTTTGGTGGCACACAGCAGTGTACTTGTGGCTTTCATAACCCAAAGGTAATGTGAATGACACTTCTTGACACCAAAACACTAAAAGAATCACTTTGTGATGTGCTCAGTAATGTGATGTCTGACATGGATCTCTCTGTCCCTAATCCAGCCAACCACTGGACAAACTGTGGCAGAGACCTCTACCTGTGCTGCCCCTCCTCCACTGGGAATGGCCTCAGCCTCTGCCTCAGCCCATGTCCCAGCACGGCCCACACTGACTTTGTCCATGGTGACTATTTCAATATTATTATTGTCATACAAGCTTTCAAATATGGACAACCACTGATTACATATGATGATGGCAAAATGGAAGAGCATTTCAGGTTTACAATGTAATCCTTTGATAAATGTCTCTAATTGTCACCACAGTTTTCTAAACCACGATTTGGAGGCTCACATGGCGCTGTTGCAAAGCCCAATGTGAATGTGGTTAGGAAAGCAAAGGTAAATATGATTATATGTAAATATATATTTATAGGTTAATATGAGCAAACCTAAATCTTAAGAGCTTGATTTGATTTCATTGAGCTCTACTTTTTACAAATGCTTCCCCCCCTCCTTCTCCCAGTCTCTGTCCAGTCCACCCACCATGACAGGAGACACCCAGGCCACTGCCAGCTCACCTACGGCCACTGTGAGGACCACCCCACCAGGCTTTGGTTCCCCTAAGGCCTCTGTGAGGACCACCCCACCAGGCTTTGGTTCCCCTATGGCCTCTGTGAGGACCACCCCACCAGGCTTTGGTTCCCCTATGGCCTCTGTGAGGCCTAGAACACCATCAAGCCCTGCCATGGCTTTTGTGAGGACCGAATCACCGTTCTCAAAGCCCCCATCCACCCCCTACAAAGCCTCCGTGAGGACATCTTCCTGCTCCAGCCCTGCGACGACCTCTGTGAGGCCCAGCACAGCTTCCAGCCTCAGCACTGTCTCTGAGACCAGCACCAGCCCTACAACGGCTGCTGTAAGTGTTGTGTTCTTTGAACTGTTTTTTGTTTCATAGGATGAGGATGTTCTCATATGATTGGGCTATTCTGTTTTTGTAAATATATTTCTCTTGTTTTGTAACAGGATGTGCATGATGAGGATGAGCTTGCTGCCCCTGGCCCTGCTCCTGGCCCTGCTCCTAGTCCCACTCCTGACTTCTGGCTTCCTGTCAGAATGAAGGAGACAATCCCGGTTCAGGACCAGCGGTGGATTGCGTCCACCCTGTTTCAGTCTGGCAAGCTGCGTTTGAACTTGAAGCTCTGGTATGAGCCACCAGCCTCTGCCCTGATTTACCACCAGGCTCCAACACCGGACCGTTTTTTTGCCCACAGGCTCTTGGTATGGATGCCCTATCACTTGTGGAAAGTGAGGGTATTCTGCCAAACCTGTGGGAAGCAGCTGACGGGGTATGGTGTGCACAAGAGGGTGCGGAAGGTCCTGGATGTGGACCGGTACTACCTGATGGTGACGGAGACACTCAGGTGCACTGTGTGTCGCCTGACCCATCTGGCAACCAGTCAGGCTGTCCTGGACCAGCTGGACCTGCCTCACAGGAGGAAGTTCAGGATGATCCTGACACGCTTGTGAGTTAAAAATCTACAATCATTTTCTAATAATGCCTGCTGCAGGTCCTTACATAATTGAACAAGTTCTTGAAACTAATCAGTCTTTTCTTCAAGGTATGCTTGTGACATACGGGTCATCCGCATGTTGCGGGAACGGACCCTCTGCAACAGCCCGGCGTGCTTGGTGAAACAGCTGCGGGAGAACCATGGGGAGGAGTGGTTGGACCGCCTGGCTGACTACTTGGGGGAGTGTGCGGCCTTTGTTGACCAGCCCAGCCTCTTCCCAGTCACCTGCCAGGAGCCTCCACAGCCACTCGATGTCCCAACCAGCCGGTGGGTGCTGTCGGTGTACGGGAGGGACATCATCAGCCGT
Source organism: Osmerus mordax (assembly GCF_038355195.1). NCBI lineage: Eukaryota > Metazoa > Chordata > Actinopteri > Osmeriformes > Osmeridae > Osmerus > Osmerus mordax. The sequence goes on from NC_090055.1 coordinate 15,954,822, forward strand.
ATGGACCATATAAAGGCGTCCATCACGTCAACCTTTGGGTCCATTTTAAAAATGGACTCCACCAAGAAGGTAATAAGATGAAGAAAATCCATTGTGGCAATTATGCCACAATGAAAACATGAATCCTCAATGATTTGTATTCTTATAAGCACACATACACACATATCCATGCCTTTGATTAAGACTGTAGTAATAAATACATAAACTTCTGTGTTTAGTTAATAAATTTTCTTTTGAAAGCTCTCATGAAGTTTTTTGTGTACATTTTGTCATTTCAGATGACAAAGAAGCTGGCTGGTGCAGCAAAGGGGACTGCATTCTGGGTGACCTCGGTGGGGAACGAGATCGGCCAGGTCCTCGTCAGTGTCCTGACTGCCCAGGAGGGACCGGGGCTGGACCCGATGGTCTCTGGTCTCATTGAGAGGTACACCCAGGCAGGTGCAGCTCCCCCGGTCCTGCTCTATGTGGACTGTGGCTGCTGCTCGGAGGAGGGGGAGACCAAGCTTCAGGCCAGGTTTGGTGGGTGGCCAGACCTGAAGATAAGGCTGGACATCTGGCATTTTATGCGGCGGCTGGCCGTGGGATGCACCACCGATGCCCATGCCCTGTACCCCCTCTTTATGAGCCGCCTGTCTGTGTGCCTATTTGAGTGGGATGCAGCGGACGTAGCCCTACTGCGCAGGGTGAAGAGGGAGCAGCTCAGAAGGGAGGGTGTGCCCCTCATCACCAACAACATGGTGGACAAGGCCTATCACCAAGGCTGAGCTGTCCCAGTTCTGCAGGCGGAGGACACGTGGAGTGGACGCCACGGTCCTCCGCATTGAGCAGCTGCTGCAGGAGCTGATGGGGGAGAAGGGGAGAGACCTGCTGGGAGTTCCGCTGCTGGACCAGGCAAAGATGGAGCACATCTGGCGCACCCAGAAGAGGCACGTGAAGTGCATCCAGGATGTGCCAGGTGTACTCCTGTACACGGAGACAGGCAGCTCCACCAGGGAGGGGATCCAGCTGACTACATACAGGTGTGCAAGAGGCTCCACCTTTTTGGAGTCCTTCCACTGCCACCTGAACAGGTTTATTCCAGGTTGGTGTAGATTTCATCATCTTATCAATATTCTTACCGATGACATTTTATTCAAATAGCCTTGTTCATCATTGTTCACGTTCTCTCTTTTTTTTTTTAGGAACGAGTGCAAACCTGCTCAACTTCCAGCTGTACCTCCTGGAAGGCCTGAACAGGTGGAACCAAAACCGGGCAGCGGCCTCCATCACCACCAAGCGCATGGCGCTGTTGACGTACGCGGGGGACGTGCTGGAGTCCGTCAACAGCAACAGCCTGAAGGTTTTTGGAAGGAAGTATGTCCCCTCCTTCATCCCGCCGAGAAAGTACACCGGTAAGTCTCAGGGCAAATATGAATACAAACTAGAGAGGGTACAATTTCTGGGGAAATTGTAGGGTGTGCTTGCTTGCGTCCGTTGCACAGGGGTCTGTATATTTTATATAAAAATGCATCGGGCCTACTTATTATTTATAAAGATTACATAGATTTAAAAGCATCTTTTTTTTGCTGCTCATTTACAACTGAAAATACGAGTAAAGTGTAGAATGAAATATGATGTCTTCTCATTTCCCCTGCAAGAGGCAGCTGACAGGCTGAATCAAAACGAATACATTTGGCAGACCGGTGTAAAAATTGACCTAATCTCTATGACTTAAACGTCCTTTTAAGTTTTTCCCTTCTCATGATATTTTCAGGCATTTAGCCTACTCATATTGCATTCATTCATTAATAAAGAACCCCCTTTGAAGATTATTCTACGACGTTACCGGCAGAAGATAGAATCGCGATTCAAACAGTACCATTTGCTAACTGACAATATGCCCCCCAAAACGTAAATAAGCTTGACATTTATTTAGTGGAAAATCGCTCATTCATAAAAACTCACTGGTAGCGATCATTGTCAGTAACAACGCAAAATGCGATATAGCCCTGTGTGGAGAAGCTGCCCCGGTAAATTCTACTACTACGGTACAGTACTAGTAGACTACTGCTGTGTTCGTCTTGGTAGCGATTGCGTTGGTTGAATTGGATTTAACGTTCCGTTGTACGGTTTAGGCTGAAATTAATTATTTTCATGAACAGATTGACAAAGTTTAGGCTGTGGCAATGAAGTTAAGGTTAGTAGTTAGATAGACTTTTGATTTAAGTAAGGGGAGTGCCGAACATGTTCTGTCGCCGTTTGACTTCCTACAGCTGTGTAGATGTTTTTGTAGTGTCTCGCGTAGGCTACAGCGTTGCAGTGATACACTGGATTGAAACCACAGGTAATGATAATTTCACCCACAAATCGTTTACTTGTAATCTAATGTCATAATAAATCCTACAACGAAAATGTATATGTGAGGAATGTTTATTTTAACGATTGAAAACAGATACATCATAGACCACTGTAGTATGTGTTGCCCGGGCAACACAGGCTAATGTCATGATGCTAATACTTCAGTGAAATAGTAGACTACTGTTTCCGAAAGTAGATGTACTTCCTTAATAATATCAGCTTATATTGTACATTACACATCACAATTGTGTGTCATATCACAAAGTAAAATGAGTAAATAGTTATCACCCTGGCCTCTTTTCTTGTGGCGTTTCTGCAGCTGCCTTGCAGTAAAGCTATAGTTAGCCTAGCTATCCCCCAAGTTAACAGATGCGAAACGAATGTTCTGCCAAAGGTAGTCACGCGTGTTTTCGTGACATTAGTGCAGACCGGTGTAAAAATTGACCTAATCTCTATGATTTAAACGTCATTTTAAGTTTTTCCCTTCTCATGATATTTTCAGGCATTTAGCCTACTCATATTGCATTCATTCATGAATAAACAACCCCTTTGAAGATTATTCTACGACGTTACCCGGCAGTAGAAGATGGAATCGCGATTCAAACGGTACCATCTGCTAACTGAAAATATGCCCCCCAAAACGTAAATAAGCTTGACATTTATTTAGTGGAAAATTGCTCATTCATAAAAAGCTCACTGGTAGCGATCATTGTCAGTAACAACGCAAAATGCCATATAGCCCTGTGTGGAGAAGCTGCCCCGGTAAATTGTACTACTACGGTACAGTACTAGACTACTGCTGTGTTCGTCTTGGTAGCGATTGCGTTGGTTGAATTGGATTTAACGTTCCGTTGTACGGTTTAGGCTGAAATTAATTATTTTCATGAATAGATTGACAACGTTTAGGCTGTGGCAATGAAGTTCAGGTTAGTAGTTAGATAGACTTTTGATTTAAGTAAGGGGAGTGCCGAACATTTTCTGTCGCCGTTTGACTTCCTAAACAGCTGTGTACTGTAGCTAGATGTTTTTGTAGTGTGTCTCGCGTAAGCTACAGCGTTGCAGTGAGCTACACTGGTTTGAAACCACAGGTAATGGTAATTTCACCAACAAATCGTTTACTAATGTCAGAATAAATCCTACAACGAAAATGTATATGTGAGGAATGTTTATTTTAACGATTGAAAACAGATACATCATAGACCACTGTAGTATGTGTTGCCCGGGCAACACAGGCTAATGTCATGATGCTAATATTTCAGTGAAATAGTAGACTACTGTTTCCGAAAGTAGATGTACTTCCTTAATAATATCAGCTTATATTGTACATTACACATCACAATTGTGTGTCATATCACAAAGTAAAATGAGTAAATATTTATCACCCTGGCCTCTTTGCTTGTGGCGTTTCTGCAGCTGCCTTGCAGTAAAGCTATAGTTAGCCTAGCTATCCCCCAAGTTAACAGATGCTAAACGAATGTTCTGGCAAAGGTAGTCACGCGTGTTTTTGTGACGTTAGTGACGTTAGTAACGTCAGTGACTGTGGCTAGCAAATTAGCCACCGTTAGCTTCACTTTTCGCCACAAAAACTTAACCTACGCCCAAACCATGCAACGGAACGTAAATTCCAATAGAAGCAACTCAATCACTACCAAGACGAAACTTTTGACACCTACGTTGTCTATGTAGGCCAAATATTGAATGAGTTTTAGGGGGGCAAAAAGAATAAAAATAATAATAACTAGAGAGGATACAATTTCTGGGGAAATTGTAGGGTGTGCTTGCTTGCGTCGGTTGCACAGGGGTCTGTATATTTTATATAAAAATGCATCGGGCCTACTTATTATTTATAAAGATTACATAGATTTAAAAGCATCTTTTTTTGCTGCTCATTTACAACTCAAAATACGAGTGAAGTGTAGAATGAAATATGATGTCTTCTCATTTCCCCTGCAAGAGGCAGCTGACAGGCTGAATCAAAACGAATACATTTGGCAGACCGGTGTAAAAATTGACCTAATCTCTATGACTTAAACGTCCTTTTAAGTTGTCCCTTCTCGTGATATTTTCAGGCATTTAGCCTACTCATATTGCATTCATTCAATAATAAAGAACCCCCTTTGAAGATTATTCTACGACTTTACCTGCAGAAGATAGAATCGCGATTCAAACAGTACCATCTGCTAACTGAAAATATGCCCCCAAAAACGTAAATAAGCTTGACATTTATTTAGTGGAAAATAGCTCATTCATAAAAAGCTCACTGGTAGCGATCATTGTCAGTAACAACTCAAAATGCGATATAGCCCTGTGTGGAGAAGCTGCCCCGGTAAATTCTACTACTACAGTACAGTACTAGACTACTGCTGTGTTCGTCTTGATAGCGATTGCGTTGGTTGAATTCGATTAAACGTTCCGTTGTACGGTTTAGGCTGAAATTAATTATTTTCATGAACAGATTGACAAAGTTTAGGCTGTGGCAATGAAGTTCAGGTTAGTAGTCAGATAGTTTCCCTACTGAAAGACTTTTGAGTAAGGGGAGTGCCGAACATGTTCTGTTGCCGTTTGACTTAAACAGCTGAGGAGTTGTTGTTAGCTACTCACACTAGTGTCTCGGGTACAGTAGGCTACAGCGTTGCAGTGAGCTACACTGGTTTGAAACCACAGGTAATGGTAATTTCACCAACAAATCGTTTACTAATGTCAGAATAAATCCTACAACGAAAATGTATATGTGAGGAATGTTTATTTTAACGATTGAAAACAGATACATCATAGACCACTGTAGTATGTGTTGCCCGGGCAACACAGGCTAATGTCATGATGCTAATATGTCAGTGAAATAGTAGACTACTGTTTCCGAAAGTAGATGTACTTCCTTAATAATATCAGCTTATATTGTACATTACACATCACAATTGTGTGTCATATCACAAAGTAAAATGAGTAAATATTTATCACCCTGGCCTCTTTGCTTGTGGCGTTTCTGCAGCTGCCTTGCAGTAAAGCTATAGTTAGCCTAGCTATCCCCCAAGTTAACAGATGCGAAACGAATGTTCTGCCAAAGGTAGTCACGCGTGTTTTCGTGACATTATTGCAGACCGGTGTAAAAATTGACCTAATCTCTATGATTTAAACGTCATTTTAAGTTTTTCTCTTCTCATGATATTTTCAGGCATTTAGCCTACTCATATTGCATTCATTCATGAATAAACAACCCCTTTGAAGATTATTCTACGACGTTACCCGGCAGTAGAAGATGGAATCGCAATTCAAACGGTACCATCTGCTAACTGAAAATATGCCCCCCAAAACGTAAATAAGCTTGACATTTATTTAGTGGAAAATTGCTCATTCATAAAAAGCTCACTGGTAGCGATCATTGTCAGAAACAACGCAAAATGCGATATAGCCCTGTGTTGAGAAGCTGCCCCGGTAAATTGTACTACTACGGTACAGTACTAGACTACTGCTGTGTTCGTCTTGGTAGCGATTGCGTTGGTTGAATTGGATTTAACGTTCCGTTGTACGGTTTAGGCTGAAATTAATTATTTTCATGAACAGATTGACAACGTTTAGGCTGTGGCAATGAAGTTCAGGTTAGTAGTTAGATAGACTTTTGATTTAAGTAAGGGGAGTGCCGAACATTTTCTGTCTCCGTTTGACTTCCTAAACAGCTGTGTACTGTAGCTAGATGTTTTTGTAGTGTGTCTCGCGTAAGCTACAGCGTTGCAGTGAGCTACACTGGTTTGAAACCACAGGTAATGGTAATTTCACCAACAAATCGTTTTCTAATGTCAGAATAAATCCTACAACGAAAATGTATATGTGAGGAATGTTTATTTTAACGATTGAAAACAGATAACGCTACATCATAGACCACTGTAGTATGTGTTTCCCGGGAAACACAGGCTAATGTCATGATGCTAATACTTCAGTGAAATAGTAGACTACTGTTTCCGAAAGTAGATGTACTTCCTTAATAATATCAGCTTATATTGTACATTACACATCACAATTGTGTGTCATATCACAAAGTAAAATGAGTAAATAGTTATCACCCTGGCCTCTTTTCTTGTGGCGTTTCTGCAGCTGCCTTGAAGTAAAGCTATAGTTAGCCTAGCTATCCCCCAAGTTAACAGATGTGAAATGAATGTTCTGGCAAAGGTAGTCACGCGTGTTTTCGTGACGTTAGTGACGCAGTGACGTTAGTAACGTCAGTGACTGTGGCTAGCAAATTAGCCACCGTTAGCTTCACTTTTCGCCACAAAAACTTAACTTACGCTTAAACCATGCAACGGAACGTAAATTCCAATAGAAGCAACTCAATCGCTACCAAGACGAAACTTTTGACACCTACGTTGTCTATGTAGGCCAAGTATTTACTGAGTTTTAGGGGGGCAAAAAGAAAAAAAAAAAATAATAATAATATATATGTGAGAGAACAAAGGTTGTGCTCTCGCCGAAGGCTTGAGCACACCCAATAAAAAAAATAATATATATGTGAGAGAACAAAGGTTGTGCCCTTGCCGAAGGCAAAGCACACCCAATAATTATGTTGTTAAGAGCTCAGTATTTATACATTATGGTAAGTTCCATATCTGTTTTTTAATACTAATTAGCATTGCATTGTTGTTCATGTTCAGGAGAGTTGCTTGGGGTGAACTACCTGCTTAGGCAGACAGGGCAGCCCTTGCAGGACATGGACCCCGACTCTGAGGAGACAGACCAGCTGCTGGAGGACCACGCCACAGAGGAGGAACAGGCGGATGAAGGGTTTGAGGATGAAGGACAGGACCTCACTATCGGTAGTGTTTCGGAAGACTTCCCCTCTTCCGCCCTGCCTTCTACCACCCTGCCTGTGGTCCCCACCCTGCCACTCACCTCCTCCACCCTGCCTTCTAACACCCTGCCACTCACCTCCTCCACCCTGCCTTCTAACACCCTGCCACTCACCTCCTCCACCCTGCCTTCCATCACCTTGACTGTAACCACCTCTATCCTACCTGTCACCCCCACCACTCTGCCTGTCACCCCCATGCCTGTAGCTACCACCCTGCCTCCCCCCATAACCCAGCCCTGTGTCCCAGGTGCCTCCTCTCAGGTGCCTGAAGAACAGCTGGTATGTTAACTTTTTACTAGTAACTAACTGTCATTCATAGAAACTAACAAGTTCAGTAGATAGGAAAGTGTCTGAATACAAGCGCAATTGATTATTAGGAACAACACACAGTAATTGACAGCAAACAAATAAAACACACAGCAGCAGCAGTCAATATAACAAACCTTTGCCATAAGGTGTTCAGCACTAAATGTCAAATTGTTGAATGTTTCAGGCTGTGGACGAGCATGGCATTCCAGGCATGGATCGAGTGGATAGACTGGCAGAGTGCTTAGTGGAGCTGAGGCATCAGACCAACATGACCCTCCATAACCAGCAGGGCAGCAAGACATGCATTGTACAACAGATATTTGTTTATGTATTTATAATATATAAACATATATAATATATGTTTTCTTTCCTTCTTAGGTCAGCAACATTGTGGGGCTGTGGCAAGACCTGCTGGATTATGACAAGCAGAGGGTGGTGTTTGCTGCGCGGCACCTGGATAGGCTCATCAAGGGGCGGTTCCGCCACAAAAAAAAGGTGGAGTTCACGCCAGGTGTGGAGAGTGTGGAGAGGTGTGTCCTGGGGTCCACTGGTTCGCCTGCTCAGTGGCCAGACTGCTGCCGCCTTGTGGAGGCCATCTTCGTCCGGCTCTCGGACATCCACAAGAGTCCCAGGAAGCAGGGGAAGAACTGCATGTCCAGGTGGACTCTGATCCTGCAGGACTACCGCAAGGTCCGGCAGCTCATCCTGGGCAATGGGGCCATCATGCAGGGCACCACCCTGCAGCTGGTGGAGGTGAACCAGTCGACCCTCTCCCAGTGGTACAACCGCAGGATGAAGAAGCAGGATCTGGCTGTGTTGCAGCAGGGCATAAACTTGCCAGGTCCTCTGTCTGTGGCTGACGAGCCTCTCCTGCCTGCCAACGTCCGCCCTGCTGTTGCTCCACCTCAACCCCAGGGAGCAGCCCACACCTACCACCTGCCGCAGAGCACAGCAGGGCAGGCAAAAACCAAGAGGCGGCCAACATGTGCAGCCCCAGCACCACCTCCAGCGGTCCGACCCAGGCTGGCAGCCCAGAGGCAGCTCTTCCCTGGTCCTTCAGCCGCCCTTGGAGGCCCCACTCCCATCCCTATCATGCCCCGCCCTACCCCCATTGCCCCTCGCCCTACCCATATCGCCCCTCGCCCTGCTGCCCACCCTACTGTGCTGTTTGTCTCCCGAGCACCTGGTATAAGGCCACCCTCTGCCCCCTCTCCATTGATGGTCCCCCAAGCCCTGCGTTTTGTCCCACCCTCTTCCTGCACCACCCACCTTCCCCAGCTTCGTCCTGCTCCTGGTCCAGCTCCCCATGCCTACCAGAGGAGAGTGGAGGCCAACAAATGCTGGAGGTGTGGCCAGAACAGAACGGCAGAGACTGGCCACAGCCAGTATAAGGGGACTGTTTACTGCCCCTCTGCAGAGACTCTTTCCAGAGAGCAGTGGCTGGAGGAGCAAAAAAAAAAAGATTCTTTGGGCCTTTGTATATAGTTTTCATTGTTTAGATATAGTTAATGCTTAGATTTCCCCTGTGTATATAGTTTTCATTGTGTAAATATTGTAATTTAGCATATCATTTGCCTGTGTATATATATAGTTTTAATTGAAGTTGTTGTTCATATTTCTATTTTTACACTTGTGGATAAATGTTTCTATTTATCAACTATCTGTTGGTCAGTCCGTCGTTATTTCCCAATCACTACTCTTTCTAACCAAATACGGCAAGTCTACAAGAAGTAAGAGCAGCAAAAAGTGATTAACTTTACGCTTGCTTGCGCACATTGTTTTAAAATATTTTATATATGGATCATGCAAGTGTTGAAATGGTAAGTGCCGAAACCAAAAAGACAGAGCTTCAGATAAGAGCACACAAGCTCAGAAGCCACACAGTTTGAGCGATAGATAGATGGATGGATAGAGAGATAGATCTAACTATGAGTCAGGTGGCTGAGCGGTGAGGGAATCGGGCTAGTAATCCGAAGGTTGCCAGTTCGATTCCCGGTCATGCCAACTGACGTTGTGTCCTTGGGCAAGGCACTTCACCCTACTTGCCTCGGGGGAATGTCCCTGTACTTGCTGTAAGTCGCTCTGGATAAGAGCGTCTGCTAAATGACTAAATGTAAATGTAATGTAAACTAAAACGAACTAAAAACAGTACTCCTGTGCGGAGTGAATAAAAATAAAGGCAAATAGTGTAGATAACTACGTAAAATATAAATAATGCACTCTAGTGGATACAAATGTTTTTCAAATTACACTAAATTAGGATAACATAATGTTTTGATAACATACACACTTGGAAACTCAAGTGGTTGTTTATTAGAAATAGTCAAAGGTGCCGTAGGTGGGACGCGAACCGCGGACCTTCGGTTCCATTCTACATCTTCCCCAAACGATGTAAAATTCGTCATTTTGGGTGTTTTTTCGAATTATCTTAAAATGTAACGGGTTAAAAATGTTTAAACTATGAATGGGGACTTTTGAGTTTCCCCTTTCCTCTCTTTTTTCTCCCTTTTTCCTCCCTTTTTCTTCCCCCTCCATTCTCCCCCTTCTTCCCCCCTCAAACAGGCGATTGTTCCCCAGATTTAGCGGAGTAGGCTAAGACAGTGCACTGCAAGGAGCAAGGTCACAGGTTCAAATCCAGCCACAGTCTTTTGGCCTGTCATAATTGTTGGAATGCTGCTGAAGCATTCGAACAATTCATAATATTTTTAACATGGTTTTCCAATGGAGTTTTCTTTCAAATTCTCTCAAACTTCTTAAAACTTCCTCAACTTCCAAATCCTTCTTCTTCCTCAATCTTTCAGCTGGAGCCACCATTTAAACTTTAAAATGTTGACAAAATCTTAAACTATTTTTTAAATATTCATCTTTTTGATATCTATTCAACTTTTTTCTATTATCACTGATTATGTTTCATGAGTTTTTCAAACCGTTTCTGAGATTTACATGGGTTTCTATGTAGAGAGCTAGAGTGAGGCATTGGAATGTTGTGCAAATTCAGAGTGACAGCAGAGTCCGAAACCGTTTTTTTTTTTTATGGCACTTTTGCCCTCACGGCCACAATATTAACTTTTCAAGCTTCATTTTGGATCAAAACGATGCCGTGCTTGTGCTGGTCGGACTCATATGGGTATGGAAACCCACAGTTATTTACTTTTTGCGTGAGGAGCCCGAGAGTGAGACAAAGTCTGTCTCAAGCCCCATAGAGACCAATGCAAATGTTGGGACAAATTTGTCAGAGAAAGCAGAAAGTAGACGTTTTTAAAACTGCCGGTAGAGTCGTATTTCTGACCGCACAGACATATAAAGGACATCTCTGGTTTCGGCAGTCTTGGGTCTCGGAAAATATCCTTATTTTTTGGATTGGACGTATAGTTTTGCGTCTAGGTTAACTTGTTTGAGGTGTGGATTCTAGCTACATTTCTGTTATTCTCTGCCCTCATCGCGTTAGCAATCATAGCTGCACCATCACCGTGGCAACGACAGACACACACCACTCAGTCTCTCACACAGGTGATTTGTATTAGCTGATTAGTGGAGTCACAAGACAGAGCTATTCAGTCAACTCGTCTCATTAAAAGACTAAGAGCACTATAATTTCAGCTACTAAAATGAATATACTACTTCTACAGTTTAACAGTTCAGCTTTCAGCTTCTCCCGCATTGTAGGCTATTTAAGCTCTTAGCTTTGTTAGATGATGCAGTTCAGCTTCCACACTGCCTCTTGAAATTCTACTATTTCTTCGATTGCTTCGCAACGTTCAAACTTATTCTCCCGCATTGTATTTAAGCACTTAGCTTTGTTAGATGATGCAGTTTAGCTTTTTCAGCAATTTAAAAACAAATAATTCATCTTTCAGCATTCCAACGGATTTTCTGGAGGAAATGCACTTTCTAGTTTTGATTATCTGTTTAGTTAAACAGGATGACATCATTCTGAAATACCATGTGCAATTTCACCTTGAAATGTCAACCGTTTCTTAACATTTGTCCCAAAGCTAATACTCAAATCACAGTCGGAGCACAGCTAGATAATCAGCGTCAGCGCCCCTTAGGTACCCAGCATGCAGTGCGGTATGTCAAATAGGCAAAGACTTGTGGAAAATAGTGCGGTTACAACAGCCGTGCGAGGGGATTTCAGTTGTTGTGTTTGTTCAGTTAGATGTTTGTAATGTTATTGTTTCTCAGTTAATATAATCTTGTTGGTCACCCTGATTGTGCATGTTGTGTATTTTAATGGGACCAGAGAGTCGGCTGCTGTACTGCCATAGGCTATTCTCGCAAGGAGCTGGACATGAGTTCTGCCCCAGCCCAGTTGTCCACATGACTATTGTTAATTGTGCATTGACTGAAAGAGAACAACTCAAGGAGAGTTACAATATCTGTGGTTATTCAGCCATCTTGGGGAAAGTTTGAAAAGAGTACCGTAGTTAAAATGTGTCAATTGTGGGAGGCCTGCCTTGGCATGACCTGCGCTGGGAAAGAGGGAAACAGCATGGATGGAAGTTGTGTGTGGGCAGATGTGTCTTTATATAGGGTGAAATGGAATAAGAAATGCAATACAAAATGGCTGAAAGGGGTGTATTTATGTAAATGTCCACATTGCCTCAATATGTTTGTGTCAATAAAGCAAATATAATTTTGACTGATGGTTTTTCAAACCTTATTGGCTTCGAGATGACATCATTGGGAAGTAGTATAATATGCAATTTCATGCAATTTGACATTGAAAGGTTAAGAAACGGTTGACCTTTGTCCCAAAGCTGACCAAAGGTAATACCCTGCCATTTCTATTCATCAAATCTCAACAGTTGGTGTGTAGCAGAGAGGATAGACAGACTGACTTGTAACCTTATGCTCATGAGTTCAAATCCCCATTCAGCCTATTGTTGTTGGCCAAACATGAAGTAGTTTTGCTCTCTTGTTGTCCAAGTCTCAATCTTCTACAGTGTACATGTTTATAATATTTTGCCATTTTGCGGAGGAACCCGCATCGCTGCTTGCAGCTATATTTATTATTATTATTTTTCTTCTTCTCCGCTAAATGGCTCAATAGCTCAAAAAGTCCTTGGCCCGATTTTTTCCAATTTGGCCCAATGATACAACAGGTCACTCACTACTCCCAGACCGCTAATGGCCCATGTACGCCCATAGGTGGCGCTATAAAACACGCTCAAAGTCTACGTGATTTCTCCAGTGCCCCATTAGCCCAAAATGCCTGTAAATTGGTAGACATGCTTTATTTCTCATGGGGAACAGAAAAGCCTCAAGGACCCATATTGTCAGACTTATGAATTTTCTTGTACTGTCCAAATTTGGTACAACCTTCAAAACCCTTCTCCTCATGAACCATAGATCCAATCAAATTTCAAATCATCATTTATTTGTATAGTCCTTTTTACACGCAAGCATGTCACAGAGGGCTTCACATACGCCCATAGAACTGCCCCTCAACCAACCTAAACCCTCAAGGAAGACAAGGAAAAACTCCCAGAAAAACTCAACAGGAGAAAAAATGGAAGAACCCTTGGGAGGAGCAATTCAGAGAGGGATGCCCTCCTCCAGAGACGGTTGGTGAGAGAGAGGAGCAGAACACAGGCTAAACATAGTCATACAGTGTCGATGGGTTTTGAAACACCAAAATCCATTGTTCAACTTTATAGATGTAGGACAGGACCAGGAGACTCGCGACCAGGTCCAGCGTTGGCTGACCGACGACCAGGCAGGTGCTGACAACTCAAACCCCCCACACCACAAGGGATGTGTGTGGGGGGGACAGAGAGAGGAGAGCAGGGATTAGAGAATGCCAGGAGCAGCTAACAGTTAGTCATAATAGAATGAGATCCCCACCAGTCAAGTGTGGACTGGTGCAGCAATTTAACAGAGCAAAAAAGGGGTATTTGATGCAGCCCCACACACCAAGACAGCGACAGCCCCCCTCGGTTGGAACATGAAATCTGTTCCAGGGGAAGAGAACTCTAAAATAAGTTATACTTATAGAATAAGGATGGAAACAACCCGTCCCCCGTTGCCTCCAACTAGTAACATACTTACCTTTTAACAGTCGTAGAATTGACTAAACAATAACGTTTTTAACCTAATTTTAAATGTCGAAACAGTATCAGACTCCTTAATTGAGACAGGTAATTTGTTCCAGAGAAGAGGTACTTTATATATGAGAACGCCCTACCTGCAGCTGTTTTTTTCTTATTTTGGGAACCACCAGATAGCCGGTATCTTGAGATCTAAGTGTCCTTGCGGGGCAATAGGGTGCAAGGAGACCGGAGAGGTACAGTGGTGCCAATCCATGCAGAGATTTGTAGGTTAGTAGTATAACTTTGAAGTCCGCTCTGGCTTGGATAGGGAGCCAGTGTAGAGAGACGAGTAGATGTTATGTGATCAAACTTTCTTGTTCTGGTCAATAGTCTACCAGGAATAGTCCAATCGGGACGTAACAAATGCATGTATTCGTTTTTCAGCATCATCCTTTGAGAGAAATTTTAGTATTTTGGCAATATTACGTAGATGGAAAAATGCAGTTCTGGTCATTTGCTTAACCTTTTAACGAGTGAATTCAAAATATTACCGATGCTTCCACCAGAGTGAGTTATTTTTCCAAAACGGAAGCTAGCTAGCTTTAGTTAGCTTCCGTTACCTAGCAACCTAGCATAATACTCGTAGCAATGCTACTACCTGCTAGTGTTACTTGTTAGCCTCCTAAGTGTAAATTTTGAAACCATGCTATAGCGTTTGTCATATAGTTTTTGTGTATCGGAAAATAGTCGGTTGGAATGTTCAGAATCACACGTGTGATGGTACTCTGTGGGGCCCGCTTTCGAACGATCACATATATGTGACGCTACTCCTTAACGGGTTAATATGGTACTCAAACGAAAGGTCTGGATCCATTGTGACTCCTACATTTTTTACCAACTGGCTTTTTGAGACTTTGACGGCGTCTAGGTCTAAGGTCAGATTGGAAAAATTATTTCTATATTTTTTAGGACCGAAAATTTTAACCTCGGTTTTATCAGAATTTAGAAGAAGGAAATTTGAAGTCATCCAAGCTCTCAACCTAGAAACACATTTTTCCATAGCATGTGGAAATTCTCCAGACTTTATAGACATATATAGCTGAGTATCATCTGCATAACAGTGAAAATTTACCCCAGAGCTTCTAATTATGTTTCCTAAAGGCAGCATATAGAGTGAAAATAACAGAGGGCCTAGAACTGAACCCTGTGGTACTCCGTATTTTACAGTGGAGCTCCTGGATGAGCAGCCATCATAGTGGACATATTGTGATCTATCAGATAGATACGATCTAAACCACTGAAGTGACGTACCCGAAATCCCAACATAGTTCTCCATAAGTTCCAAGAGAATCTCATGATCCAACGTGTCAAAAGCTGCACTTAGGTCTAGAAGAACCAGGACAGAGATAGAACCCGCGTCAGAGGCTAACAGTAGATCATTGACTACTTTGGCTAATGCAGTTTCAGTGCTGTGGTGGAGACGAAATCCAGACTGGAGAGGTTCATAAAGCTGATTTGAGGAGAGGTGCTCAGTGAGCTGTTGTGCCACAGCCTTTTCTAAAATTTTGGAGAGAAATGGCAACAGAGACAATGCAGAGACAATGCTGAGTTTAGAAAGGAAAAAAAAACTGTCCTTTACTGCTTTTTATAATGACAGAAACGATTTCAGACAAAGGAAGAGATATCATATTATTCAGCAATATGCTCATTACCAAGCATTCAGGGTAAGACACAAACAACTAATGAGACAACAAATGGAAGCCAGATATAAAAGCAATACTACATATCGGAGTATGCAGAACATGAGATGTGCCATGAAAATAAAAAGGAAATACAGAGGGATAAATAGACAAACAGAAGAAAGTGACAACAGTTTGATCAAAGAGGCCATATCTGTTTTCAGATCTCAAATAAAAGCCGGCCCCCCTTATGTGTGCACCGTTTGTCATAAAGCATCATTTCCAAACCAAGTGAAAACTTGTAAAAGGTTAAACTATGTAAAAAATCCACACATGGTTGCAGCATGCCTGACAGGAAAGTACGTCCATGTTTGTGATAATGAGTGCAGAGATGAACAACAGTGCAATGTGCCCGATGAGAGAAGGGAAGAGTGGATTTGTCACACCTGCCATAATCATCTTAAAGATGGAGTCATACCAACACTTGCTGTAGCTAACAACTTGGAGCTCGCTGACATTCCACCTGAACTGTGTCCAGCATGACAATACAGTTGAGGAAAGGAAAGCCAATGACTCGAGATGGACGAAAAATAACTTCTGGCATGCTGCAAAATAAACGAGAGGTTGAGAAACTGGTGAGGAACAAAGATGCAGTCAGATTCATGCAGCCACTAAGAGGGACACCAGCCTATTGGGAGAAAACCACAAGAGATCTTTTTGCCATGATCAGACAGTTGGGAACTCCCACATTCTTTTGTACATTTTCAGCAGCTGAGATGCGTTGGCCTGAAGTGATTGAAGCAATAAAGAGACAACAAGGTAAAGAGGTACATTTTGAAGGGCTTGACTGGTCAGCAAAGTGTGACATTCTGAGAAGCAATCCTGTAACAACAATGCGCATGTTTGATAAGCGTGTTGAGGCCTTATTCAGAGATCTGCTCTTATCTCCTGCACAGCCTCTTGGCAAAGTTGTTGACTACTTTTACCGAGTTGAGTTTCAGCACAGAGGAAGCCCACACATTCACTGTCTCATATGGGTAGAAGGTGCACCTGTGTTTGAGGAGGAGGATGATGATCAGACTGTGTCAGATTTTGTGTCCAAATACATCACTGCTCAGCTGCCTGACCCACGCACACAACCTGAACTACAAAAGAAGGTCACAGAAGTGCAAATACACAGCAAAAAACACTCAAGGACATTTTTCAGAAGTCCCAGCTCTGGTTGCAGATTTGGATTTCCTAAACCACCTTCCACAAAGACAATCATATCAAGACATGGTCAAGACATTGATCCACTGCAAGTGCAAATAGCAAAGTCAAAGCTCCAACCACTGAACTTGTTGCTGAATGAACCTGAAACCGCCTCACTAAGTTTGCAGCAGCTCCTAGCTCAATGCAACTTAACACTCGAAGAGTATGAAGGATGCCTCAATGTTATCAACAAATCCAGTGCGGTGATCCTGAAACGTGAGCCAAAAGACTGCTGGGTAAATGGATACAATCCGAATCTTCTTGAAGCCTGGGATGCCAATATTGATGTTAGTTATATTCTCAATGCAGACTCGTGCATCATGTATCTCAGCAGCTACATAACCAAAAAGGAAGCTGGACTTTCTGAGTACCTCAAAACAGTCATTGACAATTCCACTAGAGACCACGTCAATGAATGTGATGAAATGAGGGAAATCATGCAGGCTTACTCTAAAAAGAGAGAGGTCAGTGCTCAGGAGTGTGTGACTCATGCATGTGGAATAAACATGAAGAAGTGTTCACGTGATGTCATATTCGTACCAACAGATAACAACGCACTGAAAATGAGTCGCCCCATGTCTTACCTGGAGAACACAACATCAGAAAGTGTAAATGTGTGGATGACATCTTTGACTGACAAATACAAAGCCAGACCAGAAACACCATAGTTTGAGCAGATTTGTTTGGCTGATTTTGCAGCTACTTGCAGAATTGTCTATGGCCAGCAGAAAAAAGGTAGGGATGTGTTGCCCCTCCTCAATGAGATGGGATTTGTGCAAAAGCGTAAAAACGATAAGCCTGCTATCATCAGATTTTACCGCTGCTCACAGGAAAAATGTCCTGAGAAGTTCTATAGCACATTACTGAAACTGTACATTCCTCACCGATCAGACCAGGAACTTAAAAGACTGCATTTCCCCACATACGAGTCCTTCTATAAATGTCGTTGTGTTCAACTACCAGGTTCTAACCATCATGAGTATGTCAAACACATAGTGAAACGAAACAAAGACAAATATGAGAAAAACAGCAAGGAGATTGAGAAAGCAGTCGAAGAATTTGAACAGAACAGAGGAGTAATTGATGGATGGTGTAATCTGGCTCCAGAATCTGAAGTGGACAGGTTGGAATGTATAGAAGAACTGGAGGCAAGAGAGCCAGATCATGAAAATGTACAAGAAAATGTTCCAGAATACACTAATCAGGCTAATGTTGCAACAGAAGCCAGAGCCATCAGAGAGCCTCCTGTGTTTGACCCCACACTGTTACGGCAGATGTATCAGAACCTGAACCAGAAACAAGTATGTGTATTCTATGCAGTTAGAGATTGGTGCGTAAAGCGTGTCTGTGGGCTAAATCCTGAGCAGTTTTTCTTTTACATCAATGGTGGTGCCGGAACAGGAAAGTCACATCTCATTAAATGCATCTACTCAGAGGCATCTAAGATACTGTGCAAATTGCATTCTGAGGAGGTTGACATATCAAACCCCACTGTCCTGTTGACAGCTTTCACTGGAACTGCAGCCTTTAATATATCAGGATCAACACTGCACTCTCTGCTCAAGCTTCCACAAAGTCTGAAACCTCCATTTCAAGGACTTGGTAACCAACTGGATGAAGTCCGATCAGAACTTTTAAATGCTGAAATCCTCATCATTGATGAAGTGTCCATGGTGTCAAAGCCCCTGTTTGCTTATGTGGATGCGAGACTGAAACAGATCAAAGGTAGCCCCAGACCCTTTGGAGGAATGTCAGTAATAGCTGTTGGAGACTTATCAGCTACCACCAGTTCGACAGTCCAAGACCCTCTGTGTGTACGAGCCGTGTGAGATTGATCTATGGCAGGAGCACTTTCAGACAATCACCCTGACTGAGATCATGCGGCAGAAGGATGATGTTGCCTTTGTAGAGATGTTGAACTGGATCCGTGTGAAAGGAAAGTCAGATGAGTTGTCTCAAGCAGACAGAGCCTTGTTGTCACAGACTATCACTGAACCATCACTTTGGCCACCTGATGTCCATCACATCTTTGCAACTAATAAACTGGTTGATTCACACAACTCAGTAACATTAGCTCTGCTCCATTCTAATATCACCAAGATCGATGCAGATGACTACAAGAAGGACCCACGAACTGGAATAATGGCTCGACAAGCCCAACCATACAAAGGAAACAGAACTGAGTTACCCGATACACTAAACCTAGCTGAAGGTGCTCGAGTCATGCTCACCAGAAACATAGACATGTCTCAAGGATTGGTTAATGGATCTTTTTTTTTGCTACACTTGTCAGGGTGATAACCTCAGAACAGAGTGGTGTTGCACATGTCACTATGCTCGGGCTTAAGATGGATGATCAAACGGCTGGAAGGAATTACCGTAATAGAGCATCAGGCGGCCCTGATGACGTGGTGTACATAGAGAGAGCGGAGGATAATCTGAAACAGAAAGGAGTGGTACGCAGCCAGTTTCCTGTTAGACTTGCATTTGCCTGTACGATACACAAGGTTCAGGGTATGACAAGGACATCAGCTTTAGTGTCACTGAATCACATTTTTGAACCTGGCATGGCTTACGTAGCTATCAGTAGAGTGACCTCTCTCAGTGGACTGAACATGCTGGATTTGGATGAGAGTAAAATCTATGCCAACCCAGAAATCACTGGAGCCCTCGAGACCATGAGACAAGTCAACTTGGACGACATGATGCCTCTTCTTCGTATTACACAGACATCGAGCAGACGTGACACTCTGACCATTGTTCACCATAACACGGAAGGTTTGCCTTCTCACATCAATGACATCAGGAGCCATCATGAACTGTGTCTTGCAGATGTTTTGTGTCTCACAGAAACTCACCTTCAAGGTTCCTTTGTTGCAGAGTCTCAATTTAGAGGGCTACAACATGTTCAAACGCAACAGACACCTTTCCTACACAAATGTTCAACAAATAGCCAACAGAGGTGGTGGTGGAGTTGGACACAGTTCTATGTGTCCTCTGTAAAGATACTTTCTTTACAGAGAATGACGCCGTTTAGTTTGAGAGCTTTTGTCTGAGAATGACAGAGGTTTTTCTGAGACTGAAGCCGTTTTGCCGGCTCAGACCAAAAGTCGTCAGAACTTTTGGTCTGAGCCGGCAAAACGGCTTGACGCCTTTTCGTTTGAGTCTGACACTTGAGTCTGAGATCTGAGGATGTCCTAAAATGAACACCGTACTACGGTGTTAATACAGTCTGTAAAAATACCACTTTGACACACTTGCAAGATGATCCGCTGGTTAGATGTAGCATGATCTTATTTACTACCCACAATAGTTCAACTTTTTTGCAGCAGCAGCATTTTAATCAGTTAGCTCCAGGTCCTCTCTAAAATACATTTCAGACCTTTTGAAACCTGAGCAAATGACTTTCTACTAAATCTTCAAATTCTTCTGAATTATTTCTCTTTTTGCATTGTTCTCTTTTCTGTAGTTTTATGCCTTCGTCCAGCTCCTGCCCCTTTCAAAAATACCTTTGGGGCGCTTTGAAGCTTCAGCTTATAACTTTCTACTAAATTTTCACTATTTTCAGCCTTTTTAGCATGGTCAGCTATCCCCATTCAGGTTTTCAGCATTCTCACTGCTGTTTTGCAGGAACAGCCTTTTATAGTTCTAGTTGGGTGTGCTCAAGCCTTCGGCGAGAGCACAATCTTTGTTCTCTCACATATATGTTTATTATTATTTATTTTTGCCCCCCTAAGCCTCAGTCAATATTTGGACTACATAGACAACCTAGGTGTCAAAAGTTTCGTCTTGGTAGCGATTGAGTTGCTTGTATTTTTATTTACACTCCGTTGCACAGTTTAGGAGGTTACGTTTTTGTGGCAAAAAGTTTCTTCTGTCAACGAAGGGTACCAGTGCTAGCCTACGTCACTACGTCAGCACACGTTAGCAACAACGCATGGATACAACGTGATAGAGACGTTCTAGCACGCAAATTGGAGCTTGGATTATGAGTGAAAAATGCCAACCACCAAAATTACCAACCATTGGGTTTTGTTGAGAAAGCAATTTCGAGTGGAACGGCCATCTCAGATTTTTTCTTTAGGTCGTGAAAGTCTTTGTAATTTGAGCGAGTGCGCGTCGCCGGTGAGACTGCCTAGGCGGCAGCCATGCAGCGTCATAGTAGTTAAGTATTTTCGTAATTTTATAGTTCGGTCAATTCTACACCAAAAAACAGAAGGAAGGCAATGTTATGACGATATGACTATTGTGAAGACAGCCAGGTGGTGAGATTTTAATGTAGGTTGCTGTAAAAACTTTGGTTTGCTTCGTGAGAGCCCCGTCAGCCTCCGTTGACGATTGTGTCAGCTGTTGTCGATCTCTGATGAGTATTTTCTTAATTTTGTACCAGGGTCAATTCTACATCAAAAATCAGAAGGAGGGCAGTGTTTTAAAGATATGGCGATTGCGAAGATAGCCAGCGGGTCAGCATATTTTTGTGATTTGTGTAAAACTTGGAATTTGAGTGACACCGCGGCTTGTTTTGACGTTAGCCTCAGTCAGACTCGGCTCGCCCACTGGCAGTGTGTCGTACTGTCTTCAAAGCCACAGCTAAACTTTATGTCAAAAGAAACGTTCTCATTTCCGGTGCTTTCAAACAATCAGTGAAATGTGGAGCAACAGCAGCTAGCTTGCCTCTAGCAAACTTATTTTGAATTAGCCATTTCCCCCTACATTAATGTCAAACTTATTTACGTTTTGGGGGGCATATTTTCAGTTAGCAGACGGTACTGTTTGAATCGCGATTCCACACTGCCAGTGACAACGTTGTTACAGTAGCTTGTTTCAAAGGTGGTTCGCAGCTGTTTCAAAGGGTGTTCTTAATGAAATATGCAATATGAGTAGGCTAAATGCTTGAAAATATCACTAGAAGGGAAAAACTTAGAGGACGGACCCACCTGCAACCGACGCAAGCAAGCACACCCTACAATTTCCCCAGAAATTGTACCCTCTCTAGTTAGCTTAGTCATACGTCAGGAGAGGATTATAAAACCGCGATTCGATGTGCTTTTATTCCCGGATGAATACCTAAGTTAACGTTAACGTTTCCCGTCACACTCCGTTATTTATTTTAGCAACATTCTCAGCCCTTACATCGCTAATGTTACACACGTGCACTCAGAACCGACCAAATGCTTTTTGGCACTGACAAAAAGACAAATTATTGAAATTTAATTTGGTCTTCTACAAATATAAATTCAACAACGAGTATTAAAGGACTGAAATATTGTGTGTCTATTCCAATATGTAATGATAGTATTCAATGACACAAATCTGTGTTCTAGAAAGAGTGGTCTGGAGTCGCAGAGGTCCGGTAATATCAGCTTTAATGCAGCAGTTGGAAATCAACAAGTACAGAGCTCTGGGGTTGTTTACGTTTCCCTACCCGCAACAGAGTTTGGGCTGGTTCACAAAGTCCAACTGGCTATCTGTCCCTCCCCAGCATATATTTATACAGTGCAATTAAAACAGAAAGATGAAAAAGGGTTGAGCTTGTTCTCTCGTGCATCAGGGAGTTGTTCTTGCCTACGCGTCCTACCTGCTCGGGTGCCGTCTCCACCCGGTTTCAAGGTTGTTTCTGAAAATGAAGCGATAGAGACACAAAGAACAGCCTGCTTCCCACACCCAGTGTGAGACCCAATGTTTAAGCCTGAGCACACTAAGTTCATAAGACAGAACTTTAATAAGCACAACGCATAACTTTACTAAGCACAATATATTCTTTAATCTCTCTTTTGATCTCTGAAAACACCAGAGATCAATCAACATAGCCCGGACCCAACCACCGCCTCCTCGTCCTGGTCAGCCAGCCCCAGCAACGGCATTTGGAACCCCGTCTTTGGGTTCTCCACAGCCGAGACAATGATCCAGTTGCACAGGGACATGTTACACGGGATACAGCAACAATCATGTTGATATTGATATAGCACACTCTTAAGTAAAATAGCGGAAACATTCTTAGTCCAGTACTATTCTAGTGTGGTCAAGCAGTATCACTCTTGACCTAGTCGTAACCCTCTTTTCCGGACTCTCACATTCGTAGCAATAGCAAAAGGTTCACTGGCCCTTCTGTATTTATATAGGCTATTGTTCCTACAATTAACATTATTCACCTGTGACCATGCACCCTCCTGTAAATGAGCGAAGCAAGTTCAGTCATGGCACTCGGGCAGCGCGCTTCATATCACCCATCGCCGTGTTCTTAGCCCATAGGCTTAGCTCGATAGGCGGCGCTATAAAGTCGCACACATGCACGCACACACATCCTTGATTACCTCGAGATGCGTGTCCACTACAGTGGAGCGGGCGGCGCATTGACGTCAGCTTCCAATTAATTTTCAATGAAACCGGGGGTTGGCGCTCCAATTGCCAATGCTCTACGCGAGCGTCAACCCCCGGTTTCATTGAAAATTTATTGGAAGCCGACGCGCCGCCCACTCCGCTGTAGTGGACACGCACCGTTAAAGGCCAAATTATACTACTCCGTTTTCACGGAGACGGACACAGGGAACACCCTGTCCGATGGGGAACCCCTCGGAGAGCTCTACGTGCACCTCCTGATTTTCCTGACTATCCGTCCGCTAGTCCGTAATTTTACGGATACCCATGGCTGTGATTGGTCCGCAATTGGTTCCACACAAAAAATACGTCATGTGCAGGCTTCTCTAAGGTTCAAATACGTTGCTCCACCGACTTTTCTGGCGGTGAATTGTTTTCAGCACTCACAGCCTTTGGAGTACTAAAATTCAACGAATTCGTCCGACTCCATTTGTCCGTCTGTCCGTAACGGAGTCAGATTAGTATAATTCGGCCTTTAGTGTTCTGAGCTGCTGCCACCCACCACCATCCCCTTCTCCCCATGTTTGTCTGTCTGTACTCCCCGTGGGGGATTTAAGTCGTTGCTCCCTGCCTCATGTCATGCATCTATGCTGCAGTGAAGGCAGGGAGAGATTCCCCATGTACATCCATTCCGCCAGTGTTAAACCTATTTTTCATGTAGGCTATATGAATAAATGGTGATATCAATCACGTGAGTGTCTTGACTGAACTGGTGTTCCAGCAAATCTATTTCAAGATTAGCCTTTATTCTTCTGCCCAAGTAGGCCTACACAATCTTTTGGTCAGTTTTTGGCACTTGCTTCATGAGATGTATTTTGTACAACTCATTTACTGGTAACTGGGAATACATGAGATTACATTAAGTTCCACATGCAGAATTAACCTGCAATTACGTAAATGAACATCTCACTGGTACAGCATCCATGCTCTGTTCAACAGGATCAGAATGTGCAAATCGTTTTTCTATTCATTATTCTCTTAATGTCAGTGTAACTGACAATTCCACAAAAGTCTATAAATAAAAGGACATGGGGAGAGAACTACCAGTAGCTCCCATACATAGGCTTCTCTGCAACCATTTCTATGGCAGCAGTCAACGTCCCTTTATCATCTTAATCATCATCATTATCCTGTGATGAAAAGCATTATCTTGGGGGTTGCTGCTACTACAATAGGCACCAACTGATATTTAATTTGTATCATGTCGAATATGATTAAAACCAAGGTGACGTAAAGGCTACAATCACAAACTTATAGGCCTAAGCAAAATATGCCTCACCTGTTCATAGTATGTTTTTATATTTAATATAACAGTGCGGTTAAATGTTCAATGTATGGGCTACTGCATTCAAATGAATGCATTGACTCGGCCAGCAATTGCCTCCCACGCCAATTGTCTCTACGCTGCTACAGCCGTATTGCTTTTTTTCGGAATATGTGCTCAGACACGTATTAACACTTCTATCTGAAGTGTTGTGAAGTACGACAACGTTTTTGCGTCGACAGGTGCCATGGTGAATCCTAGTATCGGAGCACTCCATTGATGTTGGCTTTCAATAGCTCTCAAGCCCGGGTTTAACTCAGAGTGGACGTACTCCGAGTTGATTTAACACATTCAATTTAGGTTTTCTGGAACCGAAAAGTCGTAGTTTCCCATTTTAGGGTAAATCAACTCAGAGTTCAGGGTTAGGTTCACAGTTTGTTGAACCCACTTTCTGGAGGCCTCAAGTAAACAAGCAAGAAAGATAACTCTGAAACATAAACAACATGGTCAGCTGCACAGTAAACACAAAGGAGACGTCAACAACAGAAAATTGAATCTTCACCCTTGGTTCACAGATTTGCCAAATACCAATCAATGTTGTGAACTTTTTTTCTCAGGTCTTGGGTTGTTGTGTAGAGTTTGGTTTCAGCTGATATGGACAGAGGAACCCACGTTGACATGCCCTGGTAGCCAGCAGGGCATGATGGGAAGGAGAGGGTTGCAGGTACTGGTTGCTAAGCAGCAGATTATAGTTATTACCACAGAGGGTCAGGACCTATCAGAGAGATTTTAAAAGTGTTTTGGCAATGAAATATTTGCATTCAGGAGTTTGTGTGTTCTTGTGTGTGTGTGTGCATGTGTGGGAACAACTAACGACTTTAACCTGAGGGTGTCACATACAAGAAAGACTCAATTCAGTGCACACACAAACACAAAGCATGCCACCGATAAAAAACAAGCCTTAAATGATTATACATCGGTGGAATTGTGACTGACCTAAACCAAACCACCAGAACTCTTAATGACAGTGCTCTGGGGAGGCTAGGGAGGGGTGCGTCCAGGCAGGAAACAGACTGGCTATATTAAGAGGTGAAGCGTGACCTGAGGGAGAGCATCTGCAGGCCCTAGATTAGCATCTGATTGGTGGGTCTGCCTGTGCACCTCATGAATCAGACAAAAGCGGTCACCTAGTCAAACATAGCCCACACATACTGTACACGCATGCATGCACACACATGCACACGCGCACACAGACATGCACACTCAGATGCAAGAGTATGCACACACACAGACATGCACACACACTTTAAACATAACTGCGCTGATATTTTTTTGTTTACATTTTACATTTTAACCCTCGTGCTGCCTTCGGGTCACATGACCCAAAGGTTCATAACGAACCATTGTTGTGTTTACCCAATTTTACCCAATACAAATACAAATAATTTTCTTTTAACCATTCCAATGTGGGGGGTCTGAGACAGCCCGACAGTTAAAAGAAAATGCTTCACTTTGTTTTTGTATGAGGTAAATTTGTCGCAATACGACGGTGGGTCACAATGACTGATGGGTCAGAATGACCCGAAGATAACACAAGGGTTAAGGAGCAAAGATGGTTTGTTTGGTAAACATGTATTGATAATTTAAATTAAAGGGCATTCCACTCCAGTTTGTCTTCACATGAACAACATTAGGTCCAGCGTTTAAACACAATGTTAATTGGCTTTCCACAGCAGAATACACTGAAGCAAATCTTGGCAAGTAAAAATATTGTAACTCTAACTCGGCAAGAAAAAGTATTGTAAGTTAGAAAAACATGATCAGCCATTGACAGTGTTGTCCAGTGTAGACTTAACGTTAAAACTTCTATGTTTCGATTTTTCACTTTAACTTAAAGGTTTCAAGAGTGTGGAATGATTGTATGAATGAAAATTTTGCTTGACTGGAACAATTACGTCCCAATTTGATACGTTTCATAACATTTTCTTAAAGTATTTATTCAACCTTTTGGAGTTCCCTGTTTGCTGACCAAAGCAATACAAAAAAAATGCCCATGGCCCATCACGACCCCAGCAGGAACCATCCTGTTCCCTCCGTCTGGGGTGATGAAATCCAGATGGAGGGTTGGGGGGGTTGTCATGGCCATGCACTGGGACAGCAGCTGTAGCATTTTATAGCTAACTTTTCAAATGTAGTTCCTAACCATTTGTTGATCTAACAAAGCATGTGGGCAGATGGCTCTTTTTGATTCTCATTTTATGTGTGTGTGTGTGTGTATGAAGACAGTTGCAGTTGTTGGTGGGTATAGCACAGATTCCCCTAATCCTGGAAACCCCCAGTGGATTTGGCAGGTCGCCGTGGCATTCCGCAGTTGCACAATAGCACACTCCTTCCCAGAACTGCATGTCCTCTGAGACACTGGCTCATAGCAACAGAGGGGGAGCACACACACGCACAAACACTCCCTTTTCTTCTTAACCTGAAAGACTTCCCTCACCCATTTTAATGGGCTCAAATACTTGCCAGACAGTGAGAAGAGAGAGAGATAAAAGAGAGAGACACACACACACAAGCTCCATAGACGCAGGACATCTTCAGACCTCTGGAAAAACTACAGGAGACCTGCAGGAGCTGACAGGACTCTGAGGACTATCATTTGGGAACTCCGGACTTGTCATTTTGGGACTAACTAAGCTTTGCTTTTAAGATTCAGTCCCACCTGAATTTCCCTGTCAGACTGTCGAGTGTCAACACTAACATTAGCAGACATCTGCCCTGTCTGTCTCTCTCTCTGAAGACATCACACCTGCCAGCATGCACATGGAGGAGAAGACCGAGTGTGTGTCACTGTCTCCGCTGGGCCACCCGACCCCCTCTGAATGTGAGCTGGTGTGCATCTTTGGGACGGGGGACCTGGGCCGTTCTCTGGGCCAACGTCTTCTCCAGGCAGGCTACAGGGTGGTTTTTGGTAGCAGGAGACCCCACAACTGCGGCCCTCTGCCCCAAGGAGCACAGGTACCTGTCTGTCTGTCTGACTGTCTGCATGTCGGTCTTCCTGGCTGTATGTCTGACTGTTGGTCTGTCTCTGCCTGTCTGTTGGTGTGTCTGTCTTTCTGTCTGCCTGTTTGTCAACCTCTCTGTATGTTTGTCCTGAATGCCAGACTGTCTGTTTATTTGTTTGTCTGTCTCTGCCTGTCTGCCTGTTTGCATGTCTGTCGGCTCACTGGTTTTGTACTTTGCGTTTATGTCGACATGTTACTGATGTACTTACAGGTTAAGGGTCATGCAGCAGCTGCCCAGTCAGCCCAGCTGGTCTTCATAGCTGTCCACAGAGAACACTATGACTTCCTGGAGTCTCTGGGACCACAGCTAAAGGGGAAGGTCAGCCCTCAATATCCTCATGTCCTCCTCATGAATATTCATTGACTGATATTATATATATACCTCATTATATTGATGAAGATCATCTTTTTTTGATTTGGTTATCTGATGATTGATATCCTGATTGGATGGCAGGTGTTGGTGGATGTCAGTAACAACCAGAAGAAGGACCTATACCCCGAGGCTAACGCTGAGTACCTGCAGAGGTGCGGAACACACCAGTGTTTTAACTAAAGAACGGTGTGCAGAGTAAAGTTTGCTGACTGAGAGTGTGTTGACGTATCTCACCAGACTGGTCCCTGGAGCTTCTGTGGTCAAAGGCTTTAACACCCTGTCTGCCTGGTCTCTGCAGAATGGATCCACGGACGCCAACAGACAGGTAGCACATGCGTGTTGTACCCACACACACAAACACACACACTCATGTGCAAGAACACAAACATTGACGTATATTTTAGTTTTATTTTCAGATCCAGTAAAATCATAGAGGAAAGTGAAAACACATAGGAACGTTTTTAGAGCACCATCAGCAAATGTATCACACACACGTGGATCACACACACATGGATCACACACATACACACATTGCTGGTTTCCCACTAAAATTAGAACCCCTAATTCAGTTCGAAAGGGGTTCTAGAAACTGTGCATGTGTGTGTGTTTTCCAGAAGTATACAGTGATTGCGTAGCTGACGCCCAGCGTCTGTGTGTGTGTCGTCAGGTGTTAGTGTGTGGGGACAGTGCGGAGGCCAAGCAGGGCGTGGTGGAGCTAGCCACCAGGCTGGGCCTCAGCTCACTGGACCGGGGCTGCCTTTCCTCAGCCAGGGAGCTGGAAGACATCCCCCTGCAGCTGTTCCCTCAGTGGAGGCTCCCCCTGCGCCTGGCCATCGGCCTCACTGCCTCCTTCTTCTTCTACCTGCTCACCAGAGATGTCATCTACACATACGCCACCCAGGGCAAAGACGTCTCCTTCAGAATCATGGTCTCCCTGGCAAACAAGGTACCATGCAGCTACATTCTGATTTAGCTGACTGTTTTCCAACTTGGTGATCTAATCCATGTGTGTGTGTGTGTGTGCGAGCAGGTGTTCCCCATCGTGTCTCTGATCATGCTGACTCTGTGTTACCTCCCTGGGGTTTTGGCAGGGTTCCTACAGCTCTACAGAGGGACCAAATACAGGTCAGACACCTGCTGGATGCTCAGTATTGATAGGCTGTAGGCCAGAGGGGAGGGGCACTTTTCAGACAGGGTATTGTTTAGAAAGTCTGTGATGTATTTGCAGGCAATTCCCTGATTGGCTGGATCACTGGATGTTGTGCAGGAAGCAGCTGGGTCTGCTGGCGTTGTGCTTTGCCTTCCTGCATGCCATTTATACCCTGATCATACCCATTCGGTAAGTGATGTTCACACAGATCAGGCAAGACTCAAACTGGCACACCAGTCATACTGGGGATAATATAGCTCAGTGGTGGAGCATTTTAATGCAGATAAAGAGGTTGCAGGTTCAAATCCCACTCCTCAACATTGCTTTGGTAGAAAATGTCTGCTAAATTAACACATTGTTATTTTGAGCATAGTCCATGTTTCAGAATTGTTGATTGTTTTTCAGGTATTATGTGAGATTCTGGATTGGTGCAAATATTGTCACCCAGGTAGGACAGACATTCCTTGAACTGAGACTCAGCATGGTCATCAGGGAAACACACCACTAGCAGTACAGTACACAGCTGCTACTAGTGTCTTGTCAACAAAACAGCATGACTGCATATATACTGTGTGAATAACATTGATGAACACTGTCATTGTGGACAGGAGGGAAGGCAGACAAACTTTTTGGTTTCTCTCTCCCCCCCTTTATCTCTCCCACTTTCTCTCTTTATTTCTCTCATTCACTCCCTTCCTCTCTCTTCCTCTTTCTCAGTTAAAGGAGAACAGGACAAGTGAGTTTGACAATACTGTAGCATGGCGTTCTGACTCCTACTACTCCCTTGGAATTCTGGGACTTGGCCTGTTCGTGTTGTTGGGGATAACATCCCTCCCATCAGTTAGCAACACCCTCAGCTGGAGAGAGTTCAGCTTCATACAGGTGTGTGTATACGTATGTGTGTATGTGTGTGAGAAATTGCTTACTTTTTAGAGTTTGTTTTTCACAGTCTGTGGATGTGTAGAAGAGTATATCACCATCACCATAGGGAACACACTCATTCATAAATGTAACTAGGTCACATCAAGCTCATTTTCTAATTCATTCACTCTCCCTCCTTCCTCACCACCAGCCCCCCTCCCTATCGTCTTCCCCAAATTGGAGCTGTATTTTAAATGTTAAGTTATTCATTAGCTGTAATTTAGGAAGCATGCATTGAGTAAAGCCAGGAACTGTGTGTGCGTTTGCAAACGAGTGTGCGTCTGAGAGTGTGTGTATGTGTTAATTTAGGTCAAATTCTTGTCTCTGCAAAGGTCAGACTGTCTCCTATCTGATCATTAAGCGTTACATGGCAATTACGTTTTGTGCCATTATGTGTAAGTGTGTGTGTGTACGCAAGTGTGACACCCACAATACTCACACCTCTGTCTCCTCCCCTGCAGTCCAAGTTGGGCCACCTGACCTTGCTGCTCTGCACAGCCCACACCTACCTGTATGGCTGGGACAGGTTCCTGCGTTCCTCCTCCTACAGGTGGTGGACCCCTCCAGGCTACATGCTGTGTCTGGTGCTGCCCACCATGGTGCTGTTGCTCAAGCTGCTGCTCATCAGCCCCTGTGTGGATCGCAGCCTCAGTCGCATACGGCAGGGCTGGGAGAGGGGGCAGTCTGGGGGGCCGGCAGGGGCCGTAGGGACGCCCCTGTTGCTTTAGACACAGATGGTCACACAGCTCTGACTGCATGCACACAAGCCTGTCTTGGTGGTTTTGGCTGATAGCTCTAAGAGTTGTCAGGTCAAAGACTCAGATCTGCTGCTGAGTGTGCTGTACTGTATATTGGGAAATCATTTCCTGTTTTGTCTTCAAAGAGGAAACACATTTTAACTTTGAACTTTAAGCAGCTGCAAAGTTTACTGATCATTTGACAATGCAAATATTGCTCAACCAAGTCAGTTCTAACTAATTTCACCTTGGGTCACAGAACACAGCACCGGCAAATATTATTTTATTTCTCTTTGTTGAAAGCATGCTTGAAATAAACTTTCTGGAACCTATATTACCCACCCACCTTCCAGCCTGTCTCAGCACTTATCAAAGTAAATCACACCTTTTCCATTCTCATTTTATAATTTGCTTTTTAAAATGTACTTGAATAAACAGTATTGAAGACAATTCATTTATGCTGTGTTTTCTGTGCCCACCTCACCCTTACCATGTATCACACCATTTCCCTTCAGAGAGACAAAAAGCCCTATTTAATTTGTCATTTCAGACCAATCTTCAGGGCTGGCCAGAAAT
Organism: Osmerus mordax; assembly: GCF_038355195.1. Taxonomy (NCBI): domain Eukaryota; kingdom Metazoa; phylum Chordata; class Actinopteri; order Osmeriformes; family Osmeridae; genus Osmerus; species Osmerus mordax. The sequence continues at coordinate 15,985,731 of NC_090055.1, forward strand.
GTTGCTGTTATTTCAAGAAAGCTTCACTCGTTCTCACTAATGTGAATGCTGTTCAATGATGCTGAAGCCAAAAGCCTCTCCTAAGTGAAAGCTCTTCTGTCAAAAGACAGATGTTGTCTGGGGATGGAACTCTACTGGTAGGACAGGAAGCTAGGGGGGCCAAGCAGGCAGATAGACTCAGGTTTTAGCATAACGCCCAAATAATGCCCACAAACTCAGCTGTGTGTGGTGCTATCTGGCAGAAAGGATACCAATAACTTGGACAATGTTGTAACCTTCGAGCAATCTATGGCACGAGACTTTCCTTTTGGATTAATAATGTTTTATCTTATCTATTTATGTTAATCAACAGGTCTGGGAGAGGTTTTGCATGTGTTAGCAGCCTATTGTCTGAGGGCCTGATCTGGACAGGTTGTGACAGACTCCTTTGACAGGAAGGAGAAGGATGTGAGGCTGCTTTGCTAAATACTGGAGAGAAAGGAGGAAGTGACCAGATTAATCAGCAACACGTGTGAAGTTTCGTACACACATGAACACACATTCACACGCACCAGACATTCAACAATACAGACACATGCTGACACAGACTCACACACAGATAATAAATTTGAGTTTAAATTTGAACGAACCACTCTCACACTATCTCATAATTTCCAGATGAGAACACAGTCGACAAGGTAGGAACGAGACATAATATTCTTGTGATTAGTGTGAGTAGTGTCTCACTACTGTTAAACAACATCTTGATACAACAAAACTTGGATAATCTGAACAACATGGCACCGTTTTCTACGGTTTTCAAATGTTTGCATAATGTAAAGTGAAATAAATGTGTTTAAATATTTTTTTGAAATATATTATAAATCTTTTTTTTTCTATACTGTAGATGAAGAAGCTTATTCTTACACTTCTGATGTTCTCATCCGGCTATTCTGAGCCTCGAGGTATTACTATGTAACTATCTATTAACCACTCTGTTACTACTCTATTACCTATTTACTACTCTGTTACTTCCATTTTACTACCTATAATACTACTCTTCCCTGTTACTACCTATTTACTACCATGATACTGCTCTGTTACTGCCTATTTACTACTATGTTACCACTCTGTTAGTACTCATTTACTACTGTTACTACCAGTGTGCGAAATACCTGTCAATATTCGGGGGGGGGGGGGGGGTCCCCATCTCTCGATTGTTGCGCAATACCGATCAAAATTTGCTCAATGTGCAGAGGGCAGGAACGGACTGGAAGTAAAAATAGGCCTTGGACTTTGATCCAGACCGGCCCTCCAGAACCGGCCCCGTATACGCCACCAAAGTGCCCTGCTAATGTATGCACATTCTGGGTTTGATGTGATGCTAGTAGGGAGTTCTACAGTTAATGCGAGCAAAATATTTTGGCTGATTTGAGCGGAAAAAAAATTTGGGAGCTTTATGTAAAATAAACATGGCAATACCGATGGTCAGTCCGCTACTGGCAGTAGGTATAACATTACAGTAACTATTTTATGGATGCAAGCCAAGACAATCAGTCTATAGCCTACATGACAACACACACGCACACACTTAACCATTTTTGATAATCCGATATGCTATTATTCTAGTATTCTACTATTATTCTATATGGTAGGCTAGTATTCGTAAAGCAACACTGACATAAGAGGTTGCATTGGCTAAAGTTGTTAGAATGCACGTTGTTTCATAACAAGGAGGCAAAATTGTGCATTACAATGCAGACATGACAATGATTGGCACCAATCTGGCGCATTTACAAGAGCAACTAGAGAGGGTACAATTTCTGGGGAAATTGTGAGGGTGTGCTTGCTTGCGTCGGTTGCACAGGGGTCCATTTTTTAATGACATTTTTTCAACTGATATTTCTGTATATTTTATATAAAAATGCATACTTGTTATTTATAAAGATTACATAGATTTAAAAGCATCTTTTTTGCTGCTCATTTACAACTCAAAATACGAGTGAAGTGTAGAATGAAATAGATGTCTTCTCATTTCCCCTGCAAGAGGCAGCCTCATAGCTGAATCAAAACGAATACATTTGGCAGACCGGTGTAAAAATTGACCTAATCTCTATGACTTAAACGTCATTTTAAGTTTTTCCCTTCTCGTGATCTGTTCAGGCATTTAGCCTACTCATATTGCATTCATTCATTAATAAAGAACCCCCTCTGAAGATTATTCTACGACGTTACCAGCAGTAGAAGACGGAATCGCGATTCAAACAGTACCATCTGCTAACTGAAAATATGCCCCCAAAAACGTAAATAAGCTTGACATTTATTTAGTGGAAAATCGCTCATTCATAAAAAGATCACTAGTAGCGATCATTGTCAGTAACAACGCAAAATGCGATATAGCCCTGTGTGGAGAAGCTGCCCCGGTAAATCGTACTACTACAGTACACTAGACTACTGCTGTGTTCGTCTTGGTAGCGATTGTGTTGGTTGAATTGGATTTAACGTTCCTTTGTACGGTTTAGGCTGACATTAATTATTTTCATGAACTGATTGACAAAGTTTAGGCTGTGGCAATGAAGTTCAGGTTAGTAGTTAGATAGACTGATTTAGTAAGGGGAGTGCCGAACATGTTCTGTCGCCGTTTGACTTCCTAAACAGCTGTGTAGATGTAGTTTGTAGTGTGTCTCGCGTAAGCTACAGCGTTGCAGTGAGCAACACTGGTTTGAAACCACAGGTAATGATAATTTCACCAACAAATCGTTTACTTGTAATGTCATAATAAATCCTACAACGAATGTTGACAAATGTATTTGTCATATGTATTTGTCATATGTATTATGACAAATGTATTTGTCATATGTATTATGACAAATGTATTTGTCATATTATCACAAATGTATTTGTGAGAAATGTTTATTTTAACGATTGAAAACAGATAGACCACTGTGGTATGTATTGCCCGGGCAACAGAGGCTAATGTCATGCTAATGCTTCAGTGAAATAGTAGACTACTGTTTCCGAAAGTAGATGTGGGCCTACTTCCTTAATAATATCAGCTAATATTGTACATTACATTTCACAATTGTGTTTCACATCACAAAGTAAAGTGAGTAAATAGTTTTCACCCAGCTGGCCTCTTTGCTTGTGGCGTTTCTGCAGCTGCCTTGCAGTAAAACTATAGTTAGCCTAGCTATCCCCCAAGTTAACAGATGCGAAACTAATGTTCTGCTACAGGTAGTCACGCGTGTTTTCGTGACGTTAGTGACGTAGTGACGTTAGTAACGTCAGTGACTGTGGCTAGCAAATTAGCCACCGTTAGCTTCACATTTCGCCACAAAAACTTAACTTGAGCCTAAACCATGCAACGGAACGTAAATCCCAATAGAAGCAACTCAATCGCTACCAAGACAAAACTTTTGACACCTAGGTTGTCTATGTAGGACAAATATTGACTGAGTTTTAGGGGGGCAAAAATAATAATAACTAGAAACGGCTGTTCCTGCGAAACAGCAGTGAGAATGCTGAAAACCTGAATGGGGATAGCTGACCATGCTAAAAAAGCGGAAAATTGTGAACATTTAGTAGAAAGTTATAAGCTGAAGCTTCAAAGCAACCGAAAGGTATTTTTGAAAGGGGCTGGAGCAGCATTCCAACAATGATTTGAAAGGATTTACCATTACTTTTAAAGGGAGAATAATTTGCACAAAAACCTTAATATTTAAAAAAGTATAAAAGTGATAAATGAGAAAATACCCGCAAGCTGAAAGCTGAAATTAATTTTAAAAATGTGTGAGTCACACAAAAGAGGCAGTGTGGAATCTGAACTGCATCATCTAACAACGCTAACAGCTAAAATAGCCTACAATGCGGGAGAAGCTGAAAGCTGAACTGTTAAACAGAAGAAGTAGGCTAGCTAGTCGTAAAAAGAATATTATCGTTTTAACAGCTGAAATTATAGTTGGGATAGTAATAGCAGTAGCAGATGTAGCCTACCATTGAGTGTGTTTACTCGGCTTTCTTAGTAGGATTCAATGTGTTGATGGAATGAAACATACAGCAGTAGAGCCGATACAGGAAGACACGGCGCCACTTTGTTGCAGAAGGATGATGGTGCAAGTTTTGGCCGTGGAGCATACAACGATTAATAAAAAAGAATCATGTAGACGCGTTTATTGAGTAATCGCATAACTAATTACACATGTAAACGGAGTAATCGTATTATTGGTATAAACCGACAATTGCTAGTAATCGGGTTTCTCATGGTCAAGTAAACGTACCAATCACCTGTGTGAGAGACTGAGTGGTGCGTGTCTGTCGTTACGGTGATGGTGCAGCTATGATTGCTAACGCTCTGAGGGCAGAGAATAAGAGAAATGTAGCTAGAATCCACACCTCAAACAAGATAACCTAGACGCAAAACTGTACGTCCAATCCAAAATATAAGGATATTTTCCGAGACCCAAGACTCTGCCGAAACCAGAGATATTCTTTATATGTCTGTGCAGTCAGAAATACGACTCTACCTGCAGTTTCAAAAACGTGTTCCTTTTGCTTTCCTGGTGCGTGTTTGTTTGGTTGCCACGGCGATGGAGCAGCTGTGATCACTAACGAGCTAGGCAGAGAGAAAAACGAACATTTACCTAGCATCCACACCTCAAACAAGATGAGCTGCAGGAAATGTGAAAACTTAGCAGAAAAACAGTTGCTGAAGTCTGGGTTGAACGAACTTGAAGGTAAAAGGACAACACTGGAATGACTTGAACTTGCTGGAAAAACGTAGCAACCGTTGGTCATTGGCAACAGACTGCCAACATTTCTAACCTAGAATCTAGGTTTCAGGTTCAAGAAGGAGGAGAAACTAATCACGTGTGCCTGCACACCCAGTCCTGTTCAGACACTTAATTTAAGATGACATCAAAATAATAATTCATAGTAGGGTTGCCAATGTTGTCGTTGTCCCTGGTGAGTTTTTTTAATACTTAAATAATAAGATCATGCTACATCTAACCAACGGATCATTTCTTGCAAGTGTGTCAAAGTGGTATTTTTACAGACTGTATTAACACCGTAGGCTTGAATAATAACCGAAGGCGTGAAGCTAGAGAGAGGATGCAATGGAAAATTTCCTACATAAGCTAGATCTACTGCTTCAAATTGAAAACGGAGACCATCTTTTGATTAAAGACAAGTTTCTTAACAACTGTTCTCAATATCGCCAATAAAAAGTAAATACTCTTCAGTTACGAAGCATTTGTTACATGTTACATTTACATTTAGCAGACGCTCTTATCCAGAGCGACTTACAGTAAGTACAGGGACATTCCCCCGAGGCAAGTAGGGTGAAGTGCCTTGCCCGAGGACACAACGTCATGTGGCACGGACGAGAATCGAACTGGCAACCTTCAGATTACTATCCCGCTTCCCTAACCGCTCAGCCACCTGACTCCCTGACTGTTTGTAGCTAGATAATGAATGATAGTTATTAGACCGTATGTGACCTGGTTTCGCCGTTCTATTAGCAGCCATGATGACAGTAGCGTCACTAGAATGGCCATATAACTAACAAAAAATCAAATATCGAATCTGTCCGCTGTTCTACATTGGCCACATAATTACGTATATTTCATTCCAAGAAACCATAGATATCCTTTATGTGTCTGTGCGGTCAGAAATACAACTCCTTTGGCAGTTTCAAAAACGTTCATGGTGCGTGTCTGTTTGGTTGCCACGGTGATGGCGCAGTTGTGATAGCTAACGAGCTAGGCAGAGAGAAAAACTAACATTTACCTAGCATCCACACCTCAAACAAGTTGACCTAGACGCAAAACTACACGTCCAATCAATAAAATTAGGATATTTTCCGAGACCCAAGACTAGAGATGTCCTTTATATGTCTGTGCGGTCAGAAATATGTCTCTACCGGCAGTTTCGAAATCGTCTTCCTTCTTGCTTTCTCTGACGGATTTTACCCACCTCTCCATTGAAGTTAGTGAGAGAATTTGAAAGGCTGCTCTCACTTCAAGGCTCATAGCTGAAAATCTGTAAATGTGAGCTCTTTAGTAGTTACATTGGCTGAAAGAGGACAATATTTCCTACATTTTAAGGTATACCTTGTTTCTGTAAGTTAAACTATATGAAAGTTAGAGGAATTTGTTTGACAATTTAGTTGAATATCAGAAAAAGAGCAGGCAGCAGTGTGCCACTCTGCTTGCTGCTCATTCATAAAAATCAAGAAGGAGCAAACATTTTAATGTATTTCAAATTGTCATAATTCAAAATTGGCTGAATATTTGAAAAAACTGAATCATTTGGGAATAGCTGAATGTCTTGTGAACATTTTAAAGGTTGAATGGTGTCTCTAGCTGAAAGTATGCTGAAGTAGTTACGTTTGAAAGAGGAGGAAGCTTTTTAATGATTTGAAAGGATTTACCATTACTTTTAATGGGAGAATAATTTGCACGAAAACCTTAATGTCTTAAAAAGTATAAAAGTGAGAAATACCAAAAGTCATAGCCAACATCTCCTGAAGGAGCTGAACGTTTTGATAAAAAAATTGTAGGAATCGATGAAAGTATGCAGGACTAGTTGAAGGACAAAAAACGGCGGAAGAACTAAGAAGTTGGAAAAATAATAGTGAGACTCTGCCGAAACCAGAGATGTCCTTTATATGTCTGTGCGGTCAGACTCTACCGGCAGTTTCAAAATCTTGTTCTTTTTGCTTTCTCTGACGATTTTGTCACCAGATTTGCATTGGTCTCTATGGGGCGAGAGTTGAACTTTGTCTCGCTTTCGTGGGGCTCTGAACAAATGTGTACGTCTGTTGGATTCAACAGACAACTGTCTACGACCAGCACAAAATTAGCTATTTATTGATCCAAAAATGAAGCATGAAGAGCGAAAATTGTGGCAATGCTGGCAAACTAGAAATATTTTTTCAACGACATCCGAAGCTCAGGCCACCACTCTAAGCGTTTCACTCTGCACTCTGGGCTTTCACGTACACACCCATGTAAATCTCAGAAACGGCTTGAAAAAGTCATGAAACATAATCAGTGATATTGAAAAAAGTTGAATAGATATCAAAAATCTGAATTATTTAAAAATAGTTTAGGGTTTTGTCAACATTTTAAAGTTTAAATGGTGGCTCTAGCTGAAAGATTGAGGAAGAAGAAGAATTTGGAAGTTGAAGTAGTTTAAAGAAGTTTGAGAGGATTTGAAAGAAAACTCCATTGGAAACCCATGTTAAAAATATTATGAATATTGATTTATATTAATTCAAGCATAAGAGGTACAAAGCTGAAAAGTCATAGCACCCATGGCCTGAAACTGCTGAATTTTTTGATAGCTGAACGGTTTTAATAGCTGAAGATTTGAAGGCGCTGAAAGGTGCCACGGAAGAAATAGAATAAGAAGAATATGAAGTTGTTGGAAGTTGTTGGAAGTTGTTGGAAGTTGTTGGAAATTAAAAAATAAAGAGAAACAGGAAAACAACAGCATTCTCACAATACACTCTGGTTAGCTTTCGCTTGCTAGCCATTGACTTCTCAACGTTTCTGTTTGGCGCACAGGACTGGCTGGCTCCGCTTGGCAAAAAAATGATGAATAAAAGTTTTGATTTCTGAATACTTTAGAGATACTTAAGAACATTTTAGTGACCATTAGTGACAATATTAATTTATTTAATTTGAAAAAAAATATGAGACCCCCTTCAAATTTTGCTTTTGAGGCTTTCAGGGGGGCTCATGGGTTAATCAGGGGGTTGTGTCAAGAATATTAATCTATCAAGCATTGCAGTCAGTCGGTGAACAAGTTTAAGAAAGCTTTATTGCTTGCGGCCGGCCCACAAGGAGACAAAAACATCACACGCCATTGTGCTACAAAGTTTGTCTGCTAGCATGTTGCGCTAGCTACCTATTTAAGCAGCCCCGCTCTTTACAGTCATTGGTTAAGACAAAGGCATACAAATGTGCCATGGCTCTTCTTCATTGGCTCCTTGCATAGACCTGGCGCACGTGTGTGCGTGCGTGTTTACGTGTGTGCGTGTTTACGACATCAACCCTGATTGAAACACAACAACAGGATCTCCGGTCCTGGGGTCGTAAAAGCTCCTTCACATAGGTGTCGAGCAAATGGTCACCAGACCTTGTGTCTCCACCTATAGTCTTTGTCACACAGTATCTCCTTAAAACAACCAAAACCCCCCTCTTCTTAGTCCTCAGCCCCAAGATAAGGGTCTTGTATGTTTACCCAGAGTTCAGATTTGGGGTTAGGCCTCTCTTTGCACCCAAGGAATACTGAACACAGAATCATTCTTATACAGAATAAATGTGTTCCATCTTCAATTTTTCCAACAGGTCGATCCCCCCCCGGAACCCCCCGTATTTCGCACACTGGTTACTACCTATTTACTACTCTGTTACTACCTATTTACTACTCTCTTCGTATTCTGTTTCAGAATCTGATACTTCTCCAGTGTCTATTTACCGCTCTGTTGTTACGACCAGTGTGCGAATTATGGGGGGACTTGGGGGGGTCTGACCCCTCCGATTAAGGCTCGGACCCCCCCAAAAGAGGTAAAAACCACAGGTCGGGGGGGTCGATACATTATATATCGTTCTTACCTGTAATCGTAAATATCACAATATAATTACCATATTCATTCAATAACAGGTTGGCGATACACATAAATGTTGACTTTATGGCAGGGAATATCACACACTATTACACTGACTGCCATAGTCAAAATTCACTCAATAAACTCAGCGCGAGTGACCAGTGCCCAATAAAACTCAAGAAACACCGCGCGCGAGTGACCAGGCAGTGTGCAATACAGAAGCTTGTTGAATCACCTCAGTGTAGCGGTGCGTTCTGCGTCGTGATAAAGTGAAAGAAATGCAAGTTTGCTATCTAATACCCCAACAATCTTTCACGAATGTATTTGTAATGGCAATTAGCTGTAGAATATTCACAAGAATGTTAATGATAGAAACATGGTTAACCACCAACTTAAAAGATAGCTATCGCTAGCTCTATATCAAGCAAGATAGCTTCATTTGTCTGTATCATTGCTTTTCAGAATCTGGAGAGATTTCCAACAACCTTATTTTGTGATGAACAGTCAGATATGTTACTCTGCAAATTTTGAATTAAGTATACTGAAAACAGACACATCTACCAGGTTTAATGTGTGAGCTTGAAACGAACAATAAAAACTGTGAGACATGATGTTTTCTAACGATTCACTGGGATTGACGTCTGGCTTGTCTAGACCTATCAGGTAAAGTGTTCACTTTTCCTCTGGAGACCAACACAGCACACGTGAGACTGACAACGTCCAAAGAGACTTTCACCTCCATGACCGTGTGTTTCAGGTGGGCTTTTTTACAGTAATAGGTGGGATTCTTTAAGAAACATCAAATAGACACTTAACATCCAGATATTGTTGCAGTAGTATGAATAGTGTAGGGTATGAATACCTCCCTCTCCCTCCATCTCCTACACCTACAGGTTTTTCACAGACCTCTCCAGGAACCATGCCCTCTTCTCCATGGCCACGCGCTCCAGCGACAATGCCTTCCTGGTCTTCAAGAGCGCAGCTGATGGCCGGATCCTTCACTATGTCCAGAACAAAGAGGCCCGGTTTGACGGGCTTGACTTCTTCTCCAACATCTGGCAACCATTCTGCTCCACCTGGGCCTCTGACAGCGGGCTGGTTCAGCTGTGGTTGAACGGCAAGCCGAGCTCCCGCAAGTTCACAGAGTCAGTTCCACTCAAAGGGACGCCCATAGTGGTCCTGGGACAGGTAAGGTTGAAATATACTTCACGTGTAGTACGTGTAGGCATACGCTGAAGGGCTGCGTTTGTTTGGCGTGTACATTGTGCACGTCTCTCTGGCCATTAAATGCACGCATATGCAAGGTGCAATGCCAACAAAAATCGTGGGGCAGTATGCCAAAGATTCTCTGACGTGCTGCGAGATAAAATTAGGAAACAGCGAAGAAGTAGTAGTACACAAAATTTTTAAGAGCAAATATGTGAGCTGTTTCGCAGTTAGACATAAAGACATACCTCCTCCTATGTCGCCATGGTTATTGCTGTTGTACAAAATCTGAAGTATTTGTCAACGTATTTAGTCACAAAATGTTTTGCCGCTGACCTGCCTCCTAGTGGACACAGCTTTCTATGTTGACATAAAGAACGCAGGAAAATCATTCTTATGAGTTGGACAGTAATTCCACGTCCTGTGCCATTGTTTGTCAATCTGTAGATTATTTATAAATAATCTATATATTCTAAATAAAGCATCAATAAAATGGCTAAATTACTGTCAACCAACCCTTACCCTGACCAGTACCACCTCTCCTTTAGGAGCAGGATTCCCATGGCAGTGGTTTTGCAGCCGACCAGTCTTTCGTGGGCATGATTTCCAACGTTCACATGTGGGACTATGTCCTCTCGCACTGTGAGATTCAACAATTCTCCAGCGAAATGAGCTTCACCCCTGGGAACGTGATCAACTGGAGAGCCCTGGAGTACCAGGTGTCTGGGAAAGTTCTGGTGGAGGACAAACACCAGAGCTGTTCCAATTAATGAACCCTGAAACATCAACATAGTAATACGGATTGTCCTGTGTACAACATACAATCATCCTAGCTACATACCCTGTCCTGTGTACAACACACACCTAGTAACACGAGTCAGAAGTGTGGTCAAATCAATTGTTTCATAATTCTGGAACTAAGACTAGAAATCTGTTATTCATTCAACACTTGGGACCAGTGTTTCAAACACAGTATACTACGACTGTTCTGGTACTGAGTCATACGACAGTCTCAAATACCTTGTCATATTTTTACATGCGTAAACACCAATTGTTTCAGTCGTGCGTCTCTGCTGCCAGTGGATTCTGTTAGGCAGGACTAATATAATCTGGTTATGGGTGTCAGAACTCCTTTTGTGTGTGAAATTAAACATGACGAGAAACATGATTGTGAGGCTGCTTGTTTCACAGTATTTTGCAACTTAAAACTATCCCATAGCTACTCAGTGATGCCTCAGTGCCTATATTGGTATCCAGTCACTCCCCACTGCACCATGCAGCATGAAATGGGCCCAAATCATCATCTGCTGTAACAAAAATGAGACCAACTCTTGGTGCAAGAGTAAGTGAGAGACTGTAGATCATCTGTGTAGATCATGTTAATAATAAATAATAATAAATAATATTTATAATGCACTCAATATTTAGACAATCTCTGAGTGCTAAATTTTAGTCAGAAGCTGGATAATACGGTGTCTCTGATATTCAGCTTGAGACGAGACACTGCATAGTTAACTATGCTAGCACCAGAATGTTAGTGTGTGTGCGTCTGTGAGAGAGCCCAATGATCCCAAAAGTTAGTTGATGTACGGTTACTGGGGGTCTTTGCCATGTAATGAGGCATATTTCTGACTGTGTGCATTTCACCTTGATAGTTTAAAAACACAGATGTCTTTGGTATGCCATGACAACTTTTATTTATAATTAAACACATAGTATAAAATATGTTATTATAATTCCATCGAACTATGACACGTGATTTAATGTATTTCCATATATAAGAAGAAATAATCAGAAACTGATAAGATCAATGTTTCTTGTTTACACACAGTGGATATGGTTGTGTGTTGTATGTGAGTGTGTGGATGTGTGTGTGTGTAGGGGGGGTAAAGGATAGCGCACCAAAGATGATGCATTCCTCCCTTGTCCAGTTGAAACCCACAAAATCTCACTGGAAATGTCCCTGTTCAGTGTTTCCCATACCATTATATTAGGGGGGCGCCCCAGCTATAGCTGGGGCTAAGCTGTAAACCTAGGGGAAACACTGCTGTTACTGGGAATGGAGGCTGGTGTCTTAGAGATGAATGCTCTTCCCCGGCCCTCCAGCAACCTCCCTGGGCACCCCCCCAGACTGCCCCCTCTCCCAGCCCTGCTGTATGCGACTGAGGTTGCGATCCACACAGGGGCTGATGAGCAGCAGCTTGAGCAACAGCACCACGGTGGGCAGCACCAGTCACAGCATGTAGCCTGGAGGGGTCCACCACTTGTAGGTGGAGGAACGCAAGAACTTGTCCCATCCATACAGGTAGGTGTGGGCTGTGCAGAGCAGCAAGGTAAGGTGCCCCAACTTGGACTGCAGGGGAGGAGACAGAAGTGTGTTTCACAAATAACTCACACAGGTATATGTCACAAACACACACACAAACACACATGCACGCAAGCATGCACATACACTCAAATGCATGCACACACACATGCACATGCACACACAAACACAAATACCCACATGCACACACACTTCTCCCAACCTTTTCTCAGTGGAACTGACCTTCAAAATAGTGGAACATGTGACCTGAGTGAACAGTCTCATGATCTGATTTTTCCAGGTACCATAATTCTGCTTAATGAATGAATAACTTAGCATTTAAAGTACAAAGCTACAGTTGGCAGACATTTCCCATCCTGTCTGAATTATAGTTAACTGGTCACTGGGGATAGTGAATGTCAATTACGTATTTGCTTTCACTGTGGTTTAGATCAAACTTGACTCACTTTATTGACGCTAGCGCCAGCCATCTGCATTGGAGTTGTTGATAAATGGAAGTAGCGTTGGGGTTCAATTAAGAAGCTTAAAATCACATACACTATTTGCTAATGAGATAACTGTTTCAATATTGTATTCCTCCAACAGATATAGGTTTTCATCTGGTTTAAATGTATCAATCTCTTGCTGTTAAGTGTCGCTGTTTTGTCCGCCATTTTTCTTTTTTCGCTGTCTTATTTTACCCACAATGCAAAGCGCAACAGGCTATCTAAGTCAGTCTTATGTTAGTCACTGATAGTGAAGCTTTATGCAACAGGTAAATTATAGTGTCTATGGCAATTCTAACATAAACTTACATTTAGTCTGAGACTAGGTCTATTTTTATGCAACTGGCCCCAGTGGCGGGCTGTCAGTTAATTCAACTCGGAGTACGGCAACTCAGAGTTTAGCGCGTGCATGAATACTACCAAAAGCCAACATCTATGGAGCTCCGATACTAGGATTCACCATGGCACCCAACGACAAAAAACGTTGTCCTACTTCACCACACTTTAGATAGGCTATAAGTTGTATTTCGTGTTTATCCCTGTAAGACCCCTTGTTGTAATATTACAACGTCACCTTTAGCTCTCCAAAAAAACACGTTTTCCCCAATTTGTTTTTGTTGAAAGACCACATTTTCATAGACATTGGCTCTTATTGTATTGCCTTGCAATGCCCTTGGATACTAAATGTGTATATAGATCTGGCTATAAGGCCATGAATCAATCCACCAGCCAACTTTCCTGGAAGCGAATCTCCTTGTTTAATTTGACTGGATATATCAACATTGAAGTATGTAAATTCCATTAAATAATTTTTTGGGTGATTGTTAGAATATGTAGTTAATGTAAATACTAAGTTATTGTGGAATTCATGCATCACATTTGATTTTCAGCTTGTTTTGTCTTTGTTGTAATTTTACAACGTTGGGTCAAAATGGTAGCTAAAATAGCAATTGCACCTTGCACTCATAACACATAGACAAGACATAACACTTTTTGAATGTTCAGATACAGGATAAATACTTACAGAAATATAATGTATTTGATGATTAACACTTTACAAATGGGTTATTTGTTATCATTTTCAGTTTAGACCAGATTTGAAGATTTCTAAATCAATGTTATTTCTATGTTAGCAGTGAAATATAGTCAACTGTTTTTTTAAATCTGGACTTGTTGTTGGACTGCTTGTTTGACCAAATATCTGCTTGATGAACAAAGCAGATACTGTTTGTGGAATGCTTTGGAGGATGGTTGTTCAGGGACAAGTGTAAATGTTTTGGAATGTGGGGGTTGCATGTATGGTGCATTGTTCTGGGACAGGTGTAAATGGTCAGCAATATGGGGATGTAAGAGATCTGGGCTGCGTTTCCCGAAAGCGTCGTAAGCCTAAGTTGATCCATCGTACGATGGATCTTAGTTGTACGGGCCGTTTCCCAAAACCATCGTAGCTAAAGAGGCATTTGAAAATCCTCGTAGATTAACGAGAGCTCCAGAGCAGTCGTAGATCGCTAAGTGCATCGTAGCATAACTCAGTGGAGACACACGTAGGCAGACCATGAAAACCACATTAGACTAATGCTGAAAATTACTTCCGATGGAAAATAACATTACTTTGGTTCTCTTTTTACACCAGTTGCGATGGAACTGGGATATTTGTTAGTGAACCATACAAGTTTAAGTGCCAAAACAATATCAGAATCCGGTTTATTCTCAAGTAAATTTAGGTTACACAAAATAATTTGATTTGGTGGGTTTGGCGCATGCAATAAACGAAGGTAGATTTAACAAACAAATGTCAGTCTTATTCAAAATACTATAACATTGAAATATGGTTGTAATGTGCAATAGTAACTAGAAATGCATTAACGTAACGCTTTTACGAGTGCAATAACACAACAACAATTGAACATTGAAGATGTTTATTAGAATTATAGGGCTGGTAGCACGCCAAACCCGGTGGATGAAGAGGCTGGTGGCAAAGCCGAGCCTGAAGTTGGGGAGCCTAGGAGCCTAGCGTCCTGTGAAGACAAGAGTGTCATTCTCTAGAATATGATCAAGACTGAATGAAATGGGTAAGGATGAGATAGTTACCGGGCTGGAGGTGTGGTGGAAGAGTCCTTGAGGGTCACGACTGAGCAGAAGCACGAGCAGATCCCCCTGGCGTGCCTGAGAGAAGCAGAGGGTGGGAGGGCAAAAAAACATGTAAGCATGCAGACAGGAGGAATAGTGTGTATATGCGGGAAACAATAGCCTACCTGGGAAGAGGGAGGTGCAGTCCAATTCTCCCGTACTTCATTTGGCCTGATGTGGTATTCTTTTCCTGGATTCAAGTTATGCCTAATTCAATTTAGACATGAGCCAGTGAGAGTTGGAAGAAACTGTTCCTTGGGCGAGAGGTTCTTGTCCGGGTAGACCGCAGCCTCCTGCCCGAGGGGAGTGGCTGGAACAGTGTGTCCAAGGCAGGGTACCATATGGGGATGAAGGGAGGTGAAGATGCACTCAAATATGGTACCCATCATTGTAAGTACCCAATACTGCACCATCATTGTCTTTGACAGATCAACTTCTTCAGTTGACACAGGAAGTACATCCTGTTATGCCTTCTTGGTGAGGGAGCTGATGTTACATTTACATGTATAAGTTTCTCAGATGCTTTTATCCAAAGCGCCTCTAAGAGAGAGATTTACAAAAAGTGCTGGGAGATGGTAGTGCCCAGGAAATGGAAGGATTCCACAGTGTTGACTGGGAAGTCACACAGGGTGAAGAGGCTGGGAGGGAGTGAAAACTCATACAAAAATCATAAAAGCCATTGAAGAAAGCCTAAGTCCTGCACCGCTGACTTGTCCCCTCTGGATGTGGGGAGTTGGATGTGGTCTGGGATGTGGCAAAGTAATGCAGTGGTGACAGCCTGCACAGATCTTGACACTGAGGCCTTGGAGAGCCTATGTCCATCTCCAAGAACCTCCAGAAAACATCCAGTGGCCTAGAACTTTAACACTGCCAGTAGGGTTGCAGGGGTCAGTGCAAAGGACCTCCTTGTTAGCCTCTGCAGGTCTGCTTGTATGAGGTTCAGGAGCATCATGATATCATGATGTCATCTGACATATCTTACACTCATAATGAGTATAATTGATCAACCATCAGTTAAAGTAGAGTTGATTATTCATGTCAGAAACAATGATTCCATGTTGAAGACGTGGGGTACTCATTACTTATGTGTTTGTCATTTGTCACAATGCCATTTGTGGCCAATATGTGAGAATCATGAGATTGCAAACATGGTCTTGGAAAATTGTTGGCCTATGCAAGATTGTAGATATAGTCAACACTAGAAAATAAGACAGTAAACATGTTGAATTGAGATGCTTGTATTTGTACATTGAATTATTTAGGCTGCTAGCTGGGACATGCCATGTGTGATAGCATTTATATGCATGGTTTTTAACCTTGTAGTTCAATCAAGTAGTAAATATAGGACTCATATATATATATATATATATACCTATGAGAAGTGGAGTACCAAGAAGAGTTAAAAACCAAGGCACAAGTAATTTGAGAAATAGTTGTTTTATGGGAGTTTGTTCTACCTGCTCCTGCTCCTCACATGGATCTATAAAGTAAACTGTAAGGATGTAAAAATGTAAGGATTGGACAGGCAACACTGAATATATGATCCATCCATCCATCATCTTCCGCTTGTCCGGGGGTCGGGTCGCGGGTGCAGCAACCTAAGCAGGGAGGCCCAGACTTTCTTCTCCCCGGCCACGTCCACCAGCTCTTCCTGGGGGACCCCGAGGCGTTCCCAGGCCAGCCGAGAGACATAGTCCCTCCAGCGTGTCCTGGGTCTTCCCCGGGGCCTCTTCCCAGTGGGACGTGTCCAGAACACCTCACCAGGGAGGCGTCCAGGAGGCATCCTTATCAGATGCCCGAGCCACCTCAACTGGCCCCTCTCGACGCGGAGGAGCAGCGGTTCTACTCTGAGCCCCTCCCGGATGACCGAGCTTCTCACCCTATCTCTAAGGGAGAGCCCGGACACCCTGCGGAGAAAACTCATTTCGGCCGCTTGTATTCGCGATCTCGTTCTTTCGGTCACTACCCACAGTTCGTGACCATAGGTGAGGGTAGGAACGTAGATCGACTGGTAAATAGAGAGCTTCGCCTTTCGACTCAGCTCCTTCTTCACCACAACGGACCGATGCAGAGCCCGCATCACTGCGGACGCCGCACCGATCCGCCTGTCGATCTCGCGCTCCATCCTTCCCTCACTCGTGAACAAGACCCCGAGATACTTGAACTCCTCCGCTTGGGACAAGATCTCCTCCCCGACCCGGAGATTGCACTCCACCTTTTTCCGGTCGATAACCATGGCCTCAGATTTGGAGGTGCTGATTCCCATCCCAGCCGCTTCGCATTCGGTTGCGAACCGCTCCAGTGAGAGCTGGAGGTCACGGCCCGATGAAGCCAACAGGACCACATCATCCGCAAAAAGCAGCGACCCGATCCTGAGGTCCCCAAACCGGACCCCCTCAACGCCCTGGCTGCGCCTAGAAATTCTGTCCATATAAGTTATGAACAGAATCGGTGACAAAGGGCAGCCCTGGCGGAGTCCAACCCTCACCGGGAACAAGTTCGACTTACTACCGGCAATGCGGACCAAACTCTGGCACCGGTTGTACAGGGACCGAACATCCCCGATCAGGGAGTCCGGTACCCTGTACTCCCGGAGCACCCCCCACATGAGCCCCCGAGGGACACGGTCGAACGCCTTTTCCAAATCCACAAAACATGTGTAGGCTGGTTGGGCGAACTCCCATGCACCCTCCAGAACCCTGCCGAGGGTATAGAGCTGGTCCACAGTTCCACGGCCAGGACGAAAACCACATTGCTCCTCCTGAATCCAAGGTTCGACAATCCGACGGACCCTCCTATCCAGCACCCCTGAATAGACTTTCCCAGGGAGGCTGAGGAGTGTGATCCCCCTAAAGTTGGAGCACACCCTCCGGTCCCCCTTTTTAAAGAGGGGAACCACCACCCCGGTCTGCCAGTCCAGAGGCACTGTCCCTGATGTCCACGCGATGTTGCAGAGTCGTGCCAACCAAGACAGCCCTACAACATCCAGAGCCTTAAGGAACTCCGGGCGGAACTCATCCACCCCAGGGGCCTTGCCACCGCGGAGCTTTTCAACCACCTCGGCGACCTCAGCCCCAGAGATAGAAGGGCCCCCCCCAATGTCCCCAGACTCTGCCTCCACGTCGGAACGCGTGTTGGTGGGATTAAGGAGGTCTTCAAAGTCTTTTCGAAGCCGTTCGGAAGTCATTCTCCATGGCCTTGCCAAACTCCTCCCACGCCCGGGTTTTTGCCTCCGCGACCGCCAAAGCCGCATTCTGCTTGGCCTGCCGGTACACATCAGCTGCCTCTGGAGTCCTACCAGCCAACAAAGTCCGATAGGCCTCCTTCTTCAGCTTGACGGCTTCCCTCACCTCCGGCGTCCACCACCGAGTCCGAGGGTTACCGCCGCGACATGCACCGACCGCCTTGCGTCCGCAGCTCAGGTCAGCCGCCTCAACAATGGAGGCCCGGAACATGGCCCATTCGGACTCAATGTCCCCGGCCTCCCCCGAGACATGGTCGAAGCTCTCCCGGAGGTGGGAGTTGAAGCTCCTTCTGACAGGGGATTCTGCCAGCCGTTCCCAGCAGACCCTCACATTACGTTTGGGCCTGCCAGGCCTGACCGGCGTCTTCCCCCACCATCGTAGCCAACTCACCACCAGGTGGTGATCAGTTGACAGCTCCGCCCCTCTCCTCACCCGAGTGTCCAAGACATTCGGCCTCAGATCCGACGACACGACTACAAAGTCTATCATCGAACTGAATATATGATACAATACACAATTCAGCCTTTACTTAATTTAAATATACATTGTATGCTTAGGCTATAAGGTAGCCTACATTTGACACTACCTTGTTGATTGGGCAGAAGAATAGGCACAGAAATGGAGGGCCTTGTGAACTTCATCTCTTCAAACAAAAGCTTCCTCACCTCAATTTGGAGACGAGCCCACTTAATTTCCAAGACCTCCTCTTGGTATTTAGCATCCTGTGTCGCTGATTGCAGGGTCCTGACACCGGTGTAAAACTCAGATGCAACATAGGTTGCACGTTCACCTTGTCTTTGCATCATACAATTTAGCCTACATTGAAAAGTACTAAAATAAGTAGCTTATAATAAATGTAAAGTTTTCTGTAGCGAGAGAAAATATTTTTGGTGTACCGTAATTCGTCAATTATTTTGGTTGACGTTTTAATTTTAAAGTCTTAAAGTTGGGTCAGAAGAATCACATTTCAGTACAATGGACAGCGTCTTGTTAAGTGCAACTTAAGAGACACGTATGATGGTTCTCCTTACGAGCATGTTCGGGAAACGCACGTAAGAAATAACGATGGATCGTTATTTTGATCGTAGAGAACCCTCGTAACAGCTACGATCCATCGTTATCGGGAAACGCAGCCCTGGGGGGTTGTATCTTCCTTTTGGAATTAGAAGTAGAAAGCACATTAGGCTAGCCAGACAGTATTGTGTGCCTTCAGTGGAATGTACTGCATGAATAAGATTCATTTGCATTGGAATTAGGTATACTTGAACATACTATAACTATTATTTCCATTTCAGAATGACACCAGCAAGGAGAGTTTACTTCAGTATGCCTGATGTCATTGATGCTATCCAAAATGGAGAAAGTGATGTTGACATGGAATCAGACACAAGTGATTCGACAACCTGCCCCCACCTCTCATATGGTAAAATATGGAGTTACTGGATGGAGTCTCAACTTGATGGCTCTCACATATCATTGTGTAACTTACTGTAGCATTGCTAGTCATGTTCATAAGTAAGGGTCAAGATTGTGGTGTGATTGTAGTTGTTCTTGGGTATAAAAGGAATTGTGAAGCATTGTTCTTTGGATTCTTGATCACCTGAGACCTTCTCCTCAGCTCTGGCTTGTCCTACTCCTTCTTCCTCACCTCTTGCTTTCTATCTCTGGTTTACAATAATCATGGTAAAGTAGGTAAAAGTTAACCTTCATTGATTTCATTCATTTGCAATATGATTAAATGATTATATCATTTAACCATAATTTGACAATTCTTGCTCTGATTTAACCCATAGTGTCAAATAACTGTAATTCCATTAGTATTGGCATTATTTGGTTAATGTTAATACACTGTTCAGTTTCCCATCTTCCTTCAAACCATAGGGGAATTAGTTTCGGTTGTTTGGCCAATATTGACCCCCTACAATCTTGAAATAGATTTGCTGAAACACCAGTGACAGGACGGTAGATGGTGAATCATGTAAATTGTAGGAACAATAGCCAATAAAAATACTCATTAGATTTCTATTTGTAGGCAATGAAGAAGACCAAAAGTGTAGTTGTGTCCTTGGGCAAGACACTTCACCCTACTTGCCTCGGGGGGAATGTCCCTGTACTTACTGTAAGTCGCTCTGGATAAGCGCGTCTGCTAAATGACTAAATGTAAATGTAACAAAACGGTTTCAACAGATATGTAGTTATGCATTCAACTAACTGTCTGTACATGATCAGCTGCATTTCAAGTGTTGATCTACAGATTTTACAAAATGTCTGCTGAATTTAAAAGTTTTTTAACCAACATTCAACTAATTGTCCGTTAACTGATATATTTACTATCTGTTGATAATGTATTGATTCTCAACTAAAGATAATGTGCTTCTCTTCTTGATTATTTACTAACTATTAATAGGCATTCTCCACTAAATGTTTGTAGACGTGTTTTAGGACCATCCAATTAAAGTGAAAAACCGTTGAGTGTAGTAGAATGGGGGGGGGCACATTTGGGCCGGGGTGCCGGTCCAAATGTGCTAGGACTGGCACTGATTATATCCACTTGCTGACAGTGTTGTATATTATGGTTGAGTTTTTATCCAATCATAATTCAGCCTGCTTGTGTTGTCAGGTTCTATGAAATCTGCCTGAGGCCTTCAGAATCAACAGAGCAGGCTCCTGTGCGCTATTAGTGTAACAGGGGCAAATGTCATCACAGTGAACATATGTTTGGGGGTGGGACAGCCTATCTCTTTATGTATTTTTAGTGTCTGTGCTTGTGAGACATCCCTCTACAGGTGTTCCCTATAAGCTGGCTGATTGACAACCTACGGGATTGGTTGCGTCAACGCATAAAAACCGAGATTTCCTCTCAACGACAGACTTGCTACGGACAACGACAAACCCCACGCACGAGGCGAGATCCGGAGCCAACTGGAATCCCGAGCGATCGGCCAGCACGGCGACTCAACAATTGTTTCAACGCACTCAACTCCACACTATAGAGCTCCAGAAGAAGCAGACGCCGCCAGCAGTGTGAACGGCTACCCCGAGTTTTATCAACGCACACTACTTCCTCGTCCTAAGGGAAGTAACCACAGCAAACATTATCACTGAGCGATTGGGCTGCGGTCCGAATTGTTGTTAGTGCTGATTATTGCTTCCTTGTCCCCCAGCCTGGGTGGAGTGGCTAGCGCATGGGAGAACGACATCAGTGCCACGTAGGCATGGCCAAACGGATCGCATCTGTCACTCAAAACCTCCTCCTGGACTTGTGTTGGCTAGGCCGTGGGTTGGGTCGTGAGTAACACTGGACTGTGATTGGCCTTTGAGCCGTCCCTCCGTCAGGGTAGTAAATAGTGTCAGAATCAGAATGGGTTTTATTCGCCATAAAAGTTTGCACAAACAAGGAATTTGCTTTGGCAGGAAGGTGCAAACATTAAACATATAGGAATCAAACATTTAAATATGAGGACTAACTATACTAAGGGTAGATAACTAGCAATACTAAGTGGAATTAGATTAAAATAAACTATACATTTAGACATTTTAGCAGACGCTCTTATCCAGAGCGACTTACAGTAAGTACAGGGACATTCCCCCGAGGCAAGTAGGGTGAAGTGCTTTGCCCAAGGACACAACGTCATTTGGTTGGCATAGCCGGGAATCGAACTAGCCAACCTTCTGATTACTAGCCCGATTCCCTGACCACTCAGCCATCTGACTCCCTATACAATAAAAATGACTATACAATAAAATTTAAAATATAAGTTGCAGTAATTTACAATATAAAAACAAAAAAAATACAAATGGTACAAGATTGTATTGTGCAGTGCAAAAAGCAGTGTGTTTTAAGGCCATTGAGTCATGAAGTCAGTGTGAACCGTTGACTCAATTGTTTGTATGTTACACATACGATTGCAGTGTCAAATTGATTGCACCTTTGCACATACGATTGCAGTGTCAAATTGATTGCACCTTTGCACATACGATTGCAGTGTTAATTTGCTGGTATTGATTTTGCACATAGTGATGCTTTGTTCTGGCCCCTGTGGTTGGTTTGAGTTCATATTTTTAGTTAATTCCATTTAGCCAATAGCTGGCGCTGTTTCTAATAAGGTCTGTTGTTTGCTTAAGTTTCTACAACCTGTAAAGAAGAATCCTGGTTAGCACACAAATGGTGACACCCACTGTGAAGCTGCAGATCAGAGTTATCAAACTCCATCCTTCTTGCAATTATTTTGTAGAAGCATTGTCTGTAAGTAGAATCAATAAGAACATACTTACCTTTCCATTCATGATTACTAGGGATGGGCGAACGATGCCTTGTGATGCTTTGGTGGTTTCTTCCGGATTGTGCCGGCCCAAAGAGCCGAACTATCGGCGCATTGAAAATGAACAGCGTAATCTAGCAGCCGTTTAAACTGGCTGAAAGAGGCGTAGTGGTTGTCTCTGACGGTAGCCTACCCTACGTTATTTAACCCTTGTGTTATCTTCGGGTCATTCTGACCCATCAGTCATTGTGACCCACCGTCGTATTGCGACAACTTTACCGCAAACAAAAACAAAGTGAGGGATTTTCTTTTAACCGTCGGGCTGTCTCAGACCCCCCACATTGCGAAAGTTAAAAGAAAATGCTATTTATTTGTTTTTGTATTGGGTAAATTTGGGTAAACACAATGATGGTTCGTTGTGAACCTTTGGGTCATGTGACCCGAAGGCAGCACAAGGGTTAATATTTTAATTAAGGCTACATGTGTTCATTTTGATCTGATATTAGTGCTCACACATTAAAATGTTGTGATACATCTGTAGGCCGTTAGAATTATGTCATTTTCTCACAGTAAAAGTTAAAGAATATCTTCTGAAGTTCCCTGCACTGGGGCGCAAACTTGGGTAACCA
This sequence comes from Osmerus mordax, assembly GCF_038355195.1. Classification (NCBI taxonomy): domain Eukaryota; kingdom Metazoa; phylum Chordata; class Actinopteri; order Osmeriformes; family Osmeridae; genus Osmerus; species Osmerus mordax. Next base: position 16,008,607 of record NC_090055.1, read on the forward strand.
TACTCACATTAACAATATACATTGTCGTACAACGCTTTAACCAGCTACACCACCGAAAAAGCAGTTACTTGTCGATGCGGGTGGACAGAGTTTATACGATACGGTATTTCTATCAATTAAACTAGATTACATTGATCTTTTCTTTCTAACATTTGTGATATGTAGGCCTATTGTGAACTGGGGGGACTTCAACTAACTGTCTAACTAAGAGCTCTACGTGCACCTCCTGATTTTCCTGACTATCCATCTGTCCGTCCGTCATTTTACGGATACCCCTTGGCTGTGATTGGACCGTATTAAGAACCGCTTGCGTCAGGGGCGGGGTTGCCGTGATAAACAGGACGAACAGAATCCTTTGACTGCCATTGCTGTAAGTTTTTACAATTCATATTTCAGCTAAACAGTACATGTAAATCAGCATCTGAATAAAAATGTGACGAGAAATGGGCAGTGTAGTTGCTGAAAATGTGCGTATTTTATTGATGAAACGGCTAATTTGTACATTTGCTCCGACTTCTCGATAACCTAGGTAAATAAACACTCGACGACGACTTACAAAAAACCGTTGCGCCACCTACTCTTCTGCCGGTGAATTGTTTTCAGCAGCCACAGCCTTCGGAGTACTATAAATTCAACCAATCCGTCCGACTCTGTCCGTCCGTTTGTCCGTAACGGAGTCGGAGAAGTATAATTCGGCCTTTAGAGGCAGCCAAAGATGAAGGTTACTTACCCGGCCTGTCCTACCTGGACACTACAAGGGGCATCAAGCCTATTCTGGAGAAGCTCCCCTTCAGCTTGCAGGAGAAGTGGATGTCACAGGGAACCAGATACAAAGAGGAGCATGGTGTCAGCTTCCGACCCCTCTCATTCTTCTCCCGTTTAATCCATGCAGAAGCTAAAATGAGGAACGACCCAAGCTTCATCACTTCTACTTCCAGCTCAGCACCTCCTAAAGGAGAGACATTCTCAATGAGAACATCCAAAGCTCCTATCACAGTGCACAATACAGAAGTGGATATTCTCAGAGACTAAAGGCCGGCGAGCAAGAGGCTTCATTGTGGAATCAGCTGATGAAAAGACCTGTTTACCTCTTCCCACACTTATCGAGTGCAACGAGCTCCCAGACAATAGGAATTCCTAAATTCCTACACCCGCTGTTACCAGGTACCACCCTCACCTCAAGTTCTTAGTCACCAAGATACCTCCTCTGAACCCCCAGGCAGAGATCCTGCTACTTCTAGGGAGAGACATCATCCAGGTGCACAAGGTGCTAGAGCAGCACAACGGGTCCCTGCACGCTCCCTTCGCACACCGCCTCGCCCTCGGCTGGGTGATAGTGGGAAATGTCTGTCTCGGAGGAGCACACAAGCCTTCACCAGTTAACACCTTCAAGACAAACATTCTGGAGAACGGACGCCCCAGCTGAGCCCTTGTCTCAGCAGCTTCCATGTTAACCCTTGTGTTATCTTCGGGTCATTCTGACCCATCAGTCATTGTGACCCACCGTTGTATTGCGACAACTTTACCGCATACAAAAACAAAGTGAAGCATTTTCTTTTAACCGGTGGGCTGTCTCAGACCCCCCACATTGCGAAGGTTAAAAGAGAATTATTTTTATTTGTTTTTGTATTGGGTAAAATTGGGTAAACACAACAATGGTTCGTTATGAACCTTTGGGTCATGTGACCCGAAGGCAGCACAAGGGTTAAGGAAAACTTCAACCACACCCACCAGCCTCAAGGTCCTGGTACCATGTCCCTGAAGCAGAGATGCACGCCAGCCGACGCGGCAAGCCTCATGGGCGAGTCTGTCTTCTGCTACACAAAGGATGATGACAAACCAGCTCCCTCAATGGAGGATCTTGCCTTCCTGAAGATGATGGAAAAAGAGTTCCATCAGGATGCATCTAACAGCTGCTCCGCTCCCTTTCCGTAGCCCACGGAAACGTCTCCCCAAAAACCGCGAACAGGCCAGCAATCGCCTCTCCTCACTCACATGCACGCTCAAAAAACGTCCAGAGATGAAAGACCACTTCATTGAGTTCATGTGCAAAATCTTTGAGAATAGGCACGCTGAAATCGCTACACTTCTACAAGCAGAAGAAGAGTGCTGGTGTAGGGCTGTTTTGGCAGCCCCTTTGTCACTGGTCACCCAGACATTTGTCTGGGACAGTCGTTGATTTGCATGAATGCTAAAATGACAATCACACCTTAATGACACACCTCTGGAAAGGTGGTCTCAACAGTTGAAGAGGAAGGTGGACAGAGGAAGACTCTGAAATTATCATTAAAAGTTGTGTTCTTGTAAATATTGTTCTAAACAGATTTTAATGTCATGTTTGATATGATTGTGTTTCTTATTTTATGTATTACATTCTAGTAATAATTCTAATACTGTAACATGTACATTTACAGGGTTTAGAGTTTGTGCTTGCAGCAGACCAACGTGTGTTTAACATATTCCCTTGTCTTGCAAGGGCACCACTTGGTCTACTGCAGCCTTGATTAATGATCCAATTTGAATTTGTATGCGTTAGACAACTTTTCAGTCATATGGCCGGTGTCCCCATTTTAGTCAGGTTTGGGTGTATATAGGAAGAAGTTTTTACCAATAACTTTGAGTTCTGTTTACGATACAGCTCCAGTGCGTTAGGCGCCTAGTCTTCATTGTGAATAGCTTTTGTTAACCATTGCTCTGAAGGTATGTTTTGTATTTGATGATATTTCATAATCATTGTATTGATTATCTTACTAATTAGATAATAAACTATTATTATGCATTTTAAGTTACTTGTTCTCCTTGAAACGTATCTATCAGCTACGGCGGTGAAAACTTTGATCTAGTCTGGTTGATGTGGCTAATACTGATTATAAACATTTGACTTTTGAAGTAGGTTTTAACTTAAGGCCTCTGAGTCACTTACGGTGGATCTCCACGCTCCGAAGGAATTTACCGGAGCCTCGGAGTGATTGGTTTACATACTATGTCTACTATGGTTAAAATCCATATTATAGTAATGATAAACGACTGATTAGTGAACACGTATACTTTAGGGTCGATGCTCTGATCAAGCAGACGATTTTTACCTACGCCAGAGTTTCATGTCATTAACTGTTTAGCGCTCAAGGTTACAGGTAACGCACTTGTGCACATTTCTAAAATTGGAGTCAGATATTAACGAGTCAATTATCTCCCTGAACATCTAACCAGAATTGAATTGGGTTTCCCAAGCCGGGGACAAACACCGAGCGTCTCCGGCCTTACGAGATCTTCCTAAACCTACACTGGTATCTTCTGATCTTCATGGTGTATCATCCACAAAAACCCGGACAGATAAGAGTGGTATTCGACTCCAGCGCGAAGCACCATGGGGTATCTCTGCTTACTGGTCCCAATATGAACAACCGCCTGCTTGGGGTATTGCTGCGGTTCAGAAAGGAACCAGTAGCTGTGACAGCAGACGTGCAACAGATGTTCGATTGCTTCGTTGTCCGTGAAGACCATCGGAACTACCTGCGATTCCTTTGGTACCGCAACAACGACCTGGATGATGAAGTCGTGGAGTACAGGATGCGGGTCCACGTTTTTGGAAATAGCCCGTCTCCAGCAGTGGCCATGTATGGCCTCAAGAGAGCTGCCTTAGAGGGCGAGAGGGATTATGGAGCAGAGGCAAGACACTTCATCAAGAGGAACTTTTACGTCGATGACGGTCTCATATCCCTCCCCACAGAGAAGGAAGCCATCACTCTTCTTCAGAACACTCAAGAGATGTTGGCCCCTCTCCAACTTGCGCCTGCACAAGATCGCCTCTAACAAGGCAGAGGTCATGAGAGCCTTTCCTCCAGACGACCTAGGCTGAAGGATCTGAATCTGAGTGTCAACTTCCCTCCCATGCAGAGAAGTCTCGGGGTGAGCTGGGACATCGCAGAGGACGTCTTCACATTTCAGGTGTCTTGAGCAGAGAAACCATACACTAGACGTGGAGTCTTGTCGACGATCAAAAGCCTGTTTGAGCTGCTTGGATTTGCCGCCCCAGTAAGCATTCGAGGAAGGTCTCTACTCGGAGAGCTCACCATGGGGGCTTGTGACTGGGATGCCCCTCTCCCAGAAGAGAACATCAAGGAATGGAAGATGTGGAGAGACTCACTTAAGGAGCTTGAGCAGGTCAAGATCTCTCGCACATACACCTCTACCTCTCTCAGCCAAGCACACAAGAAAGAGATGTGCGTCTTCTGTGATGCATCTACGAACGCCATCGCAGCAGTAGCTTACCTGAAGACAACTGATGCCAGTGGGAATGTGGATGTTGGCTTCATTTTCGGTAAGGCTAAGCTCGCTCCACGTCCTGAGATCACCGTTCCAAGACTCGAGCTGTTCGCTGCTGTTCTAGCTGTGGAAATAGCAGAAGCAATCGTCGATGACATTGACATCCAACACGATGTTTTCACATTCTACTCTGATAGTAAAGTGGTCCTGGGTTACATTCACAACTCCACACGATTCTACGTGTATGTGAATAATGGGGTGCAACTTATCAGGAGATCTACCAGCCCAGAGCAGTGGACGTTCCTACTGACCAAAACCCTGCTGATTATGGCTCAAGATCGGTCCCAGCAGGCAGCCTTACTCATAGCACATGGTAGACAGGACCAGCTTTCTTGTTCAGGTCAGCAGAGCCAGGAACCCTTCGCACACCTTTTGACTTGGTTGATCCTGGATCTGACTTCGAGATCCATCCCCAAGTTTCTTGTCACACCACCAATGTCTCCAACAACAAGTTAGACCCCAAGCGCTTCGAGAGGTTCTCAAGCTGACCAGCACTGACACGCAACAGCAAGGCTTGTGCATGTTGCTCAGTCTTTCAAGGTAGGCAGCAGCTGCAAAAAACCCTGCTCCAGTGAAGATCTGGAACAAGCCAAGAATGTCATCATCCGCAGTTCGCAACACGATGCCTTTCAAGAGGAAATGGAATGCATCAGAGAAGGGAAATCCATTTCTAAGCGGGCCCACTCTTTAGTCTGTGCCCCTGCATTGATGATTCAGGCCTACTGAGGATTGGAGGATGCCTGTCCCAAGCAAGCCTAGGAAGAAACTAAATCTACCCTCTCATCCTACTTTGACGGAGCCACATCGCGACTCTACTCATCCGTCACCACCACGAGCAGGTCCACCATCAAGGGCGCCACTTTACGGAGGGTACCTTGAGAGCAGCTGGTCTGTGGGTCGTCGGTGGAAAACGGCACGTCAGCAGCATACTCCAACATTGTGTCATCTGCCGAAAACTACGTGGGAGGATGGAGACTCAGAAGATTTACCTGTGGATCGCCTCAGCACTGGCCCTCCCTTCTCTTTTGTTGGTTTAGATGTATTTGGGCCATGGATGGTAACAGCACGTCGCACCAGAGGTGGACTAGCAAGCAGTAAGCGCTGGGCTGTGCTGTTCACATGTATGAGCACCAAGGCTATACACATCGAAGTCAAACAAATCAGGTCCGACTGTGGTACCAACTTTATTGGTGCTTGCAGAGAGCTGAAGATGGAGGCCGTTCAGAGCAATAAGGAGGTCTGAGAGTACCTGAACCACAAAGGGTGTACTTGGGTCTTCAACCCACCGCACTCATCTCATATGGGAGGCAGCTGGGAGAGAATGATTGGCATCACAAGGCGCATCCTGGATTCCATGATGCTGAAGGTGGGCTCATCCAAGCTTACTCACAAAGTCCTGACTACGTTCATGGCGGAAGTCTCAGTCATCGTGAATGCTCGTCCATTGGTTCCTGTGTCGACGGATCCGGACTCCCCCTTCATTTTGATGCCAGCGACACTGCTCACCCAAAAGGTTGCTGTAGTTCTTCCTCCCCAAGGTGAATTCGACGATAAAGACCTCTTCAGACGGCAGTGGAGGCAGGTTCAAAGCCTTGCCAACACCTTCTGGCACCGCTGGAGAAAGGAGTATCTTCCTATCTTGCAGAGCCGTAGGAAGTGGCAGGAAGAGAAGCCCAACCGCAGGAGGGAGACATTGTGATGCAGAAAGACAGTCAAGTGAAAAGGAATGACTGGCCCATGGGCATCATGATGAAGACCTTTCCTGGCAGAGATGGGAAAGTGAGAAAGGTTGAAGTCAAGACCGCAAGTTTTCATGCAAGATCTTTCTGCGTCCATTTTCGGAGACTGCTCTACTGCTCTCTCCAGATTGATAAGTGACTTTGAGTTATGGTGCTAATGTTGGCATCTTTACAGATACCAGACGGGGAGTGTTCTGGCCCATGTGGTTGGTTTGAGTTCATATTTTTATTTAGCCAATTTAATTCCATTTAGCCAATAGGTGGCGCTGTTTCTGATAAGGTCTGTTGTTTGCTTAAGTTTATACAACCTGTAAAGAAGAATCCTGGTTAGCACAAAATGGTGACACCCACTGTGAAGCTGCAGATCAGAGTTATCAAACTCCATCCTTTTTGCAATTATTTTGTAGAAGCATTGTCTGTAAGTAGAATCAATAAGAACATGCTTACCTTTCAATTCATGATTACATTTGATATGGATAATCGTTTATGTGATAGATTTACGTATTTTCTTGATTGTTTGGAGATATCTGTCCTATGTAACTGATCTTGCCATGTTTGGGGAATTGTTTTGTATACGGCAGCATATTTCTGAGTTTCTGAAAATACATGCTGTGCTATTATTGAGAATTAAGCTTAGTATTCAGCATACTCATACTCATGGTGGTTTTCCTTATTTATTTCAGTTTTACTAATTTCCTAACGCTGTACCTACAAACTGGTGACAATAAATCATCATTCAATTCTACGGTGACTGGAAAGAGTTTATCTATCTGTTGAGCTTAAGAAGGGGACTCTTTTGCAAGGGCAGAATACGCTTACCAATAGAAGGTTGCTACATGGTCATTTAGGTTACTGTAGCCCTCTCTGCAGACTTGCACATAATATTCATTGCCACTGCCAGCACCTAGTCTAGCCACCTTGTTTTATTTGTGAATTGCTTCCTCTGCTATATTTTATAGTATGATAGTTTTCCTGTTTTAAACCTTCACTCACAGAAATGAATCATGGCATATTTTATAAGTATTTACATCTATTTGATTTTAATTAGTCATTGTCTCAAAATGTTTTCATAAAAATTCCTTAGAATTAGCATAAGTCTATTAATTCTTAAATTTATTAAACATAATCAATTAAAACATACTAAAATGTTTTAAATATGGTTAACTGTGAAACAAGCAAGATTCAAGTGGTTAAAACGTATGAGATTGGTTTACATGCAATTTTCGGGAAGTGAAATCGTTTTGAGGTGGAAATTACGTCAGATTTCGCGCTTTCCCAACCGTTTTTCGTTTCCACCATTTCAACTCAGCTCTGCCTGCCGCGATCGTGACTTTTGCTCTGTAACGGTAAAATAATTGCAGTCATCCAATTTATCTGCTAGTAATCCGTGTGCGTACTTATGTTTTACTTGTGCAGTTAATACCGTACTATATTATTTTGAATAATCAAATCCAGTAAATCCGTCATGATACCAAACATTTTCGTCTAGTTTGATAGCTAGCTCTAAGTCTCACATGGTCGAAGCTAGAACCTTCAGATAGGGTGGCTAATTTGCGGTTGGCGTCAGTAAAATAGGAACATAGAGTATGTTGCCTGAGCTAGAGACTCGTAGCAAGTACTGTTCAAATTATATATACAAATGTGTAGGTTTTCCCGGCTCCAAATTTAGTATTAACTATTAGCTAACTCAGCTGTGGGTCAGGCGAATGCAAATTTTTATACGTAAGTATTAACATTGGAGTGAACTAGTGTTGCACAGTAAACCTGTACTAAAGAGACACTTGCATAGCTTCATGCTATGCATACATAGGAGACGATCACTGCAAAAGAGCTGCAGTTCCTGTGCAGACAGGAGAACCTAGCAGAACGCTATCTCTGTAGCACTCCATCCAGTCCAGAACCCGGGGTCCTGAAGTCTCAACTTTTACGATACTCAAACGATGCGATGCTAATATACCTCTCTGATCTAACGAGTCTGGCTAGCTGTCGTGACCTCTCAGGTGGGCTTTGGCTACGATGGAGAGTTGGAGAGATGGTTGTTCTGCTAGGTTCTCCTGTCTGCACAGGAACTGCAGCTCTTTTGCAGTGATGTTAAGGAGCCTAATGACGAATCATGGTCATAATTATGTTGGCCCATGCTACAGCCCTTCACCAGATAGATATATATAGATACATTGTTCAAAGATTTAGGCACATTGTTTTTATATGGATTTTTTTATAGTTTTTAGCAACAAGTCTCATTAGATTTTCTTTCCTTCATCAAAGAATGACTTGAGTAGTGCAATACATTTACATTTAGCAGACACTCTTATCCAGAGTGACTTACAGAAAGTACAGGGACATTCCCCCGCTTCCCTAACCGCTCAGCCACCTGACCCCCCAATACTCAACTCTCTCTTTCTCTTGGCTTCAGATTCCCACAGTGAAGACATGTTTTTATGTATTTTATGGTTTTCTTCATTCCTTATAGTACCATACCATTAGTAGAATAGGATATCTTTATTGTCATTGTACAAAAAATGTAACTTACAAAATATATTCTATTCTATAGTACTAATGGTATGGTATTTGAGCAGCCAACAGATACATACGTGCGTCAGATGTTACCTCTGGCCTTGACCACACAACAAACAACCATCAACACCCAGAACATCAGTTGGGGTGAAGATGCATAAAAATATGTTTAGCCCGAGAATATATCACTGTTATAAGTTATAGCATATTGTGTGTCCTAAATGCTTTTACAGCAGGCTGTTTATCGTAAGCCTGTAAACTCAATAGGTTGGAATGGGCCTGGGTTTTCCTTTATATTGCAGTGTTTGGTTTAGAAAAGGATGGCTATAGCAATAGTTATGTTTATATGTGTACTTATGCAGTGTTTCCTATAAATAATGCAGTGGGGGCAGGTCTGTCCGAACCCACCACCCCCTGCCCAAAACAAAGTTCTAACCCTAACCCAAGAATTTGGTTCATTAATCCATTCTGTAGAATGCGTTGTCTTAAGGTTATTGAATTTGTGGCTTTCTGGTAAAGATTGCAATTATTCAAAATGTTTGTTCTGCAAACTGAAGCCAATGTCCAAAGTATGTCTTGACTTTTGTGGCTTTCTGGTAAAGATTTGCAATTATTCAAAATGTTTGTTCTGCAAGCTGAAGCCAATGTCCAAAGTATGTATTGACTTTGTGGTATTTAAATAATGAATAAATGTAAATAAAGTATTTTCTTTTCATACCAGTTTTGAATGTTTTTTTGTAGCAACCAAAACTGCAAGTTTTTACTGTAAATGTTACAGTTCACTTAAGTATACTGTTAACAGAAGAACATTTCGACCATATTTTTTACAGTAGATTTCAGGCAACCACAGCTGCCAATTTTTTACCGTAAATTTTATGGGATTTAAAATCCATTTTGAATAAATAGGGTTTATCCTGAAAACCTGCCTATAATGCATTTCAAACAAATAGTCTTTATTAACATAAACCTGCTTTTACGCATTTCAAACTAATACATGTTATTACATTGACAAATACAAATCATATTAAGTTTATTAGTTTGTTTAAATTCAATCTATGTAATGTAAATGAATGGAAATTCTATATGCAATTAAATTACATAAATATAAAATATTAGGCTTAAATATTTCTGTGAGTGTTGTTAATAAAAATCAAACCTTTTACAAGATATTTTGGTATTGTTGTTTATCCAAGGGTCAAACATTTCAACCTGTTACGGTTACATAAGTGCACAGAGACGGTCAATTGCGATAGCCAATCAGATCTCAAGTCTGCGATACCAAGGCCAGCTAGAAGGCCTTACGCTGAACTTGACATGTACGCGTCCTGTGATTGGATAAGCACTTGTGAGAGCCAGAAAGAGGGCAATCCGTCAGCGAGAGTTAGGCTACTAAAAATGAAAACAATTAGGATCATCTGCAATTTATTATGTAAATAACGTGGCGCATAACATGTTAAATTGTTTTGCTGTTGCATATTCTCAGAAACAAATGCAAATCAGTTTACTTTGATTTTCAATGAATAGTTTGTCTAGTTATCGTCTCGTTGACTTGTATGAAATGGCGACAATGCACAGTTTATTGGACAAACTTGTTTGTGCTCACATAGCGTACTTTTAGTGGACTTTGGTGGACAAACTTTGACTCATCTCTTAAAATCGCCTTTTATTTTTGAGTTTTGACAGTATCCGTGATCTTAGTTCCCTATACTCTTAATTGTGAATGCGAGCTAATTAATTTGAAATGCTCTGTAAATTATGTGTTGCACAACTACCCTATATTAAGGTGATGTAAGTGTGATTCTGTATGGATTCTCGAGCTGTGATTTTATATTGATTCTATTATGAGGTGTATTAATTTAGGTAGGACTAAGTATGACGTCACTGAAGGCCTAGGCGTGAAATGGCCCGCCACTGAGACAGACAAATACAGAGAAAGATTGAGAGAGAGACAGAGATAGGTGGATGGATGGTCAGATAGATCTTTAAGCAGCAGACCTACTACCAGGTGAACATGATTTGCACCATTGCGTATCTTGCCAGTAGTCTCCTACTGTACCTCGTTGACCACCCGGAAGATGAGTGTGTCTGACAGAGTAGCGAATGGGGATGATTAGAGTGTGGATGACGTGTAGGAAGGCAAAGCCCAACGCCAGCAGACCCAGCTGCTTCCTGCACAGCATCCATCGGTCCAGCCAATCAGGGAATCGCCTGTAAACACATCACAGTATGTCTAACCCAGTGGCTCTCAATCCTGGTCCTTGTGCCCCCCTGCCCTGCATGTTTTAGATGTTTCCCTGCTCCAACAGACCTTATTCTGCTGAGCTTGATAATGACCCATTCATTTGAATCAGGTGTGTTGGAGCAGTGAAACATCTAAAACATGTGGCAGCGGGGCACGAGGACTGGGATATAGAGTCACAGGTCTAACCAATACCCTGTCTGAAAAGAGCCTCTCTCCTCCGGCCTACAGCCTATCAGCGCTGAGTATCAAGCAGGTGTCTGACCTGTACTTGGTCCCTCTATAGAGCTGCAGGATCCCTGCTAGAACACCAGGCAGGTAACACAAGGACAGCATGATCAGAGACACGATGGGGAACACCTGCTCGCGCACACACACACACACACACGGATTAGATCACCAAGCTGGAATACAGTCATCTAAATAAGACTGTAGCTGTGTGCTACCTTGTTGGCCAGGGAGACTATGATTCTGAAGGAGACATATTTTCCCTGGGTGGTGTATGTGTAGATGACGTCTCTGGTGAGCAGGTAGAAGAAGAAGGAGGCGGTGAGGCCGATGGCCAGGCGCAGCCTCCACTGAGGGAACAGCTGCAGGGGGATGTCTTCCAGCTCCCTGGCTGAGGAAAGGCAGCCCCGGTCCAGTGAGCTGAGGCCCAGCCTGGTGGCTAGCTCCACCACGCCCTGCTTGGCCTCCGCACTGTCCCCACACACTTACACCTGAAGAAACACACAGGGCATCAGCTATGCAATTGGTGTATACTTCTGGAACACATACACATGCACACTCTCACCCACAAACACACACACTGGGTGTCAGCTATACAATTGATGAATACCTCTGGAAGACACACACGCAAGCACACACACACACACACAAACACACACACAGTCACTGGGCATAAGTTACACTGTGCATCTACAATTGATGCATCCTTCACATACCCATACACCCACAAATACAAAACAGAAAAAGGCATTCAAATGGAGTATTGATCTGATTTTTTAACATATTTAGAAACATTTGCACAACTTGAAGAAATTAAATCACTTTCAATTCTGGAAAAGATAATTGACCCCAATCCGGGCATTTCAGAACCTGCTAACATACTGACAGACCAGGTTTTTTTACCCACACACTAAACTCTAGATAAACTGAAGATTGTGAAAAAAAAGTTCTTTAGACTATGTATTTATGTAAATCTACTGTCTTTTTTTTTCTGGGTGTGAATGTGTGTTTGTGTGTGTGTACAGTTTGATTGGCAGATCTTTCAGGCAGAGGAATAGCACAAGTTTTCCCCAGATGTGTGTAAGTGGACTAGGCAGGCAGCCATGTCCTACTCTATTATGGTGGCAGACACAGCAGAGGATGAGGAGACAGACAAGACCACAATCTGAATGTGAATGTGACGCAAGCACAACCCCACTGTGGATCTAATCAAATTGCCTGCCAGGGAGTAACACACACGCGTGTGCACACACACACATTTACACGCAAACAACAGCCTTGTACAGTAGGATGTGAGTGATAATGTGTGTGTGCTTGTGTGTGCGTATGTTTAAGTGTGTGTGCGTGTGTATCTGTGATCAGTGTGTATGTGCCTATGATGAGTGTATGTGTGTGTGATGAGAATGTGAGGGTGTGTATGTTTTAAAAGAATGCGAGGCAGAATCAGGTTTGCTCTCAGGAGGGTTGAATGTGTTTGTGTTTCTCTCTGAAGTTCTGGAACTGAGGCTGGAATGTTGGTCTCATCTCAACACAAAGTTTGTGTGAGTATGTGTATACTATACTTACGTGTGCCTTGGGGTGTGCATATGTGTGTGTCAGTGTGTGCACATGCGTGTTTACCTACAATGTGTGTGTGTGTAGTTAGTATTCATGCTATCCTTGCTTCATCATACATTGCGGCACTCGAAATGTAAATGGTTCCGTAGGTCCTACATCCCCTCTGCCATCAGACTGTTAACCAACATGTGCAATAATGTGTACACTGTCATTAATCATTGTAAACTGCATTACTAGGAAACACAGTTTTTTAATTATACAAGGCTGGAATTTTTTTAAATGCAATCTTGACCAAATTGCGCAAATTGCGAAACAAATACGCGTGAAGTGGGCACAACAGCGTTAGTACATGAGGCCCTCTGTTTTTCTCTCTCTCTTCTCTCAGCCCCTCCCTCTCCTACACACCTATTTCCCCTCCAGTGGTCCATTCTGCAGAGACCAGGAAGACAGGGTGTTGAAGCCTTTGACCACAGATGCTCCAGGGACCAGTCTGGTGAGAAACGTCAACACACACACAAAAATACACACACATAGAAAAGCACACAGGAAAACATACATATCCACAAACACACACATCACCTCTTAGAAATTTGTCTATACAGAGTCAAAGTACATTGTATATTACTTTTGTGTGTGTTCCTCAACTCTGCATTGGCCTCGAGGTATTGGTCTTTCTTCTGGTTGTTACTGATGTCCACCAACACCTGCCATCCAATCAGGACATCCATTATCAGCTAACTCAATCACAAACAGCTCACAAACATGTTCGCCAATAAGATTATCAAAGATTATAAATTTTCATGAGGAGGACATGAGGATATTGAGAGCTGACCTTCCCCTTTAGCTGTGCTCCTAGAGACTCCAGGAAGTCATAGGGCCTCATGTACGTACATTTGCAAACGTAGCGTTATTAGCGCCATGGCCAACCCACAGATTGCGCACTCTGTGATAGTTTACGTCGTATTTACGAAACCTGCAGATCATCAGGTAATCAGCGCCTTTCTCCGACCACTATACCGTACATTGCGAGCATTTAAACGAGCAATTGAATGGGCCTCCTTCTTTCTCTCTATCATGGATCAGCCACCAAAGTCAAAACAGAAATGACTGTTTGAAGTGATCCTGATGCCAATATTTGTAATGTAGCGAAGAGTTTAACAACTGCTGGAATGGAATGTGAACGCTGAGTCGGAGATTCGATGTAATCTTTGATTTCTTCCAGTAACTGTAATATTGCATGGCTGCTTAAAGGATGGCTGTCGATTTTTGTCACAGGAAAGAGTGAACAGCATTAAGGACATCGTACGACCAAGGAACAAAACTGAGATGTTGTCTTTCCTAGGACTGGTGAACTATTGCAGAAATTGGATAGCTGAGTATGCAGTCCATGACGCAGAATTGCGCAAAGCCACACTCAAAGACTCTTGAAGTCATTCAATGGAATGAGGAAATGAAACATGCCTTCCGTCATATCAAATATCTCTTGTGTACTGCTCCTGCACTGGGATTACCTGACTACAAACTAACTTTTCATCTGTACGTTGCAGACAATGGTGAAATAGTATCCGCAGTTCTGGGACAGGAACATGGAAATGGAGTTAGGCCAGTAGCCTATTACGGTAAAATGTTGCCACTAATCGTCAAGGGCATGGTTCCCTGTTTAAGAGCTGTTGCATCCGCTTCTTTAATGGTGGAAAAGGCACAAATAATAGTTATTGGACATCCAATGATATTACACACTTCACATACTGTGAACATTATCTTAGTACATATTACGACGCAACACATGACAAGCCAGAGACGTAGTAATCACGAACACAGTTTGACAGGAACTCAAACAAAATTTGACTATTTCCACGGCCACATACACTAATCCAGATGTGCACTTAAAGATTTATAGAAACTGACTCAGATGATGTCGATTCTCATGATTGCATGGATATTATTGATTGTACATCCAGATCCAGCGTAAGGACGGATTTGTAACAAACAGCTTTGGAATATAGTGATTTTGTCCTATTTTGTGATGGTTCAGCAATGCGACCAAATGATAAAACTATTCTTTCTGGATATTCCATAGTGGATAATTTAGGTAATTGTATCAAAGCCCATAGATCTGTGTATGCTACTTAGGCTACAGAGTTGATAGATTTGACCATAACTTGTATAGCACAAATAATGTTTAATGGAACATGTTATTCCTCGCTTTGGAATACCAAATGGAATAGATTCTGACAATGGAACTCCTTATACTTCTAGAGTAACCAAACAATTAGCAGCAGCATTAGGGATTAATTGGACATTTCACATTCCTTATAATCCTCAAAGCTCAGCACAAGTGGAAAGGACAAATAGGACCATTAAGAAAAATAAACTGGTGAAAATACATCAGACAAAACAGACAACTTGGATATACGCCCTTCTACAGGTGCTTCTATCAATCAGAGCGATGGCAAATTCAGGCACAGGATTTGCTCCTCATGAAGTTTTGATGGCTAGACCTTTTCCTCTAGGAGTGCTGATGGACAAGACACCAGCAAATGATTTAACTTTGTTGCAGGAAACTCAACAACAGTATGTGAAACAGTTGTGGTCTTTTGTGTCTGACATTAACCAACAAGTAACAGATTCTCTTCCTACTCCAGGTGATCAGAGTATTCATAATTTTCAGCCGGGTGATTATGTTTTGGTACGCAGTTTAAAAACATTGGCTCAGCAGGACCAGCCAAGATTTGGACCTCCGACTCAGGTTCTTTTGGCAACCAGAACAGCTGTTAAGGTTACAGGTCAACCCCAATGGATTCATGCATCTCGACTTCGAAAAGCACCTCCTATAGCGAATGCAGTATAGGACGTATAGGATACAGTAGACAGAACATCAAAGGATGGGTGATATTTCTCGCCTCCATATTAATATTTCATTATCATGAGTGTGGATATGGTGTTGTTCTTCTCTCTTTGTTTCATGATCTATAGAAGTGAAGACATTGGCAGTGACAGAACCGTGAGAGAGATCATGAGACCAGAAAAAAGGATGGGGGATACTCCACAGAGAACCCGAACCAAATTCGTGGTCGTGCGGAGCATCATCTCTCTTCTGGCGTTGATTACGGTCAATTATGCGGTCATGCTCGAACACCCTACTAATTCGGATGATGATTCATGGGATGATACCAAGGCAGGGATAGTGGTTCAAAAAGAATTAAGTGAACATTCTAACTCTTATGATCAGCATGTTAGTACACATGTACGACGTAATGTTCCAACACCTGCAAGCATTCTTGGAGTTGAAGTACAGAATCATATTCCTATGAATGAATCAGACATGATTTGTTTAATTTATCCATTGATGACAACAGGAAGAAAACCATTCTATGTTCAGAAAGTGGAATACCTTAACATGACGGAAACAACGCTAGCAATTAAGGCAGAGTACGAATCACTTGACGGTGAAGACGTGTTAATACTAAGTCAAGCACTTATGTTTACCGAGCCCAGCACAGTTACTGTTGAGTACTGTAATGCATTCTGGAAGAAGCTCACTCCTAAGTTTCTAGTCCAGAGAGATTTAGATGCTTATGACAATATTCAACCAATAGTTATTAAAGCTACACGAATGAAGGCATTGTAACTTGTCTAAGTTATACTCAAGGCGTTAAAACAGTGCATGAGATGGGTTTTACTCAAGGTTGTCCAGATAAGAGGATCTTCCTGGGAACACTTCATCCATGGCCTGCTACTGATCTCATGATTTGGCTTTGTGATAACAACCTTTACACTTATCTTCCACTTTATTGGAAAGGTAGATGTGCTCCCTATTGGATACCACCTAGTACTGTATTTGGGAGAGTTCCAATTCCCACATCATGGCCAGACATTTCACCTAATGATATATCTGGACCCTTCAAAGAAAATGATGAAGTAAAATACACAGATGAGGATATGCCAGTCAATAAAGACCATCCTTTTGCATCTAATTTATGGTATAGCGCTCTCAAAAGTAGAGTTCGGAAACTGACTCCTAATTCTTGCTAAGCGTGTTCCATGTTACCGCAATCAACTGAAGAATTGTTTCCTTATTGGACAGTTCCACTTCAAGGTTCTGAAGGATTACCATCCATGTGCCTTCTCGCGTATCAGTACGTATTGCAAAGACATCCTTTGCTAGGTGAACAACCTAATTCAAAGATTCCATTGCGACCGATTATTTTGCTGAATAACATCTATGTGGCCAAAGCTAGCAATATGGTAGTCAAAGCCAAAGGATTTTTAAACATGATGTCACAATATATTATCTATTCCAATATTTCCATAAGTCAGGGAAGCAAACCAGAATTTACATCTTATCAGTAAACTGCAACGTTACCTTTTGGCAACGTCATAGCAACGTTATAAAGGGAATGTTGCCAGTTGGTCCCATGGACAATGTTGCCACAATGTCGTACCTTGGTCGGCTGGTTACGTTATTTTTAGACCCGTGGACAACGTTGCCGCGACGTCGTACCTTGGTCGGTTGGTTACCTTATTTTTAGACCCGTGGACAACGTTGCCGCGATGTCGTACCTTGGTCGGCTGGTTACGTTATTTTTTGGTCCCGTGGACAACGTTGCCATGATGTTGTACCTTGGTCGGCTGGATACATTAATTTTGGTACCATGGGTTAAGTTGCCGTTAGTCGCTCTTTGGTCGCAGGACAATGGATCTCGGGTGCAATATAGTGGTTTATCCAGAGATGGAGAGATCACACTGGACTGCTCTCAGTTCTGACACTTTTGCAATGTAGCCATAGTCTACATGAATTTCAATCACACACAATATTAAATGTTGCACCCAGCACGTATAAATGTAGACAATTCATGTAATTCATGTGCAGCTCAGCCCCAGCATGTCATTGGTCATCAATTTTCTCATATGCAGAAACATAACTTTAATAAATAAATGACTGAATTTGGAATATAATTTAGTCTTTCATTCTTTACTATAAACATGTACAAAAGCAATCAATGTGTGATGTGTAACATGATTAAGCAAATATTCTTTGTATAGCACACCAAAGCTGTATGACACACAATGCAAATTTGTGCTCCAATAATTTTGTAATACAAAATTGTTAAATGTGACCAAAAGGTAAGGTACTCTTAAGAGTTTCATTTTCCAAAGACAAGTCATCACAGAATATAAAAATTCTTCCTTAGCAAACCTGCCCCTCAGTCTGCCCCTGAGCAACAACTTAGCGCATGCCCATTTCAACGCATCGCTGAAGCTGGGGTTTCAGAAGCAACCGTCTTGTACAACCGTCAACCGTCTTGTACGCATTGGATTTCAACTGGAAATTAGCTACCTCAAAGGTGAGTTTCTTTACAGAAATAGTTTTAAATATATAAACATATTTTCAGAAATTGGATGGGGCATGCTATTACGTATATGTTTTAAATTGAGGCTATTTAGCCTGTGCATGTGCTATCAGATTCACATTGTTTACGTTAGGATTTTGCTAGCTAGAGGTTAAACCCTCCAGAATGTTATGTTGAAATACTGAAAATGCATAGGCCTACATGTTATCAAAGTTTAGCGTCTCACAAATCACCCACAAAAGAATCAGTGAAAATAAACGTTAAGAACTGTTAGAAAACCTTGTCCAAAAATAGTTTATTTAGCCCGGAATTTTCCCTCTGGATAAGAGCGTCTGATAAATGACTAAATGTAAATAGTTTTTGTCTATCGGAAAATAGTCGGTTGGAATGTTCAGAATCACACATGTGCGACGCTACACTGTGGGGCCCTGCTTTCGAACGATCACATATGTGCGGTGCTACTCCTTTAATATCAATATGCTAATACTATGTACATGAACTACATTCCACTTTCATTTCTGTACAGATGATCCTACCACCATCACTAGCACTGTGTCCCTTGGAAATTATGGTAAAGTAATGAATGACCGTTTATAATAGTGACAATAGTTGTATGAGCCATGGCAACCCTAAAGGCTATGTTTTGAAGCAAAAGCATGACTGAAAACTTTTGCATCACCAGATGCCATACCCCTAGGTGTCAACTGTGGTCTGGTGGAGGAGAATCCATAGGGGGCCCAGGAAAACAGCTGGCAGCCAGGCAAGTGCTAATATAAGACACTCAAAAAAAATACTCAAACCATTGTTAACTCATTGTAAGGCATACGTAAGTTGTTCTGATTGTGGGAGGAAACATGTCAAAACAACAAATGTTGTCATACTAATGCTTTGTATACCCCATTCAGCTGTACCATCTTGGGCAAAGACCATTCAAGATAACATTTGTTATGTACATCAATGTTACAGCTAATCTAGAAGAACCACAGTGTATGCCAATCATGCAAACTCTTGTTTTACTTGTCCTTAATTACAGACATATGTTATGCTCCGGAAGATGGAGACATTGGAGGAGAACCAGCTCTCCTATTCAGGCGACTACAGGGCAGACACACTGAAGAGGTGCCAGTGATGGACCTACAGGTGGCCCAAACACAGGCTGAACTCCAAGACCTTGAGGAGCGCCTTAAGGTGCTGGAGTTCCGAAAGAGAGTGGTAGGTGTTTGGAGATGCCATGAACTATGGCTTATACGCAGCGTTCAAATTGGTGCTGACAATAAGTTCATGACTTCTAATTGCAGACGCTGTGATGAAGTGGAAGACGGGACTGGGAGAGAAGGCTGTGGAGCTCGTCATAGCGGAGACACTCAAACACGCCCCGGCAGCCCATTCAAAACAAGCCAGGTGAATGAATCATGATTGCAGCTTCCATATCCAACCTTTCACATGGCTATGTGACAAAAAAATTGAATCCCATAATATTTTTTTGATGATGTATATTATTTTAGATGTGATTTTTTTATGACTTGTATAGCCCCTTTCACACATGCAATTATGTTGATAGGACACTAACTTATTTTGTGCTTCATTGTCAGGACCAACAGACAGGACCTGTAGCGGGGACTGGCAGAAGATTTTAATTCACTGTTTGGCACTTTGTTTGAAATAAAATGACTGAATGTTACATGGTAATGCTGCCTCGTTTATAATTAGCTTGAGTTAGGCTACACATCACACAAACAAAGTCCTCCTAAAGTTGGCTACTATGTAGCCTATTATACAAGAACAAGTAGCATTTTGGTAAAATGAGGTCTGCATATGAACCGCCCCAATATAAGCAGTAGAATTGAGAAATATAGGTTACTTAATTAACGTTGCAGTTACGGACTGGCAACGTCACAAAATTACGTTGCTAGGAGGTCACGGTTACGGACTGGCAACGTCGGAAAATAACGTCAGGTGGAGTCAGGTGGCTGAGCGGTGAGGGAGTCGGGCTAGTAATCTGAAGGTTGCCAGTTCGATTCCCGGTCATGCCAACTGACGTTGTGTCCTTGGGCAAGGCACTTCACCCTACTTGCCTCGGGGGAATGTCCCTGTACTTACTGTAAGTCGCTCTGGATAAGAGCGTCTGCTAAATGACTAAATGTAAATGTAAATAACGTTGCCACGACGTCGCGGTTACGGACTGGTAACGTCACAAGATAACGTTGCGGTTACCTTCTGGCGTCCCACAGATGCACGGTCCCGCAACGTCGCCAAAGACGTTGCGGCAACGTAAGGGCAACGTAACTGTGTTAGCTGGGATGGTGCGATTAACTGGATTAATTTCACGTTAGCTAAGTGCATTTCAGATGGTAGACACTCAAGTCGCCTTGTCAGATAAGGAACACAACTACTGCATTGCTAGCTTCTCTCAGTCACTGACTCTAATTCAAACAGCTGGTGATGTTACTTAGCTAGCTAGTTAACATAGTTACCAATGCAGGGAAATGGTGACAGTTGTGAATGTTTAATTGCATTGAGTGGTTACTTTATAGATGTAGGACAGGACCGGGAGACTCGCGACCAGGTCCAGCGTTGGCCGACCGACGACCGGGCAGGTGCTGACAGCTCAAACCCCCCACAGCACAAGGGATGTGTGTGTGTGGGGGGGGGGGGGCAGAGAGAGGAGAGCAGTGATTAGAGAATGCCAGGAGCAGCTAACAGTTACAGGCATAATAGAATGAGATCCCCACCGGTCAAGTGTGGACTAGTGCAGCAATTTAACACAGCAAAAAGGGGTATTTGATGCAGCCCCACACACCAAGACAGCGACAGTCCCCCTCGGTTGGAACATGAAATCTGTTCCAGGGGAAATAACTATAAAATAAGTTATACTTATAGAATAAGGATTAAAGAAACCCGTCCCCCGTTGCCTCCAACTAATAACAGAAACAGTAACAGTATACAGCAACAGAAACTATAACAGTAGCAATATACAGTAACAGATTTACTTTATTTGTAACATCTAGATGTAACATCCCGATGGGGCAATGTTAACATATAAGCTATATTTACAATTTAAAAGTTACATGTGATACACACATAGGCAAACACACCCCAGATTTTTGCAGCTATAGTTCTTCGAGTTCTGATTTATCTGGATTAAGAGTTGCTGGATATTCATCATTATTCTTCTGAGATTTAATGAAGGACAGGAGATCTTCCAAGTATTGCAAAACCTGTTCGGTCTCTTCACCCTCTTCAATTTCCTCTAAAGTCTTCTCTGCTAGCCTGATAAGAGCACGTCTTGAAAGGCTCTCGAACCCTCCCCTCTCTGGCTCCTTACACTTTAGATGCTGGCATACTAAAACTAGCTGAGGCTTCTCAAGAGTGAGCAATGCTTTACTGACTTGATCCTGTAAATCCTCCATTATTCTCTGTTTAGGTCTTCAATTTCTCTTCTAGGTTCGTCTTTTAATATGAAGCTGAACGTGGATAACTATCACGCTGCTTCTCCTGGCTGGCTCGCCAAATATGCAACACCCTCAAAGAATGAGAGTTGGGTTTGTCTTGATCCACAGCAGGTAAACTGTGCTAGCAAGACTAGTTGTGCGTTTAAAGCATAACATTACATAACATTCATCTCTGTGGAACCCAACGTCTACAAAAGAAACAAATGTTCTTACATCTGTAATGACCCCCAAATTTTACATCCCGTCCAACATGACAGTTTAACACACTGTTTGGTCATTGTCTCTGGACAATAGATGCTAGATTAGGAGGAGGTTATCTTGACTTCCAACTGCAGTTGTTTACATTTACATTTAGTCATTTAGCAGACACTCTTATCCAGAGCGACTTACAGTAAGTAAAGGGACATTCTCCCTGAGGCAAGTAGGGTGAAGTGCCTTGCCCAAGGACACAACATAATTTTGCATGGCCGGGAACCGAACCAACAACCTTCTGATTAATATCCCGACTCCCTAACCGCTCAGCCATCTACCCCCAAGTTGTTCTGTGTTCTAATCCACATGCCATTTTGCCTGCAAGACACAGCCAAACTCTGTCACACATGCAAAGACACACTCAGTATGCTCCCACACACACGTAGACAGCCATAATCTACAGTACATACAGGAAGCAGTTTGCTACTTCTTCTATGAGAACTCTGATTTGTGAACTTTGATTTGCTGTATGACAACATATCTTACCATCGCATTCGAATGAATTCTGGCTCTCTTTATTAGATCAGTCAATAACGTTGGTCTAAAATGATTAGCTGTCAGTGTAATTTGCCTCAAATAGCTGCAAAGATCAATACGTACAGAAATCATCAATGACTTGATGCGTTTGTTTTTCTCTTTCTCTCCCTCTCTCTCTCCTACACACACACACATGCACACGTGATAAAACATAAGGATGTGTATTCAATGCAGTCAACACATTGCTGATGAGTTTTATCTTGTGGAAGGATGTCTCGGAAGGACAAGGTCAAGGATCACATGGTGTAACTGGATGGAACAGGGTTTGGCTCGGGAACAGACATCCACCCAGCCCTCTCACTAACCCTCAGCTCACTTGCCAGCATGTACATGGAGGAGAAGACCGAGTGTGTGTTCCTGTCTCCACGGGGCCCCTGGGCCCCCCAAAGTTTGAGCTGGTGTGCATATTTGGGACAGGGGACCTGGGCCGTTCTTTGGGCAGGAGACCCCACACCTGTGGCCGTCTACGGAGCACAGGTACCTGTCTGTCTGACTTTCTGCCTGTTGGTCTGTCTGTGTGGCTGGCTCCCTGCCTGACAGTCTCTGCCTGCCTGTTGGTCTGTCAGTCTGACTGTTGATCTGTTGGGCTCTCTGTCTGACTGCCTGTCTTTTCCTGTCTGTCTGTTTACATGCATGTCTGCTTACAGGTGTTGTCATGTTAATGATGCATGAACTTGTGTGAACTTGAACATGTGTTGCTGTAAATTTACAGGTCAAAGTTCATGCAGCAGCTGCCCAGTCAGCCCAGCTGGTCTTCATAGCTGTTCACAGAGACCACTATGGGCCTCATGTACTAGAACGCTTTTGCGCCCACTTCAGGCGTATTTGTTTCGCAATTTGTGCGTAAAAGCATGGCGAGGTATGTACAAACATGCCGCACTGAGGTAAAAGTGCAGACTGCCTGTCGCGGGAACTGAAAATGGCAAATTGCGCTTTTCCGTGTCATGCATATGCATTCACGGGAGGGTCAAGGCGAAAGTGAGAGTTTCCCATAAAGAGATGGGAGGGAATGCGTAAAGTGCGCCTAATTATGTATTCCGCGGTATGTACAAAACCCGCTTGTGAAAGCGCAACTCTATTTTGCGGTGAAAATTCTCCGCCTGTTAAAAGCAGGCGTAAACCAGGATGCGCATATGCCTCCTAGTGAAATGGCAGCCGTAACCCGAGCAAGACAAAGACATAGGCAAAATAATTGTTGCCACAAGGATCACACTTTTTGAGTTGAGTGAACACGAAATCATTACGCGTTACAGAATAACCCATTGGAAGGCGTGTCCAAATATACTGTTGTTGTTGAAATGTGAATGCAAATAATGGTTGGGTGTTTTTATGTATTGGAATTGAAAAATATGCTGATGAGAGATCAACAATTGTGTACCATTTAGAGTCAGCTGGTAATGCTGTTAGTATTGAATTAATATCAGGTTCTATAGGTGAGATAGGGATGACTGCTTCATTAATCTTCCTCAAATCCTGTGTAAAACGATACTTGTTAGTGCCTGGTTTCAAGATTGGATTAATAGGAGTGTTATTTGGGGACTGAGCTTTACATATAACACCTTACTGTAATAAACTGTCAATAACAGCTTTGATCCCCTCTTCTTTTCTTTGGATAAAGGATATTGTTTGATGTAAACCGGATATTTACTCATGTTAACCTTAGCTTCATAAGGTGGTACATCCAATAGTCCTACATGGTTTGCATGTAGTGCCCATAAAGTAGAAGGCACCTCACGTAACACAGATGGTGCACATAATGATATCTTAAAAGTACCATCATTACGAATCTGTGGTTTCAGGTTAGTTTGTAAGTTTTTTATGAAGAAATGCGTATGTTCCAAGCCATACGTCCAGATGATACAACTCTTATATGATTCCTCAGTATCAGGGGATTTCACTAAATATTGCTTGTATGTATCCATCAACTGAGGGACATCTGAAAAATCATTCCTGACTGCACACACAAAGGGCTCGATGTTATTAGAAACTGTCTTCCACAATAACAGAATCCCATGTGGTGAGATAAAGATGTTCCTTGGAACTTCTTGTAAAACTTCAGGATCTATAAGTTTATCTGAAAAAGGAAAATCTACTGATTTCAGATTAACAATCCTAGCAGCTGCAGCTACATTACAAGAGGCCAATTTCTTTATACCACTAATGGTGAACAACATTTTCACAAATTCCACATCCCCTAAAATAGATTTAGCTATGTGGCTCATCTGTCTAGTACTGGAGAATAGTTGATAAGCCTTATTCGGGGGTATGTGGACCTCGATCCCATCCTGCGAACATAAGATGGTTGCATTTAATTTACTCAACAAGTCTCTTCCCAATAATGCCATTGGAGAAGTTGCGCTGACAATGAAAGAATGTTGTAATTTATAATCATCTATATCAATTTGTAATGGGAGTGAAATAGGATCTATCTGAGGCTTACCACTGATGCCGACAGACTGGACAGTCTTTTTAATCAACGGACAGTCAATATCTGTTTTCCTTAAGCAGGATATGGTGGCTCCTGTGTCAACCAAAAAAGGAATTTGTTTTCCTGCAATACTCAAACTTAATTGTGGTATTTCAGATGGTGTATCTGAAACATGAAATTGTGGGGCATTCATGATACATTTAACATTGTCCAGATCCATCGCTACACAGCGTCACTTATCCCACATGAAGTCGACAATTGTGTCAGTCTGGTGTGTGGCCTGTGGTGCCATGTTTGGTCTTGGAGGGGTCGTGTGAGGAGGGGCGAGTCTCTACTTGAGCATATCTCCCTTCCCTCATCTTTCCTCCTAAAGGGACACCTTCGGAACAAATGACTTGCGAATAAAATTTATAGTTAGAACTTGTTTTAAATGTAGATCCATTTTTAGTGACTCTGACATGGTATTTTTCTCCTTGCGTGGTCTCTGTCCTGAATTTAATTACCATAGGCACATTCGGTTTACTAGATTGGCTCCCCATTTTTTGCATGCACGTTTATAATTTTCTTTTAGTAAAAACTAATATCCAAAGTCAGTTTCTTATATATATTTTTTGATTCATAGGTCATTTATCTTTTAAGTGTTAATTATCTTTTAAGAAGATATCTCTTTACGTATGAATTTAGCACTTGAATGACTGTAATTCATCATAATACGTTTTTAGTTCTTGGGAAACATTGCTAGAGTCTTACACTTCAATTTAACGTGTCTTTCAACGTTTTACTAATCACGTGCGTATCTACAACCATTAACCGAAGTTTTCATATCGTTCGAACCAGCAACGAGACTTGTTAACGGACTTTACAGTACTGGGAATCCTGCCCTTAAATTACTGACCTTCTAACCAAGTTTTGTAGGTTTTTACGGTCCATACGTCTTACCATGACACATCATTTCATATGTCCTACGCAGATACAAAACTTTTTAACCAATTATACGTCAAGCGGTCCAGCCCTTGCTCATGGTGTCTGTTCGCATCTGTACCGTAGATTATCGCTTCCCAAGAAACTGTTAGGCCTTCTCGTATTTATCATTAATTAACAGTCATCGAGTGAAATAAGATACATTTTGCCAATTCCCTATTAATTTACTAGACTACTTCAAAGTCGTGCCTCCTGCCTTCTCTTCATACAGAACTCATCCATTCCCCTTTTTATAAATATATTTTGAACAGGTTCGTTCTCTTAACAGCTATGGGACCACAGGTAAGCAGAAGTTAATATAACCATTCAAAAATAACAATCAAAGTCTGCTTACCTGCTGGCACCCTTTTTCTGAAGATCACTGTTCGGTGACGCCACTTGATAAGATGTAAATTCTGGAGAAGGCAGGCCGGAAGGAGTCACGACAAAGGAAAGGAGTTGACTTTGGTTTATTAGTCGAGCAGCCCGGATCAAACAATCAGTTCAAGACGAGCTGATGGCATGAGTGAGAACTCTCTCTCTCAGTTGTGCTTAAATACATGAGTTGGACATTACATATATAGAATGACACAGAATTGCTTCCTTAACGGGTCTTCAGTGGTCAATGTATTGCCACCCGAGAACGTTCAGCAGGTGAAGTGGTCGTTAATCACATAAGCCTTATTTGTACATGATTTTCCTCACTGTCTCCCCTCAGTCTGGACTGCATGCTATATTCTGCTCAGAGGGGGCCTCGCTGTATGACCTCTTGACCTTACAGAGACACACGCTGTACGTGTATCCAGAAACTCTGCCTTACAGTTACCAACTGAGCACTCACACACTAAGCTAGCTGCATTTGCATAGCTAGCAAACAAACCGATGGAGCAAACATTAGCTAGCACCTATTCCATTTGGCGTCGTCAAAAGATGGAAACTTTGCATCGTCAATTTATTCCAAGATCAGCACGGATATTGTAGTTCTTCGAAATCCATTTGCCATGGTTAGCGATACTGAACCGAACTATACTATATTCTACCATTGTCATAATTATCTTAAATGGTCTCATTGCAAAAGCTAAATCGTCTCTAGTGACTTTGAAGCACCTGTGTGCCGATCTGGAGTAAACTGGCGATAGCAAAGATGATGGCAAACGGAATTGGGGCTCGCTAGCTCTGCAAATTCAGCTATTCTGGGAAGCCAGCCAATATAAAACCAAAACATGAATTATATTAAAATGACAAAAGGTTGCAGTTTGCGTTGTGTAAAGGGTGAACTCATACGGCAGGGCTCTCAAGTGTCACACATTGAGCGTGACAGTAACTCATTTCGGTCTTTTGTCACGCATTCCCGCCACACATCGTATTTCTCACGCGGAAAAACCTTTTATATTTATTATGCCGCAGCGCCCAACCGAAATTTCTCTGGCCGCGCCTCTCTCACTATGGAACCGGCAGGAATCAAGCGCGTCTCCCCTGGAGTTCTTAGTCGAGCCTGCCACTTATCAACCAATCAAAAAAAAGAAAAGGTCTACACAATAGCTAATCAGAAAATAGCACTATTGCTCAAGCAGCCCTAAATTTTATCTCAGCACCCCTAAAAATTATAATAATTAAAAAGTTCATGAAGAAAGGGACATCTTTTGTTTTTTTAGCATAATAATACATGGGCCTAAATGTATGAAATGTTATCCAGTGAAATTAGGGATTTATAGGCATGCAAACTCCTCACCTTTTTGAAACCATAATAACCTACGTTCGTGGCCGTGGCCAACACAGCATTTTACCCGTGCTTCTTAACTTTACAACTGGCTCTGGAACCAATGCTATACAAAAAAAGCCTTTATGGTTAAAAGTACATGACATTGTTTACAAGAGCACAGATTCTACATAGATCTAGCCTCTTAATTTTGCTCTCGAAGTGCACCAGATTCATGCGTTTAACTTTAAAATTTAATAAATTTTCTTCCGGGGGACCATGCCCCCGGACCCCCCTAGAGGGTCGGGGGTTCGCCGTATCCTTCTCACCTTTTTCACCCATGACCTGTTTGCATGCCTGTTATTAGCAAGGGGGTTTTGCACTTTTGCAAGGCACTGTATTCATGTCACATTGTCATTGGGGGCTGAGCACCCCTAAAGGTCTGATCCTAGAATCGCCCCTGAGTCTAGGCCTAGTCACATTTTCGTTATCACACGATTACTGACATATTGTCACATTATAAACACATTTTTCAAAATAGGCTTAATAATTTTATTAGCACTACATACTTTTAAAGATCCTGTAAAGTGGAATTAAAAACGAGTTTCAAGTTCACCACACCACAGAATAATGTGTTATTAACTACCCAATGAAATTCGAATGAAAAAAAGTTTAACACTGACAAGTATGTTAAATTAGGCTTTGAAATCGTAAGAAAATCAGCAGTCTTCTCTGTTCGAGACTGGGGGGGGGGCGTGTCGCCTGAAGGAGCTGAAGCTTGGCCCCCTCGCTGGAAGGCGCTGCCTCTCTCAAGTAAGCTACCTACGAACCTAATGGACGCTACGTCAAGCCGAACAATGACAGGTAACACAATCCTGTGTGTTACCTCCCCCCTCAACACAAGACCAGGCTGAATAACCTAATCGGTGAGCGATGTCTATTACAATGTTTTTTTGATGACGTGCCAGTGGAGGCACTCTGGGACACCGGCGCACAAGCCAGTATTATTAATGAAGAATGGAGAAAGACTCATCTGCCCCATTGTCCAATGCGCCCCATTGAAGAACTTTTAGGTCCAGGTACTTTAATTGGCCTTGCTGCAAATCAGACTCAAATACTCTTCTTAGGCTGGGTAGAAGTAGAATTCCGACTACCTCAAGACCAGGGCTCATCAGAGCCACTGTTAGCCCCTTTGTTAGTCTCAAGTGACTCAAATGTGGCCGAGCAGCCTATAATCGGGTATAATGTAATTCAAGCAATAATAAGCCAAGGGGATGAGAAGCAGACAGCATCACAGATGAGTCAGAAATTAAGTCAAGCTTTTTCTGTGACCTGCAAAATGGCAAAGTTAGTGATACAACTCATGACAGAGGATTCAGAGTGTGACGTTGGAACTGTTTGCACTGGCAAAAGGACAATTTGCTTGGCTGCCGAAACGGTGACCACTGTGAATGTGAGGGCATGTGCGGGAACACAGTTCAAGGGCCAAAGCCTGCTGTTTGTCCCGTGACCAGCTGAACCTACCTCAGGGTGTCTGTAGAAGAAGGGTTAGTGACAGTGACAAAAGGGAAGTCTATGTGTGTTCCAGTCCCTCTCATGAACACAAACAAATATGATATCACTGTAAATGCACGCACCGTCCTGGGTTACCTTCAAATGGTGAAAACAGCAGACGCAGTTCAGTCCGAACAGCTGACTTCAACTGAAAAACAAAGCAATGACAACTTTCTTGTCAATCAGAGAGATGTTATGCCAAACAAGGAAATGGAAGAGAAGCCAAGCTGTTGGAATCCACCGGTGAACGTAGACCACTTAGAGCCTGCACAACAAGAGAGGGTAAGGCGGATACTGCGAGAGGAGTGTCACGCCTTTTCTTACAACGATGACGACATTGGGTTTATCCCATCCCTGAAGTTACACATCACACTTCACGACACCACTCCTTTAAAGAAATCCTATATGTCTGTGCCCAAACCTTTATACCAAGAGGTCAAGGAATACATTCAAGACCTGCTAAATCGTGGCTGGATTACTCAGTCAAGGTCGCTGTATGCTTCGCCCATTGTGTGCGTCAGAAAACGGGATGGTGCTCTGAGACTGTGTTGTGACTACCGTGAGTTAAATAAGAAATCAGTCCCAGACCGCCACCCGATCCCCAGAATTCAAGACATGCTGGACTCTTTTGGTGGTAACTCTTGGTTTTCAGTGCTGGACGAAGGTAAGACCTACCACCAAGGCTCCCTAGATGAACGAAGTCAACCGTTAACAGCTTTTATAACACCTTGGGGTTTATACCACTGGATTAGGATACCATTTGGGCTAAGCTCATCTCCCGCAGAATTCCAAAGAAATATGGAGGAGTGTTTAAGTGGCCTTAGAAATGTCATGTGTCAGCCGTACCTGGACGATAATCTGGTACACAGTGCCAGTTTTGATGGGCATCTCCAGTGCATGAGATCAGTGCTACAGCGATACCAGAAGCATGGTGTCAAGCTGAGTCCACGCAAGTGTGAAATATTAAAAAGAAAAGTGTCCTTCCTTGGACGTATGGTCTCCAGTGATGGATATACCATGGACCCTGCAGAATTAGCTCCTGTCCTGGCTTTGAAAGAGAAGACCCCTGCAACAGTAGGAGACCTGAGAAGACTACTTGGATTCCTCTCCTATTACAGAGCATACATACCAAACTTCTCCAAGTTGGCAACACCACTGTACCAGCTGCTGTCATCCTCTCAAGTCAAACAGCCGCCTGCAGCACAGGGAAAAGACAAGATGGGAGCGAGCACAAGAAACAAAGGTAACTTCTGTGAGCGTTTGTATGATTCCTATGTTATACGGCTCCACTGTGACGGTGTAATAAGAAAGAAACAACCAGAGACAAGACTCGAAATAAAGAAAATGCTTTATTTTATGTGTGTTCTTCCTTCAACACATCATAACTTTGGAGAGACCTTTTTTGTACTCCGTCCTTCTTCCCCCCTCTTGTAGCCTCAGCCAGCACCTTCAGGGTACAAACACAGTCGTTAGCATGATTCGCCCCACCTGGTCACTCTGGCGACGCCTGTACTCCGCCTCACCCCCCCGTAGAGGCAGGCCTATGTCCTCTTACATAACACCTCCACCAAGACAGACCCAGAGGGTCTTGCGCCAGCCGTGCTCTAGCGGTCACGGCGAGACAGCGCGTCCGCGCGTCCGCATTCCCATGCAACTTCCCTGGCTTATGGACGACTTCAAACTTGAACGGCTGTAACGCCAGAAACCATCTCGTAACCCTACTGTTGGAGTCCTTCTGTCCCGCCACTTTAGGGGAGGCGTGGTCCGTGACTAGGCGGAAACTCCTTCCTAAAAGGTAGTACCTAAAGTATTCCAGCGCCCATTTAATAGACAAGGCTTCCCTTTTCACAGTGGCATATTTCCGTTCTCTATCGGAAAGCTTGCGACTGATATATACGATGGGATGTGCCTCCTCTCCCTGCGACAGCACCCCCACTATCCCCGTATCCGAGGCATCTGTAAACACGGTAAGCGGGGCGTTAAAGTCAGGCATTCTCAACACAGGGTTTGTACATAACAAGGATTTCAGGGTAGTAAAAGCCCTTTACATTTTACATTTTACATTACATTTACATTTAGTCATTTAGCAGACGCTCTTATCCAGAGCGACTTACAGTAAGTACAGGGACATTCCCCCGAGGCAAGTAGGGTGAAGTGCCTTGCCCAAGGACACAACGTCAGTTGGCATGACCGGGAATCGAACTGGCAACCTTCGGATTACTAGCCCGGTTCCCTCACCTCTCAGCCACCTGACTCCCTTTCTGTAGCGTCCGTCCATACCACCCGTACTGGCTTAGAGTTTTTGGTCAGGTCTGTTAGCGGGGTTGCTATGGTCGCGTAATTAGGGATGAAGCGCCTGTAATACCCCGTCAATCCTAGGAAGGCACGGACCGCCTTCTTTGTGGTAGGTCTCGGCCACTCTCTCACCGCCTCCGTCTTTTCCTTCTGTGGCTTAATCAGTCCGCTTCCTATAGTGTACCCCAGGTACTCGTTCAGGCCTAGGTGACATTTCTTTGGGTTGGCAGTCAGCCCTGCTGCCTCAAGACTCGTTAACACAGCCCGTACCTTCATCAAGTGATCCTCCCAGTCCTCTGCGTGAATCACCACGTCGTCGATATAGGTGGCTGCATATGCCTGGTGGGGTCGCAGGAGGGTATCCATCGGGCGCTGGAATGTTGCGGCCGCCCCATGTAGGCCAAACGGCATCCGGACTTATTGGAAGAGGCCATCTGGGGTGGCAAAGGCAGTCTTGTGGCGGTCTTCAGGAGCCAGCGGAACCTGCCAGTAACCTTTAGTGAGATCAAGAGTGGAGATGAATTTGGCCTTCCCTAGCCTCTCTATTAGCTCATCCACCCGTGGCATCGGGTAGGCATCAAAATGGGAGACCGCGTTAAGGGGCTTAAAATCATTACAGACCCTTAGCGAGCCGTCAGGTTTCGGAACCAATACGATCGGACTGGACCATGCACTGGTTGATTGCTCAATGACACCGTGCCATCTCCCTAACCTCTGCATTGGCAATTATCCGTCTTGCCTTGTGAATCCGATTGGGGCGTAAATGCACCTTAGCGCCTCGATCTGTGTGTATGTGATGTTGTATCAGAGTGGTACTACCTGGGGTGGTCGAGAAAACCCTCAGGTTTTGTGAAACCAGCCTCTCCATATCACGCCTTTGATGCTATATCAAGTTTTCGCCCAAAGGCACTTCCCTCTTCTTCTCCTTTCCTATTCCCTCGATCCCCATCATCACTTCAGCTGTCTTTTCCTAGGCTTTCAACAAGTTCACGTGGTACAGCTGTTCGGCTCGTCGTCTCCCTGCCTGTTTTACTGTGTACGTTACCGGGGACACTTTCTCCTTTACCTCATAGGGACCCAACCATTGTGCTAGGGGTTTGTGCTGAGGAGATGGAACTAACAATAGCACTTTATCGCCTGGTTTAAACTGTCGTGGGTTTGCAGTCCGATTGTATGACCGGGCCTGTGTAGCTTGAGGTTTGGCCATGTGTTCTTCCACCACCGGCCATATAGCCGCCATCCTATCCTGCATTAACACTACGTGCTCTACAAATGACCGGTATGGGCAGGGCTGATTTTCCCATGCCTCCTTGGCCAAATCCAATTTGGCTCAAATGGTGAAAATCCCGTGGATGCTTGTGGCACTTCCCTGATAGAAAACATCAAATGCGGCAATAACATGTCCCAATTCTTTCCGTCTTTGTCCACAAAATGTCCTTGATGGTTTTATTCAGACGTTCGCATAAGCCATCTGTTTGCGGATGATACACACTGGTGCGGAGTTGTTCCACGTTGTACAGTTTGCATAAATCCTTCATTAGTCGTGACATAAAATGAGTGCCCTGGTCTGTCAAGATAGTAGCAGACAGCCCCACTCTTGAAAACAACAGAAACAGCTCCTTTGCTATCCCTTTCGTTGCCATATTGTGTAAAGGAATTGCCTTTGGGTATTTAGTTGCATAATCCATTACCACCAATATGTATTGATGTCCCCTTGCTGATCGTGGCAGTGGCCCTACTAGATCCATAGCTATTTGTTCGAATGGCGTATCTATGATCGGCAGGGGAATCAAGGAATTTCGGTAACGGGGCTTAGGAGCAGTGCGCTGACACTTGTCACATGTGCGGCAATATCGAGCCATGTCTCTGGTTACCCCGGGCCAGTAGAACCATGCTTACACTCTTTCCTCTGTCTTGTCCCGCCCCAAGTGACCCCCTAATACGTATGAATGAGCTAAATGCAGCACCGTGTCCCTGTACGATCTAGGCATCAGCAATAGCTCATGTTCAACTCCCCTCCTCTTGCGTGTCCAATACAACAGACCATTTTTTATGGAAAAAAAGGGAACTTCAACTCACCCTCGTCCTGGAGTCTCACCCAGTCTATAACTGCCACTTTTGCCATCAGCCGCAGAAGTTCGGGATCTCTTTGTTGTGCCGTGCCGAACTGGCCCATCAGCTCTCCCGTTTGGCTGGCCAGGGGGGGGTCCTGTACTGTCTTCATTTGGATCTGCCTCAAAACCCCGCCGTGGCTCCTCAGGCGTCATTTCCTCAAAGACCTGCCGTAATCGATCTCTTTCCTCCCGTTCCTGATTCTCCTCCGACGTGTCAGTTCCATCCTCTTTCTCAGAACTCTCAAACCCCTTGAATGTCTTGTCGCTGGACGTCTGTTGGATGACCCTTCGAACATGTCCCCTAGCCGTTTCCTCTTCCTCTCTTTCCCCTAAGAAACCCTCACAGGGTCCTGTTTGTTTCTTTCTCTTTTCCCTTGGTTTGTGTTGATTCGTAGGGCTATGGGCCAGACCCATGTGCAACCAGTTGCTTCATTTTTTCTTATTCTCCTTCTCGTGTTTCTCTGCGTTCGCCCCCACAGCTTGTCAAAGATGGGACAATCCCGTCCCAGTAATACAGGTACCGTTAATTTGGTGGAGAACCCCATATGCATAGTGATTCGTCCCACAGGGGTGATCATTCTTACTTTACCTCTTGGCTAGACTTGAGTGCCCCCTGTATGCATGAGACTGCCACCTCCCCCTCTACCGCTGCCCCGTCGTGTGTCATAGTCTTTTGGATAAGGGAAACCATGCTGCCTGAATCCAAGAACGTGTACGTTTCCATTCCCCCAATCTTCACCGGTGTTTTCCGGGCTGGTGCCAATTCTCTATGCCAGCATGTCCCTTGAACCTGCGGGGTTCTGGCATGTGGGGGAGGGGTACTCGGTGTGCGGGCCTCTTTTGGCATCGGCTCATCTATCATAGGGCAGTTTCGAGCCATATGTCCAAATGCCTGACACCGAAAACACTGTAAGGGCCGTGGGGTAGGTGCAGTGTTCTCTATTTCTGCTGTTAGCAGAAAGAGAGAGAGCCTTCCTTCTTGTTTGTCTCTTCTGACTGGTGGTCCTGTCGCTGGCCTCTCTCGCCTCCTTGCCTTCACCAGAGCTTCGGTGGCACCACATGAGTCAATAACCTTTACAAGGGCGTCCATGGACTGTGGGTCGCTCTGAATCACCGTTTTGAGCAAACTCGTTGGTAGCTCCCTCAAAGGTGTCGATTGCAATCGTCTCTAACGCTGTGGCTACTGATTGGGCCGGCGCCAACCAGCCTTTAACCAGCCGTGTCAACTGGTAGAGTTGCCCTCGCGGAGACACACCCTCTGTATAGGTCCACGCGTGGAACCTTTGTGCCCGTGCGTTAGGTTATACCGGGCTAAAATCTCAGTTTTCAGGCAGTGATAGTGAACATCGGCGTCCTCACTTAAGTCATTATAGGCCTGCGCTGGTCCCGTTAGTAAAGGCGCGATCAGCCCTACCCATTTGTCGCCTGGCCATCCCTCCCTTCTAGCTGTCCTCTCGAACGCTATGAGGTAAGCTTCGATGTCATCCTCCCTGGACAGTCTGGGGATCAGGTTGTTTATGCTTGGGGGGGTTCCTCCGCGGTTCTGGCTTTTCTTTAGCCATTTCCTGTTGGATTGCCTCTAATAACAGCATCTGTTTGACGGCGCACGCTGCCAGCTGGTTCAGAATTGCCTCGTCCATGTTGGTCGGTTGTTCTTCGTCCTTATCCGGGGAATTTAGTCAGCATGCCCGCATACTCCACCAATGTGAATGTTTGTATGATTCGTATGTTATACGGCTCCACTGTGACGGTGTAATAAGAAAGAAACAAGAGACAAGGCTCAAAATAAAGAAAATGCTGTATTTTATGTGCGTTCTTCCTTCAACACATCATAACTTTGGAGAGACCTTTTTTCTACTCTGTCCTTCCCCCCTCTTGTAGCCTCAGCCAGCACCTTCAGGGTACAAACACAGTCGTTAGCAGTCGATTTGCCCCAACTGGTCACTCTGGCGACACCTGTACTCTGCCTCACCCCCCCGTAGAGGGCGTAGCAGGCCTATGTCCTCTTACACTTGTCACCGAACAGTCCCATTGAATGGACACAAAGCCATCAAGAAAGACTGAACTCTCTCATTGATAAATTGACTGTCCCACCTGTACTAGGCTACCCAGACCTAACCGAGCCCTTTGTACTCCACTGTGATGTGTCACAAGAGGGGCTGGGTGCCATTCTTTACCAGAGGCAGAAGGGAAAATGGTTGTCATAGGATACGGCTCACGGACACTGACCAAACCTGAAAAGAATTATCACATGCATTCTGGCAAATTTGAATTTTTAGCACTCAAATGGGCTGTCTGTGAGCGCTTTGGGGATTACTTATACCATGCACCACATTTCACTGTCTATACAGACAATAATCCTTTCACCTATGTACTGTCAACAACCAAATTAAATGCTACAGGGCATCGCTGGGTCGTTCAGCTCGCAGACTTTGATTTCTCTATTAAGTACCGCCCAGGCAGATGCAATGCTGATGGCCTTTCAAGAATGCCATTAGAAATAGACACTTTCATGCAGCAGTGCACAGAAGACATCAGCCAAGAAGAGTTACCCTCCACTTGGGTCAGTACGATCAAGCTGGATACTTTGAGCCTGTTAAGTGATAAAAAACAAGCATAAGTTAAGCATCTTGGGGTCTGTCGTGGAAGTTTTTGAGAGAATCAATCGTTTAAGCTGAAGTCGGGTGAAGTACAGAGTTAATGTTTATTTGACATAGATGTAAACATAATAACGTTATAAACATAACATCATCGACACACAAACATAAGACAATAACACAAAGACAATTCCATACAGCTCCATCTAGCATTCTAGAATGGGACTGGGAGAATCCAGCCCACCAGCACTACGCAGCTGATGGCCCTGAACCCCCAAGAACATTCTTCAACAGACCAGTTTATAGATACGACAGTTCTAAAAAGTCAATTGTCCATCCTACAGACATGCAGCTATACCAAATCTCTTCTATTTTTGGTTAAATCCTCAGAACAATACAATTGAATCCACATTGTCTCCAGACCAACTGTCTCTTCCTCCCTGGTTGACAAGAACTCTCCCAGGTCACCCAGACTTCCCGTCTCTAGACTTCACGTCTCCTAGTTAGGTGTCATAAAACTGCAAATGGCATCTCTACCAAATGGAGTTGAATCAACATTCATTGTATCAAGCTTCTAACCAACCGTAAACTTCTCCTAAAACACATTCATTGTACATAAGCCCAAAATTTCTTTCACAGGTCCTCCGCGTAGGCCTTTAACATCACAACAAATTCTAGAGAGTAAGGAAAAAGACCCTATCAGGGCCAGCCTTGAAACTGAAGAGAACAAATCAGCCCCCATCATCCAGACTGCTTACCTCAGAGCATCCGGATGTAAAGGTGCTCCTCCGTCAGTGGACTAAGTTGTATCTCAACCCAGAGGCTGTGCTTTTCAGATGATCAGGAAATCGGCATCAGCAGGTCCTCCCTCAAGAGTAATGTGAAACGGTTTTTACAGTTGCACAGAGAAATGGGACATCCATGTGTGGACAGGACATTAGACCTAATTCGGGAGAGGTTTTTTGGCCTAGGATGCAAGAGGAGGTAGAGTACTTCATTGCACATGTCTGTGAGTGCCTGAAGAGACGCAGGCCACTAAAGCAAACATGAGCACCCCTTGTTTCCATTGTTACGACACATCCATTTGAACTAGTGTCAATGGACTTTCTGCATCTGGAAACATGTAAAGGGGGCTACGAATACATCCTAGTATTGATAGACCATTACATGCGGTTTGCACAGGCTTATGCCACTAAAGATAAGTCTGCAAAGACTGTGGCTCAAAAGGTCTTTAATGATTTTGCCCTGCGCTTTGGGTTCCCAGAGAAGATTCACCACGACTTGGGGGGAGAATTTGAGAATCGTTTAATGGCTCAGCACAGGAAGTGCGCTGGGGTGCGAGGCTCTCATACAACGTGTTACCATCCTGCTGGAAATGGGAAAACGGAACGTTTTAATAAAACCATCCTGTCCATGTTGCGTACCTTGACGGACACAAAGAAAGCTGAGTGGAAAAATTCCCTGGAGAGAATGCATCAAGCATATGAGATTGCTTAAAGAATAGCTGCTAAGGGAGCTTCAAGAGGAAAGTTAGGGGGGAAGGGTTTTAATGTGGAACCTGTCTCAAAGAGGAGGCCCGGGTAAGCTGAGGTCCTACTGGGAGGATAAAGTTCATGTGGTGGTGCAAAGGAGAAGTGATGGCAGCCCTGTTTATGAAGTCATTCCCGAAGGCGGTGGGAAGATAAGAGTTGTCCACCGAAATCTGCTACTCCCATGGGACAGCTTGCCGTTGGATGAACTGGAGCCTGGTAGGACGAACAGGGGCCGGCCACAGCAGACTGACTCCAGCAACACCCGAAAGACACCGGTGAGAAAAGCAAGTCACACAAAATCCATTGAACAAATGGAACAAATGTGACTATGTCTGTACGTTTACCAGACGTGCCAGACGGGAGTAAGTGGATAATAGTGCGCTTAATCCAGAGGCGGAGCCCTGTCCCCGATCCTGAAATACAACCCGTGTCACTGCCACAAGAGACAGCACACCTGGACGTGCAGGAAGAAGCAGCTCAAATTCCTGACACATGGGCAGAGCCGTATGTACTCGCACAGGAGACGGGATTTGGACATACAAGAAGGCAATGTCCCCACTCCGGAGGGGGATGACCAACCAGACTTGGCCCAAGCCTCGGATGATGAACCTGACATGCAACCTGTAAATACCCTCCTACAGAGAGAGCAGCGTCCGCCAAGGATGCTGACATATGAGCAACTGGGTAAGCCATCTGTGGTGGGAGCAGGCATAAACAATTTGCAGATGAACTATGGCCTTCCGTCAGTTCACACCTTTTGCCGCCCCTGGACTGTGATGTACGTAGACGTACAAGGGTGAATGAAGATGCACCCATGCAAACACACACACACATAAAAAAGACTAAAAGAAAAACACAATAATAGGAGAAAACAAATGTTTTTCAATGTGTATATTTTCAGTGTGTTGTTCAATGTGTCGTCCACTAAGTGCCTTAGTGCCCTAAAGTGAACAGGGAGTTGTAAGCCTACAGACCCGAGCATTTTGTAGTGTCAGATACTGGAGAACGATAGATGATTTGTGAATGATGATAATTTGGGCCTTGCTGCCCTTGAGTGTGGAATAAGAGCTTAATGGTGATGAACTCACTTCCACTTAAAAGGGAAAATGTGTTTATGAGGTATTATTTAGAAAGTAACAAAATGTTGTGAACATTTTAATTTGAGGGGGAGAGTGTTGCCCCCTCAGCGCAAGATTATTGCCTGAAGAGAGAAATGCACCAAGTTTGGAGAAGTGTTCAGGGTTTAATGCATGAATAAGTACACCAGTTCTACCACTAGTGGCAGCGGCACGCTATAAACGGTGATTACTGTATCTGTTATCTTCGGGTCATACTGACCCATCAGTCATTGTGACCCACCGTCGTATTGCGAC
The DNA here is from genome assembly GCF_038355195.1 of Osmerus mordax. NCBI lineage: Eukaryota > Metazoa > Chordata > Actinopteri > Osmeriformes > Osmeridae > Osmerus > Osmerus mordax. The sequence goes on from NC_090055.1 coordinate 16,047,357, forward strand.
AACTTTACTGCATACAAAAACAAAGTGAAGCATTTTCTTTTAACCATCGGGCTGTCTCAGACCCCCCCCCCCACATTGTGAAGGTTAAAAGAAAATTATTTTTATTTGTTTTTGTATTGGGTAAAATTGGGTAAACACAACGGTGGTTCGTTATGAACATTTGGGCCATGTGACCCGAAGGCAGCACAAGGGTTAAAAAATGTTTTGCACTGTTGTCCTGACTAGGGCTGCAACAACGAATCGATTAAATCGATTAAAATTGTTTATTGAAAGCGTTGGCAACAAATTTCATTATCGATTCGTTGTGTCGCGCCATTATTACGCCACTCAATAAGTCGCGGAGAAGTTTGAGTATTCCAAAAAAATAAAGTTTAGTTGAGCGCGGAGCAGAGCGGAGGTAGAGGAAACACCATCGGTGAGACGTTGTTGAGTAACATTGTTCTGAAACACATGGTGGAGGCAGAGTAAGTCATCCAAGGTGTGGGAGCATTTCACACTAAATACATCAAAAAAGTGTGTTAATTGACCGATGTGAAGTTAGTTTCATATTCAACATTCGTCTCACATTCGGAAGACGCTACTTTGCAGCGTCGCGTTAGGGACCAGGTGAAAACTACCCAAATCATTTTGAAAAATAATAATTTTATGAATATAAAACCTAAAACAGACACCAGAGTATCTTAACAATGTCTGGTATACTTCCACAGCCTTTACGTTTTCAATTAAGTTTCAAATAAAATGATAGAAAATCACTAATCTTTTAAAATAGTTTGATTGTCGCAAATCTTAACTTTTTTCAGAATTGTGTCAAAAAATCTTAAATATACACCAGATTATTCTAATAAAGTCTGGCCTACTTCCACAACCTTTCAATTTTCAATAAAGTTTTAAACAAAACTCAAATAAATTGCTAAACCTTTTCAAAATTGTGTGCCTGTTTGTGCACATTCTGAAGATTTTTTGCACTGTCATTTCTGTTTTTGAATAAAGGGTTGGAAATGAATGCTTTTCTGTTTTTTTTTATCCGATTCATCGATTAATCGAAAAAAGAATCGACAGATTAATCGATTATTAAAATAATCGTTAGTTGCAGCCCTAGTCCTGACTAATGTAATTTGCATGTTTCACAGGTGAGCTGGTGTCAGTTGTAATTGGGTGTGCTTTGCCTTCGGCAGGGGCACAACCTTTGTTCTCTCACATATATATTTATTATTTATTTTTGCCCCCCTAAATCTTTGTCAATATTTGGCCTACATAGACAACCTAGGTGTCAAAAGTTTCGTCTTGGTAGCGATTGAGTTGCTTGTATTTTTATTTACGTTCCGTTGCATGGTTTAGGCTCAAGTTAAGTTTTTGTGGCGAAAAGTGAAGCTAACGGTGGCTAATTTGCTAGCCACAGTCACTGACGTTACTGACGTCACTAACGTCACGAAAACATGCGTGACTACCTGTGGCAGAACATTCGTTTCGCATCTGTTAACTTGGGGGATAGCTAGGCAAAAAAAAACTATAGCTTTACTGGAAGGCAGCTGCAGAAACGCCACAAGCAAAGAGGCCAGGGTGATAACTATTTACTCATTTTACTTTGTGATGTGAAACACAATTGTGAAATGTAATGTACAATATTAGGTGATATTATTAAGGAAGTAGGCCCACATCGACTTTCGGAAACGGTAGTCTACTATTTCACTGAAGCATTAGCATGACATTAGCCTCTGTTGCCCGGGCAACACATAGCTACTACAGTGGTCTATGATGCATCTGTTTTCAATCGTTAAAATAAACATTCCTCACAAATACATTTTCGTTGTAGGATTTATTATGACATTACATTACAAGTAAACGATTTGTTGGTGAAATTATCATTACCTGTGGTTTCAAACCAGTGTTGCTCACTGCAGCGCTGTAGCTTACGCGAGACACACTACAAAAACATCTACAGTACACAGCTGTTTAGGAAGTCAAACGGCGACAGAACATGTTCGGCACTCCCCTTACTTAAATCAAAAGTCTTTCAATAGGTGAAACTATCTGACTACTAACCTGAACTTCATTTCCACAGCCTAAACTTTGTCAATCTGTTCATGAAAATAATTAATTTCAGCCTAAACCGTACAACGGAACGTTCAATCGAATTCAACCAACGCAATCGCTACCAAGACGAACACATCAGTAGTCTAGTACTGTACTGTAGTAGAATTTACCGGGGCAGCTTCTCCACACAGGGCTATATCGCATTTTGCGTTGTTACTGACAATGATCGCTACCAGTGAGCTTTTTATGAATGAGCGATTTTCCACTAAATAAATGTCAAGCTTATTTAAATTGCGCATATTTTCAGTTAGCAGATGGTACTGTTTGAATCGCGATTCCATCTTCTACTGCCGGTAACGTCGTAGAATAATCTTCAAAGGGGGTTCTTTATTCATGAATGAATGCAATATGAGTAGGCTAAATGCCTGAAAATATCACGAGAAGGGAAAAACTTAAAAGGACGTTTAAGTCATAGAGATTAGGTAAATTTTTACACCGGTCTGCCAAATGTATTCGTTTTGATTCAACTATGAGTCTGCCTCTTGCAGGGGAAATGAGAAGACATCTATTTCATTCTACACTTCACTCGTATTTTGAGTTGTAAATGAGCAGCAAAAAAAAGCTTTTAAATCTATGTAATCTTTATAAATAATAAGTATGAATTTTTATATAAAATATACAGAAATATCAGTTGTAAAAATGTCATAAAAAAACGGACCCCCCTGTGCAACCGACGCAAGCAAGCACACCCTACAATTTCACCAGAAATTGTACCCTCTCTAGTTATTGTGAGAATGCTGTGCTGTTAAGCATTCTCACTATTGTTTTCCTGTTTCTCTTTATCATTGGACTGCTGCTTCAGCATTCCAAGTATTGTTCTTTGAATCTTTATTCAACTCTTTAGTCAAATCTTCAGCTATTAAAACCGTTCAGCTATCAAAAAATTCAGCCGTTTCAGGCCATGGGTGCTATGACTTTTCAGATTTGTACCTCTTATGCTTGAATTAATATAAATCAATATTCATAATATTTTGAACATGGGTTTCCAATGGAGTTTTCTTTCAAATCCTCTCAAACTTCTTTAAACTTCTTCAACTTCCAAATCCTTATTCTTCCTCAATCTTTAAACTAGAGCCACCATTTAAACTTTAAAATGTTGACAAAACCCTAAACTATTTTTAAATAATTCAGCTTTTTGATATCTATTCAACTTTTTTCAATATCACTGATTATGTTTCATGACTTTTTCAAGCCGTTTCTGAGATTTACATGGGTGTGTACGTGAAACCCTAGAGTGCAGACTGAAACGCTTAGAGTGGAGGGCAGCTTCGGATGTCGTTGAAAAAATATTTCTAGTTTGCCAGCATTGCCACAATTTTCACTCTTCATGCTTCGTTTTTGGATCAATAGATAGCTAATTTTGTGCTGGTCGTAGACAGTTGTACACATTTGTTCAGAGCCCCACGAAAGCGAGACAAAGTCTGTCTCAAGCCCCATAGAGACTAATGCAAATCTGGTGACAAAATCGTCAGAGAAAGCAAAAAGAACAAGATTCTGAAATTGCCGGTAGAGTCGTATTTCTGACCGCACAGAAATATAAAGGACATCTCTGGTTTCGGCAGAGTCTTGGGTCTCGGAAAATATCCTTATTTTTGGGATTGTACATATAGTTTCGTGTCTAGGTTAACTTGTTTGAGGTGTGGATTCTAGCTACATTTCTGTTATTCTCTGCCCTCAGCGCATTAGCAATCATAGCTGCACCATCACTGTGGCAACGACAGACACGCACCATTCAGTCTCTCACACAGGTGATTGGTATTAGCTGATTAGTGGAGTTGTCAGGCCAAATAGTGTCCTAGGGCCAAATAGTGTCCTACCTGACGTCACAATACCGTTCCCATGCCGACCTTAAATTCCTGAGATATCTACACGTGCTAGCAGGAAACTGTCATGGTTGCTATACTGGTTACTAGGTAGGAAGTTTTGTATTTAGGCTTATTTAAACCAGTTTATTCTACTCTGAGATTTAAAGTTTTCACTCCTTCGATAGCTACTGCTAGCTAGCTGGTTGTTTTCGTCGAAATAATTACTTATTTAGCATAAATTTTAACAGACTGGGAAGGATTCTACCTGCGCGCGTTGCTGTCTCGGGAATGTCGAACGAGTGAAAACTTAAAATCTTAGAGTAGAATAAACTGGTTTACCTTTTTTCTTAAAAACGTCAGACAGTATGAATGTGTGTTCGACTGCATGGACCTTGATTGTAGTTTAAAGTTTCAGCCAAGACCAATTCCAACTGCTTTTACTGCTTCTATCAATCTGTTGATAGAATCTGTTGCACAAGAAGTGCTTCACTTTCCTCAATTTCCCTCATTCTGCAAATTAATAGAGTTGAATATTTTAGGAAATATCATAATGGAGTGCAAATAGTTCACTCTGCCCCTTTCCAACGCAATGCTAGCTAAGCAAGAGCAAACAAAGTCTAGGGCAATCTAGACGTTAACCTTAGTAAATCCATGGGCTTGCACCATTTGAAAATAACGCAGCTTGTCACTCCAGATAGGCGAAAGTAGCCAATTTAATATAAAAATGCATGACGTGCAAACAACTTTTTCTATGTAGCTACAGCCATCCATAATTTAATCTGCAAGCTAGCACTAGGTCTTTTACAGGTGAACTTTATGTAGCTAAGACGTAGCTAATGTTATGTAGGTTACACACACACACACACAACATATTACCTACCCTATGTATAGGCCTAGCTAGTTGAAATGTTTTCTAAATTACATGACTAGTAGAATATATAACATTATAAACCAAAAATATCCTTACCTCCAGCGATCTCACCAGTTGCCAGTACGGGAAGGCGCGGCGCCGAACTCTGGTCTCTCACAGAGAAATTTGTTGCAGTGACAGATACACCGTCCCAAATTGTAAACGCGCCAAAACTCACGCAAACATTGCTATGGGACACGGTTGTTGCTATTTGGTACCAGTGTCACACACTGAACAATACAGCCAAGAAAATACAGTAGATAGTTGTTTGGCAAAATTACACTGAAATGAGTAGTGCTATGTTTATGGTATGGCTAATGAAACCTTGCGATTTCTTATTTGGTAGAGGCAATCCAGAATTACTGTTGATGAAATTAGGCTATAATCAGACTCCCCCCCAATCAGGGCGCGATATGCACCTGTTTCGACCATAAATGACCATTGCACAGTCTCGTGCTCGCTCTAAATACAAAATCCCCGAATTCAGGGAGATTATATAGCATTTGCGGGCGTCCGGGAGACGCTATTGAAATGCGGTAGACTTGGGATGTCTGCAGTAAGCTACTAGTTACTGAAACTTAACAGCTATTTATAGGGCGCTCAAAACTTTCAAGTTCAAGTCTTTTATTGTCAGATGCACAGAACAACACAGGGTAAGACCGAGCACTGATATTCTTAGGACAAGACAACGCATAGCATGACATATAGAGCTAGCATAGCATGACATATAGAGCTAAGTAGCTAGCCTACTCAGACCATAGGTTACACCTATGATCTGATCCAAGATGGCGCCGATGAAGGCTGCCTCGGTCGTTAGGTGCGCTCTTTTTTGTCTCGTTTTGTCTGTTAATTCAGTGTTCTGCCAAGATTTCCGGGGTTCTCTAACAAGAGAATTACTTCTAAACATCAGGACTACAACTCCTGTGGATTTATTTCCCACTTTTCTGCTTCCAGCGGCAGAATTAGTGGGAATTATAGTCAAAGCCACCCTCGGCTTTGTCCTAGCAGCGAAGCGTCGTAGGAGAGGCAAACGAGCCGGTGCTCTGGTGCGACTCCGTCGATGTGGGGCACGCACAGCGTTACCGGGGATATTTCTCTCCAACGTGCGTTCACTGAGCAACAAACTGGATGAACTTCAGCTACTGGTGTGGAAAAACAGAGACTTTCATTCATCTTCCGTTTTGTGCTTTACGGAGACATGGCTGAGTGAACTGATCCCAGACTCTGCGCTACAGCTAGCAGGTTTCAAACTGCTGAGAGCGGATTGTGACCCTGTGCTCTCTGGAAAACGAAAGGCAGTGGTATTTGTTTTTACATTAACAGTGGCTGGTGTGAAGATGTGACAGTGATTCTCCGGTACTGTTCTGATCTGGAATCATTTTTTATTAACTGTAGATCTTTTTACTCGCCACGAGAGTTTGCATCATTCATTTTGGTTGGTGTCTACATGCCTCCGCAGGCTAGCGTCAACGAGGCTCAACGTGTGCTTGCCAGCCAGATACTGAGTGTGGAGCATGAAAATCCGGATTCCTTGGTTATTGTGCTAGGCGACATTATCAAGAACTCCCCAAATACAGTCAATTCATCAAATGCCCTACCAGAGGAGGAAACACCTTGGGCCCGATCTTGCACCCAGCGCAATTGACTTTGTCAACGACACAAGTATCATTCCTAGTTTGCACTCGACGCAAAGCGGACTTTTCCCTCCACAGACGCACGTCGAAATGACCTTGCTCTCCCGTGGGCGGTTCAGCGAAAAAGGAGCCGTGTTCCGGCGCAAACGTTCCCTGGTGCTATTTTGCAGTTTCCGAAAAACAATTCCGCCACTGACTATAAACATTTTCAATGTTTATAAAAAGATTTTCATGAGAAATCTCTATGTATGTGAACATGATTTGTAACAATTGTGGCAGTTTTCTCCCACGCCTGTTTAACCGAAGCTAATTTGGATGGGTTTCTTCTCCCTTCTCCATCAGAATCAGAATTCGGTTTATTTGCCATGTAGCCTATGTTACACAAACACGGAATTTACTGTGGCAGGAAGGTGCAAACAGTAAACATATACAGGTCTTAAATTAAGTAAAAAGTACAATAGTTAAACTAATTCCAAGAACTAAACAATTAAAAAAATAAAATAGGGTAGGCTATATAAGAATAAGAATTTGAATGAGCAGCATGAGCGGGCAATTTAGTCCAATGAGAAAACTGCTGTTACGGCCCTGACTAGAACGTCGGTCTCCTTGGCTGTGAACCGCTCCTGGCGTGCGCCTGGCAAATCCGCCGTTATAATAGCAATCCGCCATAGAACAAGCGCTGCTCTTAAAGGGAATGTGAGATGACGCTCTGATTGGTTTATTGCACGTTACGCCCAAACCACACCCATTTGTAATGTAGCTACTTCGGACCTACCCATTTTAGATTTGCACCAGGCGCAAAGTCATTTATCCCGCCGGCAAAATAGCAACCGAGCCGGAGTCCCGCCCACAAAGTTACTTGCGCTTTGCGTTTTGATACTTGCGTTTCAGATCGTCAAAATAGGGGGGCTTGGATCACTGCTACTCTACAATCAGCAAAGCATACCATGTGGTCCCCCGAGCAGCACTGGGTCACTCTGACAACGCCATGGTCCACCTGATTCCTGCATACAGGCAGAAGCTAAAGCGCTGTAAGCCTGCTGTGAGGACATCGAAACAGTGGACCAGTGAAGCTATGGAGGATCTGCAGGCGTGCTTGGACTGCGGGGACTGGGACATGTTCACGACTGCTACCAATAGTCTGGATGAGCTCACAGAGGCTGTGACATCATACATCAGCTTCTGTAAGGACTGCTGTATACCAACACACACCAGGGTGAGCTACAACAACGACAAACCCTGGTTTACAGCTAAACTCAGAAGGTTGAGGTCAGCGAAAGAGGCCATGTTTAGGAGTGGGGACAGAGACAGTTTCAAGGAGTCGAAGAACAGGTTTAGCAAGGCGGTGAGGGAGGCTAAACGACTGTACTCAGAGAGACTAAAACACCAATTCTCTGCAAACGGCTCTGCCTCTGTCTGGAGAGGGCTCAGGCAGATTACCAACAACAAGCCCAGAGCCCCCCACTCCACTAACGACTCCCGCCTGGCCAACGACCTGAATGAGTTCTACTGCAGATTTGAAAGACAATTGGACAGTCCTGAACTACCCCTTCCCACCCAGGAAGCCTCCCACCTCCCCCCCTCTACAGTGACAACACTCTCCATTCAGGAGGGTGGAGTTAACAGAATTTTCAATAGGCAGAATCCCCACAAAGCAGCTGGGCCGGACTCTGTCTCTCCAGCCACCCTCAAGCACTGCGCTGACCAGCTGTGTCCGGTGTTTACCTACATCTTTAACACCTCCCTTGAGACATGCCATGTGCCAGCCTGTCTCAAGTCCACCATCATCCCTGTGCCCAAAAATTCCAACAGGACATAATGACTACAGAGTGTCGCCCTGACCTCTGTGGTAATGAAGTCTTTTGGGCACACCTTAAATCCATTACAGACTTTCTACTGGCCCCCCTGCAGTTTGCCTACAGAGCCAACCGGTCTGTGGACGATGCAGTTAACATGGCCCTCCACTTCACCCTACAGCACCTGGACTCCCAAGCATCCTATGCCAGGATCCTGTTTGTGGACTTCAGCTCTGCCTTCAATACCATCATCCCCGCCCTGCTTCAGGACAAGCCCTCCCAGCTGAACGTGCCTGATTCCACCTGCAGGTGGATCACAGACTTCCTGTCTGACAGGAAGCAGTGCGTTAAGTTGGGAACACAAGTCTCTGACTCCCGGTCCATCAGCACTGGATCACCCCAGGGCTGCGTCCTTACTCTTCTCCCTGTACACCAACAGCTGCACCTCTAGTCATCCGTCCGTCAAACTCCTGAAGTTTGCGGACGACACCACCCTCATTGGGCTCATCTCTGGTGGAGACGAGTCTGATTATAGGTGGGAAGCGGCCAACCTGGTGACCTGGTGCAGCCAGAACAACCTAGAGCTCAATGCTCTTAAAACAGTGGAGATGGTTGTGGACTTCAGGAAGAATACAGCCCCACTCACCCCATCACCCTGTGACTCCCCAGTCAACACTGTGGAGTCCTTCCGCTTCCTGGGCACTATCCTTTCCCAGGACCTCAAGTGGGAACTGAACATCAGCTCGCTCACAAAGAAAGCACAACAGAGGATATACTTCCTACGGCAGCTGAAGAAATTCAACTTTTTGTATTTTTATATTGTAAATTACTGCAACTTATATTTTATATTATAGTTTATTTTAATATAATTGCACTTAGTATTGCTAAGTATGTACCCTTAGTATAGTTAGTCCTCATATTTAAATTTTAGATTCCTATATGTTTAATGTTTGCACCTTTCTGCCAAAGCAAATTCCTTGTCTGTGCAAACTTTCATGGCGAATAAAACCTATTCTGATGATAAGCTAGCTCTAACATAAAAGGTATTTCTCCTCACACAGCATGGGAAATAGCCTGTGCTCAATGATGAACGATCATTTTGGTGGACCACCAACACCCAGGTCATGCAGGTCTGCCTCTTTGATCAGATCGATTCTGTCTGTTGGCATTGTCGTGCAGTTACGACAAGTACAAGTACACCACTTGGTGTTGTTCAACCTGTCAGTGTTAACTATATTTGTATCTTCCGACAAAACCACATCTTCTGCATCATATGGAACAACTGCGGCCTGCGGGTACATAATTACATATTGGTTTGAAAGCATACACCATAGGATGAACAGGGATAGGTATGATGGGTAGATTTTCTTCCATTTTTAATGCAGTTTGGCGGATTGAAATTGAGCGCAACCATTTTCGTGACGTCAGATGTATACGTCATTTAAACATGGCGGCGCCCGGTTCTTTTTAAGTACATAATTTACACAATAGAGATTTATATTATTTATTGAATATGGCATACAGTTGTATGTTATATATTTTTTTGTCATTAAATGTATTTACTATTATAATATCACTGTGTCTAATCGCAGTTCAGTTCCACTTTAAGCTTAGTTAGATAAGCATTGTTTGGAGTTTTGTTGTTGTGTTCGTTCTGTTTTGATATGTGTAATGTGATGGTCTGTAGTTTGGATACATTGTGTTCACCCTGAGTGTGAATGTTGTCCAGTTAGATGGCGATCTAACCTGTCTAATAAGCCTAACGTGCGGTGAGCAATATTCCTCTCCATTTCGCACAGCTAGCCGGCGCTACAGTTGTAATCTGAAGTGCCGGTAATATATGTAGTATCTGGATGTTATGCACACGACTTGTTTACAATGAAAATGTTAAATCGTTATATCTTATTTTGGCTTTATTTAATATTTAAATTTATTGAAAATGCGGGGTTTTTTTACAGAGAAGTTCAATTAATAAAAGTCATATTTACCATTTTAAAGGATCATAGCGTTTGACGTAGAGTACAGATGGGTCACACCATCTATCACACACACATGTTGTCCCCCTCGACTTATGTCATTGTTGTAATTGTGCCAACACAAAAGAAATTGAGGAACTGGAAGATAACTGTCCTGACACTGACAGTGAGGACTGACTGTCCTTAATCTGTTATTCCTTATTCTGTTTTGTACAGTTTTATATATCATATTTCATATTTTTCATAAAGATTGTTTTTATGGTTGATTAGTGTTGTTTTCAAGGCCGTAATCATAATATATGGGGGGGGGGGACATCCCAAATCTGTTAAAAATGTCTCCCCCAATATATTGATATAAAACATAAATGTTCTACTCTACGACAGGCAACCACGCACGCTGTCCGAAATTCTTATTTAAAAAATGTATTTGTCCCCCCCAATGTTGACTCCATGGATACGGCCTTGGTTGTTTTCATTTGAGGAAGAATGAATGAATTGAATGTTACAACAACGACATAAGTCTGTGCAAGACAGTCCTGCAGAAACACTGCGGCTGCATCTGCCTGTCTCACAGGCACTTATGCAGCCGCAGTGTATCATAATGCAAAACACTGTCAGGGGCCGAATTTCTGGTCCTCCAGGTGACGTGCAAGGTCCCATCCTCTATTTGCCAACCATATCCATCCATGTTGACAAAAATCAGCGACCTTATTGGTGTAGAACGATCACGTGTCGAACCGTGCCACCAAAATACTATTAAGCTCTGAAGAAACTAGTTCTACATAAAACATAGACGCAGCGACAATCGACTGGAATTTCAGCGATTGTGTAGATGCCAGACTGTGGAGCAGGAATCATTTTCTAAAAGACTTTTCGTGGTTCACCTTGCAGCCTACTTGACCTGATCGAGTGTCGATCAGTTCATCATATATCTCTGGCCACTGGATTTCAGGGCTTGACATTAACTTTTTAAGGCACTTGTGCTTTGGACAAGTACATTTACATTTCATTTGTCCATGCACAAAAGTCACTTGACCCCGATACCTTTAAATAGCCTGACCAAGTGAACGGGCAAAACTAGCCTGCAACGGAGGTCGCTTTCTCAGGCAAATGATGAATGATACAGGCTTGGTTAAAGAAATCCGAGATCATGGCTATCTTCAGCAGGCTTGTATCTACAAAAGGCAGTCCTCCCTGACGTTTATAGTGTAGAATGGAGTGAAATACAACATTGTGCACACTGCCAGTGAGCGACCCGAGTCTGACAGAGGCTAACAACATCAAAACAGTGTAACGGGGACGCAGTCTCACTCAGATTGCCAGTTTTACACAGATCACAAAAATAATCGGACCAGCTGGCTAAAAGCAGAATTCCCATATGTCTTGAAAGCTGCCCTGCTCGACCTTTTAGGTGTAGAATTGACTGTAAAACTGTAAAATTATGAACTTTGTGACATGACGTGAAGACATGGCTGCCGCCTAAGACTATGCGGTCTACTGGGCGACGTTTTTTAAATCGAACTATTTGTATAATCCGTGTACTTCTCTAGCCATTATAAAGGCTATCCTTAACCGTTTTTCTGCAACCACATTACGCGTGCATCCCGAATGTTTACAAACAAATAATTGGTCTATAGATATAAAGTAGACTTGATTCAGTTCTCAGCAAGAGAAAAACTTTAGTTTTCCTGACAAATGTAATTTGCATGTTTTACAGTAAACATCAGTGAATAAATATATGTGGATCAAGACAAACCCAACTCTCATTCTTTGAGGGTGTTACACATTCACCACCGTAGTCCATTTTCCATAGTCCAATATCCTTGAAAAACGTTCTTCTTTGCAATTCTGTGGAAGTACACAGAGTAGCGCACAGCAAATTTGGGGGCGTGACAAAGTGCAGACCAGAGCCAAAAAAGCTTTTTCAAAACCGATCGTTTTACAACTGCAGTTTCAAATTGTGGGATTTAGATAAGAAAGTTGTGTCAATGGACTTTGAGGTTCACTGTATGTCCATTTTACCCACCAAACTGTCGTTATTCAACTATGACAAGGTAAACTCGGTTTTGCAATCAATGACCCCTTTAAGATGGATATTCAGGTATGGGGGGGTCAGATGGCTGAGTGGTTAGGGAGTCGGGCTGTTAAGGTTGTCGGTTTGATTCCTGGCTGTGTCAAATGACGTTGTGTCCTTGGGCAAGGCACTTCACCCTACTTGCCTCGGGGAGAATGTCCCTGTACTTACTGTAAGTCGCTCTGGATAAGAGTGTCTGCTAAATGACTAAATGTAAATGTATGGCTATTCAGGTCTCTTTATAGGAAGACATCTGCTGCAGCAGTCACTTACTTTGAGGACATGGTGTTTGATTTTGTCCTCAAAGGAAACGTCACCTCAGGTAACCTCTAATGCTAATCACATTAACATCCTTTCCACATACACAAACACACATGCAAGAAATAAATAGAAATGTCCTACACAGAAGTCTGCAGATGGTACCAGCGTTCCTGTAGAACATCCTGAGATCTGGTTGGTGTCCAGGGGCACAGCAGCGCCTGGACTGCATAGTGATCCAGGAACATCTTGTGGCATTTCACAAACATGTTTAGGGACACGTTGGAGTCACATTGGCATGCCATTGAGATTTGTGGTAAATGCCAGAGGGTGACTCCAGATTAGAGCTGAGGTGACTGTTATGCCCAAGAGCTTCTTCATATGCAAAAAGCTGTTTTCTGTCTTCAGTAATTAGAAAGTCTTAAGAATTTTACTAATTTATACGTTAAGAACCACCTCAGACCACAGGTCCAATTGGAGGGGTTTCAGAGATCGTAATGGTTTCCTTGGAAGAATAAAGATGTGAGTTAAAAATTTCCCACAAGTGTTCCCATAAATATTGCATAAATATTACATTGCTGGATTCTCACACAGACACACTAAGGACATTTATTATGAAACTGTTTTGCAAAATATGATTTTGTGAAGAATAGATTTTCTTTGTGCCTAGTTCAGCAGATGCTGAAACACACACACCAGTATTGGTGTTTATGTGTGTGCGTGTATCTACTGTATTACTAGAGAGTTTGAGTGTGTGTGTGTGTGATGATTATCATGCTCTTTAGATGAGGCAGGAATGAGGCTAAGATATTCTTCTATCTCTATTTTAATTGAATGTAACCATGGACGGACGTTTGAAGACAGGACTCTTTTCAGTCAAAGCTAAGCCGCAGAGACTGGAAAAGAGTTGCATGAATCAGCTGATATATACATAGATGTGATTTCCTCTGTTGGATTCTGCTGTACCCTTGTTTTATCACTTCCCAGAGACAGACCGAGAGCGACGGAAACAGAGATACTGAGAGGGAGAAATTGAGAGACAAATAATGAGAGGGGGGCAGAGAAAGAGAGGGATGGAGAGAGAGTCAGTGTAAACACAAATTTAAAATGCTTGAACTTCTTTTACACACAAGCTCAACCAAGAACAAAACAATCGATTTTTACTGTCTAATTTACCAATGCTTTCACATGTATGTCATAACAGATAACATCATGTTCAAAACTTAACTTATTGGCCAAAGTCAAAGTGAGCAGCTGTTCATATTGTGAATTGAAACACAAATATATCCCCTGTGTTTTATTACATTGTTACTGAGAAACAGCTGGTTGAAGTTATGCAAATACTGTAAATCACAGCTGATTCCCAACTATGAAACACTCTGGTGTTGAGATGTTTCACTCGCATGACCATATGGTAAAGAGGATTTCTTTGGGCTGATCTTGTGTGGAAATAGAACCGTAAAAAATTGCAAGAAAGAAGAAAATAAAAATAATGCCTGCACAAGGGAGAGGAAGACAAGTACCAAGACAAGGGAGAGGAGTGGGACAAGGGCAAGGGAGAGGAGTTAGAATGCGTGGTGGCGCTCAGAGAAGGGCCAGAGCTAGGGTAACTGATGACATACTGTAAATGGCAGCTATATTGAATATTTCTTTCAGTAATGTCCTGTTGCAAATGAAGCCTTTACTGCAGCAATTGTTTCTGTCTTCTTTTTTTCAATACAGTAACCGTACATTCTATAAAGCTCCTCTGAAATGGGTCATTCATTTCCACACCGAACACAGGGTTTATAACACACTCAGAACTCAACTGTGTGTGTGTGTGTGTTCATGTGATAGCAAGAGAGCAAATAATATTCATGGGGGGTATGCACTAAAAGATTTTTTAAGTTTCAGAGTTTTCAAATTGCATGGGTATTAGACTCAATTGCACACATACACACACACACACACACACACACACACACACACACACACACACACACACACACACACACACACAAACACACACAGAACAATGTCCACAAAATTGGATGTGAATGACTCCTTAATGTCAATCCAGATCTCAGGAAGCCACTGACCAATTACATGGATGCACATTCTGTTGGCTCCATAATTGAATATCCACAGTTACCTGCCTGTCTACGTGACTTGGACACAACTAATTGGATTAATGATCTCACACCGGGTGCACACGCCCACACCCAAAGACACACATGCTCGCACACCCACCCACCCATGTATATATACATGTATATGGTACATGTATTTATACATGTAACTACACCAACCAGAGATACAGAAACAATCTGTTTTCTAAACAACACACATCTCTTGACTTCTTGCTGTTGCTATGTAGACACTTTAATGTACATTAATTGGCCATACTGATTTCACCATGGATACAACTCCCCTCACTTTGAGATCTCTGACAGTTTTGCAGTTCAGATGTCATGTCCGTGAGTATTGGTGTGTGTGGGTGGATGTGAGTTCTGCTGAATATGAATGTCAGCAGGAAGGGTATTTCGACTAATCAAACGTTTGTTCATATGAGGGCCAATCAGAGCAGGCCTTCCCTGACCATTGTGAAAAGTCAAATGTCACCAGTCTCTTCAAGGTCAGTCAGTAATTAATCTTCGGATTAACCCCCCCCCACACACACACACACCCATACATATGCAAACAATAGTTTATGTAAGGAGAAAGCCCTGTGTTACAAAAAATCTAATTTACACATCTTCCTAGCCCTCCTCTCCTCTCTAATCCTCTCCACTCCCCTCCATTATCTACGTTTATCACATAGCTTTGCTGTTGTCCCTGCAACACTAATGTCAACACTTGTTGTGCAAGCACATGGCAACAGACTGAGCACACACAAAACACACACAAGCACTCAACACGATGGTTACTTCATTGAATGTGTGACTCGATCTTGCTTCTGCTGACACCTGCCATTTTGGGTTTGCATGCATCACATTTCTCACACTGCTTTTATGCAGGCCAACACGCACACACGAACAAACACACACACACGAACAAACACACACAGATTCCGTTCATTTACAGTTTTTTTCTTCAACTACTTTTACACACAAAATCCTTACTTGTCACACGTGACATTTCTGGAACCTGACACTCTAATATGAGGGGCCGTGAGGGACATTATTCAGAATACCCTCTCACACACACGACTGAAATGCTCTCACACACACTACTGAAAAGCTATACATTCACCCACACTACTGAAATGCTCTCACCCACACTACTGAAATGCTCTCACACACACTACTGAAAAGCTCTCACACACACATATGAAAAGCTCTCATACACACATGAAAATTTCAGTTAAAACGGAAGGTGTTTCAGTTGAAACGGAAGGTGTCTCAGATTAAACGTATGGTGCACAAGGATGTCTGCATGCATTTCTCCACGCCGGTCACCAAGCTTTTCAGCTACTCTGAGCTTTCCTTTACACTGACATGGACAACTCGTTTCTCTCAAACAAACAAAAGAACTACGGGCATGCCAGCTCAACAGATCAATCCGTTTATTTTCATTTGTTTTCATCAGGGTAACCACATGTAAAGGCTGTTTGTTACCAACATTGTGTAGTTAGGTTTAATAAAGGGTGAATATTGGTAAAGTAGCTAGGGTACGTAGGCCTCCAAAGTAATATAAAAAATATATACAAAGTCTACAACTTTACAAATGTTCACCTTATTCTACAATTAATGTATGGCGGCTATGCTGTATCGGGGCCGACCTGGATGGCCAGTCAAGATTGTTGGGGGTATCAAATTGGTCACATCACTGGATCCCTGTCTGGCCTCATGTTCATAAAGCAAGTTGCGAAAGCATCTATACAATGATCCTAGTAGATTACTCACATCACTATCATCATGATCATATCTGGACACAGCAAGAAATGCAGATAGAGTTTGTGTATGATCACCAAGCTCTCTATAAAGCCTCTCCTGACCGAAATTGTTGGACTCCTCACTTTGCAATGACTCAATGCACTGCAGAGCACTAGTAAAAAACTTACAATATCCTCTTCATTGCCTCTCACCTCAAAAAGTAAAGTTTGGACGTGAAAAACAAAGAGGATCAGGTGAACATGCATTGTGGTTGAAGTACTACTTCAAATCCAGTAAAAGCACATGCACTTCCTAGTGTGGACTTCCTGTTTCCTTCAGTTGAAAGGAAGGCCTTCCTTTTTACAGTTTTTCTCAATTGTTTACACACAAATACTGGTACTTGAGACACAATGACCACAACATGTAACTCATGCACCAACCCCATGAACCAATTCTGCTAAACTACAAGCACAATTCCTGCTTTACACTGAAATTGCAGTTCTAAAACACACTTTTTTCAAAACACTACACACAATTCTCTGCATTTGGCACAATTTTCATGAAGAAAATCTTTTGTTTTCACAAGGAACACACTGCCATTCAAATACGCACACTGACTCATCGCATGGACAAACACCTGTCACACAGTTTTACAATTAGCAATCAGAGCTTTAGCATAAAAGGGCAACAGGTGACCTCTTCTGTTTTTGAGCAATGGATGCCAACATTGGAAACAGAGGCAGAGGAGTGAGAGTAAGAGGAGGAGGACGAGGAAGGCCAAGGACCATAATCTCTGAGGAGATCCGACCCGCTTTGGTTGACCATGTAGTCAACCATGGTCTAACAATGAGGGAGGCTGGGCAAAGAGTACAGCCAAATTTGAGCAGGTACACTGTAGCATCCATCATCCGGACTTTCCGAAATGAGAATAGGTAAGAAATCTACTCTCACTACAAAATTGCAGTAGGCCTACTGCATATCAATACAGTACTCAATGAATACAGTAGTACAGTATTGCCTGTGGACTGTTCTGTAGGACTGTAAAAATAAAGTATGTTTCAAGTATTTAGAAAATGTATTCCTACTTTGTATTCCTACACAGTATTTACAGTATTTTACTATTTGTTTGGCAGAACTGAAAGATTACCAACATAAGGTGGTCGGGAACGTCTTCTGTCTCCTGAACAGGAAACTGAAATTATGAACATGGTCCTAGAAAATAACGCCATAACATTACGGCAAATACAAAGAAAAATAATAATAATGTAACTGTATACACTATACAGTAAATTATTCTGTTGTTTTGTATGTAGACCACTGTATGTGCAACTTTGTGTTGGTTGGGATGTACACTGTGTACATTGTTTTTCTGGGAAAAATACGTAAAATATGTTTGTTACCGTGTATTTCTGTGTTCTGAGTATAAAAACAATATTCTCAAATATTTTACAACACACTTATGTATGTACTGTCTGTAGTAAATGTAACACTGAACAAAAAAAGGCCTAACTCACTATGATGAATGAAGAAGAAGTGTTTTCCATTCATCATAGTGTTTTACATTAAGCACATCAGTGTTCAAATGGTTCTTATAAATGTCCATTCATATGATGGTTTGTGTTTGTCATGTGAAAACAAAATACCATTTTGAGATTAAATAACATTGTTTTGAATGTTAAGTTTAATTTTGCAGGAGAAGTGAGGGGTTTTGCCCATTGTGTATGTGTTTTTTTTATTTGTGTGTAGGGTTCTGAGAGTATGAGGTATGCATTCAGAAAATGTGTGTAACCAATCTAGAAAAACTGTAATTGTAATGCTCGTATTCACCACTGAACTGTTATATTCCACAATATTATGCAAGAGCATTTCAGTTGTGTATATGAGCACATTTCACTAATATGTGTGAGAGCTTTTCATATGTGTGTGAGAGCTTTTCAGTAGTGTGTGTGAGAGCTTTTCAGTAGTGTGTGTGAGAGCATTTCAGTAGTGTGTGTGAGCGTATAGCTTTTCATATGTGTGTGTGAGAGCTTCTCAGTAGTGTGTGTGAGCGTATAGCTTTTCAGTAGTGTGTGTGAGGGCATTTCAGTAGTGTGTGTGAGAGCATTTCAGTAGTGTGTGTGAGCGTATAGCTTTTCATATGTGTGTGAGAGAGCATTTCAGTAGTGTGTGTGAGCGTATAGCTTTTCATATGTGTGTGAGAGAGCTTTTCAGTAGTGTGTGTGAGCGTATAGCTTTTCAGTAGTGTGTGTGAGAGCTTTTCAGTAGTGTGTGTGAGAGCATTTCAGTAGTGTGTGTGAGCATATAGCTTTTCAGTAGTGTGTGTGAGAGCTTTTCAGTTGTGTGTGTGAGAGCATTTCAGTTGTGTGTGTGAGAGGGTATTCTGAATAATGTCCCTCACGGCCCCTCATACTCAAACACCAGAACCACACATCAAATCTACAAAACCATATGCAAATTTTTGGCCTTTGACTCAGTTTTCAATTTCATAAAACACTTTTTGCAAAACACAACACACAATTCTCCATATAACACACAACATTCTAACAGGAAGCATATTGATTTCCTTTTCAAACACAAACGGAGCTGGTTCATGCAGGGGGACGCGAGACCTAGCGTGTCACTAGCAAATTGTCATCACGCGTCAAGGCACACCTTCCTAATAGGGCGGGGTATATAGCAGGTGATCCCGGCACTTGCATTGCTAGTGCGACACAGTCCTGCTCTCGGTCTCCTGCGGCCTCCGCCTCCCCGGCCTCCACCCTTTGTCTGTTTCTTCTTTTTCTTCTTTCTCAGGGGGAATGCGTTCGCTGCTCTCTGCCCGGATGTCGAGACGGTGTCTCAGGAGACGGTGTCTCAGTTGGGTGCGGCAGGGAGCCGCTGCGAGCACAACCATATGCCAAATCAAATATTACAATAATGTATTGTATTGTGTGGAATAAAGTATCAGTTAACAACACTACTGAGTCCTCCTGCCTGAAACCAATCAAAATGCCACACTAATTCATCAGTGCCTCACACTAACTCCTCACATGTGCAAACACTCATTGCTTTACTCAACACCAACCAATCATGGCTTTAGAGTAGGCCTATACAATTTTTCTCGATTGCTTAAGCACAATTCTGATCGTTTTGTTTTTCAAAACACCTCACACAATTAGCACAACCACACACCCAATGAGCAAAACACCTCAGATCCTTTGCAAAATGAAACACTAATTTAACAAAACCATATTTTGTTACCACATGAAACACACACTTTGCATATGACTTAATTCTGTTTGTACCAGTTACACACTGCTGTTTCAAACCTAAAACACTTTTAGCAATTCTACTTATCAGTGATTATATTAGTGTAAGTGAAGTACACAGAGAGTGCAAATATACAATAAATTTACCAAACACTACACAAGATCGATGCTGCAGACTGATGAAAATATAATTCATTTTTCTCCATATACACAAATTTATCAACATGGAGAATCACAACAAAAACAACAAAACATGTCTCAGTTTTCATAACTGCATAAGCTATTGGACAAACATAACATTGTATCCAGTACAAAAAAAAAGATCTGAAAAAAAAAAACGAAAATACAGTACAGAAAATGCTATACATCATCTCTCCGCCTAGCTGGATCTGGCCAGGGAATTCCATCTACATCACAGGCAATATCCTCATTGGCAAGGCAACGTGGGAAGAACTGTCTGGAATGTCGAATCCATCCTTGTACTGCTGCAGTGTCAATTTGGTCACAGGCCTCCTCCATGGCCTGAATGAGGGGTACCTGAGCCTGGGCCGGAGATCGTACTAGACCTTCCACCGCCATGCCGAGAAAAAGTCTTCGATTGGGTTAAGAAACGGAGAGTATGGTGGAAGGTAAAGATTTGTGAATTGTGGATGGTGTTGAAACCAGTTCTGGAACAGAACAGAGCGGTGGAATGACACATTGTCCCATACGACAGTAAATTGCAGAGGTGGGACCAAGTCATTTTTTTGCAAGTCTCAAGTAAGTCTCAAGTCTTTGCCCTCAAGTCCCGAGTCATTGTCCCAAGTCAAGACAGGCAAGTCCCGAGTCAAGTCCAAAGTCAAGACTGACAAGTCTCAAGTCCAAGTCTTGCAGTTTGAGTTTCGAGTCCTTTCGAGTCCTTTTGATCACAGAGTAATAATATATTTACACAGATCATGTATGCTTTTAAAATCTGTATTTATTTATTATAAGTACAAGTATAACTTGTATAAGTGCAATTGAAATTGCAGAAAAAAAATTGTGCTGACATTGCACTATTAACCAGTCATTTTTAACATTTAACTCATATTTTGAAAGAATATTCTTCATTTTAAACCACTCCTTTACAGAATGAACACGTGCAACTGTAATTATTTGTAGAAAAGTGCTAACATTGTATTTAGCATTTTAACTAGTTCCACAGCAGTTTCTGTCCTGTATTTATCTCATCTCATTTATCTCACCTCATATTGTCTGTGTGTGTATGTACATGTGAGAAACGTAACAAATACATGAACATAACAACAGGGTTGTGCTTTTTATATGTCAGGGCCCTATGCTGCATTGCATTTGCAAAAGACCAAATTGGCCAAAAGTCTGTCAGTCATTTGTGCACGATGGGGACGTAGTATGATTCCACCATGTCTGAAAACTCACTCCACTGGAGCACTGGAGGCAGGCACTGCCAGGACTCTGATGGCCACTCGGAACAGTGAAGGAAGAGTCTTCATGCTCAATGCCCAGAACAAAAGCGCGTTCTGTCCTTCGGCTATGTCAAGGTAGTGACTTAGCTGTAGTGCTGGAGTGGTCGTAACATCCTTCTTCTGCCTCTTATGGTATGCAGCAAACAGCCCTTCTCCTTCTCTAAGGTCCTCTTGCTCTTCTTCATCAACAAGAGGCACACAGGTTGCTCATTCTCTGCAGCATCATGCAAGATCAATTCTGGCAAAACATGTAAAAACAATAGCATAAACAAAAGAGCCCTTATTACCATTTGTGTTGGTGATGCAGTGTGTTAGACTGAAATACTTAATTATTGTTGCAGTCAATTGTATCAGATTATGTGGGAAAAAGGTACACTAGACTCAGTAACATTTACCTTTAACACGTTTTACCACCTCTGTCTTGGCGTCACGACTGACCAGGACATGGGGCTCCACCCACAACAGAGAAAAGGCTGGATCCAAGGCAACTGCTTTGAGGTAGATTGGATCTGAAAAGGGGGCAGTGATCCCATCTTGTGTCCTGGCCATTTTCATGTTGATGAAGATTCCAAGAAATCTTTTGTTCAGGGATGCCTGGAGACTTCTGACCAGGCCACTCAGGAAACAGACTTGAGGCTTCGTCTTCTCAAGGTGGTGGTTGAGGGACAAGATGGATGGAACAACAGCACTGATTGTGATGACCTTCTCCCCCTGTGTCAAATCAGTCGCTTCTCCAAATGGCTTCAAGATGTCCACCAACTCCTTCAGCAGATTCCACTCCCGTGCTGTGAATGACAACTCCCTGTGCCCAGCCTTTTCTAGAACAGCACCAAGCTTTAGATGATTGCACTGGAGAACTGCCTTCACTTGCCTCAGTGTTGAGTTCCATCTTGTGTTGACTGCAGCAGGGATGCCTTTCTGTTCCCCAAATTCAGCATCAAACACCAAGGAATCCCCTCATCTTTCGGTCAGACCAAATGTCCACAGTGACTGAAACATGGTCAGTGTTGCTCAATTGAGTTTTTAATTTTGAACGTTTCTCTTCAGCGAGGTTCTCTGTTTTTGATGTCAGTGTTCTGCGACATACTGGGCTATACTTGCTGTCAAGCACTGTCAGAAAGTGCCGAAAACTCTTGTTTTCCACAAATGACAGGGGCAAGTTGCAATCAATAATCAAGTCGGACATTATTGCATTGGTGATAGCTTTCTGCTTTGGATGGCTCATGCTGTAATGCCCTACACGATTGTCCAGGAATTGCACAAAGGGTGACGTTACCCCCGGGACATTGATGATAGCCCTGTGGCCAATGATATTTCTGCCTCTCCTTCTAACATTTGTGAGGTTGAACCCTGCCTCATCTATATTACAGTTTTTCTCAAATGCTAAAACACAAAAGCCAATCCTCTAAACCAAATGACCAGTTGTCTAAACACATTTACTAAATCTAGCCATAATTTTCCAATATCATAAACACATTTCACATGAAGACACAATTCACTGAACACAATCCTCCGTTCTCATAAATCTTAACACATTTTTCCTTGTTAAAACACAAGTTGCAAAAGAACTCTGCTCATATTCTCAAATGAAAGCTCATGTGATGCAAAATGCTTGCCACAGTCAGCAATATTTGAACACAATGAACACACCTGGCGTCATTCATTACACCCAACGACTCAAAATTGAAGACACCTGTTGCTAATGCTGTGACCACATGTATAAAAGCAAGTTCAGAGTGCACAGTTTGCTGGAGATTCCAAACAAACACAATGGATGAAGGCAGAGTTAGGGGAAGAGGAATTCGAGTCAGAGGAGGGATAAGAGCTGGCCATGGAAGAAGAGGAGCAGGCCAACGAGCAAGAGGAGGAGGCCAACAAGGGAGAGGAGGAGGCCAACAAGGGAGAGGAGAAGGTCCAGGTGGGAGAGCAAGACAACCTCGCACCATCATTACGGACGAGATGCGAGCAACAGTCATTGACCATGTCATTGTCCATGGCATGACAATGGCTGAAGCAGGACTAAAAGTCCGTCCAAACCTGAGTAGGTTCACCGTGGCTACTATTATCAGGGCATTCAGACATCACAACAGGTATTGTACTCAATTGCTTTCTTTGTCACAATACAATTTTACAAGCCTGTGAAAGTAGTCTATTGGTTTCAAATCAGTTATTACTGTATTGTAAAACATGTCAATTGACAACACATGTTTCTTTCTTTAGAGTTGAAAGAATGCCACATAGAGGTGGGAGGGTTGCCATATTTACAGCGGCACAAGAAACCCTCATTGTGGATATGGTTCGTGAGAACAACCTCATCAGACTCCGGGAGATCAGAGACAAAGTCATTGCCGATTGTTGGGGAGAGCTAAGGGGACTGTAAACCTTAGGGGTGTTGTCGAGTGTGTTCGCCCTTGGGTGTCGGTTAGAACACAAATGGATCCAGAAACGATCAGACTTATGGAGGTTTAATGAGTAGTGAAAGTAAGGTGTGGTCTACAAGAAATAAGAGAAATACAATTACTAATGTATATCATACACAAAGGAATAATACACAAATCATCTTGTTAAAGAGACCAATTAAACATCAGAGCCTACTGCCTTCAGAGCTCCGCGTCTAAACTGTCGACTCGCGCACCTCAGTAAACAACGTAGCATCAATAGCTTCTGAACCAGCGCGTCCGTTATAACATTTAACACTGGCGCTCTTCACGATTTATAACGAAACTCGGTAATGACAATACTACTAACAAAAAGCAGCATACATCTATGAACACACATACAGATACTTACAATTCGTTCATTGACGCACACCGCTTGGCTCATGCACAACATTAAACTTTAACTAGCAACGTAACTCTCCTCTCGATGCTAGTCACGCTACTAACGAGTCGCACTGCACTCGCGTCACTAACGGGCGGAGCTACTGTTTAACAGGTAACCTACAACACACAAACACAGTAGCTCTATAGCCTTTTGTACACCGATAACTTTGAGAGCATTGATGATGTCAGCTTGGCCACAATAGACAAAAGATGCGGATGAAACAGGTCTATAGGGTTCCCTTTGAGCACAACTCTGCGCGACACAAAGACCTACGTTACGAGTGTGCAAATAAGTATACATCCATGTTCACAGTACAGTTAGTGGACATACTGTGTTGCTCAGTGGCCTACATTACTTCTGGACAATACTGTGCTACCTGAATGACTGTTGTTCTGAACACCTGTGCACTTTCACATTTTCACAGAGGATATTACAGTTGGACACGATGGCCAGACCTCATGAGTACCTCTTCCTGGATGAGGCTGGCTTCAACCTGCAGAAACGAAGGCAAAGAGGCCGTAACATCATTGGCCAAAGAGCCATCACTGAGGTTCCTGGCCAACGGGGGGGGTAATATTACTCTTTGTGCGGCCATGGGTTTGGAGGGGCTTGTCCACCGGCATGCTGTCCTTGGGTCACCCAACGTCTCCTCATTTTTTCCTAGAGGAGCTAAAAAACATGAAACAAAGAACCTTCTCACAAATTGAGCATTGTGTTTTCAATTGTTTTGCTGTAGTGTGTAATGTGTATAGTGTTTAAATTTTTGAAAGCTTCGAGCTGCTCTTTTGGTGTGAAAGTTTGAGTTTTTAAGTGAGAAGGTGTGGTTGTGTTTATGTAGCTTTAGAAAAGGGGGTTGTGTTTAGACATTGGAGAACATGGAGGAAACGTTTGTGAAATGTGTTTTAGCATTTGAGAAAAACTGTAATTCCTGAGGGATTGCCTCTGCATCCATCTGTAAAACTCTCTGAAATACAGCGAAAGACAAGATTGTGTAGTTCAGCATAGATTTAGTATATAGTACATTTACATGTAAAAAGGTATGCAACATTAGAGTGCTAAAGTGAACAATACATACCTCCACATACTCATGCCGCAGCTGTTTGACCCTCTCTGAGTTACGCTCAAAAGGCACTTGATAAATCTGTTTCATTACAACCTGATTTTTGGTCAGTATGTGTGCCAGTGTAGAAAGAGAGACCTGATGGAAAATGGCATGGTCGCCAATAATGTTGGCTTGTATTTTTCTGAGCCTTATTGCATTATTGGCCAGAACCATGTTAACGATCTCTCTTCTTGCTGTTGGTTGAATATGGGCGCCCTTCCTCCTCGTCGTGCTCGACCCTTAATCCTATGTAGAACAAAATACATGTAACCTACTGTAAAATATCACAGGAAGGGCGTATCAAAAGTGCTGATATGGTGCATACAATAAGCAGTTGAAAACAGATTATTTTTTACCTGTTTTCTCATCGAAAGGTCCTAATGACAGATGTCACTGTGAATCTGCTAAGATTCGGCTGAACTCGTAGTCCAGCCTCCTTTAGCGTCAACCCATGGTTTACTACATGGTCAACAAGTGTGGCGCGAATTTCATCAGACAAATTTGGTCCTCTTCTTTGAGCCTCTCCTGCTTCAGGCCTCTGGCACGGCCTCTGGCACGGCCTCTGGCACGGCCTCTGGCACGGCCTCTGGCACGGCCTCCTTCTGCTGCGCTGAAGCGAGACTATCTTGCTCTTCCCTTCCCCCCCCCCACCGACATCTGTGGTTTGGTCTCTGCCCGGGTCATGACCAAGGATGTCTCCTTGCCAACACAATCTGCATAGGGTGAATCGGACTGATTGTGACCTAGGTCGAGGGCGCCAACCCAGACCTACTCACACATTAACTTTCACCTACTACAGATATCACCACCCACCCCCATCCAACGCCTTCGCCTGCTCGTTTCCCCAGGGTGGCTGGCGGGTCTGTGTCCAGCGCCTACCATGGCTGCAGGTCCAGATGCTGCTTGTCTACCCCCCCCCCCCCCCCCCCCCCCCCCCCCCCCACTCCCTGTTGCAAGTCACGTGTTTTTGTAAATGTTGTTGGGCTTATGGTTTTTGCCTGTTCCCACACTGTACTCCTCTAGGAGAATTGTCTGGGGGTTGCCTTTCTCTCTCCTCCCCTCTCCTCATGTTATGCTGTAACTTTCTAGTTGGCGCCGAAAATGGCTGCCTAGGTATGCTCGGCTGCCTAGGTATGCTCTCCTGCCAAAGTAAATTCCTTGTTTGTGCAAACTTTCATGGCGAATAAACACCAATTCTGATTGTGATCATTACAACTTTTAGAATGGAGAACAGGTATGAAATATATTTGCCTTGTGTACTGAAATCCTGCATATCAATAGAATACAGTGTGCTCACTGTATTTGTATTTTGCAGAACTAAAAGAGAACCACACCGTGGAGGAAGAACATGCACTTTCACAGCCGAACAGGAGACTGACATAGTGTTGTTTTCACAAACCATTTTCACAATCACACTCCGACAGATACAAACCAGGATCTTGGCTGACCATGCCACATTCAGAAACATGGGGGAATGGAATGCCCCAGGAATGCCATGCGGATGAAACAAGTGTACAGGGTCCTATTTGACTGAAACACAGACCACATCAAGGAGTTACGGCAAGAGTTTGTGCTTGTAAGTCCCATACATTCAGCACTGACACATGCATGTATTGTACCTGTAATCCAATAGTTCCTTTTCTACAGTGTCTCACTGTAGCCCACTGTGTTGACCCATCTGTGTCCATACTATAACTTGCATTACCATGGTATCTGTTCCAGCGGATCCAGGAGTATGACACAGCTAATGAGCTATATGAATACATTCATTGATGAGGTTGGATTCAACCTGGTGAAGAGGAGGCGCCGGGGCAGAAATGTCATTGGCCAGTGCCCCATTGTTGAGGTCCCCGGCCAGCGTGATGGGAACATCACTTTGTGTGCTGCAATGGGTTGAGCAGGCCCGTTGACAGTACTGTACTGTTCATAAATAAAACTTTTTTTGCCGTATATGTGTGCTGTTTTGTTTGAAAAAATTATGCCTACACTGAGACATTTTACAAAAGTTTAAATGGCTCATTCCCCAGAGTCATTCGTATGGTGTGTTCGATTTCTAGAATTGTGTTTTCAATTTTGCACTACTGTGCAGCAAATGCTTATTGTGTTGAGCCGGTGCTCTGGTGCGACTCCGTCGGCGTGGGGTACGCACAGCGTTACCGGAGATATTTCTCTCCAACGTGCGTTCACTGAGCAACAAACTGGATGAACTTCAGCTACTGGTGTGGAAAAACAGAGACTTTCATTCATCTTCCGTTTTGTGCTTTACGGAGACATGGCTGAGTGAACTGATCCCAGACTCTGCGCTACAGCTAGCAGGTTTCAAACTGCTGAGAGCGGATCGTGACCCTGTGCTCTCTGGCAAAACGAAAGGCGGTGGTATTTGTTTTTACATTAACAGTGGCTGGTGTGAAGATGTGACAGTGATTCTGCAGCACTGTTCTCCTGATCTGGAATCATTTTTATTAACTGTAGATCTTTTTACTCGCCACGAGAGTTTGCATCATTCATTCTGGTTGGCGTTTACATGCCTCCGCAGGCTAGCGTCAATGAGGCTCAACGTGTGCTCGCCAGCCAGATACTGAGTGTGGAGCATGAAAATCCGGATTCCTTGGTTATTGTGCTAGGCGACTTTAACAAAGGCAATCTCACTCAAGAACTCCCAAAATATAGACAATTCATCAAATGCCCTACCAGAGAAGGAAACACCTTGGATCACTGCTACTCTACAATCAGCAAAGCATACCATGCGGTCCCCCGAGCAGCACTGGGTCACTCTGACCACGCCATGGTCCACCTGATTCCTGCATACAGGCAGAAGCTAAAGCGCTGTAAGCCTGCTGTGAGGACATCAAAACAGTGGACCAGTGAAGCTATGGAGGATCTGCGGGCGTGCTTGGACTGCACTGACTGGGACATGTTCACGACTGCTACCAATAGTCTGGATGAGCTCACAGAGGCTGTGACATCATACATCAGCTTCTGTGAGGACTGCTGTATACCAACACGCACCAGGGTAAGCTACAACAACGACAAACCCTGGTTTACAGCTAAACTCAGAAGGTTGAGGTCAAGCTGGGAACACAAGTCTCTGACTCCCGGTCCATCAGCACCGGATCACCTCAGGGCTGCGTCCTTTCTCCTCTGCTCTTCTCCCTGTACACCAACAGCTGCGCCTCCAGTCATCCGTCCGTCAAACTCCTGAAGTTTGCGGACGACACCACCCTTATTGGGCTTATCTGATTATAGGTGGGAAGCGGCCAACCTGGTGACCTGGTGCAGCCAGAACAACTTAGAGCTCAATGCTCTTAAGACAGTGGAGGACTTCAGGAGGAACACAGCCCCACTCACCCCCATCACCTGTGTGACTCCCCAGTCAACACTGTGGAGTCCTTCCGCTTCCTGGGCACTATCCTCTCCCAGGACCTCAAGTGGGAACTGAACATCAGCTCCCTCATCAAGAAAGCACAACAGACGCGCGAGCTTGGCAAGCCACACACACAACATTTCAGGAATAAATGTCAAGCTTATTTACGTTTTGGGGGGCATATTTTCAGTTGGTACTGTTTGAATCGCGATTCCATCTTCTACTGCCGGGTAACGTCGTAGAATAATCTTCAAAGGGGGTTCTTTATTAATGAATGAATGCAATGAGTAGGCTAAATGCCTGAAAATATCATGAGAAGGGAAAAACTTAAAATGATGTTTAAGTCATAGAGATTAGGTCAATTTTTACACTGGTCTGACAAATGTATTCGTTTTGATTCAACGATGAGGCTGCCTCTTGCAGGGGAAATGAGAAGACATCTATTTCATTCTACACTTCACTCGTATTTTCGTTGTAAATGAGCAGCAAAAAAAAATGCTTTTAAATCTATGTAATCTTTATAAATAATAAGTATGCATTTTTATATCAAATATACAGAAATATCAGTTGTAAAAATGTCATTCAAAAACGGACCCCTGTGCAACCGACGCAAGCAAGCACACCCTACAATTCCCCCAGAAATTGTACCCTCTCTAGTTATTATTAGGATTCCTCCGTAAGGAGGAAACCTATTGTTATTGTTAGTTTTATTAATAGGGGCCTATTGTTATTAGGGGCCAAGCAGCGAAGCTGCGAGGCACCTATTGTTATTGTTAGTATTATTAGGATTCCTCCGTAAGGAGGAAACCTATTGTTATTGTTAGTTTTATTATTATTATTAGGATTCCTCCGTAAGGAGGAAACCTATTGTTATTGTTAGTTTTATTATTATTATTATTATTATTATTCTAGTTCCATGGGAGTCAATGGCAGCCCCTAGAACCCTTGGATAACTTTTTGTTAAATTTGGCACACTCATTAAGGACAGTTCCTTCTATACCTACACCAAGTTTCATGTATCCCATCAGACCACTCTAGCGCCACCAATGGGTCAAAGTTGGACTTGTGTTTACACACGCAACTTTTGAACCGTATGACTTATTTTCAAAAATGAGGTACCGTTGGATTCCCTGGATCAAGACGAGTTCAACGCACCCTATGACGTCAATTTCCGGTTATATAGATTTTCCACCATTTCCGGTTTTATCAAAAACCTTTGAAAGCCTACTCCTCCTACAATTTTTGTCATATCTTCTTCAAAATGACCATAGATGATCTTCAGACCAAGCCTCACAAAAGTTATCCCATGGCGTTTTGATTTTCTAAACCGTTTGTCCGGCACAGCCAATCAAATTCAGCAAAAAAGCAACCAAACAGGAACTTGGGTCAAATCTCAGCAAATCTTTGAGATATCAACACGTAACTTGATATGTCACAAGAAAGACACTACAACATGTTACCATGTGCAAAGGCAACTTCATATCTCAAAAAATGATTGATATAAAGCAAATCGAATTTATCGCTAACGCTAAAATAATGCTTTACACATCCGCCGGTCAAAAACTGATACTTTGATTCAATCACAAGTTCATATGAAGACTCTTGAGAATGTTTAGTACACAAATCTGAGGAAAAGTTGACTGTAACATGAAAAGTCGATTTTATGTGAATATTTGAAACATGCATGCTTGGCTAATTGCTAACGAAATTTTCAATGAAATGTCTCCCCTGCTCTTCAGCGCGCGCGAGCTCCACATTCTCACACACTCAGTCTTTCCCTTGACACACGCGCGGGCTTGGCGAGACGCATACACAACACTTCAGGCAATTGTGGGCTGACCAAGCCCCCACTCATTCCTTGGCTTGAAGTGAAGGCCCTTGTGGATCTTGATGGTAATGCATTTTAGAAAAAGTTCTCAAAATCCTGAAACATTGATAGTATAGGCCAGGAGTAACTACCACACCACAAATGACACACCATTATCCATAGGTGGCGCTACGGCCAAGCCCCAATTGTCCATTTACAAAGTGATGCCATTCGCATCCATTTTGTCCCAAAATTCTGAAATTCATTAGATATGCCTTATTTCTCATGAGGAACAAAAAATCCTCAATAACCTATAACGGCCGCCATATTGGATTTTTTTGTACAATAAAGATTTAGGAAACACGTTTTTTCGCTACTTCTCCTACAATTTTTGTCCAATCTTCCCCAGAATTGGCAGGTATCATCGTCAGAGCAACCCTCACTGAATTCTTCAACAGAGTTTTGAATTTCAAAACCGTTTGTCCGGTACAGCCAATCAAAATCGTCAACAAAGCAACCAAACAGGAAGTTGGATCAAATCTCAGCAAATCTTTGAAATATCACCACCAAACTTGGTGTGTCACGTGAAAGACACTACATCATGTTCCCATGTGAGAAGGCAAATTAATATCTTAAAAAATGATTGAAATAAAGGAAATCTAATTTATTTCTATCTAACGCTAAAATAATGCTTTACACATCCACCAGTCAAAAAACTCTGATTCAATCACATGTTCATAAAGACTCTTGAGAATGTTTAGTACACAAATCTCAGAAAAAGTTGACTGTAACATGAAAAGTTGAAATTTGGTGAATATTTGAAAAATGCATGCTTGGCTTGTTAAGGAAATTTCCAATGAAATGTCTCCCCTGCTCCTCAGCGCGCGCGCTCCACATTCTCACACACTCAGCCTTTCCCTTGACACACGCGCAAGCTTGACGAGACGCATACACAACATTTCAGGCAATTGTGGGCTGACCAAGCCCCCACTCATTGCTTGGTCTTTAGCAAAGGCCCATGTGGATCTTGATGGTATTGCATTTCCGATTTTGTATGCAACGGTAAAAAGTTCTCAAAATCCTGAAACATTGATAGTATAGGCCAAGAGTAACTACCACACCACAAATGGCCCAATATCACCCATAAGTGACGCTACAGGCCACACCCTGATACACAAAGATACAAGGCTTTCTGGAATGGGTAGGCTCAACCAAGCCCCCTCCCTTCACTCCTTGGCTTGAAATAAAAGCCCTTGTGGATCTTGATGGTATTGCATTTCATATTTGGTATCCCATTGGTAAGTCTGCGGCATGGAATTTTACAGTGACTATTTGTAAAGAATATACATTTTTCAGTGGTTTGCAATGTTTGGAGGAATCCGCCATTGCTGCTTGCAGTTATATTTATTAGGATTCCTCCGTAAGGAGGAAACCTATTGTTATTGTTAGTTTTATTATTATTATTATTATTATTATTCTAGTTCCATGGGAGTCAATGGCAGCCCCTAGAACCCTTGGATAACTTTTTGTTAAATTTGGCACACTCATTAAGGACAGTTCCTTCTATACCTACACCAAGTTTCATGTATCCCATCAGACCACTCTAGCGCCACCAATGGGTCAAAGTTGGACTTGTGTTTACACACGCAACTTTTGAACCGTATGACTGATTTTCAAAAATGAGGTACCATTGGATTCCCTGGATCAAGACGAGTTCAACGCACCCTATGACGTCAATTTCCGGTTGTATAGATTTTCCGCTATTTCCGGTTGTATCAAAAACCTTTGAAAGCCTACTCCTCCTACAATTTTTGTCATATCTTCTTCAAAATGACCAGAGATGATTTTCAGACCAAGCCTCACAAAAGTTATCCCATGGCGTTTTGATTTTCTAAACCGTTTGTCCGGCACAGCCAATCAAAATCAGCAAAAAAGTAACCAAACAGGAACTTGGGTCAAATCTCAGCAAATCTTTGAGATATCAACACTAAACTTGGTATATCGGTGGACGACACTACAACATGTTACCATGTGCAAAGGCAACTTCATATCTCAAAAAATGATTGATATAAAGCAAATCGAATTTATCGCTAACGCTAAAATAATGCTTTACACATCCGCCGGTCAAAAACTGATACTTTGATTCAATCACAAGTTCATATGAAGATTCTTGAGAATGTTTAGTACACAAATATGAGGAAAAGTTGACTGTAACATGAAAAGTCGATTTGTGGTGAATATTTGAAACATGCATGCTTGGCTAATTGATGACGAAATTTTCAATGCAATGTCTCCCCTGCTCTTCAGCGCGCGCGTGCTCCACATTCTCACACACTCAGCCTTTCCCTTGACACACACGCGGGCTTGGCGAGACGCATACACAACATTTCAGGCAATTGTGGGCTGACCAAGCCCCCACTCATTCCTTGGCTTGAAGTGAAGGCCCTTGTGGATCTTGATGGTAATGCATTTTAGAAAAAGTTCTCAAAATCCTGAAACATTGATAGTATAGGCCAGGAGTAACTACCACACCACAAATGATGCACCATTATCCATAGGTGGCGCTACGGCCAAGCCCCAATTTTCCACTTACAAAGTGATGCCATTCGCATCCCATTTGTCCCAAAATTCTGAAATGCCTTATTTCTCATGAGGAACAAAAAAGCCTCAATAACCTATAACGGCCGCAATATTGGATTTTTTTGGACAATAAAGATTTAGGAAACACGTTTTTTTTTGCTACTTCTCCTACAATTTTTGTCCAATCTTCCCCAGAATTGGCAGGTATCATCGTCAGAGCAACCCTCACTGAATTCTTCAACAGATTTTTGAATTTCAAAACCGTTTGTCCGGTACAGCCAATCAAAATCGTCAACAAAGCAACCAAACAGGAAGTTTGATCAAATCTCAGCAAATCTTTGAAATATCACCACCAAACTTGGTGTGTCACGTGAAAGACACTACATCATGTTCCCATGTGAGAAGGCAAATTAATATCTTAAAAAATTATTGAAATAAAGGAAATATTTTTTATTTCTAACGCTAAAATAATGCTTTACACATCCGCCAGTCAAAAACTGATACTCTGATTCAATCACAAGTTCATGAAGACTCTTGAGAATGTTTAGTACACAAATCTCAGAAAAAGTTGACTGTAAAATGAAAAGTTGATTTTTGGTGAATATTAAAAAAATGCATGCTTGGCTAATTGTTAAGGAAATTTCCAATGAAATGTCTCCCCTGCACCTCAGCGCGCGCGCTCCACATTCTCACACACTCAGCCTTTCCCTTGACACACGCGCAAGCTTGACGAGACGCATACACAACATTTCAGGCAATTGTGGGCTGACCAAGCCCCCACTCATAGCTTGGTCTTTAGCAAAGGCCCATGTGGATCTTGATGGTATTGCATTTCCGATTTTGTATGCAATGGTAAAAAGTTCTCAAAATCCTGAAACATTGATAGTATAGGCCATGAGAAACTACCACACCACAAATGACCCACCATTACCCATAGGTGGCGCTACGGCCACGCCCCAATTGTCCATTTTCAAAGTGATGGCATTTCCACACCATCATTCTAAAACGTCGGAAACTATACATGACTTATTTATAATGGGAAACTATACAGTGGTGACCCATACAGTCCACCATGTACGGTGAACATTTTGAAAACGTACAAATATCTTCTTATGAACCATGACTCCAATTGACTAGAAATTTTGTTTGATGTGTAGGCCACACGTAGTTATGCTTGTTTGCTACCACAATAGCTATGGGAATAAGAGTGAATGCAATGAGGAGGTTATTGAAACGCAATACTCTGAGTTGGTGCATGTCAGTTTAGGCAGAGGTAGCTTTTTAAACCTCTACAGCCATGCCCCAATTTGCCTATATTCAAAGTGATGCCATTTGCATCCCATTTGTCCCAAAATTCTGAAATTCATTAGATATGCCTTATTTCTCATGAGGAACAAAAAAGCCTCAAGAACCTATAACGGGCGCCATATTGGATTTTTCTGTACAATAAAGATTAAGGAAACACGTTTTTTCGCTACTCCTCCTTCAATTCTGGTGCAATCTTCCCCAGAATTGGCACACATCATCGTCAGAGCAACCCTCACTCATGTATTGAACAGATTTTTTATTTTCACAACCGTTTGTCTGGTACAGCTCCTCAGCGCGCGCGCTCTCCACATTCTCACACACTCAGCCTTTCCCTTGACACACGCGCAAGCTTGACGAGACGCATACACAACATTTCAGGCAATTGTGGGCTGACCAAGCCCCCACTCATTGCTTGGTCTTTAGCAAAGGCCCATGTGGATCTTGATGGTATTGCATTTCCGATTTTGTATGCAATGGTAAAAAGTTCTCAAAATCCTGAAACATTTATAATATAGGCCAAGAGTAACTACCACACCACAAATGGCCCAATATCACCCATAAGTGACGCTACAGGCCACGCCCTGATACACAAAGATACAAGGCTTTCTGGAATGGGTAGGCTCAACCAAGCCCCCTCCCTTCACTCCTTGGGTTGAAATAAAAGCCCTTG
Organism: Osmerus mordax; assembly: GCF_038355195.1. Classification (NCBI taxonomy): domain Eukaryota; kingdom Metazoa; phylum Chordata; class Actinopteri; order Osmeriformes; family Osmeridae; genus Osmerus; species Osmerus mordax. The sequence goes on from NC_090055.1 coordinate 16,082,123, forward strand.
TGGATCTTGATGGTATTGCATTTCATATTTGGTATCCCATTGGTAAGTCTGCGGCATGGAATTTTACAGTGACTATTTGTAAAGAATATACATTTTTCAGTGGTTTGCAATGTTTGGAGGAATCCGCCATTGCTGCTTGCAGTTATATTTAGGATTCCTCCGTAAGGAGGAAACCTATTGTTATTGTTAGTTTTATTATTATTATTATTATTATTATTATTATTCTAGTTCCATGGGAGTCAATGGCAGCCCCTAGACCCCTTGGATAACTTTTTGACAAATTTGGCACACTCATTAAGGACAGTTCCTTCTATACCTACACCAAGTTTCATGTATCCCATCAGACCACTCTAGCGCCACCAATGGGTCAAAGTTGGACTTGTGTTTACACACGCAACTTTTGAACCGTATGACTGATTTTCAAAAATGAGGTACCATTGGATTCCCTGGATCAAGACGAGTTCAACGCACCATATGAGGTCAATTTCCGGTTATATAGATTTTCCGCTATTTCCGGTTGTATCAAAAACCTTTGAAAGCCTACTCCTCCTACAATTTTTGTCATATCTTCTTCAAAATGACCAGAGATGATCTTCAGACCAAGCCTCACAAAAGTTATCCCATGGCGTTTTGATTTTCTAAACCGTTTGTCCGGCACAGCCAATCAAAATCAGCAAAAAAGTAACCAAACAGGAACTTGGGTCAAATCTCAGCAAATCTTTGAGATATCAACACGTAACTTGGTATGTCACAAGGAAGACACTACAACATGTTACCATGTGCAAAGGCTATTTCATATCTCCAGAAATGGTTGATTTAAAGCAAATTGAATTTATCGCTAACGCAAAAATAATGCTTTACACATCCGCCGGTCAAAAACTGATACTTTGATTCAATCACAAGTTCATATGAAGACTCTTGAGAATGTTTAGTACACAAATCTGAGGAAAAGTTGACTGTAACATGAAAAGTCGATTTGTGGTGAATATTTGAAAAATGCATGCTTGGCTAATTGCTAACGAAATTTTCAATGAAATGTCTCCCCTGCTCTTCAGCGCGCGCGTGCTCCACATTCTCACACACTCAGCCTTTCCCTTGACACACACGCGGGCTTGGCGAGACGCATACACAACATTTCAGGCAATTGTGGGCTGACAAAGCCCCCACTCATTCCTTGGCTTGAAGTGAAGGCCCTTGTGGATCTTGATGGTAATGCATTTTAGAAAAAGTTCTCAAAATCCTGAAACATTGATAGTATTGGCCAGGAGTAACTACCACACCACAAATGACGCACCATTATCCATAGGTGGCGCTACGGCCAAGCCCCAATTGTCTATTTACAAAGTGATGCCATTCTCATCCCATTTGTCCCAAAATTCTGAAATTCAATTAGATATGCCTTATTTCTCACGAGGAACAAAAAAGCCTCAATAACCTATAACGGCCGCCATATTGGATTTTTTTGTACAATAAAGATTTAGGAAACACGTTTTTTCGCTACTTCTATTACAATTTTTGTCCAATCTTCCCCAGAATTGCCAGGTATCATCGTCAGATTAACCCTCACTGAAATCTTCAACAGATTTTTGAATTTCAAAACCGTTTGTCCGGTACAGCCAATCAAAATCGTCAACAGAGCAACCAAACAGGAAGTTGGATCAAATCTCAGCAAATCTTTGAAATATCAACACCAAACTTGGTGTGTCACGTGAAAGACACTACGTCATGTTCCCATGTGAGAAGGCAAATTAATATCTTAAAAAATGATTGAAATAAAGGAAATCTAATTTATTTCTAACGCTAAAATAATGCTTTACACATACGGCAGTCAAAAAACTCTGATTCAATCACAAGTTCATGAAGACTCTTGAGAATGTTTAGTACACAAATCTCAGAAAAAGTTGACTGTAAGATGAAAAGTTGAATTTAGGTGAATATTTGAAAAATGCTTGCTTGGCTAATTGTTAAGGAAATTTCCAATGAAATGTCTCCCCTGCTCCTCAGCGCGCGCGCTCCACATTCTCACACACTCAGCCTTTCCCTGACACACGCGCAAGCTTGACGAGACGCATACACAACATTTCAGGCAATTGTGGGCTGACCAAGCCCCACTCATTGCTTGGTCTTTAGCAAAGGCCCATGTGGATCTTGATGGTATTGCATTTCCGATTTTGTATGCAATGGTAAAAAGTTCTCAAAATCCTGAAACATTGATAGTATAGGCCAAGAGTAACTACCACACCACAAATGGCCCAATATCACCCATAAGTGACGCTACAGGCCACGACCTGATACACAAAGATACAAGGCTTTCTGGAATGGGTAGGCTCACCAAGCCCCCTCCCTTCACTCCTTGGCTTGAAGTGAAGGCCCTTGTGGATCTTGATGGTAATGCATTTTAGAAAAAGTTCTCAAAATCCTGAAACATTGATAGTATAGGCCAGGAGTAACTACCACACCACAAATGACGCACCATTATCCATAGGTGGCGCTACGGCCAAGCCCCAATTTTCCATTTACAAAGTGATGCCATTCGCATCCCATTTGTCCCAAAATTCTGAAATTCATTAGATATGCCTTATTTCTCATGAGGAACAAAAAAGCCTCAATAACCTATAATGGCCGCCATATTGGATTTTTTTGTACAATAAAGATTTAGGAAACACGTTTTTTCTTTACTTCTCCTACAATTTTTGTCCAATCGTCCCCAGAATTGGCAGGTATCATCGTCAGAGCAACCCTCACTGAATTCTTCAACAGATTTTTGAATTTCAAAGACATTACATCATGTTCCCATGTGAGAAGGCAAATTAATATCTTAAAAAATGATTGAAATAAAGGAAATCTAATTTATTTCTATCTAACGCTAAAATAATGCTTTACACACCCGCCAGTCAAAAACCTCTGATTCAATCACATGTTCATAAAGACTCTTGAGAATGTTTAGTACACAAATCTCAGAAAAAGTTGACTCTAAGATGAAAAGTTGATTTTTGGTGAATATTTGAAAAATGCATGCTCTGCTAATTGTTAAGGAAATTTCCAATGAAATGTCTCCCCTGACCCTCAGCGCGCGCGCTCCACATTCTCACACACTCAGCCTTTCCCTTGACACGCGCAAGCTTGGCGAGACGCATACACAACATTTCAGACAATTGTGGGCTGACCAAGCCCCCACTCATTGCTTGGTCTTTAGCAAAGGCCCATGTGGATCTTGATGGTATTGCATTTCCGATTTTGTATGCAATGGTAAAAAGTTCTAAAAATCCTGAGACATTGATAGTATAGGTTAACAGTAACTACCACACCACAAATGGCCCAACATCACCCATAGGTGACGCTACTGGCCACGCCCTGATGCACAAAGATACAAGGCTTTCTGGAATGGGTAGGCTCACCAAGCCCCCTCCCTTCACTCCTTGGCTCGGAATAAAAGCTCTTGTGGATCTTGATGGTATTGCATTTCAGATTTGGTGTCCCATCGGTAAGTCTGCAGCATGGATTTTTACAGTGACAATTTGTAAAGAATATAAATTTTTCAATGGTTTGCAATGTTTGGAGGAATCCGCCATTGCTGCTTGCAGTTATATTTAGGATTCCTCCGTAAGGAGGAAACCTATTGTTATTGTTAGTTTTATTATTATTATTATTCTAGTTCCATGGGAGTCAATGGCAGCCCCTAGAACCCTTGGATAACTTTTTGTTAAATTTGGCACACTCATTAAGGACAGTTCCTTCTATACCTACACCAAGTTTCATGTATCCCATCAGACCACTCTAGCGCCACCAATGGGTCAAAGTTGGACTTGTGTTTACACACGCAACTTTTGAACCGTATGACTGATTTACAAAAATGAGGTACCATTGGATTCCCTGGATGAAGACGAGTTCAACGCACCCTATGACGTCAATTTCCGGTTGTATAGATTTTCCGCTATTTCCGGTTGTATCAAAAACCTTTGAAAGCCTACTCCTCCTACAATTATTGTCATATCTTCTTCAAAATGACCATAGATGATCTTCAGACCAAGCCTCACAAAAGTTATCCCATGGCGTTTTGATTTTCTAAACCGTTTGTCCGGCACAACCAATCAAAATCAGCAAAAAAGTAACCAAACAGGAACTTGGGTCAAATCTCAGCAAATCTTTGAGATATCAACACGTAACTTGATATGTCACAAGAAAGACACTACAACATGTTACCATGTGCAAAGGCAACTTCATATCTCAAAAAATGATTGATATAAAGCAAATCGAATTTATCGCTAACGCTAAAATAATGCTTTACACATCCGCCGGTCAAAAACTGATACTTTGATTCAATCACAAGTTCATATGAAGACTCTTGAGAATGTTTAGTACACAAATCTGAGGAAAAGTTGACTGTAACATGAAAAGTCGATTTTATGTGAATATTTGAAACATGCATGCTTGGCTAATTGCTAACGAAATTTTCAATGAAATGTCTCCCCTGCTCTTCAGCGCGCGCGTGCTCCACATTCTCACACACTCAGCCTTTCCCTTGACACACGCGCGGGCTTGGCGAGACGCATACACAACATTTCAGGCAATTGTGGGCTGACCAAGCCCCCACTCATTCCTTGGCTTGAAGTGAAGGCCCTTGTGGATCTTGATGGTAATGCATTTTAGAAAAAGTTCTCAAAATCCTGAAACATTGATAGTATAGGCCAGGAGTAACTACCACACCACAAATGACGCACCATTATCCATAGGTGGCGCTACGGCCAAGCCCCAATTTTCCATTTACAAAGTGATGCCATTCGCATCCCATTTGTCCCAAAATTCTGAAATTCATTAGATATGCCTTATTTCTCATGAGGAACAAAAAAGCCTAATAACCTATAACGGCCGCCATATTGGATGTTTTTGTACAATAAAGATTTAGGAAACACGTTTTTTTGCTACTTCTCCTACAATTCTTGTCCAATCTTCCCCAGAATTGGGAGGTATCATCGTCAGAGCAACCCTCACTGAATTCTTTAACAGATTTTTGAATTTCAAAACCGTTTGTCCGGTACAGCCAATCAAAATCGTCAACAAAGCAACCAAACAGGAAGTTGGATCAAATCTCAGCAAATCTTTGAAATATCAACACCAAACTTGATGTGTCACGTGAAAGACACTACGTCATGTTCCCATGTAGGAAGGCAAATTAATATCTTCAAAAATGATTGAAATGAAGGAAATCAAATTTATTTCTAACGCTAAAATAATGCTTTACACATCCGCCAGTCAAAAAACTCTGATTCAATCACAAGTTCATGAAGACTTTTGAGAATGTTTAGTACACAAATCTCAGAAAAAGTTGACTGTAAGATGAAAAGTTGAATTTAGGTGAATATTTGAAAAATGCATGCTTGGCTAATTGTTAAGGAAATTTCCAATGAAATGTCTCCCCTGCTCCTCAGCACGCGCGCTCCACATTCTCACACACTCAGCCTTTCCCTTGACACACGCACAAGCTTGGCGAGACGCATACACAACATTTCAGGCAATTGTGGGCTGACCAAGCCCCACTCATTGCTTGGTCTTTAGCAAAGGACCATGTGGATCTTGATGGTATTGCATTTCCGATTTTGTATGCAATGGTAAAAAGTTCTCAAAATCCTGAAACATTGATAGTATAGGCCAAGAGTAACTACCACACCACAAATGGCCCAATATCACCCATAAGTGACGCTACAGGCCACGCCCTGGTACACAAAGATACAAGGCTTTCTGGAATGGGTAGGCTCACCAAGCCCCCTCCCTTCACTCCTTGGCTTGAAATAAAAGCCCTTGTGGATCTTGATGGTATTGCATTTCAGATTTGGTATCCCATTGGTAAGTCTGCAGCATGGATTTTTACAGTGACAATTTGTGAAGAATATAAATTTTTCAGTGGTTTGCAATGTTTGGAGGAATCCGCCATTGCTGCTTGCAGTTATATTTAGGATTCCTCCGTAAGGAGGAAACCTATTGTTATTGTTAGTTTTATTATTATTATTATTATTATTATTATTATTCTAGTTCCATGGGAGTCAATGGCAGCCCCTAGAACCCTTGGATAACTTTTTGTTAAATTTGGCACACTCATTAAGGACAGTTCCTTCTATACCTACACCAAGTTTCATGTATCCCATCAGACCACTCTAGCGCCACCAATGGGTCAAAGTTGGACTTGTGTTTACACACGCAACTTTTGAACCGTATGACTTATTTTCAAAAATGAGGTACCGTTGGATTCCCTGGATCAAGACGAGTTCAACGCACCCTATGACGTCAATTTCCGGTTATATAGATTTTCCACCATTTCCGGTTTTATCAAAAACCTTTGAAAGCCTACTCCTCCTACAATTTTTGTCATATCTTCTTCAAAATGACCATAGATGATCTTCAGACCAAGCCTCACAAAAGTTATCCCATGGCGTTTTGATTTTCTAAACCGTTTGTCCGGCACAGCCAATCAAATTCAGCAAAAAAGCAACCAAACAGGAACTTGGGTCAAATCTCAGCAAATCTTTGAGATATCAACACGTAACTTGATATGTCACAAGAAAGACACTACAACATGTTACCATGTGCAAAGGCAACTTCATATCTCAAAAAATGATTGATATAAAGCAAATCGAATTTATCGCTAACGCTAAAATAATGCTTTACACATCCGCCGGTCAAAAACTGATACTTTGATTCAATCACAAGTTCATATGAAGACTCTTGAGAATGTTTAGTACACAAATCTGAGGAAAAGTTGACTGTAACATGAAAAGTCGATTTTATGTGAATATTTGAAACATGCATGCTTGGCTAATTGCTAACGAAATTTTCAATGAAATGTCTCCCCTGCTCTTCAGCGCGCGAGCTCCACATTCTCACACACTCAGTCTTTCCCTTGACACACGCGCGGGCTTGGCGAGACGCATACACAACATTTCAGGCAATTGTGGGCTGACCAAGCCCCTACTCATTCCTTGGCTTGAAGTGAAGGCCCTTGTGGATCTTGATGGTAATGCATTTTAGAAAAAGTTCTCAAAATCCTGAAACATTGATAGTATAGGCCAGGAGTAACTACCACACCACAAATGACACACCATTATCCATAGGTGGCGCTACGGCCAAGCCCCAATTGTCCATTTACAAAGTGATGCCATTCGCATCCATTTTGTCCCAAAATTCTGAAATTCATTAGATATGCCTTATTTCTCATGAGGAACAAAAAATCCTCAATAACCTATAACGGCCGCCATATTGGATTTTTTTGTACAATAAAGATTTAGGAAACACGTTTTTTCGCTACTTCTCCTACAATTTTTGTCCAATCTTCCCCAGAATTGGCAGGTATCATCGTCAGAGCAACCCTCACTGAATTCTTCAACAGAGTTTTGAATTTCAAAACCGTTTGTCCGGTACAGCCAATCAAAATCGTCAACAAAGCAACCAAACAGGAAGTTGGATCAAATCTCAGCAAATCTTTGAAATATCACCACCAAACTTGGTGTGTCACGTGAAAGACACTACATCATGTTCCCATGTGAGAAGGCAAATTAATATCTTAAAAAATGATTGAAATAAAGGAAATCTAATTTATTTCTATCTAACGCTAAAATAATGCTTTAAACATCCACCAGTCAAAAAACTCTGATTCAATCACATGTTCATAAAGACTCTTGAGAATGTTTAGTACACAAATCTCAGAAAAAGTTGACTGTAAGATGAAAAGTTGAATTTAGGTGAATATTTGAAAAATGCATGCTTGGCTAATTGTTAAGGAAATTTCCAATGAAATGTCTCCCCTGCTCCTCAGCACGCGCGCTCCACATTCTCACACACTCAGCCTTTCCCTTGACACACGCACAAGCTTGGCGAGACGCATACACAACATTTCAGGCAATTGTGGGCTGACCAAGCCCCACTCATTGCTTGGTCTTTAGCAAAGGACCATGTGGATCTTGATGGTATTGCATTTCCGATTTTGTATGCAATGGTAAAAAGTTCTCAAAATCCTGAAACATTGATAGTATAGGCCAAGAGTAACTACCACACCACAAATGGCCCAATATCACCCATAAGTGACGCTACAGGCCACGCCCTGGTACACAAAGATACAAGGCTTTCTGGAATGGGTAGGCTCACCAAGCCCCCTCCCTTCACTCCTTGGCTTGAAATAAAAGCCCTTGTGGATCTTGATGGTATTGCATTTCAGATTTGGTATCCCATTGGTAAGTCTGCAGCATGGATTTTTACAGTGACAATTTGTGAAGAATATAAATTTTTCAGTGGTTTGCAATGTTTGGAGGAATCCGCCATTGCTGCTTGCAGTTATATTTAGGATTCCTCCGTAAGGAGGAAACCTATTGTTATTGTTAGTTTTATTATTATTATTATTATTATTATTATTATTCTAGTTCCATGGGAGTCAATGGCAGCCCCTAGAACCCTTGGATAACTTTTTGTTAAATTTGGCACACTCATTAAGGACAGTTCCTTCTATACCTACACCAAGTTTCATGTATCCCATCAGACCACTCTAGCGCCACCAATGGGTCAAAGTTGGACTTGTGTTTACACACGCAACTTTTGAACCGTATGACTTATTTTCAAAAATGAGGTACCGTTGGATTCCCTGGATCAAGACGAGTTCAACGCACCCTATGACGTCAATTTCCGGTTATATAGATTTTCCACCATTTCCGGTTTTATCAAAAACCTTTGAAAGCCTACTCCTCCTACAATTTTTGTCATATCTTCTTCAAAATGACCATAGATGATCTTCAGACCAAGCCTCACAAAAGTTATCCCATGGCGTTTTGATTTTCTAAACCGTTTGTCCGGCACAGCCAATCAAATTCAGCAAAAAAGCAACCAAACAGGAACTTGGGTCAAATCTCAGCAAATCTTTGAGATATCAACACGTAACTTGATATGTCACAAGAAAGACACTACAACATGTTACCATGTGCAAAGGCAACTTCATATCTCAAAAAATGATTGATATAAAGCAAATCGAATTTATCGCTAACGCTAAAATAATGCTTTACACATCCGCCGGTCAAAAACTGATACTTTGATTCAATCACAAGTTCATATGAAGACTCTTGAGAATGTTTAGTACACAAATCTGAGGAAAAGTTGACTGTAACATGAAAAGTCGATTTTATGTGAATATTTGAAACATGCATGCTTGGCTAATTGCTAACGAAATTTTCAATGAAATGTCTCCCCTGCTCTTCAGCGCGCGAGCTCCACATTCTCACACACTCAGTCTTTCCCTTGACACACGCGCGGGCTTGGCGAGACGCATACACAACATTTCAGGCAATTGTGGGCTGACCAAGCCCCTACTCATTCCTTGGCTTGAAGTGAAGGCCCTTGTGGATCTTGATGGTAATGCATTTTAGAAAAAGTTCTCAAAATCCTGAAACATTGATAGTATAGGCCAGGAGTAACTACCACACCACAAATGACACACCATTATCCATAGGTGGCGCTACGGCCAAGCCCCAATTGTCCATTTACAAAGTGATGCCATTCGCATCCATTTTGTCCCAAAATTCTGAAATTCATTAGATATGCCTTATTTCTCATGAGGAACAAAAAATCCTCAATAACCTATAACGGCCGCCATATTGGATTTTTTTGTACAATAAAGATTTAGGAAACACGTTTTTTCGCTACTTCTCCTACAATTTTTGTCCAATCTTCCCCAGAATTGGCAGGTATCATCGTCAGAGCAACCCTCACTGAATTCTTCAACAGAGTTTTGAATTTCAAAACCGTTTGTCCGGTACAGCCAATCAAAATCGTCAACAAAGCAACCAAACAGGAAGTTGGATCAAATCTCAGCAAATCTTTGAAATATCACCACCAAACTTGGTGTGTCACGTGAAAGACACTACATCATGTTCCCATGTGAGAAGGCAAATTAATATCTTAAAAAATGATTGAAATAAAGGAAATCTAATTTATTTCTATCTAACGCTAAAATAATGCTTTACACATCCACCAGTCAAAAAACTCTGATTCAATCACATGTTCATAAAGACTCTTGAGAATGTTTAGTACACAAATCTCAGAAAAAGTTGACTGTAACATGAAAAGTTGAAATTTGGTGAATATTTGAAAAATGCATGCTTGGCTTGTTAAGGAAATTTCCAATGAAATGTCTCCCCTGCTCCTCAGCGCGCGCGCTCCACATTCTCACACACTCAGCCTTTCCCTTGACACACGCGCAAGCTTGACGAGACGCATACACAACATTTCAGGCAATTGTGGGCTGACCAAGCCCCCACTCATTGCTTGGTCTTTAGCAAAGGCCCATGTGGATCTTGATGGTATTGCATTTCCGATTTTGTATGCAACGGTAAAAAGTTCTCAAAATCCTGAAACATTGATAGTATAGGCCAAGAGTAACTACCACACCACAAATGGCCCAATATCACCCATAAGTGACGCTACAGGCCACACCCTGATACACAAAGATACAAGGCTTTCTGGAATGGGTAGGCTCAACCAAGCCCCCTCCCTTCACTCCTTGGCTTGAAATAAAAGCCCTTGTGGATCTTGATGGTATTGCATTTCATATTTGGTATCCCATTGGTAAGTCTGCGGCATGGAATTTTACAGTGACTATTTGTAAAGAATATACATTTTTCAGTGGTTTGCAATGTTTGGAGGAATCCGCCATTGCTGCTTGCAGTTATATTTATTATTATTATTCTAGTTCCATGGGAGTCAATGGCAGCCCCTAGAACCCTTGGATAACTTTTTGTTAAATTTGGCACACTCATTAAGGACAGTTCCTTCTATACCTACACCAAGTTTCATGTATCCCATCAGACCACTCTAGCGCCACCAATGGGTCAAAGTTGGACTTGTGTTTACACACGCAACTTTTGAACCGTATGACTGATTTACAAAAATGAGGTACCATTGGATTCCCTGGATGAAGACGAGTTCAACGCACCCTATGACGTCAATTTCCGGTTGTATAGATTTTCCGCTATTTCCGGTTGTATCAAAAACCTTTGAAAGCCTACTCCTCCTACAATTATTGTCATATCTTCTTCAAAATGACCATAGATGATCTTCAGACCAAGCCTCACAAAAGTTATCCCATGGCGTTTTGATTTTCTAAACCGTTTGTCCGGCACAACCAATCAAAATCAGCAAAAAAGTAACCAAACAGGAACTTGGGTCAAATCTCAGCAAATCTTTGAGATATCAACACTAAACTTGGTATATCGGTGGACGACACTACAACATGTTACCATGTGCAAAGGCAACTTCATATCTCAAAAGATGATTGATATAAAGCAAATCGAATTTATCGCTAACGCTAAAATAATGCTTTACACATCCGCCGGTCAAAAACTGATACTTTGATTCAATCACAAGTTCATATGAAGACTCTTGAGAATGTTTAGTACACAAATCTGAGGAAAAGTTGACTGTAACATGAAAAGTCGATTTTATGTGAATATTTGAAACATGCATGCTTGGCTAATTGCTAACGAAATTTTCAATGAAATGTCTCCCCTGCTCTTCAGCGCGCGCGTGCTCCACATTCTCACACACTCAGCCTTTCCCTTGACACACGCGCGGGCTTGGCGAGACGCATACACAACATTTCAGGCAATTGTGGGCTGACCAAGCCCCCACTCATTCCTTGGCTTGAAGTGAAGGCCCTTGTGGATCTTGATGGTAATGCATTTTCGAAAAAGTTCTCAAAATCCTGAAACATTGATAGTATAGGCCAGGAGTAACTACCACACCACAAATGACGCACCATTATCCATAGGTGGCGCTACGGCCAAGCCCCAATTTTCCATTTACAAAGTGATGCCATTCGCATCCCATTTGTCCCAAAATTCTGAAATTCATTAGATATGCCTTATTTCTCATGAGGAACAAAAAAGCCTCAATAACCTATAACGGCCGCCATATTGGATGTTTTTGTACAATAAAGATTTAGGAAACACGTTTTTTTGCTACTTCTCCTACAATTCTTGTCCAATCTTCCCCAGAATTGGCAGGTATCATCGTCAGAGCAACCCTCACTGAATTCTTTAACAGATTTTTGAATTTCAAAACCGTTTGTCCGGTACAGCCAATCAAAATCGTCAACAAAGCAACCAAACAGGAAGTTGGATCAAATCTCAGCAAATCTTTGAAATATCAACACCAAACTTGGTGTGTCACGTGAAAGACACTACGTCATGTTCCCATGTAGGAAGGCAAATTAATATCTTCAAAAATGATTGAAATGAAGGAAATCAAATTTATTTCTAACGCTAAAATAATGCTTTACACATCCGCCAGTCAAAAAACTCTGATTCAATCACAAGTTCATGAAGACTTTTGAGAATGTTTAGTACACAAATCTCAGAAAAAGTTGACTGTAAGATGAAAAGTTGAATTTAGGTGAATATTTGAAAAATGCATGCTTGGCTAATTGTTAAGGAAATTTCCAATGAAATGTCTCCCCTGCTCCTCAGCACGCGCGCTCCACATTCTCACACACTCAGCCTTTCCCTTGACACACGCACAAGCTTGGCGAGACGCATACACAACATTTCAGGCAATTGTGGGCTGACCAAGCCCCACTCATTGCTTGGTCTTTAGCAAAGGACCATGTGGATCTTGATGGTATTGCATTTCCGATTTTGTATGCAATGGTAAAAAGTTCTCAAAATCCTGAAACATTGATAGTATAGGCCAAGAGTAACTACCACACCACAAATGGCCCAATATCACCCATAAGTGACGCTACAGGCCACGCCCTGGTACACAAAGATACAAGGCTTTCTGGAATGGGTAGGCTCACCAAGCCCCCTCCCTTCACTCCTTGGCTTGAAATAAAAGCCCTTGTGGATCTTGATGGTATTGCATTTCAGATTTGGTATCCCATTGGTAAGTCTGCAGCATGGATTTTTACAGTGACAATTTGTGAAGAATATAAATTTTTCAGTGGTTTGCAATGTTTGGAGGAATCCGCCATTGCTGCTTGCAGTTATATTTAGGATTCCTCCGTAAGGAGGAAACCTATTGTTATTGTTAGTTTTATTATTATTAGGATTCCTCCGTAAGGAGGAAACCTATTGTTATTGTTAGTTTTATTATTATTATTATTATTATTATTATTCTAGTTCCATGGGAGTCAATGGCAGCCCCTAGAACCCTTGGATAACTTTTTGTTAAATTTGGCACACTCATTAAGGACAGTTCCTTCTATACCTACACCAAGTTTCATGTATCCCATCAGACCACTCTAGCGCCACCAATGGGTCAAAGTTGGACTTGTGTTTACACACGCAACTTTTGAACCGTATGACTGATTTACAAAAATGAGGTACCATTGGATTCCCTGGATGAAGACGAGTTCAACGCACCCTATGACGTCAATTTCCGGTTGTATAGATTTTCCGCTATTTCCGGTTGTATCAAAAACCTTTGAAAGCCTACTCCTCCTACAATTATTGTCATATCTTCTTCAAAATGACCATAGATGATCTTCAGACCAAGCCTCACAAAAGTTATCCCATGGCGTTTTGATTTTCTAAACCGTTTGTCCGGCACAACCAATCAAAATCAGCAAAAAAGTAACCAAACAGGAACTTGGGTCAAATCTCAGCAAATCTTTGAGATATCAACACTAAACTTGGTATATCGGTGGACGACACTACAACATGTTACCATGTGCAAAGGCAACTTCATATCTCAAAAGATGATTGATATAAAGCAAATCGAATTTATCGCTAACGCTAAAATAATGCTTTACACATCCGCCGGTCAAAAACTGATACTTTGATTCAATCACAAGTTCATATGAAGACTCTTGAGAATGTTTAGTACACAAATCTGAGGAAAAGTTGACTGTAACATGAAAAGTCGATTTTATGTGAATATTTGAAACATGCATGCTTGGCTAATTGCTAACGAAATTTTCAATGAAATGTCTCCCCTGCTCTTCAGCGCGCGCGTGCTCCACATTCTCACACACTCAGCCTTTCCCTTGACACACGCGCGGGCTTGGCGAGACGCATACACAACATTTCAGGCAATTGTGGGCTGACCAAGCCCCCACTCATTCCTTGGCTTGAAGTGAAGGCCCTTGTGGATCTTGATGGTAATGCATTTTAGAAAAAGTTCTCAAAATCCTGAAACATTGATAGTATAGGCCAGGAGTAACTACCACACCACAAATGACGCACCATTATCCATAGGTGGCGCTACGGCCAAGCCCCAATTTTCCATTTACAAAGTGATGCCATTCGCATCCCATTTGTCCCAAAATTCTGAAATTCATTAGATATGCCTTATTTCTCATGAGGAACAAAAAAGCCTCAATAACCTATAACGGCCGCCATATTGGATGTTTTTGTACAATAAAGATTTAGGAAACACGTTTTTTTGCTACTTCTCCTACAATTCTTGTCCAATCTTCCCCAGAATTGGCAGGTATCATCGTCAGAGCAACCCTCACTGAATTCTTTAACAGATTTTTGAATTTCAAAACCGTTTGTCCGGTACAGCCAATCAAAATCGTCAACAAAGCAACCAAACAGGAAGTTGGATCAAATCTCAGCAAATCTTTGAAATATCAACACCAAACTTGGTGTGTCACGTGAAAGACACTACGTCATGTTCCCATGTAGGAAGGCAAATTAATATCTTCAAAAATGATTGAAATGAAGGAAATCAAATTTATTTCTAACGCTAAAATAATGCTTTACACATCCGCCAGTCAAAAAACTCTGATTCAATCACAAGTTCATGAAGACTTTTGAGAATGTTTAGTACACAAATCTCAGAAAAAGTTGACTGTAAGATGAAAAGTTGAATTTAGGTGAATATTTGAAAAATGCATGCTTGGCTAATTGTTAAGGAAATTTCCAATGAAATGTCTCCCCTGCTCCTCAGCGCGCGCGCTCCACATTCTCACACACTCAGCCTTTCCCTTGACACACGCGCAAGCTTGGCGAGACGCATACACAACATTTCAGGCAATAGGCTCTGTGCACAATCGTACTGACGAACTTCCGCTGTAGCCCAAATTCGGCAAATCAGTTTCCGGTTTACTGGAGGCGATCACCTGCTTTGCCAAAATGTCCGGCTTTAGTAGATGTCTCCAAGACCTGCCTAAAATAAGCGTCAGTGACGTCCATCGCATCGTAAATGCTTGTTCCCCTGCTCCAACAAGCAAGCGGGACAAGGGATTCAAACTTTACATATCCAGTTATCTGCACAACTATGAGGGTAAGTAATTTAATGTGGTGTTCCGGCCGGCTAGCGGCTAAGCTAGTTAGCGATGTGTTCATTTTTAGTGCAGTATAGAAGCTTGTTTTTCTTTATTTTAAACGCTAACTGTCCGTTTTTATGTATTATCATTTGTATTTCTGCCCCTCTCAGTTTCTAATAAAGATCAGGACACAGGGGAAGTCGTGGTCAGGGCATTGTGCTACAGGTCCATGAGGAAAGCTGAGAAACCTCACAGTTTGAGTGTATGGTGAAGTTAGGATTGATAAATTCAAGTTCAGGTTCAGCCAACACTTAAAAGCTTGTTACTTTAATAACCCGGCGTTCCTAAAGTTCCTGGGGATTTAGCTAAGGTCATTTACGTTTATTATAACTCTCAAATATAATGATCTTCATTTGGCAGGTAAGTTTACTTAGCTGATCCCCTCCGGGTTAAATGTGTTCTTATTCAAGTTTCCCCCAACTGTCATTCATTTAAGATGCAATCTTGTGGTTAAGGTATTAGGCTATCATGTTTCAAAGAAAAACGATTATGGATGTTGATTTAATGCAGTTGGCATATTATACAACATACTCTAATCCAACATATAGAAATACATGACATTTGATCTGTGATTCTAGAATATTAGATATAGAAAATATTGTAAAAACAAGATTGTGTCCTAAAAGAATGGTTAAACAGTGACCAAGCTAAGATAAGTATTTACTATGACATTTTACTTATGCAGGTGGTACTGAAAGATTCCAGTCCTGTGGAGCTGCTTCATCACAGCTGCACATGTGTTGCTGGAGCAGCTTTATGCAACCACTGTGTCGCTTTGCTGTTCCAGTCAGCACATTACGCTCAGCTGAAGGTGCCAGTGGTTTTTTTTCTATATTTTCTAACTATATTTAACTTCTAACTGTATTGTGCTTAACTTGATAGGGTGTAAAGCCAGGCCCTGTGGATAAGATGGCTGTGCTTTCTGCTAAACCAAAGTGTAGAGCAACCAAAGATGGTGTAAGGTAAAACCTGAATATTGTCGATGTATTCCAATATGTTGCCTGTTTGAATTAAAATACCTGTGTGGATATGCCACTTTCCACTCATGAAAGTGTTATGTTCCACACAGGAGCACACTCTACAAAGGCCTCAGTGGGGAATTGCCTGATCTTACTGTCCTTCGGGTTAGCAGGGATTTCATATCAAACAATATACTAGTATTTCATGATTTTCTTTTTCCTCTCCTTTTGATTAAATGTACTATGACCCATCAATTATACAAACAAGTATTCTGCTTTTGAAGAAAGAATTGATTGAACTGAAACAAAATAAATGTTTACACAAGGGTTCTTTATTATGAACTTATTTGTAATGGTGTCTGGCGTTGTGCATGATGCGCAACATATTGTGGCCATGAAAATGTATGGTATAATCATTTTGTTTGATATTGCTAATCATTATATTATTACATCCCTAGGTGACAGAGGCGTATAAAGATCTTTCTACAGCGGAGGCGCCGATGATCTGCAGCATGGGCATTAGCTGTGAAATTCCCCTGGTTGACTCTGCCCGTGGCAAGGTTCAAGCCGGAAGTCCATTGTCCTACCAACAACCAGCAACAGCAAAGAGAGATCTGTCCTTCCATGCTGCCCCACCACGTCCATCTATGCCTCTTCAGAATTACTGCCTACAGCCATCAAGTTGCATGTTTGTCTGTACTGAACCACAACAGCTACACCATAGGAGTCTGGAGGTCACCTGGGACATGATGCACAAATTTGAATGTGCTACCAGAGCACAAAGTTCATGTACTGAATGGCATCAGCTAAGGAGGCATAGATTGACGGCGTCACGTTTCAGGGAGATCTGCCAGGTTGGAGAGAACTCTGAAGAAGGTCTGGCTAACCGGATACTGCAAAAGAACACGTCAGACGGCAGCTATGAAGAGGAGGCTCGAATTAGAGGCAGATGCTATTTGGGAATATTGCCAAATGAAAAGGGTCAACCACTACCCCTGTGGATTGGTAATTCACCCTGACGCTCCTTGGCTGGGGGCGTCTCCAGACGGGTTAATCTTTGACCCTTCAGAGCCATGTCAGTTTGGGCTGATTGAGATGAAGTGCCCAAATGTTAAAAGCTATGTGGACTGCCCGTATCTCAAAATGAAGTCAGGCAAATTGGAGCTAAAAGAAAAGCATGCTTACTACTGGCAAGTACAGGGGCAGATGCTAATAACGGGAATGAGTTGGTGTGATTTTGTAGTCTCAGCTGAGGAAGATGTACTCATCCAAAGAATTTACAGAGACAATGATGTTTTGGATATAATCAGAGAGAAAGTAGACAGGTTTTATTTTTATGTCTACTTGCAGAAATGTGTAATGCTTCAGCATTGAGATAAAATATTCTAAGATCTGTTCTTTAATTTTCACTTTTAATGGTACGTTTTATGATTGAGATTATTTTATGTTAATGGTTGTGCATCTTTAACTTTCAATGGCAGATGTTTTCCATGATTAACCTTGCCTTCCCAAAAAGTAAACACAATAAAATGTGTGTGTGCGCTGTGAGCACGCCAAGAAATATTTATTATCTTGATATTAAAGGCAATTAAAATGATTTCATTTCATGAATTCTGTATGTTTAACAGAACAATAGTTATCAAATTCCTCAGAAAAAGATTAAGCTACAATATCAAACTTCATATCTCCATTTCTTGACAAGAGGTCCATTTTGGTAATTTGAGAGGAGACAAGCGACAGTGAAGAGTTGGTTTATGCTCCCTGCAATGGAGAGAGGGATGGTGGTATCAAAGAGTTTATTTTCTTTAACTCTTCTGATCATCCTCTCGACATGCACCCTCAAACGGGCGATGGACTGCGTCTTCAGAACATCCACCTCTGGCATTTGGGCCCTCTTGGAGAGGAACAGGACGATGAACAGTCCCAGGTACAAGGTCATCCACCAAGAATCCCTTGTCAACCATGATGGCCATGTCAGGCGTTAAGAGTGGTGCAATCCCTGACTGACGAAACACCTCCTTGTCACTCATGGAACCCTCAAAGAGTGCTGAAACAAAACTCAGGGCTCCGTGAGGGGACATGCCCACCATGGCCTTAAAGGTGCAGTGGGACTTGTAGGTCGAGAAAACTTCGCTCTGAAGGAGCATGGATGACGGTGTTTGACACCGTAGCTCTGTACAGTCGAGGACCACCTGTGTGTCACTGTAGCTGCCATCAAAGTCGCGTGGAAGATGGGCCTTCACAGCTGCTGGAGACATCCATATACAGACTGAGCCCAGTAAGCTGTAGAGGAAGTTGGCCCAGGTCACGATGATTCGGCTGACGGTTGCTCGGTGGATGTTAAATCTATGACCCAACTCCCTCTGGGTACAGCCAGTGGACAGGTATGTCAGGAAGAGCTCATCTATTGGCAGCAGTGTCTGTGGGGAGAAGTGTTTAATGAGTGTTAGTTCAAAACCACCCTTTTAATGCTTTGGGATCTGTGTCTGTGTGTTTTTTGGGTGAATGGGTACTTACAGTTGGTCTGGTTAAAGGGCTTTCAGTTGTTGTGCTAGTGGCGTAGGTTTTCTTTGCTCTGGTGACCCTAATTATTTTGGCTGTTCGATCAGGTTCCAAAACGCCATCAGATGCTCGTATGAGGGGAATCTAAAATACAGCATTACAATTGAAATCAGTTGTCTTGTCATACAAGCTTAAGAATAACATTAAATATCCCATGACATGCTGTTTTTGTATGCTTTTATATAGGCCTTAATGGTCCCCTAATATCTGAAGTCTCTTTCCCGAAATTCAGCCTTGGAACTCATTAATGTTAAATAACCTCTTAAAGTGAACATTTCATGTCATGAGACCTTTAAGAAAAAAAGAGGAAATAATCAAGTTAAGAGAAGATGTTGATCTAATAACTAGCTTACCTGGTGTAAAATCTGATGTCTTCAGGAGACGAAGCAAACCGTTTCAGTCCAAAGTTGGAAAGATGATATGTTTGGACCTGCTCTCTCAGCGCCTCGAGTTCCCTCAACATATCTCCATACTGCTCCCTGTCCACACATACGGTACCGCTGGCCCCATAGTCGTGGTCCACGACCATCGGGACCATGGCGGGTTGCTCGCTGTCCTCCTCTGGCTCTGCCGGGTCAGGTTCCGGACTTGGTGGTCGAGATCGGCGCTCCCAAACACCAGCCCGTGACTTACTGGTGTATTTGTTCCACTCAAATAAAGAAGGAACAGAGCCTGCTGCCAAAACCCGTCTACCCTTAGCAGTAGTGACGATTTCATGGTCTTCGAAAAGTCGACTGCAAACCTTGGTGTGTTGGGTCACCGAATATTCCACCCTGCTTATTTTGTGCAGCCACCGCGCACGAAGGCAGGTGTCCTTCGGGAAGCAGTGGAAGCTCAAATGGTTGTTATAACGGCCTGAAGCCGAGCAAAGTGGCACACAACAGTGTTCCTTAGACCCACGCACAGTACCTTGGAACTTGAATGTATCACGTACATTATATTTCTTTTTACTTTCTTTTTTCCGTACAACTGCACCACTCATCTTGTTGTTCGTTCACTAATTCGGATGAGGACAGGAAGTAAACCGGAAACTGATTTGCCGAATTTGGGCTACGGCGGAAGTTCGTCAGTACGATTGTGCACAGAGCCTATTGTGGGCTGACCAAGCCCCCACTCATTGCTTGGTCTTTAGCAAAGGCCCATGTGGATCTTCATGGTATTGCATTTCCGATTTTGGATGCAATGGTAAAAAGTTCTCAAAATCCTGAAACATTGATAGTATAGGCCAAGAGTAACTACCACACCACAAATGGCCCAATATCACCCATAAGTGACGCTACAGGCCACGCCCTGATACACAAAGATACAAGGCTTTCTGGAATGGGTAGGCTCACCAAGCCCCCTCCCTTCACTCCTTGGCTTGAAATAAAAGCCCTTGTGGATCTTGATGGTATTGCATTTCAGATTTGGTATCCCATTGGTAAGTCTGCAGCATGGAATTTCACAGTGACAATTTGTAAAGAATATACATTTTTCAGTGGTTTGCAATGTTTGGAGGAATCCGCCATTGCTGCTTGCAGTTATATTTAGGATTCCTCCGTAAGGAGGAAACCTATTGTTATTGTTAGTTTTATTATTAGGATTCCTCCGTAAGGAGGAAACCTATTGTTATTGTTAGTTTTATTATTATTATTATTATTATTCTAGTTCCATGGGAGTCAATGGCAGCCCCTAGAACCCTTGGATAACTTTTTGTTAAATTTGGCACACTCATTAAGGACAGTTCCTTCTATACCTACACCAAGTTTCATGTATCCCATCAGACCACTCTAGCGCCACCAATGGGTCAAAGTTGGACTTGTGTTTACACACGCAACTTTTGAACCGTATGACTGATTTTCAAAAATGAGGTACCATTGGATTCCCTGGATCAAGACGAGTTCAACGCACCCTATGACGTCAATTTCCGGTTATATAGATTTTCCGCTATTTCCGGTTGTATCAAAAACCTTTGAAAGCCTACTCCTCCTACAATTTTTGTCATATCTTCTTCAAAATGACCAGAGATGATCTTCAGACCAAGCCTCACAAAAGTTATCCCATGGCGTTTTGATTTTCTAAACCGTTTGTCCGGCACAGCCAATCAAAATCAGCAAAAAAGTAACCAAACAGGAACTTGGGTCAAATCTCAGCAAATCTTTGAGATATCAACACTAAACTTGGTATATCGGTGGACGACACTACAACATGTTACCATGTGCAAAGGCAACTTCATATCTCAAAAAATGATTGATATAAAGCAAATCGAATTTATCGCTAACGCTAAAATAATGCTTTACACATCCGCCGGTCAAAAACTGATACTTTGATTCAATCACAAGTTCATATGAAGACTCTTGAGAATGTTTAGTACACAAATCTGAGGAAAAGTTGACTGTAACATGAAAAGTCGATTTTATGTGAATATTTGAAACATGCATGCTTGGCTAATTGCTAACGAAATTTTCAATGAAATGTCTCCCCTGCTCTTCAGCGCGCGCGTGCTCCACATTCTCACACACTCAGCCTTTCCCTTGACACACGCGCGGGCTTGGCGAGACGCATACACAACATTTCAGGCAATTGTGGGCTGACCAAGCCCCCACTCATTCCTTGGCTTGAAGTGAAGGCCCTTGTGGATCTTGATGGTAATGCATTTTAGAAAAAGTTCTCAAAATCCTGAAACATTGATAGTATAGGCCAGGAGTAACTACCACACCACAAATGACGCACCATTATCCATAGGTGGCGCTACGGCCAAGCCCCAATTGTTCATTTACGAAGTGATGCCATTCGCATCCCATTTGTCCCAAAATTCTGAAATTCATTAGATATGCCTTATTTCTCATGAGGAACAAAAAAGCCTCAATAACCTATAACGGCCGCCATATTGGATTTTTTTGTACAATAAAGATTTAGGAAACACGTTTTTTCGCTACTTCTCCGACAATTTTTGTCCAATCTTCCCCAGAATTGGCAAGTATCATCGTCAGAGCAACCCTCACTGAATTCTTCAACAGATTTTTGAATTTCAAAACTGTTTGTCCGGTACAGCCAATCAAAATCGTCAACAAAGCAACCAAACAGGAAGTTGGATCAAATCTCATCAAATATTTGAAATATCAACACCAAACTTGGTGTGTCACGTGGAAGACACTACATCATGTTCCCATGTGAGAAGGCAAATTAATATCTTAAAAAATGATTGAAATAAAGGAAATCTAATTGATTTCTAACGCTAAAATAATGCTTTACACATCGGCTAGTCAAAAATTCTGATTCAATAACAAGTTCATGAAGACTCTTGAGAATTAGTACACAAATCTCAGAAAAAAAGTTGACTTTAAGATGAAAAGTTGAATTTTGGTGAATATTTGAAAAATGCATGCTTGGCTATTTGTTAAGGAAATTTCCAATGAAATGTCTCCCCTGCTCCTCAGCGCGCGCGCTCCACATTCTCACACACTCAGCCTTTCCCTTGACACACGCGCAAGCTTGGCGAGACGCATACACAACATTTCAGGCAATAGGCTCTGTGCACAATCGTACTGACGAACTTCCGCTGTAGCCCAAATTCGGCAAATCAGTTTCCGGTTTACTGGAGGCGATCACCCGCTTTGCCAAAATGTCCGGCTTTAGTAGATGTCTCCAAGACCTGCCTAAAATAAGCGTCAGTGACGTCCATCGCATCGTAAATGCTTGTTCCCCTGCTCCAACAAGCAAGCGGGACAAGGGATTCAAACTTTACATATCCAGTTATCTGCACAACTATGAGGGTAAGTAATTTAATGTGGTGTTCCGGCCGGCTAGCGGCTAAGCTAGTTAGCGATGTGTTCATTTTTAATGTAGTATAGAAGCTTGTTTTTCTTTATTTTAAACGCTAACTGTCCGTTTTTATGTATTAGCATTTGTATTTCTGCCCCTCTCAGTTTCTAATAAAGATCAGGACACAGGGGAAGTCGTGGTCAGGGCATTGTGCTACAGGTCCATGAGGAAAGCTGAGAAACCTCACAGTTTGAGTGTATGGTGAAGTTAGGATTGATAAATTCAAATTCAGGTTCAGCCAACACTTAAAAGCTTGTTACTTTAATAACCCGGCGTTCCTAAAGTTCCTGGGGATTTAGCTAAGGTCATTTACGTTTATTATAACTCTCAAATATAATGATCTTCATTTGGCAGGTAAGTTTACTTAGCTGATCCCCTCCGGGTTAAATGTGTTCTTATTCAAGTTTCCCCCAACTGTCATTCATTTAAGATGCAATCTTGTGGTTAAGGTATTAGGCTATCATGTTTCAAAGAAAAACGATTATGGATGTTGATTTAATGCAGTTGGCATATTATACAACATACTCTAATCCAACATATAGAAATACATGACATTTGATCTGTGATTCTAGAATATTAGATATAGAAAATATTGTAAAAACAAGATTGTGTCCTAAAAGAATGGTTAAACAGTGACCAAGCTAAGATAAGTATTTACTATGACATTTTACTTATGCAGGTGGTACTGAAAGATTCCAGTCCTGTGGAGCTGCTTCATCACAGCTGCACATGTGTTGCTGGAGCAGCTTTATGCAACCACTGTGTCGCTTTGCTGTTCCAGTCAGCACATTACGCTCAGCTGAAGGTGCCAGTGGTCCCTCCTGTGCTAAGCTGTACTGAAGGAGAACAGCAGTGGCACAAGCCCAGAACGTTGGTAAGTTTGCACTGTAATTACAGAGCTGTTGGATATATTTTCTAACTATATTTAATTTCTAACTGTATTGTGCTTAACTTGATAGGGTGTAAAGCCAGGCCCTGTGGATAAGATGGCTGTGCTTTCTGCTAAACCAAAGTGTAGAGCAACCAAAGATGGTGTAAGGTAAAACCTGAATATTGTCGATGTATTCCAATATGTTGCCTGTTTGAATTAAAATACCTGTGTGGATATGCCACTTTCCACTCATGAAAGTGTTATGTTCCACACAGGAGCACACTCTACAAAGGCCTCAGTGGGGAATTGCCTGATCTTACTGTCCTTCGGGTTAGTAGGGATTTCATATCAAACAATATACTAGTATTTCATGATTTTCTTTTTCCTCTCCTTTTGATTAAATGTACTATGACCCATCAATTATACAAACAAGTATTCTGCTTTTGAAGAAAGAATTGATTGAACTGAAACAAAATAAATGTTTACACAAGGGTTCTTTATTATGAACTTATTTGTAATGGTGTCTGGCGTTGTGCATGATGCGCAACATATTGTGGCCATGAAAATGTATGGTATAATCATTTTGTTTGATATTGCTAATCATTATATTATTACATCCCTAGGTGACAGAGGCGTATAAAGATTTTTCTACTGCGGAGGCGCCGATGATCTGCAGCATGGGCATTAGCTGTGAAATTCCCCTGGTTGACTCTGCCCGTGGCAAGGTTCAAGCCGGAAGTCCATTGTCCTACCAACAACCAGCAACAGCAAAGAGAGATCTGTCCTTCCATGCTGCCCCACCACGTCCATCTATGCCTCTTCAGAATTACTTCCTACAGCCATCAAGTTGCATGTTTGTCTGTACTGAACCACAACAGCTACACCATAGGAGTCTGGAGGTCACCTGGGACATGATGCACAAATTTGAATGTGCTACCAGAGCACAAAGTTCATGTACTGAATGGCATCAGCTAAGGAGGCATAGATTGACGGCGTCACGTTTCAGGGAGATCTGCCAGGTTGGAGAGAACTCTGAAGAAGGTCTGGCTAACCGGATACTGCAAGGGACACGTCAGACGGCAGCTATGAAGAGGAGGCTCGAATTAGAGGCAGATGCTATTTGGGAATATTGCCAAATGAAAAGGGTCAACCACTACCCCTGTGGATTGGTAATTCACCCTGACGCTCCTTGGCTGGGGGCGTCTCCAGACGGGTTAATCTTTGACCCTTCAGAGCCATGTCAGTTTGGGCTGATTGAGATGAAGTGCCCAAATGTTAAAAGCTATGTGGACTGCCCGTATCTCAAAATGAAGTCAGGCAAATTGGAGCTAAAAGAAAAGCATGCTTACTACTGGCAAGTACAGGGGCAGATGCTAATAACGGGAATGAGTTGGTGTGATTTTGTAGTCTCAGCTGAGGAAGATGTACTCATCCAAATAATTTACAGAGACAATGATGTTTTGGATATAATCAGAGAGAAAGTAGACAGGTTTTATTTTTATGTCTACTTGCAGAAATGTGTAATGCTTCAGGATTGAGATAAAATATTCTAAGATCTGTTCTTTAATTTTCACTTTTAATGGTACGTTTTATGATTGAGATTATTTTATGTTAATGTTTGTGCATCTTTAACTTTCAATGGCAGATGTTTTCCATGATTAACCTTGCCTTCCCAAAAAGTAAACACAATAAAATGTGTGTGTGCGCTGTGAGCACGCCAAGAAATATTTATTATCTTGATATTAAAGGCAATTAAAATGATTTCATTTCATGAATTCTGTATGTTTAACAGAACAATAGTTATCAAATTCCTCAGAAAAAGATTAAGCTACAATATCAAACTTCATATCTCCATTTCTTGACAAGAGGTCCATTTTGGTAATTTGAGAGGAGACAAGCAACAGTGAAGAGTTGGTTTATGCTCCCTGCAATGGAGAGAGGGATGGTGGTATCAAAGAGTTTATTTTCTTTAACTCTTCTGATCATCCTCTCGACATGCACCCTCAAACGGGCGATGGACTGCGTCTTCAGAACATCCACCTCTGGCATTTGGGCCCTCTTGGAGAGGAAGGCAGGACGATGAACAGTCCCAGGTACAAAGTCATCCACCAAGAATCCCTTGTCAACCATGATGGCCATGTCAGGCGTTAAGAGTGGTGCAATCCCTGACTGACGAAACACCTCCTTGTCACTCATGGAACCCTCAAAGAGTGCTGAAACAAAACTCAGGGCTCCGTGAGGGGACATGCCCACCATGGCCTTAAAGGTGCAGTGGGACTTGTAGGTCGAGAAAACTTCGCTCTGAAGGAGCATGGATGACGGTGTTTGACACCGTAGCTCTGTACAGTCGAGGACCACCTGTGTGTCACTGTAGCTGGGAGTCAGGTGGCTGAGCGGTGAGGGAATCGGGCTAGTAATCCGAAGGTTGCCAGTTCGATTCCCGGTCATGCCAACTGACGTTGTGTCCTTGGGCAAGGCACTTCACCCTACTTGCCTCGGGGGAATGTCCCTGTACTTACTGTAAGTCGCTCTGGATAAGAGCGTCTGCTAAATGACTAAATGTAAAATGTAAATGTAGCTGCCATCAAAGTCGCGTGGAAGATGGGCCTTCACAGCTGCTGGAGACATCCATATACAGACTGAGCCCAGTAAGCTGTAGAGGAAGTTGGCCCAGGTCACGATGATTCGGCTGACGGTTGCTCGGTGGATGTTAAATCTATGACCCAACTCCCTCTGGGTACAGCCAGTGGACAGGTATGTCAGGAAGAGCTCATCTATTGGCAGCAGTTTCTGTGGGGAGAAGTGTTTAATGAGTGTTAGTTCAAAACCACCCTTTTAATGCTTAGGGATCTGTGTCTGTGTGTTTTTTGGGTGAATGGGTACTTACAGTTGGTCTGGTTAAAGGGCTTTCAGTTGTTGTGCTAGTGGCGTAGGTTTTCTTTGCTCTGGTGACCCTAATTATTTTGGCTGTTCGATCAGGTTCCAAAACGCCATCAGATGCTTGTATGAAGGGAATCTAAAATACAGCATTACAATTGAAATCAGTTGTCTTGTCATACAAGCTTAAGAATAACATTAAATATCCCATGACATGCTGTTTTTGTATGCTTTTATATAGGCCTTAATGGTCCCCTAATATCTGAAGTCTCTTTCCCGAAATTCAGCCTTGGAACTCATTAATGTTCAATAACCTCCTAAAGTGAACATTTCATGTCATGAGACCTTTAAGAAAAAAAGAGGAAATAATCAAGTTAAGAGAAGATGTTGATCTAATAACTAGCTTACCTGGTGTAAAATCTGATGTCTTCAGGAGACGAAGCAAACCGTTTCAGTCCAAAGTTGGAAAGATGATACGTTTGGACCTGCTCTCTCAGCGCCTCGAGTTCCCTCAACATATCTCCATACTGCTCCCTGTCCACACATACGGTACCGCTGGCCCCATAGTCGTGGTCCACGACCATCGGGACCATGGCGGGTTGCTCGCTGTCCTCCTCTGGCTCCGCCGGGTCAGGTTCCGGACTTGGTGGTCGAGATCGGCGCTCCCAAACACCGGCCCGTGACTTACTGGTGTATTTGTTCCACTCAAATAAAGAAGGAACAGAGCCTGCTGCCAAAACCCGTCTACCCTTAGCAGTAGTGACGATTTCATGGTTTTCGAAATGTCGACTGCAAACCTTGGTGTGTTGGGTCACCGAATATTCCACCCTCCTTATTTTGTGCAGCCACCGCGCACGAAGGCAGGTGTCCTTTGGGAAGCAGTGGAAGCTCAAATGGTTGTTATAACGGCCTGAAGCCGAGCAAAGTGGCACACAACAGTGTTCCTTAGACCCACGCACAGTACCTTGGAACTTAAATGTATCACGTACATTATATTTCTTTTTACTTTCTTTTTTCCGTACAACCGCACCACTCATCTTGTTGTTCGTTCACTAATGCGGATGAGGACAGGAAGTAAACCGGAAACTGATTTGCCGAATTTGGGCTACGGCGGAAGTTCGTCAGTATGATTGTGCACAGAGCTTATTGTGGGCTGACCAAGCCCCCACTCATTCCTTGGTCTTTAGCAAAGGCCCATGTGGATCTTGGTGGTATTGCATTTCCGATTTTGTATGCAATGGTAAAAAGTTCTCAAAATCCTGAAACATTGATAGTATAGGCCAAGAGTAACTACCACACCACAAATGGCCCAATATCACCCATAAGTGACGCTACAGGCCACGCCCTGATACACAAAGATACAAGACTTTCTGGAATGGGTAGGCTCACCAAGCCCCCTCCCTTCACTCCTTGGCTTGAAATAAAATCCCTTGTGGATCTTGATGGTATTGCATTTCAGATTTGGTATCCCATTGGTAAGTCTACAGCATGGATGTTTCTATACAGTGACAATTTGTGAAGAATATACATTTTTCAATGGTTTGCAATGTTTTGGAGGAATCCGCCATTGCTGCTTGCAGCTATATTTAGGATTCCTCCGTAAGGAGGAAACCTATTGTTATTGTTAGTTTTATTATTATTATTAATATTATTATTCTAGTTCCATGGGAGTCAATGGCAGCCCCTAGAACCCTTGGATAACTTTTTGTTAAATTTGGCACACTCATTAAGGACAGTTCCTTCTATACCTACACCAAGTTTCATGTATCCCATCAGACCACTCTAGCGCCACCAATGGGTCAAAGTTGGACTTGTGTTTACACACGCAACTTTTGAACCGTATGACTTATTTTCAAATATGAGGTACCGTTGGATTCCCTGGATCAAGACGAGTTCAACGCACCCTATGACGTCAATTTCCGGTTATATAGATTTTCCACCATTTCCGGTTTTATCAAAAACCTTTGAAAGCCTACTCCTCCTACAATTTTTGTCATATCTTCTTCAAAATGACCATAGATGATCTTCAGACCAAGCCTCACAAAAGTTATCCCATGGCGTTTTGATTTTCTAAACCGTTTGTCCGGCACAGCCAATCAAATTCAGCAAAAAAGCAACCAAACAGGAACTTGGGTCAAATCTTAGCAAATCTTTGAGATATCAACACGTAACTTGATATGTCACAAGAAAGACACTACAACATGTTACCATGTGCAAAGGCAACTTCATATCTCAAAAAATGATTGATATAAAGCAAATCGAATTTATCGCTAACGCTAAAATAATGCTTTACACATCCGCCGGTCAAAAACTGATACTTTGATTCAATCACAAGTTCATATGAAGACTCTTGAGAATGTTTAGTACACAAATCTGAGGAAAAGTTGACTGTAACATGAAAAGTCGATTTTATGTGAATATTTGAAACATGCATGCTTGGCTAATTGCTAACGAAATTTTCAATGAAATGTCTCCCCTGCTCTTCAGCGCGCGCGAGCTCCACATTCTCACACACTCAGTCTTTCCCTTGACACACGCGCGGGCTTGGCGAGACGCATACACAACATTTCAGGCAATTGTGGGCTGACCAAGCCCCCACTCATTCCTTGGCTTGAAGTGAAGGCCCTTGTGGATCTTGATGGTAATGCATTTTAGAAAAAGTTCTCAAAATCCTGAAACATTGATAGTATAGGCCAGGAGTAACTACCACACCACAAATGACACACCATTATCCATAGGTGGCGCTACGGCCAAGCCCCAATTGTCCATTTACAAAGTGATGCCATTCGCATCCATTTTGTCCCAAAATTCTGAAATTCATTAGATATGCCTTATTTCTCATGAGGAACAAAAAATCCTCAATAACCTATAACGGCCGCCATATTGGATTTTTTTGTACAATAAAGATTTAGGAAACACGTTTTTTCGCTACTTCTCCTACAATTTTTGTCCAATCTTCCCCAGAATTGGCAGGTATCATCGTCAGAGCAACCCTCACTGAATTCTTCAACAGAGTTTTGAATTTCAAAACCGTTTGTCCGGTACAGCCAATCAAAATCGTCAACAAAGCAACCAAACAGGAAGTTGGATCAAATCTCAGCAAATCTTTGAAATATCACCACCAAACTTGGTGTGTCACGTGAAAGACACTACATCATGTTCCCATGTGAGAAGGCAAATTAATATCTTAAAAAATGATTGAAATAAAGGAAATCTAATTTATTTCTATCTAACGCTAAAATAATGCTTTACACATCCACCAGTCAAAAAACTCTGATTCAATCACATGTTCATAAAGACTCTTGAGAATGTTTAGTACACAAATCTCAGAAAAAGTTGACTGTAACATGAAAAGTTGAAATTTGGTGAATATTTGAAAAATGCATGCTTGGCTTGTTAAGGAAATTTCCAATGAAATGTCTCCCCTGCTCCTCAGCGCGCGCGCTCCACATTCTCACACACTCAGCCTTTCCCTTGACACACGCGCAAGCTTGACGAGACGCATACACAACATTTCAGGCAATTGTGGGCTGACCAAGCCCCCACTCATTGCTTGGTCTTTAGCAAAGGCCCATGTGGATCTTGATGGTATTGCATTTCCGATTTTGTATGCAACGGTAAAAAGTTCTCAAAATCCTGAAACATTGATAGTATAGGCCAAGAGTAACTACCACACCACAAATGGCCCAATATCACCCATAAGTGACGCTACAGGCCACACCCTGATACACAAAGATACAAGGCTTTCTGGAATGGGTAGGCTCAACCAAGCCCCCTCCCTTCACTCCTTGGCTTGAAATAAAAGCCCTTGTGGATCTTGATGGTATTGCATTTCATATTTGGTATCCCATTGGTAAGTCTGCGGCATGGAATTTTACAGTGACTATTTGTAAAGAATATACATTTTTCAGTGGTTTGCAATGTTTGGAGGAATCCGCCATTGCTGCTTGCAGTTATATTTATTATTATTATTATTATTCTAGTTCCATGGGAGTCAATGGCAGCCCCTAGAACCCTTGGATAACTTTTTGTTAAATTTGGCACACTCATTAAGGACAGTTCCTTCTATACCTACACCAAGTTTCATGTATCCCATCAGACCACTCTAGCGCCACCAATGGGTCAAAGTTGGACTTGTGTTTACACACGCAACTTTTGAACCGTATAACTGATTTTCAAAAATGAGGTACCATTGGATTCCTTGGATCAAGACGAGTTCAACGCACCCTATGACGTCAATTTCCGGTTATATAGATCTTCCGCTATTTCCGGTTGTATCAAGAACCTTTGAAAGCCTACTCCTCCTACAATGTTTGTCATATCTTCTTCAAAATGACCCGAGATGAGCTTCAGACCAAGCCTCACAAAAGTTATCCCATGGCGTTTTGATTTTATAAACCGTTTGTCCGGCACAGCCAATCAAAATCAGCAATAAAATAAACCAAACAGGAACTTGGGTCAAATCTCAGCAAATCTTTGAGATATCAACACTAAACTTGGTATATCGGTGGACGACACTACAACATGTTACCATATGCAAAGGCTATTTCATATCTCCAAAAATGGTTGATATAAAGCAAATCAAATTTATCGCTAACGCTTAAATAATGCTTTACACATCCGCCAGTAAAAAACTGATACTCTGATTCAATCACAAGTTCATATGAAGACTCTTGAGAATGTTTAGTACACAAATCTGAGGAAAAGTTGACTGTAACATGAAAAGTCGATTTTATGTGAATATTTGAAACATGCATGCTTGGCTAATTTCTAACGAAATTTTCAATGAAATGTCTCCCTCTGCTCCTCAGCGCGCGCGCTCCACATTCTCACACACTCAGCCTTTCCCTTGACACACGCGCGGGCTTGGCGAGATGCATACACAACATTTCAGGCAATTGTGGGCTGACCAAGCCCCCACTCATTCCTTGGCTTGAAGTGAAGGCCCTTGTGGATCTTGATGGTAATGCATTTTAGAAAAAGTTCTCAAAATCCTGAAACATTGATAGTATAGGCCAGGAGTAACTACCACACCACAAATGACGCACCATTATCCATAGGTGGCGCTACGGCCAGGCCCCAATTGTCCATTTACAAAGTGATGCCATTTGCATCCCATTTGTCCCAAAATTCTGAAATTCATTAGATATGCCTTATTTCTCATGAGGAACAAAAAAGCCTCAATAACCTATAACGGCCGCCATATTGGATTTTTTTGTACAATAAAGATTTAGGAAACACATTTTGTTGCTACTTCTCCTACAATTTTTGTCCAATCTTCCCCAGAATTGGCAGGTATCATCGTCAGAGCAACCCTCACTGAATTCTTCAACAGATTTTTGAATTTCAAAACCGTTTGTCCGGTACAGCCAATCAAAATCGTCAACAAAGCAACCAAACAGGAAGTTGGATCAAATCTCAGCAAATCTTTGAAATATCACAACCAAACTTGGTGTGTCACGTGAAAGACACTACATCATGTTCCCATGTGAGAAGGCAAATTAATATCTTAAAAAATGATTGAAATAAAGTAAATCTAATTTATTTCTAACGCTAAAATAATGCTTTACACAAAGTTGACTGTAAGATGAAAAGTTGAATTTTGGTGAATATTTGAAAAATGCATGCTTGGCTAATTGTTAAGGAAATTTCCAATGAAACGTCTCCCATGCTCCTCAGTTCGCGCGCTACACATTCTCACACACTCAGCCTTTCCCTTGACACACGCGCGGGCTTGGCGAGACGCATACACAACATTTCAGGCAATTGTGGGCTGACCAAGCCCCCACTCATTCCTTGGCTTGAAGTGAAGGCCCTTTTGGATCTTGATGGTAATGCATTTTAGAAAAAGTTTTCAAAATCCTGAAACATTGATAGTATAGGCCAGGAGTAACTACCACAACACAAATGACGCACCATTATCCATAGGTGGCGCTACGGCCAAGCCCCAATTGTCCATTTACAAAGTGATGCCATTCGCATCCCATTTGTCCCAAAATTCTGAAATTCATTAGATATTCTCTTCTCCTGTCTGGCCCCCCAGTGGTGGAATGAACTCCCCACCTCCATCAGAGATACTGACTGTCTCTCCACCTTCAAGAAAAGGCTCAAGACGCACTTGTTCCGGGAGTACAACGGTACTTAGGAATTGTTCGCTTGACCCGATGTTAGGTTCCTCAAGGATCACAATGACTCTTGCTTAGAGACTTGTTGCTCTTGTGGTTAGTGGTAACTGTTTTAAAAAAAAATTCTCGCTGTGATATATTGTTTTTATTACTGTTGCTTGCTATTTTCCACAGGTACACTTGCACTTATAGCGGTTCATGTTGTTTAATTGTAACTTGTTTAACTACATGCTCTTATGGTTCTTCCCTTTGGCACTTACTTTGGTTGTTCACAATGTGTGCTTCATGTTTTGGCTACTCGCGATGTTTTTTGGCTATCTTGTTGTTATGATCAGTGACCTATGCACTTTGTAAAGCTCTCTCTTGGAAGTCGCTTTGGATAAAAGCGTCTGCTAAATGAATAAATGTAAATGTAATGTCTCCCCTGCTCCTAAGCGCGCGCGCTCCACATTCTCACACACTCAGCTTTTCCCTTGACACACGCGCAAGCTTGGCGAGACGCATACACAACATTTCAGGCAATTGTGGGTTGACCAAGCCCCCACTCATTGCTTGGTCTTTAGCAAAGGCCCGTGTGGATCTTGGTGGTATTGCATTTCCGATTTTGTATGCAATGGTAAAAAGTTCTCAAAATCCTGAAACATTGATAGTATAGGCCAAGAGTAACTACCACACCACAAATGGCCCAATATCACCCATAAGTGACGCTACAGGCCACGCCCTGATACACAAAAGATACAAGGCTTTCTGGAATGGGTAGGCACACCAAGCCCCCTCCCTTCAATCCTTGGCTTGAAATAAAAGCCCTTGTGGATCTTGATGGTATTGCATTTCAGATTTGCTATCCCATTGGTAAGTCTGCAGCATGGAATTTTACAGTGACAATTTGTAAAGAATATACATTTTTCAGTGGTTTGCAATGTTTGGAGGAATCCGCCATTGCTGCTTGCAGTTATATTTAGGATTCCTCCGTAAGGAGGAAACCTATTGTTATTGTTAGTTTTATTATTATTATTATTATTATTATTATTATTATTATTATTCTAGTTCCATGGGAGTCAATGGCAGCCCCTAGAACCCTTGGATAACTTTTTGTTAAATTTGGCACACTCATTAAGGACAGTTCCTTCTATACCTACACCAAGTTTCATGTATCCCATCAGACCACTCTAGCGCCACCAATGGGTCAAAGTTGGACTTGTGTTTACACACGCAACTTTTGAACCGTATGACTGATTTTCAAAAATGAGATGCCATTGGATTCCCTGGATCAAGACGAGTTCAACGCACCCTATGACGTCAATTTCCGGTTATATAGATCTTCCGCTATTTCCGGTTGTATCAAAAACCTTTGAAAGCCTACTCCTCCTACATTTTTTGTCATTTCTTCTTCAAAATGACCAGAGATGATCTTCAGACCAAGCCTCACAAAAGTTATCCCATGGCGTTTTGATTTTCTAAACCGTTTGTCCGGCACAGCCAATCAAAATCAGCAAAAAAGTAACCAAACAGGAACTTGGGTCAAATCTCAGCAAATCTTTGAGATATCAACACTAAACTTGGTATACCGGTAGACGACACTACAACATGTTACCATGTGCAAAGGCAACTTCATATCTCAAAAAATGATTGATATAAAGCAAATCGAATTTATCGCTAACGCTAAAATAATGCTTTACACATCCGCCGGTCAAAAACTGATACTTTGATTCAATCACAAGTTCATATGAAGACTCTTGAGAATGTTTAGTACACAAATCTGAGGAAAAGTTGACTGTAACATGAAAAGTCGATTTGTGGTGAATATTTGAAACATGCATGCTTGGCTAATTGCTGACGTAATTTCCAATGAAATGTCTCCCCTGCTCTTCAGCGCGCGCGTGCTCCACATTCTCACACACTCAGCCTTTCCCTTGACACACGCGCAAGCTTGACGAGACGCATACACAACATTTCAGGCAATTGTGGGCTAAACAAGCCCCCACTCATTGCTTGGTCTTTAGCAAAGGCCCATGTGGATCTTGATGGTATTGCATTTCCGATTTTGTATGCAATGGTAAAAAGTTCTCCAAATCCTGAAACATTGATAGTATAGGCCAGGAGTAACTACCACACCACAAATGACGCACCATTATCCATAGGTGGCGCTACGGCCAAGCCCCAATTTTCCATTTACAAAGTGATGCCATTTGCATCCCATTTGTCCCAAAATTCTGAAATTCATTAGATATGCCTTATTTCTCATGAGGAACAAAAAAGCCTCAATAACCTATAACGGCCGCCATATTGGATTTTTTTGTACAATAAAGATTTAGGAAACACGTTTTTTCGCTACTTCTCCTACAATTCTTGTCCAATCTTCCCCAGAATTGGCAGGTATCATCGTCAGAGCAACCCTCACTGAAATCTTCAACAGATTTTTGAATTTCAAAACCGTTTGTCCGGTACAGCCAATCAAAATCGTCAACAAAGCAACCAAACAGGAAGTTGGATCAAATCTCAGCAAATCTTTGAAATATCAACACCAAACTTGGTGTGTCACGTGAAAGACACTACGTCATGTTCCCATGTAGGAAGGCAAATTAATATCTTCAAAAATGATTGAAATGAAGGAAATCAAATTAATTTCTAACGCTAAAATAATGCTTTACACATCCGCCAGTCAAAAAACTCTGATTCAATCACAAGTTCATGAAGACTTTTGAGAATGTTTAGTACACAAATCTCAGAAAAAGTTGACTGTAAGATGAAAAGTTGAATTTAGGTGAATATTTGAAAAATGCATGCTTGGCTAATTGTTAAGGAAATTTCCAATGAAATGTCTCCCCTGCTCCTCAGCACGCGCGCTCCACATTCTCACACACTCAGCCTTTCCCTTGACACACGCACAAGCTTGGCGAGACGCATACACAACATTTCAGGCAATTGTGGGCTGACCAAGCCCCACTCATTGCTTGGTCTTTAGCAAAGGACCATGTGGATCTTGATGGTATTGCATTTCCGATTTTGTATGCAATGGTAAAAAGTTCTCAAAATCCTGAAACATTGATAGTATAGGCCAAGAGTAACTACCACACCACAAATGGCCCAATATCACCCATAAGTGACGCTACAGGCCACGCCCTGGTACACAAAGATACAAGGCTTTCTGGAATGGGTAGGCTCACCAAGCCCCCTCCCTTCACTCCTTGGCTTGAAATAAAAGCCCTTGTGGATCTTGATGGTATTGCATTTCAGATTTGGTATCCCATTGGTAAGTCTGCAGCATGGATTTTTACAGTGACAATTTGTGAAGAATATAAATTTTTCAGTGGTTTGCAATGTTTGGAGGAATCCGCCATTGCTGCTTGCAGTTATATTTATTATTATTATTCTAGTTCCATGGGAGTCAATGGCAGCCCCTAGAACCCTTGGATAACTTTTTGTTAAATTTGGCACACTCATTAAGGACAGTTCCTTCTATACCTACACCAAGTTTCATGTATCCCATCAGACCACTCTAGCGCCACCAATGGGTCAAAGTTGGACTTGTGTTTACACACGCAACTTTTGAACCGTATGACTGATTTACAAAAATGAGGTACCATTGGATTCCCTGGATGAAGACGAGTTCAACGCACCCTATGACGTCAATTTCCGGTTGTATAGATTTTCCGCTATTTCCGGTTGTATCAAAAACCTTTGAAAGCCTACTCCTCCTACAATTATTGTCATATCTTCTTCAAAATGACCATAGATGATCTTCAGACCAAGCCTCACAAAAGTTATCCCATGGCGTTTTGATTTTCTAAACCGTTTGTCCGGCACAACCAATCAAAATCAGCAAAAAAGTAACCAAACAGGAACTTGGGTCAAATCTCAGCAAATCTTTGAGATATCAACACTAAACTTGGTATATCGGTGGACGACACTACAACATGTTACCATGTGCAAAGGCAACTTCATATCTCAAAAGATGATTGATATAAAGCAAATCGAATTTATCGCTAACGCTAAAATAATGCTTTACACATCCGCCGGTCAAAAACTGATACTTTGATTCAATCACAAGTTCATATGAAGACTCTTGAGAATGTTTAGTACACAAATCTGAGGAAAAGTTGACTGTAACATGAAAAGTCGATTTTATGTGAATATTTGAAACATGCATGCTTGGCTAATTGCTAACGAAATTTTCAATGAAATGTCTCCCCTGCTCTTCAGCGCGCGCGTGCTCCACATTCTCACACACTCAGCCTTTCCCTTGACACACGCGCGGGCTTGGCGAGACGCATACACAACATTTCAGGCAATTGTGGGCTGACCAAGCCCCCACTCATTCCTTGGCTTGAAGTGAAGGCCCTTGTGGATCTTGATGGTAATGCATTTTAGAAAAAGTTCTCAAAATCCTGAAACATTGATAGTATAGGCCAGGAGTAACTACCACACCACAAATGACGCACCATTATCCATAGGTGGCGCTACGGCCAAGCCCCAATTTTCCATTTACAAAGTGATGCCATTCGCATCCCATTTGTCCCAAAATTCTGAAATTCATTAGATATGCCTTATTTCTCATGAGGAACAAAAAAGCCTCAATAACCTATAACGGCCGCCATATTGGATGTTTTTGTACAATAAAGATTTAGGAAACACGTTTTTTTGCTACTTCTCCTACAATTCTTGTCCAATCTTCCCCAGAATTGGCAGGTATCATCGTCAGAGCAACCCTCACTGAATTCTTTAACAGATTTTTGAATTTCAAAACCGTTTGTCCGGTACAGCCAATCAAAATCGTCAACAAAGCAACCAAACAGGAAGTTGGATCAAATCTCAGCAAATCTTTGAAATATCAACACCAAACTTGGTGTGTCACGTGAAAGACACTACGTCATGTTCCCATGTAGGAAGGCAAATTAATATCTTCAAAAATGATTGAAATGAAGGAAATCAAATTTATTTCTAACGCTAAAATAATGCTTTACACATCCGCCAGTCAAAAAACTCTGATTCAATCACAAGTTCATGAAGACTTTTGAGAATGTTTAGTACACAAATCTCAGAAAAAGTTGACTGTAAGATGAAAAGTTGAATTTAGGTGAATATTTGAAAAATGCATGCTTGGCTAATTGTTAAGGAAATTTCCAATGAAATGTCTCCCCTGCTCCTCAGCACGCGCGCTCCACATTCTCACACACTCAGCCTTTCCCTTGACACACGCACAAGCTTGGCGAGACGCATACACAACATTTCAGGCAATTGTGGGCTGACCAAGCCCCACTCATTGCTTGGTCTTTAGCAAAGGACCATGTGGATCTTGATGGTATTGCATTTCCGATTTTGTATGCAATGGTAAAAAGTTCTCAAAATCCTGAAACATTGATAGTATAGGCCAAGAGTAACTACCACACCACAAATGGCCCAATATCACCCATAAGTGACGCTACAGGCCACGCCCTGGTACACAAAGATACAAGGCTTTCTGGAATGGGTAGGCTCACCAAGCCCCCTCCCTTCACTCCTTGGCTTGAAATAAAAGCCCTTGTGGATCTTGATGGTATTGCATTTCAGATTTGGTATCCCATTGGTAAGTCTGCAGCATGGATTTTTACAGTGACAATTTGTGAAGAATATAAATTTTTCAGT
Source organism: Osmerus mordax (assembly GCF_038355195.1). Taxonomy (NCBI): domain Eukaryota; kingdom Metazoa; phylum Chordata; class Actinopteri; order Osmeriformes; family Osmeridae; genus Osmerus; species Osmerus mordax. Next base: position 16,120,247 of record NC_090055.1, read on the forward strand.
GGTTTGCAATGTTTGGAGGAATCCGCCATTGCTGCTTGCAGTTATATTTATTATTAGGATTCCTCCGTAAGGAGGAAACCTATTGTTATTGTTAGTTTTATTATTATTATTAGGATTCCTCCGTAAGGAGGAAACCTATTGTTATTGTTAGTTTTATTATTATTATTATTATTATTATTATTCTAGTTCCATGGGAGTCAATGGCAGCCCCTAGAACCCTTGGATAACTTTTTGTTAAATTTGGCACACTCATTAAGGACAGTTCCTTCTATACCTACACCAAGTTTCATGTATCCCATCAGACCACTCTAGCGCCACCAATGGGTCAAAGTTGGACTTGTGTTTACACACGCAACTTTTGAACCGTATGACTGATTTACAAAAATGAGGTACCATTGGATTCCCTGGATGAAGACGAGTTCAACGCACCCTATGACGTCAATTTCCGGTTGTATAGATTTTCCGCTATTTCCGGTTGTATCAAAAACCTTTGAAAGCCTACTCCTCCTACAATTATTGTCATATCTTCTTCAAAATGACCATAGATGATCTTCAGACCAAGCCTCACAAAAGTTATCCCATGGCGTTTTGATTTTCTAAACCGTTTGTCCGGCACAACCAATCAAAATCAGCAAAAAAGTAACCAAACAGGAACTTGGGTCAAATCTCAGCAAATCTTTGAGATATCAACACTAAACTTGGTATATCGGTGGACGACACTACAACATGTTACCATGTGCAAAGGCAACTTCATATCTCAAAAGATGATTGATATAAAGCAAATCGAATTTATCGCTAACGCTAAAATAATGCTTTACACATCCGCCGGTCAAAAACTGATACTTTGATTCAATCACAAGTTCATATGAAGACTCTTGAGAATGTTTAGTACACAAATCTGAGGAAAAGTTGACTGTAACATGAAAAGTCGATTTTATGTGAATATTTGAAACATGCATGCTTGGCTAATTGCTAACGAAATTTTCAATGAAATGTCTCCCCTGCTCTTCAGCGCGCGCGTGCTCCACATTCTCACACACTCAGCCTTTCCCTTGACACACGCGCGGGCTTGGCGAGACGCATACACAACATTTCAGGCAATTGTGGGCTGACCAAGCCCCCACTCATTCCTTGGCTTGAAGTGAAGGCCCTTGTGGATCTTGATGGTAATGCATTTTAGAAAAAGTTCTCAAAATCCTGAAACATTGATAGTATAGGCCAGGAGTAACTACCACACCACAAATGACGCACCATTATCCATAGGTGGCGCTACGGCCAAGCCCCAATTTTCCATTTACAAAGTGATGCCATTCGCATCCCATTTGTCCCAAAATTCTGAAATTCATTAGATATGCCTTATTTCTCATGAGGAACAAAAAAGCCTCAATAACCTATAACGGCCGCCATATTGGATGTTTTTGTACAATAAAGATTTAGGAAACACGTTTTTTTGCTACTTCTCCTACAATTCTTGTCCAATCTTCCCCAGAATTGGCAGGTATCATCGTCAGAGCAACCCTCACTGAATTCTTTAACAGATTTTTGAATTTCAAAACCGTTTGTCCGGTACAGCCAATCAAAATCGTCAACAAAGCAACCAAACAGGAAGTTGGATCAAATCTCAGCAAATCTTTGAAATATCAACACCAAACTTGGTAAGATGACTCGGAACCGTCTTCTGAGGATGTCCAATCAATTTGGTGTCATGTGATCGTGTCATGTGATCGGCGTGGCCGCAGGAACCAAAAATGTTTTTTGGCCAATAACTGTTGATTTGTTTGCCTTTAGTTCATGAAAACTCTTGAGAATGTTTAGTACACAAATCTCAGAAAAAGTTGACTGTAAGATGAAAAGTTGAATTTTGGTGAATATTTGAAAAATGCATGCTTGGCTAATTGTTAAGGAAATTTCCAATGAAACGTCTCCCTCTGCTCCTCAGCGCGCGCGCTACACATTCTCACACACTCAGCCTTTCCCTTGACACACGCGCAAGCTTGACGAGACGCATACACAACATTTCAGGCAATTGTGGGCTGACCAAGCCCCCACTCATTGCTTGGTCTTTAGCAAAGGCCCATGTGGATCTTGATGGTATTGCATTTCCGATTTTGTATGCAATGGTAAAAGTTCTCAAAATCCTGAAACATTTATAGTATAGGCCAAGAGTAACTACCACACCACAAATGGCCCAATATCACCCATAAGTGACGCTACAGGCCACGCCCTGATACACAAAGATACAAGGCTTTCTGGAATGGGTAGGCTCAACCAAGCCCCCTCCCTTCACTCCTTGGCTTTAAATAAAAGCCCTTGTGGATCTTGATGGTATTGCATTTCATATTTGGTATCCCATTGGTAAGTCTGCGGCATGGAATTTTACAGTGACTATTTGTAAAGAATATACATTTTTCAGTGGTTTGCAATGTTTGGAGGAATCCGCCATTGCTGCTTGCAGTTATATTTAGGATTCCTCCGTAAGGAGGAAACCTATTGTTATTGTTAGTTTTATTATTATTATTATTATTATTATTCTAGTTCCATGGGAGTCAATGGCAGCCCCTAGACCCCTTGGATAACTTTTTGACAAATTTGGCACACTCATTAAGGACAGTTCCTTCTATACCTACACCAAGTTTCATGTATCCCATCAGACCACTCTAGCGCCACCAATGGGTCAAAGTTGGACTTGTGTTTACACACGCAACTTTTGAACCGTATGACTGATTTTCAAAAATGAGGTACCATTGGATTCCCTGGATCAAGACGAGTTCAACGCACCATATGACGTCAATTTCCGGTTATATAGATTTTCCGCTATTTCCGGTTGTATCAAAAACCTTTGAAAGCCTACTCCTCCTACAATTTTTGTCATATCTTCTTCAAAATGACCAGAGATGATCTTCAGACCAAGCCTCACAAAAGTTATCCCATGGCGTTTTGATTTTCTAAACCGTTTGTCCGGCACAGCCAATCAAAATCAGCAAAAAAGAAACCAAACAGGAACTTGGGTCAAATCTCAGCAAATCTTTGAGATATCAACACTAAACTTGGTATATCGGTGGACGACACTACAACATGTTACCATGTGCAAAGGCAACTTCATATCTCAAAAAATGATTGATATAAAGCAAATCGAATTTATCGCTAACGCTAAAATAATGCTTTACACATCCGCCGGTCAAAAACTGATACTTTGATTCAATCACAAGTTCATATGAAGACTCTTGAGAATGTTTAGTACACAAATCTGAGGAAAAGTTGACTGTAACATGAAAAGTCGATTTCATGTGAATATTTGAAACATGCATGCTTGGCTAATTGCTAACGAAAATTTCAATGAAATGTCTCCCCTGCTCTTCAGCGCGCGCGTGCTCCACATTCTCACACACTCAGCCTTTCCCTTGACACGCGCGCGGGCTTGGCGAGACGCATACACAACATTTCAGGCAATTGTGGGCTGACCAAGCCCCCACTCATTCCTTGGCTTGAAGTGAAGGCCCTTGTGGATCTTGATGGTAATGCATTTTAGAAAAAGTTCTCAAAATCCTGAAACATTGATAGTATAGGCCAGGAGTAACTACCACACCACAAATGACGCACCATTATCCATAGGTGGCGCTACGGCCAAGCCCCAATTTTCCATTTACAAAGTGATGCCATTCGCATCCCATTTGTCCCAAAATTGTGAAATTCATTAGATATGCCTTATTTCTCATGAAGAACAAAAAAGCCTCAATAACCTATAACGGCCGCCATATTGGATTTTTTTGTACAATAAAGATTTGGGAAACACGTTTTTTTGCTACTTCTCCTACAATTTTTGTCCAATCTTCCCCAGAATTGGCAGGTATCATCGTCAGAGCAACCCTCACTGAATTCTTCAACAGATTTTTGAATTTCGAAACCGTTTGTCCGGTACAGCCAATCAAAATCGTCAACAAAGCAACCAAACAGGAAGTTGGATCAAATCTCAGCAAATCTTTGAAATATCACCCCCAAACTTGGTGTGTCACGTGAAAGACACTACATCATGTTCGCATGTGAGAAGGCAAATTAATATCTTAAAATATGATTGAAATAAAGGAAATCTAATTTATTTCTATCTAACGCTAAAATAATGCTTTACACATCCGCCAGTCAAAAAACTCTGATTCAATCACATGTTCATAAAGACTCTTGAGAATGTTTAGTACACAAATCTCAGAAAAATGCATGCATGTCTAATTCTTAAGGTAATTTCCAATGAATTTTCTCCCCTGCTCCTCAGCGCGCGCGCTCCACATTCTCACACACTCAGCCTTTCCCTTGACACACGCGCAAGCTTGGCGAGACGCATACACAACATTTCAGGCAATTGTGGGTTGACCAAGCCCCCACTCATTGCTTGGTCTTTAGCAAAGGCCCATGTGGATCTTGGTGGTATTGTATTTCCGATTATGTATGCAATGGTAAAAAGTTCACAAAATCCTGAAACATTGATAGTATAGGCCAAGAGTAACTACCACACCACAAATGGCCCAATATCACCCATAAGTGACGCTACAGGCCACGCCCTGATACACAAAGATACAAGGCTTTCTGGAATGGGTAAGCTCACCAAGCCCCCCCTCCCTTCACTCCTTGGCTTGAAATAAAAGCCCTTTTGGATCTTGATGGTATTGCATTTCAGATTTGTTATCCCATTGGTAAGTCTGCAGCATGGATGTTTCTATACAGTGACAATTTGTAAAGAATATACATTTTTCAATGGTTCGCAATCTTAGGAGGAATCCACCATTGCTGCTTGCAGCTATATTTATTATTATTATTCTAGTTCCATGGGAGTCAATGGCAGCCCCTAGACCCCTTGGATAACTTTTTGACAAATTTGGCACACTCATTAAGGACAGTTCCTTCTATACCTACACCAAGTTTCATGTATCCCATCAGACCACTCTAGCGCCACCAATGGGTCAAAGTTGGACTTGTGTTTACACACGCAACTTTTGAACCGTATGACTGATTTTCAAAAATGAGGTACCATTGGATTCCCTGGATCAAGACGAGTTCAACGCACCATATGACGTCAATTTCCGGTTATATAGATTTTCCGCTATTTCCGGTTGTATCAAAAACCTTTGAAAGCCTACTCCTCCTACAATTTTTGTCATATCTTCTTCAAAATGACCAGAGATGATCTTCAGACCAAGCCTCACAAAAGTTATCCCATGGCGTTTTGATTTTCTAAACCGTTTGTCCGGCACAGCCAATCAAAATCAGCAAAAAAGTAACCAAACAGGAACTTGGGTCAAATCTCAGCAAATCTTTGAGATATCAACACGTAACTTGGTATGTCACAAGGAAGACACTACAACATGTTACCATGTGCAAAGGCTATTTCATATCTCCAGAAATGGTTGATTTAAAGCAAATTGAATTTATCGCTAACGCAAAAATAATGCTTTACACATCCGCCGGTCAAAAACTGATACTTTGATTCAATCACAAGTTCATATGAAGACTCTTGAGAATGTTTAGTACACAAATCTGAGGAAAAGTTGACTGTAACATGAAAAGTCGATTTGTGGTGAATATTTGAAAAATGCATGCTTGGCTAATTGCTAACGAAATTTTCAATGAAATGTCTCCCCTGCTCTTCAGCGCGCGCGTGCTCCACATTCTCACACACTCAGCCTTTCCCTTGACACACACGCGGGCTTGGCGAGACGCATACACAACATTTCAGGCAATTGTGGGCTGACAAAGCCCCCACTCATTCCTTGGCTTGAAGTGAAGGCCCTTGTGGATCTTGATGGTAATGCATTTTAGAAAAAGTTCTCAAAATCCTGAAACATTGATAGTATTGGCCAGGAGTAACTACCACACCACAAATGACGCACCATTATCCATAGGTGGCGCTACGGCCAAGCCCCAATTGTCTATTTACAAAGTGATGCCATTCTCATCCCATTTGTCCCAAAATTCTGAAATTCAATTAGATATGCCTTATTTCTCACGAGGAACAAAAAAGCCTCAATAACCTATAACGGCCGCCATATTGGATTTTTTTGTACAATAAAGATTTAGGAAACACGTTTTTTCGCTACTTCTATTACAATTTTTGTCCAATCTTCCCCAGAATTGCCAGGTATCATCGTCAGATTAACCCTCACTGAAATCTTCAACAGATTTTTGAATTTCAAAACCGTTTGTCCGGTACAGCCAATCAAAATCGTCAACAGAGCAACCAAACAGGAAGTTGGATCAAATCTCAGCAAATCTTTGAAATATCAACACCAAACTTGGTGTGTCACGTGAAAGACACTACGTCATGTTCCCATGTGAGAAGGCAAATTAATATCTTAAAAAATGATTGAAATAAAGGAAATCTAATTTATTTCTAACGCTAAAATAATGCTTTACACATACGGCAGTCAAAAAACTCTGATTCAATCACAAGTTCATGAAGACTCTTGAGAATGTTTAGTACACAAATCTCAGAAAAAGTTGACTGTAAGATGAAAAGTTGAATTTAGGTGAATATTTGAAAAATGCTTGCTTGGCTAATTGTTAAGGAAATTTCCAATGAAATGTCTCCCCTGCTCCTCAGCGCGCGCGCTCCACATTCTCACACACTCAGCCTTTCCCTGACACACGCGCAAGCTTGACGAGACGCATACACAACATTTCAGGCAATTGTGGGCTGACCAAGCCCCACTCATTGCTTGGTCTTTAGCAAAGGCCCATGTGGATCTTGATGGTATTGCATTTCCGATTTTGTATGCAATGGTAAAAAGTTCTCAAAATCCTGAAACATTGATAGTATAGGCCAAGAGTAACTACCACACCACAAATGGCCCAATATCACCCATAAGTGACGCTACAGGCCACGACCTGATACACAAAGATACAAGGCTTTCTGGAATGGGTAGGCTCACCAAGCCCCCTCCCTTCACTCCTTGGCTTGAAGTGAAGGCCCTTGTGGATCTTGATGGTAATGCATTTTAGAAAAAGTTCTCAAAATCCTGAAACATTGATAGTATAGGCCAGGAGTAACTACCACACCACAAATGACGCACCATTATCCATAGGTGGCGCTACGGCCAAGCCCCAATTTTCCATTTACAAAGTGATGCCATTCGCATCCCATTTGTCCCAAAATTCTGAAATTCATTAGATATGCCTTATTTCTCATGAGGAACAAAAAAGCCTCAATAACCTATAACGGCCGCCATATTGGAGTTTTTTGTACAATAAAGATTTAGGAAACACGTTTTTTCTTTACTTCTCCTACAATTTTTGTCCAATCGTCCCCAGAATTGGCAGGTATCATCGTCAGAGCAACCCTCACTGAATTCTTCAACAGATTTTTGAATTTCAAAGACATTACATCATGTTCCCATGTGAGAAGGCAAATTAATATCTTAAAAAATGATTGAAATAAAGGAAATCTAATTTATTTCTATCTAACGCTAAAATAATGCTTTACACACCCGCCAGTCAAAAACCTCTGATTCAATCACATGTTCATAAAGACTCTTGAGAATGTTTAGTACACAAATCTCAGAAAAAGTTGACTCTAAGATGAAAAGTTGATTTTTGGTGAATATTTGAAAAATGCATGCTCTGCTAATTGTTAAGGAAATTTCCAATGAAATGTCTCCCCTGACCCTCAGCGCGCGCGCTCCACATTCTCACACACTCAGCCTTTCCCTTGACACGCGCAAGCTTGGCGAGACGCATACACAACATTTCAGACAATTGTGGGCTGACCAAGCCCCCACTCATTTCTTGGTCTTTAGCAAAGGCCCATGTGGATCTTGATGGTATTGCATTTCCGATTTTGTATGCAATGGTAAAAAGTTCTAAAAATCCTGAGACATTGATAGTATAGGTTAACAGTAACTACCACACCACAAATGGCCCAACATCACCCATAGGTGACGCTACTGGCCACGCCCTGATGCACAAAGATACAAGGCTTTCTGGAATGGGTAGGCTCACCAAGCCCCCTCCCTTCACTCCTTGGCTCGGAATAAAAGCTCTTGTGGATCTTGATGGTATTGCATTTCAGATTTGGTGTCCCATCGGTAAGTCTGCAGCATGGATTTTTACAGTGACAATTTGTAAAGAATATAAATTTTTCAATGGTTTGCAATGTTTGGAGGAATCCGCCATTGCTGCTTGCAGTTATATTTAGGATTCCTCCGTAAGGAGGAAACCTATTGTTATTGTTAGTTTTATTATTATTATTATTATTATTATTATTCTAGTTCCATGGGAGTCAATGGCAGCCCCTAGAACCCTTGGATAACTTTTTGTGAAATTTGGCACACTCATTAAGGACAGTTCCTTCTATACCTACACCAAGTTTCATGTATCCCATCAGACCACTCTAGCGCCACCAATGGGTCAAAGTTGGACTTGTGTTTACACACGCAACTTTTGAACCGTATGCCTTATTTTCAAAAATTAGGTACCATTGGATTCCCTGGATCAAGACGAGTTCAACGCACCCTATGACGTAAATTTCCGGTTATATAGATTTTCCGCTATTTCCGGTTGTATCAAAAACCTTTGAAAGCCTACTCCTCCTACAATTTTTGTCATATCTTCTTCAAAATGACCAGAGATGATCTTCAGACCAAGCCTCACAAAAGTTATCCCATGGCGTTTTGATTTTCTAAACCGTTTGTCCGGCACAGCCAATCAAAATCAGCAAAAAAGTAACCAAACAGGAACTTGGGTCAAATCTCAGCAAATCTTTGAGATATCAACACTAAACTTGGTATATCGGTGGACGACACTACAACATGTTACCATGTGCAAAGGCAACTTCATATCTCAAAAAATGATTGATATAAAGCAAATCGAATTTATCGCTAACGCTAAAATAATGCTTTACACATCCGCCGGTCAAAAACTGATACTTTGATTCAATCACAAGTTCATATGAAGACTCTTGAGAATGTTTAGTACACAAATCTGAGGAAAAGTTGACTGTAACATGAAAAGTCGATTTGTGGTGAATATTTGAAACATGCATGCTTTTCAAATTGCTAACGAAATTTTCAATGAAATGTCTCCCCTGCTCTTCAGCGCGCGCGTGCTCCACATTCTCACACACTCAGCCTTTCCCTTGACACACGCGCGGGCTTGGCGAGACGCATACACAACATTTCAGGAAATTGTGGACTGACCAAGCCCCCACTCATTCCTTGGCTTGAAGTGAAGGCCCTTGTGGATCTTGATAGTAATGCATTTTAGAAAAAGTTCTCAAAATCCTGAAACATTGATAGTATAGGCCAGGAGTAACTACCACACCACAAATGACGCACCATTATCCATAGGTGGCGCTACGGCCAAGCCCCAATTTTCCATTTACAAAGTGATGCCATTCGCATCCCATTTGTCCCAAAATTCTGAAATTCATTAGATATACCTTGTGTCTCATGAGGAACAAAAAAGCCTCAATAACCTATAACGGCCGCCATATTGGATTTTTTTGTACAATAAAGATTTAGGAAACACGTTTTTTTGCTACTTCTCCTACAATTTTTGTCCAATCTTCCCCAGAATTGGCAGGTATCATCGTCAGAGCAACCCTCACTGAATTCTTCAACAGATTTTTGAATTTCAAAACCGTTTGTCCGGTACAGCCAATCAAAATCGTCAACAAAGCAACCAAACAGGAAGTTGGATCAAATCTCAGCAAATCTTTGAAATATCACCACCAAACTTGGTGTGTCACGTGAAAGACACTACATCATGTTCCCATGTGAGAAGGCAAATTAATATCTTCAAAAATGATTGAAATAAAGGAAATCTAATTTATTTCTAACGCTAAAATAATGCTTTACACATTCCCCGGTGCAAAACTGATACTCTGATACAATCACAAGTTCATGAAGACTCTTGAGAATGTTTAGTACACAAATCTCAGAAAAAGTTGACTGTAAGGTGAAAAGTTGAATTTTGGTGAATATTTGAAAAATGCATGCTTGGCTAATTGTTAAGGAAATTTCTAATTAAATGTCTCCCCTGCTCCTCAGTGCGCGCGCTCCACATTCTCACACACTCAGCCTTTCCCTTGACACACGCGCAAGCTTAGCGAGACGCATACACAACATTTCAGGCAATTGTGGGCTGACCAAGCCCCCACTCATTGCTTGGTCTTTAGCAAAGGCCCATGTGGATCTTGATGGTATTGCATTTCCGATTTTGTATGCAATGGTAAAAAGTTCTCAAAACCCTAAAACATTGATAGTATAGGCCAAGAGTAACTACCACACCACAAATGGCCCAATATCACCAATAGTTGACGCTACAGGCCACACCCTGATGCACAAAGATACAAGGCTTTCTGGAATGGGTAGGCTCACCATAGACCCTGAAGCCGACGCCAAGTGCCACCAAGCGGTGCCATTTGAGTTTCAGCCAAAGCCAGCTAATATTTTGTAAGCCAAATTGAGCCACCATCTGATATTTTTTGGCTTAGCAAGATGAAATTATTTGCGTCAAACAATAATTATATCTATCACATAGAGACATACACACACAAAAAATCAATGATAAACTAAATCAATTTTGCACACCGGATTCGCCACAGTCTTGTGCTCGTTGCTATGATACACAGGACTCACAGTGAATTGATGACCAATTAAAATTGTGCGTTTTCCGATAGTGATGATCATAGACATAGACAGTAAAAGAAGCAATGCGTTTTTCTCTCACGCTGAGCTGAAATGGCGGAAACAACTAGAAAAGGTAATTGTGTTGTTCTCACATACTTTCTTAATTTCTATGTTGCATACTCAGACGTTTGTTAGATCTTCCGTTTTTGGAAGTAAGAATGCCGTTTTGTCAGGACTAGGGTTTTGTCGATATTTTTGTACTCTTTTAAAACTTGGAAATATTGAGATCTAGTAAATCAGTATAACATAAACATCTGTAGAAATGAAGTGGCAGCTTCAGGCATTTGTAGCTATTAACATTTTGGCGGCTGCAGCAGCCATTTAGGTTTTGGCTGAGCTGGCTAGCCAGCCAATAACTTCATCAGCCAGCCATTATTCTCAAAACAAATGGCTTCGGGGTCTAGCTCACCAAGCCCCCTCCCTTCACTCCTTGGCTTGAAATAAAAGCCCTTGTGGATCTTGATGGTATTGCATTTCAGATTTGGTATCCCATTGGTAAGTCTACAGCATGGATTTTTCTATACAGTGACAATTTGTGAAGAATATACATTTTTCAATGGTTCGCAATCTTAGGAGGAATCCGCCATTGCTGCTTGCAGCTATATTTATTATTATTATTCTAGTTCCATGGGAGTCAATGGCAGCCCCTAGAACCCTTGGTTAACTTTTTGTGAAATTTGGCACACTCATTAAGGACAGTTCCTTCTATACCTACACCAAGTTTCATGTATCCCATCAGACCACTCTAGCGCCACCAATGGGTCAAAGTTGGACTTGTGTTTACACACGCAACTTTTGAACCGTATGACTGATTTTCAAAAATGAGGTACCATTGGATTCCCTGGATCAAGACGAGTTCAACGCACCCTATGACGTCAATTTCCGGTTATATAGATTTTCCGCTATTTCCGGTTGTATCAAAAACCTTTGAAAGCATACTCCTCCTACAATTTTTGTCATATCTTCTTCAAAATGACCAGAGATGATCTTCAGACCAAGCCTCACAAAAGTTATCCCATGGCATTTTGATTTTCTAAACCGTTTGTCCGGCACAGCCAATCAAAATCAGCAAAAAAGCAACCAAACAGGAACTTGGGTCAAATCTCAGCAAATCTTTGAGATATCAACACGTAACTTGGTATGTCACAAGGAAGACACTACAACATGTTACCATGTGCAAAGGCTATTTCATATTTCCAAAAAAGGTTGATATAAAGCAAATCGAATTTATCGCTAACGCTAAAATAATGCTTTACACATCCGCCGGTCAAAAACTGATACTTTGATTCAATCACAAGTTCATATGAAGACTCTTGAGAATGTTTAGTACACAAATCTGAGGAAAAGTTGACTGTAACATGAAAAGTCGATTTGTGGTGAATATTTGGAACATGCATGCTTGGCTAATTGCTAACGACATTTTCAATGTAATGTCTCCCCTGCTCTTCAGCGCGCGCTCGCTCCACATTCTCACACACTCAGCCTTTCCCTTGACACACGCGCGGGCTTGGCGAGACGCATACACAACATTTCAGGCAATTGTGGGCTGACCAAGCCCCCACTCATTGCTTGGTCTTTACCAAAGGCCCATGTGGATCTTGATGGTATTGCATTTCCGATTTTGTATGCAATGGTAAAAAGTTCTCCAAATCCTGAAACATTGATAGTATAGGTTAATAGTAACTACCACACCACAAATGGCCCAACATCACCCATAGGTGACGCTACTGGCCACGCCTTGATGCACAAAGATACAAGGCTTTCTGGAATGGGTAGGCTCACTAAGCCCCCTCCCTTCACTCCTTGGGTTGAAATAAAGGCCTTTGTGGATCTTGATGGTATTGCATTTCAGATTTGGTATCCCATTGGTAAGTCTGCAGCATGTATTTTTATATACAGTGACAATTTGTAAAGAATATAAATTTTTCAATGGTTTGCAATGTTTGGAGGAATCCGCCATTGCTGCTTGCAGCTATATTTATTATTGGGTGTGCTTTGCCTTCGGCAAGGGCGCAACCTTTGTTCTCTCACATATATATTTATTTATTTGTATTATTTATTTTCGCCCCCCTAAGGATCAGTCAATATTTGGACTACATACACAACGGCGGTGTCAAAAGGTTCGTCTTGTTAGCGATTGCGTTGGTTGTATTTTTATTTACGTTCTGTTGCATGGTTTAAGTAGAAATTGCGTTTTTGTGGTGAAAAGTGAAGCTAACGGTGGCTAATTTGCTAGCCACAGTCACTGACGTTACTAACGTCACTACGTCACTAACGTCACGAAAACACGCGTGACTACCTTTGGCAGAACATTCGTTTCGCATCTGTTAACTTGGGGGATAGCTAGGCTAACTATAGCTTTACTGCAAGGCAGCTGCAGAAACGCCACAAGCAAAGAGGCCAGGGTGATAACTATTTACTCATTTTACTTTGTGATGTGAAACACAATTATGAAATGTAATGTACAATATTAGCTGATATTATTAAGGAAGTAGGCCCACATCTACTTTCGGAAACAATAGTCTACTATTTCACTGAAGCATTAGCATGACATTAGCCTCTGTTGCCCGGGCAACACATACCACAGTGGTCTATGATGCATCTGTTTTCAATCGTTAAAATAAACATTCCTCACAAATACATTTTCTTTGTAGGATTTACTATGACATTACATTACAAGTAAACGATTTGTTGGTGAAATTATCATTACCTGTGGTTTCAAACCAGTGTTGGTCATTGCAACACTGTAGCCTATGCGAGACACACGATAAAAACATCTACACAGCTGTTTAGGAAGTCAAACGGCGACAGAACATGTTCGGCACTCCCCTTACTTAAATCAAAAGTCTATCTAACTGCTAACCTTAACTTCATTGCCACAGCCTAAACTTTGTCAATCTGTTCATGAAAATAATTAATTTCAGCCTAAACCGTACAACGGAACGTTAAATCCAATTCAACCAACGCAATCTCTACTGTACCAAGACAAACACAGCAGTAGTCTACTGTACTGTAGTAGTACAATTTACCGGGGCAGCTTCTCCACACAGGGCTATATCGCATTTTGCGTTGTTACTGACAATGATCGCTACCAGTGAGCTTTTTATGAAAGCGATTTTCCACTAAATAAATGTCAAGCTTATTTACGTTTTTGGGGGCATATTTTCAGTTAGAAGATGGTACTGTTTGAATCGCGATTCAATCTTCTACTGCCGGTAACGTCGTAGAATAATCTTCAAAGGGGGTTCTTTATTCATGAATGAATGCAATATGAGTAGGCTAAATGCCTTAAAATATCACGAGAAGGGAAAAACTTAAAAGGACGTTTACGTCATAGAGATTAGGTCAATTTTAACACCGGTCTGCCAAATGTATTCGTTTTGATTCAACGATGAGGATGCCTTTTGCAGGGGAAATTAGAAGATCTATTTCATTCTACGAATAATCTTCAAAGGGGGTTCTTTATTCATGAATGAATGCAATATGAGTAGGCTAAATGCCTTAAAATATCACGAGAAGGGAAAAACTTAAAAGGACGTTTACGTCATAGAGATTAGGTCAATTTTAACACCAGTCTGCCAAATGTATTCGTTTTGATTCAACGATGAGGATGCCTTTTGCAGGGGAAATTAGAAGATCTATTTCATTCTACACTTCACTCGTATTTTCAGTTGTAAATGAGCAGCAAAAAAAAAGAGCTTTTAAATCTATGTAATCTTTATAAATAATAAGACTGCATTTTTATATAAAATATACAGAAATATCAGTTTTAAAAGTGTCGTTCAAAAACGGACCCCTGTGCAACCGACGCAAGCAAGCACACCCTACAATTTCCCCAGAAATTGTACCCTCTCTAGTTAGGATTCCTCCGTAAGGAGGAAACCTATTGTTATTGTTAGTTTTATTATTATTATTATTATTATTATTCTAGTTCCATGGGAGTCAATGGCAGCCCCTAGAACCCTTGGATAACTTTTTGTTAAATTTGGCACACTCATTAAGGACAGTTCCTTCTATACCTACACCAAGTTTCATGTATCCCATCAGACCACTCTAGCGCCACCAATGGGTCAAAGTTGGACTTGTGTTTACACACGCAACTTTTGAACCGTATAACTGATTTTCAAAAATGAGGTACCATTGGATTCCTTGGATCAAGACGAGTTCAACGCACCCTATGACGTCAATTTCCGGTTATATAGATCTTCCGCTATTTCCGGTTGTATCAAAAACCTTTGAAAGCCTACTCCTCCTACAATTTTTGTCATATCTTCTTCAAAATGACCCGAGATGAGCTTCAGACCAAGCCTCACAAAAGTTATCCCATGGCGTTTTGATTTTATAAACCGTTTGTCCGGCACAGCCAATCAAAATCAGCAATAAAATAAACCAAACAGGAACTTGGGTCAAATCTCAGCAAATCTTTGAGATATCTACACTAAACTTGGTATATCGGTGGACGACACTACAACATGTTACCATATGCAAAGGCTATTTCATATCTCCAAAAATGGTTGATATAAAGCAAATCAAATTTATCGCTAACGCTTAAATAATGCTTTACACATCCGCCAGTAAAAAACTGATACTCTGATTCAATCACAAGTTCATATGAAGACTCTTGAGAATGTTTAGTACACAAATCTGAGTAAAAGTTGACTGTAACATGAAAAGTCGATTTTATGTGAATATTTGAAACATGCATGCTTGGCTAATTTCTAACGAAATTTTCAATGAAATGTCTCCCTCTGCTCCTCAGCGCGCGCGCTCCACATTCTCACACACTCAGCCTTTCCCTTGACACACGCGCGGGCTTGGCGAGATGCATACACAACATTTCAGGCAATTGTGGGCTGACCAAGCCCCCACTCATTCCTTGGCTTGAAGTGAAGGCCCTTGTGGATCTTGATGGTAATGCATTTTAGAAAAAGTTCTCAAAATCCTGAAACATTGATAGTATAGGCCAGGAGTAACTACCACACCACAAATGACGCACCATTATCCATAGGTGGCGCTACGGCCAGGCCCCAATTGTCCATTTACAAAGTGATGCCATTTGCATCCCATTTGTCCCAAAATTCTGAAATTCATTAGATATGCCTTATTTCTCATGAGGAACAAAAAAGCCTCAATAACCTATAACGGCCGCCATATTGGATTTTTTTGTACAATAAAGATTTAGGAAACACATTTTGTTGCTACTTCTCCTACAATTTTTGTCCAATCTTCCCCAGAATTGGCAGGTATCATCGTCAGAGCAACCCTCACTGAATTCTTCAACAGATTTTTGAATTTCAAAACCGTTTGTCCGGTACAGCCAATCAAAATCGTCAACAAAGCAACCAAACAGGAAGTTGGATCAAATCTCAGCAAATCTTTGAAATATCACAACCAAACTTGGTGTGTCACGTGAAAGACACTACATCATGTTCCCATGTGAGAAGGCAAATTAATATCTTAAAAAATGATTGAAATAAAGTAAATCTAATTTATTTCTAACGCTAAAATAATGCTTTACACAAAGTTGACTGTAAGATGAAAAGTTGAATTTTGGTGAATATTTGAAAAATGCATGCTTGGCTAATTGTTAAGGAAATTTCCAATGAAACGTCTCCCATGCTCCTCAGTTCGCGCGCTACACATTCTCACACACTCAGCCTTTCCCTTGACACACGCGCGGGCTTGGCGAGACGCATACACAACATTTCAGGCAATTGTGGGCTGACCAAGCCCCCACTCATTCCTTGGCTTGAAGTGAAGGCCCTTTTGGATCTTGATGGTAATGCATTTTAGAAAAAGTTTTCAAAATCCTGAAACATTGATAGTATAGGCCAGGAGTAACTACCACAACACAAATGACGCACCATTATCCATAGGTGGCGCTACGGCCAAGCCCCAATTGTCCATTTACAAAGTGATGCCATTCGCATCCCATTTGTCCCAAAATTCTGAAATTCATTAGATATTCTCTTCTCCTGTCTGGCCCCCCAGTGGTGGAATCAACTCCCCACCTCCATCAGAGATACTGACTGTCTCTCCACCTTCAAGAAAAGGCTCAAGACGCACTTGTTCCGGGAGTACAACGGTACTTAGGAATTGTTCGCTTGACCCGATGTTAGGTTCCTCAAGGATCACAATGACTCTTGCTTAGAGACTTGTTGCTCTTGTGGTTAGTGGTAACTGTTTTAAAAAAAAATTCTCGCTGTGATATATTGTTTTTATTACTGTTGCTTGCTATTTTCCACAGGTACACTTGCACTTATAGCGGTTCATGTTGTTTAATTGTAACTTGTTTAACTACATGCTCTTATGGTTCTTCCCTTTGGCACTTACTTTGGTTGTTCACAATGTGTGCTTCATGTTTTGGCTACTCGCGATGTTTTTTGGCTATCTTGTTGTTATGATCAGTGACCTATGCACTTTGTAAAGCTCTCTCTTGGAAGTCGCTTTGGATAAAAGCGTCTGCTAAATGAATAAATGTAAATGTAATGTCTCCCCTGCTCCTAAGCGCGCGCGCTCCACATTCTCACACACTCAGCTTTTCCCTTGACACACGCGCAAGCTTGGCGAGACGCATACACAACATTTCAGGCAATTGTGGGTTGACCAAGCCCCCACTCATTGCTTGGTCTTTAGCAAAGGCCCGTGTGGATCTTGGTGGTATTGCATTTCCGATTTTGTATGCAATGGTAAAAAGTTCTCAAAATCCTGAAACATTGATAGTATAGGCCAAGAGTAACTACCACACCACAAATGGCCCAATATCACCCATAAGTGACGCTACAGGCCACGCCCTGATACACAAAAGATACAAGGCTTTCTGGAATGGGTAGGCTCACCAAGCCCCCTCCCTTCAATCCTTGGCTTGAAATAAAAGCCCTTGTGGATCTTGATGGTATTGCATTTCAGATTTGCTATCCCATTGGTAAGTCTGCAGCATGGAATTTTACAGTGACAATTTGTAAAGAATATACATTTTTCAGTGGTTTGCAATGTTTGGAGGAATCCGCCATTGCTGCTTGCAGTTATATTTATTATTATTCTAGTTCCATGGGAGTCAATGGCAGCCCCTAGAACCCTTGGATAACTTTTTGTGAAATTTGGCACACTCATTAAGGACAGTTCCTTCTATACCTACACCAAGTTTCATGTATCCCATCAGACCACTCTAGCGCCACCAATGGGTCAAAGTTGGACTTGTGTTTACACACGCAACTTTTGAACCGTATGACTGATTTTCAAAAATGAGGTACCATTGGATTCCCTGGATCAAGACGAGTTCAACGCACCCTATGACGTCAATTTCCGGTTATATAGATTTTCCGCTATTTCCGGTTGTATCAAAAACCTTTGAAAGCCTACTCCTCCTACAATTTTTGTCATATCTTCTTCAAAATGACCAGAGATGATCTTCAGACCAAGCCTCACAAAAGTTATCCCATGGCGTTTTGATTTTATAAACCGTTTGTCCGGCACAGCCAATCAAAATCAGCAAAAAAGGCAAACAAACAGGAAGTTGGGTCAAATCTCAGCAAATCTTTGAGATATCAACACGTAACTTGGTATGTCACAAGGAAGACACTACAACATGTTACCATGTGCAAAGGCTATTTCATATCTCCAGAAATGGTTGATTTAAAGCAAATTGAATTTATCGCTAACGCAAAAATAATGCTTTACACATCCGCCGGTCAAAAACTGATACTTTGATTCAATCACAAGTTCATATGAAGACTCTTGAGAATGTTTAGTACACAAATCTGAGGAAAAGTTGACTGTAACATGAAAAGTCGATTTGTGGTGAATATTTGAAAAATGCATGCTTGGCTAATTGCTAACGAAATTTTCAATGAAATGTCTCCCCTGCTCTTCAGCGCGCGCGTGCTCCACATTCTCACACACTCAGCCTTTCCCTTGACACACACGCGGGCTTGGCGAGACGCATACACATCATTTCAGGCAATTGTGGGCTGACAAAGCCCCCACTCATTCCTTGGCTTGAAGTGAAGGCCCTTGTGGATCTTGATGGTAATGCATTTTAGAAAAAGTTCTCCAAATCCTGAAACATTGATAGTATAGGCCAGGAGTAACTACCACACCACAAATGACGCACCATTATCCATAGGTGGCGCTACGGCCAAGCCCCAATTGTCTATTTACAAAGTGATGCCATTCTCATCCCATTTGTCCCAAAATTCTGAAATTCAATTAGATATGCCTTATTTCTCACGAGGAACAAAAAAGCCTCAATAACCTATAACGGCCGCCATATTGGATTTTTTTGTACAATAAAGATTTAGGAAACACGTTTTTTCGCTACTTCTATTACAATTTTTGTCCAATCTTCCCCAGAATTGCCAGGTATCATCGTCAGATTAACCCTCACTGAAATCTTCAACAGATTTTTGAATTTCAAAACCGTTTGTCCGGTACAGCCATTCAAAATCGTCAACAGAGCAACCAAACAGGAAGTTGGATCAAATCTCAGCAAATCTTTGAAATATCAACACCAAACTTGGTGTGTCACGTGAAAGACACTACGTCATGTTCCCATGTGAGAAGGCAAATTAATATCTTAAAAAATGATTGAAATAAAGGAAATCTAATTTATTTCTAACGCTAAAATAATGCTTTACACATACGCCAGTCAAAAAACTCTGATTCAATCACAAGTTCATGAAGACTCTTGAGAATGTTTAGTACACAAATCTCAGAAAACGTTGACTGTAAGATGAAAAGTTGAATTTAGGTGAATATTTGAAAAATGCTTGCTTGGCTAATTGTTAAGGAAATTTCCAATGAAATGTCTCCCCTGCTCCTCAGCGCGCGCGCTCCACATTCTCACACACTCAGCCTTTCCCTGACACACGCGCAAGCTTGGCGAGACGCATACACAACATTTCAGGCAATTGTGGGCTGACCAAGCCCCACTCATTGCTTGGTCTTTAGCAAAGGCCCATGTGGATCTTGATGGTATTGCATTTCCGATTTTGTATGCAATGGTAAAAAGTTCTCAAAATCCTGAAACATTGATAGTATAGGCCAAGAGTAACTACCACACCACAAATGGCCCAATATCACCCATAAGTGACGCTACAGGCCACGACCTGATACACAAAGATACAAGGCTTTCTGGAATGGGTAGGCTCACCAAGCCCCCTCCCTTCACTCCTTGGCTTGAAGTGAAGGCCCTTGTGGATCTTGATGGTAATGCATTTTAGAAAAAGTTCTCAAAATCCTGAAACATTGATAGTATAGGCCAGGAGTAACTACCACACCACAAATGACGCACCATTATCCATAGGTGGCGCTACGGCCAAGCCCCAATTTTCCATTTACAAAGTGATGCCATTCGCATCCCATTTGTCCCAAAATTCTGAAATTCATTAGATATGCCTTATTTCTCATGAGGAACAAAAAAGCCTCAATAACCTATAACGGCCGCCATATTGGATTTTTTTGTACAATAAAGATTTAGGAAACACGTTTTTTCTTTACTTCTCCTACAATTTTTGTCCAATCGTCCCCAGAATTGGCAGGTATCATCGTCAGAGCAACCCTCACTGAATTCTTCAACAGATTTTTGAATTTCAAAGACATTACATCATGTTCCCATGTGAGAAGGCAAATTAATATCTTAAAAAATGATTGAAATAAAGGAAATCTAATTTATTTCTATCTAACGCTAAAATAATGCTTTACACACCCGCCAGTCAAAAAACTCTGATTCAATCACATGTTCATAAAGACTCTTGAGAATGTTTAGTACACAAATCTCAGAAAAAGTTGACTCTAAGATGAAAAGTTGATTTTTGGTGAATATTTGAAAAATGCATGCTCTGCTAATTGTTAAGGAAATTTCCAATGAAATGTCTCCCCTGACCCTCAGCGCGCGCGCTCCACATTCTCACACACTCAGCCTTTCCCTTGACACGCGCAAGCTTGGCGAGACGCATACACAACATTTCAGGCAATTGTGGGCTGACCAAGCCCCCACTCATTGCTTGGTCTTTAGCAAAGGCCCATGTGGATCTTGATGGTATTGCATTTCCGATTTTGTATGCAATGGTAAAAAGTTCTCAAAATCCTGAGACATTGATAGTATAGGTTAACAGTAACTACCACACCACAAATGGCCCAACATCACCCATAGGTGACGCTACTGGCCACGCCCTGATGCACAAAGATACAAGGCTTTCTGGAATGGGTAGGCTCACCAAGCCCCCTCCCTTCACTCCTTGGCTCGGAATAAAAGCTCTTGTGGATCTTGATGGTATTGCATTTCAGATTTGGTGTCCCATCGGTAAGTCTGCAGCATGGATTTTTACAGTGACAATTTGTAAAGAATATACATTTTTCAATGGTTTGCAATGTTTGGAGGAATCCGCCATTGCTGCTTGCAGTTATATTTAGGATTCCTCCGTAAGGAGGAAACCTATTGTTATTGTTAGTTTTATTATTATTAGGATTCCTCCGTAAGGAGGAAACCTATTGTTATTGTTAGTTTTATTATTAGGATTCCTCCGTAAGGAGGAAACCTATTGTTATTGTTAGTTTTATTATTATTATTATTATTCTAGTTCCATGGGAGTCAATGGCAGCCCCTAGAACCCTTGGATAACTTTTTGTTAAATTTGGCACACTCATTAAGGACAGTTCCTTCTATATCTACACCAAGTTTCATGTATCCCATCAGACCACTCTAGCGCCACCAATGGGTCAAAGTTGGACTTGTGTTTACACACGCAACTTTTGAACCGTATGCCTTATTTTCAAAAATGAGATACCATTGGATTCCCTGGATCAAGACGAGTTCAACGCACCCTATGACGTCAATTTCCGGTTATATAGATTTTCCGCTATTTCCGGTTGTATCAAATACCTTTGAAAGCCTACTCCTCCTACAATTTTTGTCATATCTTCTTCAAAATGACCAGAGATGATCTTCAGACCAAGCCTCACAAAAGTTATCCCATGGCGTTTTGATTTTCTAAACCTTTTGTCCGGCACAGCCAATCAAAATCAGCAAAAAAGTAACCAAACAGGAACTTGGGTCAAATCTCAGCAAATCTTTGAGATATCAACACTAAACTTGGTATATCGGTGGACGACACTACAACATGTTACCATGTGCAAAGGCAACTTCATATCTCAAAAAATGATTGATATAAAGCAAATCGAATTTATCGCTAACGCTATAATAATGCTTTACACATCCGCCGGTCAAAAACTGATACTTTGATTCAATCACAAGTTCATATGAAGACTCTTGAGAATGTTTAGTACACAAATCTGAGGAAAAGTTGACTGTAACATGAAAATTCGATTTCATGTGAATATTTGAAACATGCATGCTTGGCTAATTGCTAACGAAATTTTCTATGAAATGTCTCCCCTGCTCTTCAGCGCGCGCGTGCTCCACATTCTCACACACTCAGCCTTTCCCTTGACACACGCGCAAGCTTGGCGAGACGCATACACAACATTTCAGTCAATTGTGGGCTGACCAAGCCCCCACTCATTCCTTGGCTTGAAGTGAAGGCCCTTGTGGATCTTGATGGTAATGCATTTTAGAAAAAGTTCTCAAAATCCTGAAACATTGATAGTATAGGCCAGGAGTAACTACCACACCACAAATGACGCACCATTATCCATAGATGGCGCTATGGCCAAGCCCCAATTTTCCATTTACAAAGTGATGCCATTCGCATCCCATTTGTCCCAAAATTCTGAAATTCATTAGATATACCTTATGTCTCATGAGGAACAAAAAAGCCTCAATAACCTATAACGGCCGCCATATTGGATTTTTTTGGACAATAAAGATTTAGGAAACACGTTTTTTTTGCTACTTCTCCTACAATTTTTGTCCAATCTTCCCCAGAATTGGCAGGTATCATCGTCAGAGCAACCCTCACTGAATTCTTCAACAGATTTTTGAATTTCAAAACCGTTTGTCCGGTACAGCCAATCAAAATCGTCAACAAAGCAACCAAACAGGAAGTTTGATCAAATCTCAGCAAATCTTTGAAATATCACCACCAAACTTGGTGTGTCACGTGAAAGACACTACATCATGTTCCCATGTGAGAAGGCAAATTAATATCTTAAAAAATTATTGAAATAAAGGAAATATTTTTTATTTCTAACGCTAAAATAATGCTTTACACATCCGCCAGTCAAAAACTGATACTCTGATTCAATCACAAGTTCATGAAGACTCTTGAGAATGTTTAGTACACAAATCTCAGAAAAAGTTGACTGTAAAATGAAAAGTTGATTTTTGGTGAATATTAAAAAAATGCATGCTTGGCTAATTGTTAAGGAAATTTCCAATGAAATGTCTCCCCTGCACCTCAGCGCGCGCGCTCCACATTCTCACACACTCAGCCTTTCCCTTGACACACGCGCAAGCTTGACGAGACGCATACACAACATTTCAGGCAATTGTGGGCTGACCAAGCCCCCACTCATAGCTTGGTCTTTAGCAAAGGCCCATGTGGATCTTGATGGTATTGCATTTCCGATTTTGTATGCAATGGTAAAAAGTTCTCAAAATCCTGAAACATTGATAGTATAGGCCATGAGAAACTACCACACCACAAATGACCCACCATTACCCATAGGTGGCGCTACGGCCACGCCCCAATTGTCCATTTTCAAAGTGATGGCATTTCCACACCATCATTCTAAAACGTCGGAAACTATACATGACTTATTTATAATGGGAAACTATACAGTGGTGACCCATACAGTCCACCATGTACGGTGAACATTTTGAAAACGTACAAATATCTTCTTATGAACCATGACTCCAATTGACTAGAAATTTTGTTTGATGTGTAGGCCACACGTAGTTATGCTTGTTTGCTACCACAATAGCTATGGGAATAAGAGTGAATGCAATGAGGAGGTTATTGAAACGCAATACTCTGAGTTGGTGCATGTCAGTTTAGGCAGAGGTAGCTTTTTAAACCTCTACAGCCATGCCCCAATTTGCCTATATTCAAAGTGATGCCATTTGCATCCCATTTGTCCCAAAATTCTGAAATTCATTAGATATGCCTTATTTCTCATGAGGAACAAAAAAGCCTCAAGAACCTATAACGGGCGCCATATTGGATTTTTCTGTACAATAAAGATTAAGGAAACACGTTTTTTCGCTACTCCTCCTTCAATTCTGGTGCAATCTTCCCCAGAATTGGCACACATCATCGTCAGAGCAACCCTCACTCATGTATTGAACAGATTTTTTATTTTCACAACCGTTTGTCTGGTACAGCTCCTCAGCGCGCGCGTGCTCCACATTCTCACACACTCAGCCTTTCCCTTGACACACGCGCAAGCTTGGCGAGACGCATACACAACATTTCAGGCAATTGTGGGCTGACCAAGCCCCCACTCATTGCTTGGTCTTTAGCAAAGGCCCATGTGGATCTTGATGGTATTGCATTTCCGATTTTGTATACAATGGTAAAAAGTTCTCAAAATCCTGAAACATTGATAGTATAGGCCAAGAGTAACTACCACACCACAAATGGCCCAATATCACCCATAAGTGACGCTACAGGCCACGCCCTGATACACAAAGATACAAGGCTTTCTGGAATGGGTAGGCTCACCAAGCCCTCTCCCTTCACTCCTTGGCTTGAAATAAAAGCCCTTGTGGATCTTGATGGTATTGCATTTCAGATTTGGTATCCCATTGGTAAGTCTGCAGCATGGAATTTTACAGTGACAATTTGTAAAGAATATACATTTTTCAGTGGTTTGCAATGTTTGGAGGAATCCGCCATTGCTGCTTGCAGTTATATTTATTATTATTATACTTCTTAAGACTGGGTGTCTATGGCAGGCCCTAGAAGCGCTTGGTCGAAAGTTGTGAAATTTGGCACACTCATTGGGGACAGTCCCCTGGTCCAATTCACAAAGTTTCATGTCCCATACTTTGGCACTCTAGCGCCACCAATGGGTCAAATTTGGAGTTGTGTTTACACACGCAACTTTTGAACCGTATGACCCATTTTCAAAAATGAGGTACCATTGGATTCCCTGGATCAAGCCGAATTCAATGCACACCATGGCGTCAATTTCCGGTATATAGATTTTCCGCTATTTCCGGTTTTATCAAAAACCTTTGAAAGCCTACTCCTCCTAGAAATTTTGTCAAATCTTCTTCAAAATTACCAGATATGATCTTTCAGACCAAGCCTCACAAAAGTTATCGAAAATAATTTTGATCCTCACAACCGTTTTTCCGGTACAGCCAATCAAATTCTGCAGAAAAGCCGCCAAACAGGAAGTGAAACCCTATCTCAGCAGTTCTTTGAGGCAGTGACACCAAAGTTGGTACACCTACTCAGAAGGTGTTACATCTTCTAAGGATGTCCTCCAAGAATTGTGTCATGTGACTAAAAGGGGACGTGGCCGGAAGCTTAACCTTTTACTGCCTAAGCCAACATTCCAAACATTCCATATGCTGTTGAAATATGATATTCATATTAATATGCAAATTTTATGAATTTTCATATTAAATCATACACCTTAACTGTTGACACCATATTGAAGAACAGAACTAGGGGATTTTTATGATGTGAATAAATATATGATTACTTAAGGCAAATCATATTTTATCAAGGTGATTTCAGGCAGCCATTTTTTACAAAAACTTCTCCATCCACCATACCTCATCAGACAACTTCATTTTTAACCACTTTAATTACAAGATGGAGGAAAACTTTGAGCAGGTGGAATATCCACACATCTGTGGGCAATGTGGAACAGAAGACAGATTAGAAATATCATATTTTGATTAAAAGTTATGACCATTCTAGTGACTACATGGAAACACGTGGAAACATGGGGGAAACCTACATTTCTCTGCCCCAAAAGTAGCTAGCGCTATGGCTGGATACTCCTCTCGATAACTAAAAAACGTTGGAGTTTCTTCCACAATCGACCGAATTGGCCAAACAAGGCATGTACATTTAGCTTACAGTGTATATAATCTAGCTAGTTAATGTTGTTTTTCCAAGTTTTTTAGAAATCTGCTCAAATCGAGGCTAAACAATGCTGCTAACGTCATTACTGCCTGTCCTGCCGGACACGGCAGAACGCAAGTTTTTTTCTGGAAAAAACTCGCATCACTCCCACAAACAAATTCTTCGTATGTAAAAAGTTTAGACTTTTAATTGACAATATTGACAACACATATTAATAAACTTGTCTTTACTCAGAATATCGTCTCAGATTTCAATTCGAAGCTGTAAATCTAACACTGTAGGCAATCTCCCATGGTCTCCGCTCTGGCTCCGCCTCGAAAAACAATGGCTGCCGTTGCAGACGATACATTTATTTTCCCCTCCCAGTAACCCCTTAACCAATGATATGTACTTTGAGCTTAACTTGTCATGAGTATCTGGCAGTTTTCAGAAATAAAATCGGTGATTGGACGGCAAAGATATTAAGGCGGGTCTTATGGGTCTTTTTCGACCCATATTTGAATGGGCCGGCTAGATAGGGATAAACGTGTTTTGGCTAATAACTTTTGAAGTTTTTACCTTAATAAAGTAATTTCTTTGTCTCTTGATGTCTTGTGAGATATCAAGCCTGACTATTGATAACTTTTCATAAACTTCGAATAGACGTGGCCGCCATTTTGGATTTTATGGAAAAGCGTAAAAACCTTTTGCACGCCACAATTTTTGTCCAATGTTTACCAAATTTGGCAAAGATGATCTTTAGACCTAGTTTCACAAAAGGAATCAGATGAATTTTCAATTTTCAAAAACGTTTGTTCGGTAGAGACGATCAAAAGCGATGGCAAAGCCGCCAAACGAGGCGCAAGAGCATATCTCAGCAACCATTTGCGCGATTGTCACCAGACTTGGGTTCCATCGTTCCCATGAGGAGCAGAGGAGGCCTGCAGTGTTATACCAGAAAAATAACTTTGAACTCTCAGTACTCTTGAACGCAAACATATATTTCAACCAAACTTGGTGTGTTGCATGAGTGCAACAGGTTGTTGTGACTTAATTGTTGCACAAGTGCTATGGAGGCCATGTCCTGCTCTGGACTGCTTGGCCCCTCCATTGCTGCTTGCAGCTATATTTAGGATTCCTCCGTAAGGAGGAAACCTATTGTTATTGTTAGTTTTATTATTATTATTATTATTATTCTAGTTCCATGGGAGTCAAATTTGGCACACTCATTAAGGACAGTTCCTTCTATACCTACACCAAGTTTCATGTATCCCATCAGACCACTCTAGCGCCACCAATGGGTCAAAGTTGGACTTGTGTTTACACACGCAACTTTTGAACCGTATGACTGATTTTCAAAAATGAGGTACCATTGGATTCCCTGGATCAAGACGAGTTCAACGCACCCTATGACGTCAATTTCCGGTTATATAGATTTTCCGCTATTTCCGGTTGTATCAAAAACCTTTGAAAGTCTACTTCTCCTACAATTTTTGTCATATCTTCTTCAAAATGACCAGAGATGATCTTCAGACCAAGCCTCACAAAGGTTATCCCATGGCGTTTTGATTTTCTAAACCGTTTGTCCGGCACAGCCAATCAAAATCAGCAAAAAAGTAACCAAACAGGAACTTGGGTCAAATCTCAGCAAATCTTTGAGATATCAACACTAAACTTGGTATATCGGTGGACGACACTACAACATGTTACCATGTGCAAAGGCAACTTCATATCTCCAAAAATGATTGATATAAAGCAAATCGAATTTATCGCTAACGCTAAAATAATGCTTTACACATCCGCCGGTCAAAAACTGATACTTTGATTCAATCACAAGTTCATATGAAGACTCTTGAGAATGTTTAGTACCAAATCTGAGGAAAAGTTGACTGTAACATGAAAAGTCGATTTTATGTGAATATTTGAAACATGCATGCTTGGCTAATTGCTAACGAAATTTTCAATGAAATGTCTCCCCTGCTCTTCAGCGCGCGCGTGCTCCACATTCTCACACACTCAGCCTTTCCCTTGACACACGCGCGGGCTTGGCAAGACGCATACACAACATTTCAGGCAATTGTGGGCTGACCAAGCCCCCACTCATTCCTTGGCTTGAAGTGAAGGCCCTTGTGGATCTTGATGGTAATGCATTTTAGAAAAAGTTCTCATAATCCTGAAACATTGATAGTATAGGCCAGGAGTAACTACCACACCACAAATGACACACCATTATCCATAGGTGGCGCTACGGCCAAGCCCCAATTGTCCATTTACAAAGTGATGCCATTCGCATCCCATTTGTCCCAAAATTCTGAAATTCATTAGATATGCCTTATTTCTCATGAGGAACAAAAAAGCCTCAATAACCTATAACGGCCGCCATATTGGATTTTTTTGTACAATAAAGATTTAGGAAACACGTTTTTTCGCTACTTCTCCTACAATTTTTGTCCAATCTTCCCCAGAATTGGCAGGTATCATCGTCAGAGCAACCCTCACTGAATCCTTCAACAGATTTTTGAATTTCAAAACCGTTTGTCCGGTAGAGCCAATCAAAATCTGCAACAAAGCAACCAAACAGGAAGTTGGATCAAATTTCAGCAAATCTTTGAAATATCACCACCAAACTTGGTGTGTCACGTGAAAGACACTACATCATGTTCCCATGTGAGAAGGCAAATTAATGTCTTAAAAAATGATTGAAATAAAGGAAATCAAATTTATTTCTAATGCTAAAATAATGCTTTACACATCCGCCAGTCAAAAACTGATACTCTAATTCAATCACAAAATCATGAAGACTCTTGAGAATGTTTAGTACACAAATCTCAGAAAAAGTTGACTGTTAAATGTGTTCTTATTCAAGTTTCCCCCAACTGTCATTCATTTAAGATGCAATCTTGTGTTTAAGGTATTAGGCTATCATGTTTCAAAGAAAAACGATTATGGATGTTGATTTAATGCAGTTGGCATATTATACAACATACTCTAATCCAACATATAGAAATACATGACATTTGATCTCTGATTCTAGAATATTAGATATAGAAAATATTGTAAAAACAAGATTGTGTCCTAAAAGAATGGTTAAACAGTGACCAAGCTAAGATAAGTATTTACTATGA
The DNA here is from genome assembly GCF_038355195.1 of Osmerus mordax. NCBI lineage: Eukaryota > Metazoa > Chordata > Actinopteri > Osmeriformes > Osmeridae > Osmerus > Osmerus mordax. Next base: position 16,149,026 of record NC_090055.1, read on the forward strand.
CATTTTACTTATGCAGGTGGTACTGAAAGATTCCAGTCCTGTGGAGCTGCTTCATCACAGCTGTACATGTGTTGCTGGAGCAGCTTTATGCAACCACTGTGTCGCTTTGCTGTTCCAGTCAGCACATTACTCTCAGCTGAAGGTGCCAGTGGTCCCTCCTGTGCTAAGCTGTACTGAAGGAGAACAGCAGTGGCACAAGCCCAGAACGTTGGTAAGTTTGCACTGTAATTACAGAGCTGTTGGATATATTTTCTAACTATATTTAACTTCTAACTGTATTGTGCTTAACTTGATAGGGTGTAAAGCCAGGCCCTGTGGATAAGATGGCTGTGCTTTCTGCTAAACCAAAGTGTAGAGCAACCAAAGATGGTGTAAGGTAAAACCTGAATATTGCATTTTACATTTACATTTAGCAGACGCTCTTATCCAGAGCGACTTACAGTAAGTACAGGGACATTCCCCCGAGGCAAGTAGGGTGAAGTGCCTTGACCAAGGACACAACGTCAGTTGGCATGACTGGGAATCGAACTGGCAACCTTCTGATTACTAACCCGACTCCCTCACCGCTCAGCCAACTGACTCCCTCAATGTTGTCGATGTATTCCAATATGTTGCCTGTTTGAATTAAAATACCTGTGTGGATATGCCACTTTCCACTCATGAAAGTGTTATGTTCCACACAGGAGCACACTCTACAAAGGCCTCAGTGGGGAATTGCCTGATCTTACTGTCCTTCGGGTTAGTAGGGATTTCATATCAAACAATATACTAGTATTTCATGATTTTCTTTTTCCTCTCCTTTTGATTAAATGTACTATGACCCATCAATTATACAAACAAGTATTCTGCTTTTGAAGAAAGAATTGATTGAACTGAAACAAAATAAATGTTTACACAAGGGTTCTTTATTATGAACTTATTTGTAATGGTGTCTGGCGTTGTGCATGATGCGCAACATATTGTGGCCATGAAAATGTATGGTATAATCATTTTGTTTGATATTGCTAATCATTATATTATTACATCCCTAGGTGACAGAGGCGTATAAAGATTTTTCTACAGCGGAGGCGCCGATGATCTGCAGCATGGGCATTAGCTGTGAAATTCCCCTGGTTGACTCTGCCCTTGGCAAGGTTCAAGCCGGAAGTCCATTGTCCTACCAACAACCAGCAACAGCAAAGAGAGATCTGTCCTTCCATGCTGCCCCACCACGTCCATCTATGCCTCTTCAGAATTACTGCCTACAGCCATCAAGTTGCATGTTTGTCTGTACTGAACCACAACAGCTACACCATAGGAGTCTGGAGGTCACCTGGGACATGGTGCACAAATTTGAATGTGCTACCAGAGCACAAAGTTCATGTACTGAATGGCATCAGCTAAGGAGGCATAGATTGACGGCGTCACGTTTCAGGGAGATCTGCCAGGTTGGAGAGAACTCTGAAGAAGGTCTGGCTAACCGGATACTGCAAGGGACACGTCAGACGGCAGCTATGAAGAGGGGGCTCGAATTAGAGGCAGATGCTATTTGGGAATATTGCCAAATGAAAAGGGTCAACCACTACCCCTGTGGATTGGTAATTCACCCTGACGCTCCTTGGCTGGGGGCGTCTCCAGACGGGTTAATCTTTGACCCTTCAGAGCCATGTCAGTTTGGGCTGATTGAGATGAAGTGCCCAAATGTTAAAAGCTATGTGGACTGCCCGTATCTCAAAATGAAGTCAGGCAAATTGGAGCTAAAAGAAAAGCATGCTTACTACTGGCAAGTACAGGGGCAGATGCTAATAACGGGAATGAGTTGGTGTGATTTTGTAGTCTCAGCTGAGGAAGATGTACTCATCCAAAGAATTTACAGAGACAATGATGTTTTGGATATAATCAGAGAGAAAGTAGACAGGTTTTATTTTTATGTCTACTTGCAGAAATGTGTAATGCTTCAGGATTGAGATAAAATATTCTAAGATCTGTTCTTTAATTTTCACCTTTAATGGTACGTTTTATGATTGAGATTATTTTATGTTAATGTTTGTGCATCTTTAACTTTCAATGGCAGATGTTTTCCATGATTAACCTTGCCTTCCCAAAAAGTAAACACAATAAAATGTGTGTGTGCTGTGAGCACGCCAAGAAATATTTATTATCTTGATATTAAAGGCAATTAAAATGATTTCATTTCATGAATTCTGTATGTTTAACAGAACAATAGTTATCAAATTCCTCAGAAAAAGATTAAGCTACAATATCAAACTTCATATCTCCATTTCTTGACAAGAGGTCCATTTTGGTAATTTGAGAGGAGACAAGCGACAGTGAAGAGTTGGTTTATGCTCCCTGCAATGGAGAGAGGGATGGTGGTATCAAAGAGTTTATTTTCTTTAACTCTTCTGATCATCCTCTCGACATGCACCCTCAAACGGGCGATGGACTGCGTCTTCAGAACATCCACCTCTGGCATTTGGGCCCTCTTGGAGAGGAACAGGACGATGAACAGTCCCAGGTACAAGGTCATCCACCAAGAATCCCTTGTCAACCATGATGGCCATGTCAGGCGTTAAGAGTGGTGCAATCCCTGACTGACGAAACACCTCCTTGTCACTCATGGAACCCTCAAAGAGTGCTGAAACAAAACTCAGGGCTCCGTGAGGGGACATGCCCACCATGGCCTTAAAGGTGCAGTGGGACTTGTAGGTCGAGAAAACTTCGCTCTGAAGGAGCATGGATGACGGTGTTTGACACCGTAGCTCTGTACAGTCGAGGACCACCTGTGTGTCACTGTAGCTGCCATCAAAGTCGCGTGGAAGATGGGCCTTCACAGCTGCTGGAGACATCCATATACAGACTGAGCCCAGTAAGCTGTAGAGGAAGTTGGCCCAGGTCACGATGATTCGGCTGACGGTTGCTCGGTGGATGTTAAATCTATGACCCAACTCCCTCTGGGTACAGCCAGTGGACAGGTATGTCAGGAAGAGCTCATCTATTGGCAGCAGTTTCTGTGGGGAGAAGTGTTTAATGAGTGTTAGTTCAAAACCACCCTTTTAATGCTTAGGGATCTGTGTCTGTGTGTTTTTTGGGTGAATGGGTACTTACAGTTGGTCTGGTTAAAGGGCTTTCAGTTGTTGTGCTCTGGTGACCCTAATTATTTTGGCTGTTCGATCAGGTTCCAAAACGCCATCAGATGCTCGTGTGAGGGGAATCTAAAATACAGCATTACAATTGAAATCAGTTGTCTTGTCATACAAGCTTAAGAATAACATTAAATATCCCATGACATGCTGTTTTTGTATGCTTTTATATAGGCCTTAATGGTCCCCTAATATCTGAAGTCTCTTTCCCGAAATTCAGCCTTGGAACTCATTAATGTTCAATAACCTCCTAAAGTGAACATTTCATGTCATGAGACCTTTAAGAAAAAAAGAGGAAATAATCAAGTTAAGAGAAGATGTTGATCTAATAACTAGCTTACCTGGTGTAAAATCTGATGTCTTCAGGAGACGAAGCAAACTGTTTCAGTCCAAAGTTGGAAAGATGATACGTTTGGACCTGCTCTCTCAGCGCCTCGAGTTCCCTCAACATATCTCCATACTGCTCCCTGTCCACACATACGGTACCGCTGGCCCCATAGTCGTGGTCCACGACCATCGGGACCATGGCGGGTTGCTCGCTGTCCTCCTCTGGCTCTGCCGGGTCAGGTTCCGGACTTGGTGGTCGAGATCGGCGCTCCCAAACACCAGCCCGTGACTTACTGGTGTATTTGTTCCACTCAAATAAAGAAGGAACAGAGCCTGCTGCCAAAACCCGTCTACCCTTAGCAGTAGTGACGATTTCATGGTCTTCGAAAAGTCGACTGCAAACCTTGGTGTGTTGGGTCACCGAATATTCCACCCTCCTTATTTTGTGCAGCCACCGCGCACGAAGGCAGGTGTCCTTCGGGAAGCAGTGGAAGCTCAAATGGTTGTTATAACGGCCTGAAGCCGAGCAAAGTGGCACACAACAGTGTTCCTTAGACCCACGCACAGTACCTTGGAACTTGAATGTATCACGTACATTATATTTCTTTTTACTTTCTTTTTTCCGTACAACTGCACCACTCATCTTGTTGGGCTACGGCGGAAGTTCGTCAGTACGATTGTGCACAGAGCCTATTGTGGGCTGACCAAGCCCCCACTCATTCCTTGGTCTTTAGCAAAGGCCCATGTGGATCTTCATGGTATTGCATTTCCGATTTTGGATGCAATGGTAAAAAGTTCTCCAAATCCTGAAACATTGATAGTATAGGCCAAGAGTAACTACCACACCACAAATGGCCCAATATCACCCATAAGTGACGCTACAGGCCACGCCCTGATACACAAAGATACAAGGCTTTCTGGAATGGGTAGGCTCACCAAGCCCCCTCCCTTCACTCCTTGGCTTGAAATAAAAGCCCTTGTGGATCTTGATGGTATTGCATTTCAGATTTGGTATCCCATTGGTAAGTCTGCAGCATGGAATTTTACAGTGACAATTTGTAAAGAATATACATTTTTCAGTGGTTTGCAATGTTTGGAGGAATCCGCCATTGCTGCTTGCAGTTATATTTAGGATTCCTCCGTAAGGAGGAAACCTATTGTTATTGTTAGTTTTATTATTATTAGGATTCCTCCGTAAGGAGGAAACCTATTGTTATTGTTAGTTTTATTATTATTATTATTAGGATTCCTCCGTAAGGAGGAAACCTATTGTTATTGTTAGTTTTATTATTATTATTATTATTATTATTCTAGTTCCATGGGAGTCAATGGCAGCCCCTAGAACCCTTGGATAACTTTTTGTTAAATTTGGCACACTCATTAAGGACAGTTCCTTCTATACCTACACCAAGTTTCATGTATCCCATCAGACCACTCTAGCGCCACCAATGGGTCAAAGTTGGACTTGTGTTTACACACGCAACTTTTGAACCGTATAACTGATTTTCAAAAATGAGGTACCATTGGATTCCTTGGATCAAGACGAGTTCAACGCACCCTATGACGTCAATTTCCGGTTATATAGATCTTCCGCTATTTCCGGTTGTATCAAGAACCTTTGAAAGCCTACTCCTCCTACAATTTTTGTCATATCTTCTTCAAAATGACCCGAGATGAGCTTCAGACCAAGCCTCACAAAAGTTATCCCATGGCGTTTTGATTTTATAAACCGTTTGTCCGGCACAGCCAATCAAAATCAGCAATAAAATAAACCAAACAGGAACTTGGGTCAAATCTCAGCAAATCTTTGAGATATCAACACTAAACTTGGTATATCGGTGGACGACACTACAACATGTTACCATATGCAAAGGCTATTTCATATCTCCAAAAATGGTTGATATAAAGCAAATCAAATTTATCGCTAACGCTTAAATAATGCTTTACACATCCGCCAGTAAAAAACTGATACTCTGATTCAATCACAAGTTCATATGAAGACTCTTGAGAATGTTTAGTACACAAATCTGAGGAAAAGTTGACTGTAACATGAAAAGTCGATTTTATGTGAATATTTGAAACATGCATGCTTGGCTAATTTCTAACGAAATTTTCAATGAAATGTCTCCCTCTGCTCCTCAGCGCGCGCGCTCCACATTCTCACACACTCAGCCTTTCCCTTGACACACGCGCGGGCTTGGCGAGATGCATACACAACATTTCAGGCAATTGTGGGCTGACCAAGCCCCCACTCATTCCTTGGCTTGAAGTGAAGGCCCTTGTGGATCTTGATGGTAATGCATTTTAGAAAAAGTTCTCAAAATCCTGAAACATTGATAGTATAGGCCAGGAGTAACTACCACACCACAAATGACGCACCATTATCCATAGGTGGCGCTACGGCCAGGCCCCAATTGTCCATTTACAAAGTGATGCCATTTGCATCCCATTTGTCCCAAAATTCTGAAATTCATTAGATATGCCTTATTTCTCATGAGGAACAAAAAAGCCTCAATAACCTATAACGGCCGCCATATTGGATTTTTTTGTACAATAAAGATTTAGGAAACACATTTTGTTGCTACTTCTCCTACAATTTTTGTCCAATCTTCCCCAGAATTGGCAGGTATCATCGTCAGAGCAACCCTCACTGAATTCTTCAACAGATTTTTGAATTTCAAAACCGTTTGTCCGGTACAGCCAATCAAAATCGTCAACAAAGCAACCAAACAGGAAGTTGGATCAAATCTCAGCAAATCTTTGAAATATCACAACCAAACTTGGTGTGTCACGTGAAAGACACTACATCATGTTCCCATGTGAGAAGGCAAATTAATATCTTAAAAAATGATTGAAATAAAGTAAATCTAATTTATTTCTAACGCTAAAATAATGCTTTACACAAAGTTGACTGTAAGATGAAAAGTTGAATTTTGGTGAATATTTGAAAAATGCATGCTTGGCTAATTGTTAAGGAAATTTCCAATGAAACGTCTCCCATGCTCCTCAGTTCGCGCGCTACACATTCTCACACACTCAGCCTTTCCCTTGACACACGCGCGGGCTTGGCGAGACGCATACACAACATTTCAGGCAATTGTGGGCTGACCAAGCCCCCACTCATTCCTTGGCTTGAAGTGAAGGCCCTTTTGGATCTTGATGGTAATGCATTTTAGAAAAAGTTTTCAAAATCCTGAAACATTGATAGTATAGGCCAGGAGTAACTACCACAACACAAATGACGCACCATTATCCATAGGTGGCGCTACGGCCAAGCCCCAATTGTCCATTTACAAAGTGATGCCATTCGCATCCCATTTGTCCCAAAATTCTGAAATTCATTAGATATTCTCTTCTCCTGTCTGGCCCCCCAGTGGTGGAATGAACTCCCCACCTCCATCAGAGATACTGACTGTCTCTCCACCTTCAAGAAAAGGCTCAAGACGCACTTGTTCCGGGAGTACAACGGTACTTAGGAATTGTTCGCTTGACCCGATGTTAGGTTCCTCAAGGATCACAATGACTCTTGCTTAGAGACTTGTTGCTCTTGTGGTTAGTGGTAACTGTTTTAAAAAAAAATTCTCGCTGTGATATATTGTTTTTATTACTGTTGCTTGCTATTTTCCACAGGTACACTTGCACTTATAGCGGTTCATGTTGTTTAATTGTAACTTGTTTAACTACATGCTCTTATGGTTCTTCCCTTTGGCACTTACTTTGGTTGTTCACAATGTGTGCTTCATGTTTTGGCTACTCGCGATGTTTTTTGGCTATCTTGTTGTTATGATCAGTGACCTATGCACTTTGTAAAGCTCTCTCTTGGAAGTCGCTTTGGATAAAAGCGTCTGCTAAATGAATAAATGTAAATGTAATGTCTCCCCTGCTCCTAAGCGCGCGCGCTCCACATTCTCACACACTCAGCTTTTCCCTTGACACACGCGCAAGCTTGGCGAGACGCATACACAACATTTCAGGCAATTGTGGGTTGACCAAGCCCCCACTCATTGCTTGGTCTTTAGCAAAGGCCCGTGTGGATCTTGGTGGTATTGCATTTCCGATTTTGTATGCAATGGTAAAAAGTTCTCAAAATCCTGAAACATTGATAGTATAGGCCAAGAGTAACTACCACACCACAAATGGCCCAATATCACCCATAAGTGACGCTACAGGCCACGCCCTGATACACAAAAGATACAAGGCTTTCTGGAATGGGTAGGCTCACCAAGCCCCCTCCCTTCAATCCTTGGCTTGAAATAAAAGCCCTTGTGGATCTTGATGGTATTGCATTTCAGATTTGCTATCCCATTGGTAAGTCTGCAGCATGGAATTTTACAGTGACAATTTGTAAAGAATATACATTTTTCAGTGGTTTGCAATGTTTGGAGGAATCCGCCATTGCTGCTTGCAGTTATATTTATTATTATTATTCTAGTTCCATGGGAGTCAATGGCAGCCCCTAGAACCCTTGGATAACTTTTTGTTAAATTTGGCACACTCATTAAGGACAGTTCCTTCTATACCTACACCAAGTTTCATGTATCCCATCAGACCACTCTAGCGCCACCAATGGGTCAAAGTTGGACTTGTGTTTACACACGCAACTTTTGAACCGTATGACTGATTTACAAAAATGAGGTACCATTGGATTCCCTGGATGAAGACGAGTTCAACGCACCCTATGACGTCAATTTCCGGTTGTATAGATTTTCCGCTATTTCCGGTTGTATCAAAAACCTTTGAAAGCCTACTCCTCCTACAATTATTGTCATATCTTCTTCAAAATGACCATAGATGATCTTCAGACCAAGCCTCACAAAAGTTATCCCATGGCGTTTTGATTTTCTAAACCGTTTGTCCGGCACAACCAATCAAAATCAGCAAAAAAGTAACCAAACAGGAACTTGGGTCAAATCTCAGCAAATCTTTGAGATATCAACACTAAACTTGGTATATCGGTGGACGACACTACAACATGTTACCATGTGCAAAGGCAACTTCATATCTCAAAAGATGATTGATATAAAGCAAATCGAATTTATCGCTAACGCTAAAATAATGCTTTACACATCCGCCGGTCAAAAACTGATACTTTGATTCAATCACAAGTTCATATGAAGACTCTTGAGAATGTTTAGTACACAAATCTGAGGAAAAGTTGACTGTAACATGAAAAGTCGATTTTATGTGAATATTTGAAACATGCATGCTTGGCTAATTGCTAACGAAATTTTCAATGAAATGTCTCCCCTGCTCTTCAGCGCGCGCGTGCTCCACATTCTCACACACTCAGCCTTTCCCTTGACACACGCGCGGGCTTGGCGAGACGCATACACAACATTTCAGGCAATTGTGGGCTGACCAAGCCCCCACTCATTCCTTGGCTTGAAGTGAAGGCCCTTGTGGATCTTGATGGTAATGCATTTTAGAAAAAGTTCTCAAAATCCTGAAACATTGATAGTATAGGCCAGGAGTAACTACCACACCACAAATGACGCACCATTATCCATAGGTGGCGCTACGGCCAAGCCCCAATTTTCCATTTACAAAGTGATGCCATTCGCATCCCATTTGTCCCAAAATTCTGAAATTCATTAGATATGCCTTATTTCTCATGAGGAACAAAAAAGCCTCAATAACCTATAACGGCCGCCATATTGGATGTTTTTGTACAATAAAGATTTAGGAAACACGTTTTTTTGCTACTTCTCCTACAATTCTTGTCCAATCTTCCCCAGAATTGGCAGGTATCATCGTCAGAGCAACCCTCACTGAATTCTTTAACAGATTTTTGAATTTCAAAACCGTTTGTCCGGTACAGCCAATCAAAATCGTCAACAAAGCAACCAAACAGGAAGTTGGATCAAATCTCAGCAAATCTTTGAAATATCAACACCAAACTTGGTGTGTCACGTGAAAGACACTACGTCATGTTCCCATGTAGGAAGGCAAATTAATATCTTCAAAAATGATTGAAATGAAGGAAATCAAATTTATTTCTAACGCTAAAATAATGCTTTACACATCCGCCAGTCAAAAAACTCTGATTCAATCACAAGTTCATGAAGACTTTTGAGAATGTTTAGTACACAAATCTCAGAAAAAGTTGACTGTAAGATGAAAAGTTGAATTTAGGTGAATATTTGAAAAATGCATGCTTGGCTAATTGTTAAGGAAATTTCCAATGAAATGTCTCCCCTGCTCCTCAGCACGCGCGCTCCACATTCTCACACACTCAGCCTTTCCCTTGACACACGCACAAGCTTGGCGAGACGCATACACAACATTTCAGGCAATTGTGGGCTGACCAAGCCCCACTCATTGCTTGGTCTTTAGCAAAGGACCATGTGGATCTTGATGGTATTGCATTTCCGATTTTGTATGCAATGGTAAAAAGTTCTCAAAATCCTGAAACATTGATAGTATAGGCCAAGAGTAACTACCACACCACAAATGGCCCAATATCACCCATAAGTGACGCTACAGGCCACGCCCTGGTACACAAAGATACAAGGCTTTCTGGAATGGGTAGGCTCACCAAGCCCCCTCCCTTCACTCCTTGGCTTGAAATAAAAGCCCTTGTGGATCTTGATGGTATTGCATTTCAGATTTGGTATCCCATTGGTAAGTCTGCAGCATGGATTTTTACAGTGACAATTTGTGAAGAATATAAATTTTTCAGTGGTTTGCAATGTTTGGAGGAATCCGCCATTGCTGCTTGCAGTTATATTTATTAGGATTCCTCCGTAAGGAGGAAACCTATTGTTATTGTTAGTTTTATTATTATTATTATTATTATTATTATTATTATTATTCTAGTTCCATGGGAGTCAATGGCAGCCCCTAGAACCCTTGGATAACTTTTTGTTAAATTTGGCACACTCATTAAGGACAGTTCCTTCTATACCTACACCAAGTTTCATGTATCCCATCAGACCACTCTAGCGCCACCAATGGGTCAAAGTTGGACTTGTGTTTACACACGCAACTTTTGAACCGTATGACTGATTTACAAAAATGAGGTACCATTGGATTCCCTGGATGAAGACGAGTTCAACGCACCCTATGACGTCAATTTCCGGTTGTATAGATTTTCCGCTATTTCCGGTTGTATCAAAAACCTTTGAAAGCCTACTCCTCCTACAATTATTGTCATATCTTCTTCAAAATGACCATAGATGATCTTCAGACCAAGCCTCACAAAAGTTATCCCATGGCGTTTTGATTTTCTAAACCGTTTGTCCGGCACAACCAATCAAAATCAGCAAAAAAGTAACCAAACAGGAACTTGGGTCAAATCTCAGCAAATCTTTGAGATATCAACACTAAACTTGGTATATCGGTGGACGACACTACAACATGTTACCATGTGCAAAGGCAACTTCATATCTCAAAAGATGATTGATATAAAGCAAATCGAATTTATCGCTAACGCTAAAATAATGCTTTACACATCCGCCGGTCAAAAACTGATACTTTGATTCAATCACAAGTTCATATGAAGACTCTTGAGAATGTTTAGTACACAAATCTGAGGAAAAGTTGACTGTAACATGAAAAGTCGATTTTATGTGAATATTTGAAACATGCATGCTTGGCTAATTGCTAACGAAATTTTCAATGAAATGTCTCCCCTGCTCTTCAGCGCGCGCGTGCTCCACATTCTCACACACTCAGCCTTTCCCTTGACACACGCGCGGGCTTGGCGAGACGCATACACAACATTTCAGGCAATTGTGGGCTGACCAAGCCCCCACTCATTCCTTGGCTTGAAGTGAAGGCCCTTGTGGATCTTGATGGTAATGCATTTTAGAAAAAGTTCTCAAAATCCTGAAACATTGATAGTATAGGCCAGGAGTAACTACCACACCACAAATGACGCACCATTATCCATAGGTGGCGCTACGGCCAAGCCCCAATTTTCCATTTACAAAGTGATGCCATTCGCATCCCATTTGTCCCAAAATTCTGAAATTCATTAGATATGCCTTATTTCTCATGAGGAACAAAAAAGCCTCAATAACCTATAACGGCCGCCATATTGGATGTTTTTGTACAATAAAGATTTAGGAAACACGTTTTTTTGCTACTTCTCCTACAATTCTTGTCCAATCTTCCCCAGAATTGGCAGGTATCATCGTCAGAGCAACCCTCACTGAATTCTTTAACAGATTTTTGAATTTCAAAACCGTTTGTCCGGTACAGCCAATCAAAATCGTCAACAAAGCAACCAAACAGGAAGTTGGATCAAATCTCAGCAAATCTTTGAAATATCAACACCAAACTTGGTGTGTCACGTGAAAGACACTACGTCATGTTCCCATGTAGGAAGGCAAATTAATATCTTCAAAAATGATTGAAATGAAGGAAATCAAATTTATTTCTAACGCTAAAATAATGCTTTACACATTCCCCGGTGCAAAACTGATACTCTGATACAATCACAAGTTCATGAAGACTCTTGAGAATGTTTAGTACACAAATCTCAGAAAAAGTTGACTGTAAGGTGAAAAGTTGAATTTTGGTGAATATTTGAAAAATGCATGCTTGGCTAATTGTTAAGGAAATTTCTAATTAAATGTCTCCCCTGCTCCTCAGTGCGCGCGCTCCACATTCTCACACACTCAGCCTTTCCCTTGACACACGCGCAAGCTTAGCGAGACGCATACACAACATTTCAGGCAATTGTGGGCTGACCAAGCCCCCACTCATTGCTTGGTCTTTAGCAAAGGCCCATGTGGATCTTGATGGTATTGCATTTCCGATTTTGTATGCAATGGTAAAAAGTTCTCAAAACCCTAAAACATTGATAGTATAGGCCAAGAGTAACTACCACACCACAAATGGCCCAATATCACCAATAGTTGACGCTACAGGCCACACCCTGATGCACAAAGATACAAGGCTTTCTGGAATGGGTAGGCTCACCATAGACCCTGAAGCCGACGCCAAGTGCCACCAAGCGGTGCCATTTGAGTTTCAGCCAAAGCCAGCTAATATTTTGTAAGCCAAATTGAGCCACCATCTGATATTTTTTGGCTTAGCAAGATGAAATTATTTGCGTCAAACAATAATTATATCTATCACATAGAGACATACACACACAAAAAATCAATGATAAACTAAATCAATTTTGCACACCGGATTCGCCACAGTCTTGTGCTCGTTGCTATGATACACAGGACTCACAGTGAATTGATGACCAATTAAAATTGTGCGTTTTCCGATAGTGATGATCATAGACATAGACAGTAAAAGAAGCAATGCGTTTTTCTCTCACGCTGAGCTGAAATGGCGGAAACAACTAGAAAAGGTAATTGTGTTGTTCTCACATACTTTCTTAATTTCTATGTTGCATACTCAGACGTTTGTTAGATCTTCCGTTTTTGGAAGTAAGAATGCCGTTTTGTCAGGACTAGGGTTTTGTCGATATTTTTGTACTCTTTTAAAACTTGGAAATATTGAGATCTAGTAAATCAGTATAACATAAACATCTGTAGACATGAAGTGGCAGCTTCAGGCATTTGTAGCTATTAACATTTTGGCGGCTGCAGCAGCCATTTAGGTTTTGGCTGAGCTGGCTAGCCAGCCAATAACTTCATCAGCCAGCCATTATTCTCAAAACAAATGGCTTCGGGGTCTAGCTCACCAAGCCCCCTCCCTTCACTCCTTGGCTTGAAATAAAAGCCCTTGTGGATCTTGATGGTATTGCATTTCAGATTTGGTATCCCATTGGTAAGTCTACAGCATGGATTTTTCTATACAGTGACAATTTGTGAAGAATATACATTTTTCAATGGTTCGCAATCTTAGGAGGAATCCGCCATTGCTGCTTGCAGCTATATTTATTATTATTATTCTAGTTCCATGGGAGTCAATGGCAGCCCCTAGAACCCTTGGTTAACTTTTTGTGAAATTTGGCACACTCATTAAGGACAGTTCCTTCTATACCTACACCAAGTTTCATGTATCCCATCAGACCACTCTAGCGCCACCAATGGGTCAAAGTTGGACTTGTGTTTACACACGCAACTTTTGAACCGTATGACTGATTTTCAAAAATGAGGTACCATTGGATTCCCTGGATCAAGACGAGTTCAACGCACCCTATGACGTCAATTTCCGGTTATATAGATTTTCCGCTATTTCCGGTTGTATCAAAAACCTTTGAAAGCATACTCCTCCTACAATTTTTGTCATATCTTCTTCAAAATGACCAGAGATGATCTTCAGACCAAGCCTCACAAAAGTTATCCCATGGCATTTTGATTTTCTAAACCGTTTGTCCGGCACAGCCAATCAAAATCAGCAAAAAAGCAACCAAACAGGAACTTGGGTCAAATCTCAGCAAATCTTTGAGATATCAACACGTAACTTGGTATGTCACAAGGAAGACACTACAACATGTTACCATGTGCAAAGGCTATTTCATATTTCCAAAAAAGGTTGATATAAAGCAAATCGAATTTATCGCTAACGCTAAAATAATGCTTTACACATCCGCCGGTCAAAAACTGATACTTTGATTCAATCACAAGTTCATATGAAGACTCTTGAGAATGTTTAGTACACAAATCTGAGGAAAAGTTGACTGTAACATGAAAAGTCGATTTGTGGTGAATATTTGGAACATGCATGCTTGGCTAATTGCTAACGACATTTTCAATGTAATGTCTCCCCTGCTCTTCAGCGCGCGCTCGCTCCACATTCTCACACACTCAGCCTTTCCCTTGACACACGCGCGGGCTTGGCGAGACGCATACACAACATTTCAGGCAATTGTGGGCTGACCAAGCCCCCACTCATTGCTTGGTCTTTACCAAAGGCCCATGTGGATCTTGATGGTATTGCATTTCCGATTTTGTATGCAATGGTAAAAAGTTCTCCAAATCCTGAAACATTGATAGTATAGGTTAATAGTAACTACCACACCACAAATGGCCCAACATCACCCATAGGTGACGCTACTGGCCACGCCTTGATGCACAAAGATACAAGGCTTTCTGGAATGGGTAGGCTCACTAAGCCCCCTCCCTTCACTCCTTGGGTTGAAATAAAGGCCTTTGTGGATCTTGATGGTATTGCATTTCAGATTTGGTATCCCATTGGTAAGTCTGCAGCATGTATTTTTATATACAGTGACAATTTGTAAAGAATATAAATTTTTCAATGGTTTGCAATGTTTGGAGGAATCCGCCATTGCTGCTTGCAGCTATATTTATTATTGGGTGTGCTTTGCCTTCGGCAAGGGCGCAACCTTTGTTCTCTCACATATATATTTATTTATTTGTATTATTTATTTTCGCCCCCCTAAGGATCAGTCAATATTTGGACTACATACACAACGGCGGTGTCAAAAGGTTCGTCTTGTTAGCGATTGCGTTGGTTGTATTTTTATTTACGTTCTGTTGCATGGTTTAAGTAGAAATTGCGTTTTTGTGGTGAAAAGTGAAGCTAACGGTGGCTAATTTGCTAGCCACAGTCACTGACGTTACTAACGTCACTACGTCACTAACGTCACGAAAACACGCGTGACTACCTTTGGCAGAACATTCGTTTCGCATCTGTTAACTTGGGGGATAGCTAGGCTAACTATAGCTTTACTGCAAGGCAGCTGCAGAAACGCCACAAGCAAAGAGGCCAGGGTGATAACTATTTACTCATTTTACTTTGTGATGTGAAACACAATTATGAAATGTAATGTACAATATTAGCTGATATTATTAAGGAAGTAGGCCCACATCTACTTTCGGAAACAATAGTCTACTATTTCACTGAAGCATTAGCATGACATTAGCCTCTGTTGCCCGGGCAACACATACCACAGTGGTCTATGATGCATCTGTTTTCAATCGTTAAAATAAACATTCCTCACAAATACATTTTCTTTGTAGGATTTACTATGACATTACATTACAAGTAAACGATTTGTTGGTGAAATTATCATTACCTGTGGTTTCAAACCAGTGTTGGTCATTGCAACACTGTAGCCTATGCGAGACACACGATAAAAACATCTACACAGCTGTTTAGGAAGTCAAACGGCGACAGAACATGTTCGGCACTCCCCTTACTTAAATCAAAAGTCTATCTAACTGCTAACCTTAACTTCATTGCCACAGCCTAAACTTTGTCAATCTGTTCATGAAAATAATTAATTTCAGCCTAAACCGTACAACGGAACGTTAAATCCAATTCAACCAATGCAATCTCTACTGTACCAAGACAAACACAGCAGTAGTCTACTGTACTGTAGTAGTACAATTTACCGGGGCAGCTTCTCCACACAGGGCTATATCGCATTTTGCGTTGTTACTGACAATGATCGCTACCAGTGAGCTTTTTATGAAAGCGATTTTCCACTAAATAAATGTCAAGCTTATTTACGTTTTTGGGGGCATATTTTCAGTTAGAAGATGGTACTGTTTGAATCGCGATTCAATCTTCTACTGCCGGTAACGTCGTAGAATAATCTTCAAAGGGGGTTCTTTATTCATGAATGAATGCAATATGAGTAGGCTAAATGCCTTAAAATATCACGAGAAGGGAAAAACTTAAAAGGACGTTTACGTCATAGAGATTAGGTCAATTTTAACACCGGTCTGCCAAATGTATTCGTTTTGATTCAACGATGAGGATGCCTTTTGCAGGGGAAATTAGAAGATCTATTTCATTCTACGAATAATCTTCAAAGGGGGTTCTTTATTCATGAATGAATGCAATATGAGTAGGCTAAATGCCTTAAAATATCACGAGAAGGGAAAAACTTAAAAGGACGTTTACGTCATAGAGATTAGGTCAATTTTAACACCGGTCTGCCAAATGTATTCGTTTTGATTCAACGATGAGGATGCCTTTTGCAGGGGAAATTAGAAGATCTATTTCATTCTACACTTCACTCGTATTTTCAGTTGTAAATGAGCAGCAAAAAAAAAGAGCTTTTAAATCTATGTAATCTTTATAAATAATAAGACTGCATTTTTATATAAAATATACAGAAATATCAGTTTTAAAAGTGTCGTTCAAAAACGGACCCCTGTGCAACCGACGCAAGCAAGCACACCCTACAATTTCCCCAGAAATTGTACCCTCTCTAGTTAGGATTCCTCCGTAAGGAGGAAACCTATTGTTATTGTTAGTTTTATTATTATTATTATTATTATTATTCTAGTTCCATGGGAGTCAATGGCAGCCCCTAGAACCCTTGGATAACTTTTTGTTAAATTTGGCACACTCATTAAGGACAGTTCCTTCTATACCTACACCAAGTTTCATGTATCCCATCAGACCACTCTAGCGCCACCAATGGGTCAAAGTTGGACTTGTGTTTACACACGCAACTTTTGAACCGTATAACTGATTTTCAAAAATGAGGTACCATTGGATTCCTTGGATCAAGACGAGTTCAACGCACCCTATGACGTCAATTTCCGGTTATATAGATCTTCCGCTATTTCCGGTTGTATCAAAAACCTTTGAAAGCCTACTCCTCCTACAATTTTTGTCATATCTTCTTCAAAATGACCCGAGATGAGCTTCAGACCAAGCCTCACAAAAGTTATCCCATGGCGTTTTGATTTTATAAACCGTTTGTCCGGCACAGCCAATCAAAATCAGCAATAAAATAAACCAAACAGGAACTTGGGTCAAATCTCAGCAAATCTTTGAGATATCAACACTAAACTTGGTATATCGGTGGACGACACTACAACATGTTACCATATGCAAAGGCTATTTCATATCTCCAAAAATGGTTGATATAAAGCAAATCAAATTTATCGCTAACGCTTAAATAATGCTTTACACATCCGCCAGTAAAAAACTGATACTCTGATTCAATCACAAGTTCATATGAAGACTCTTGAGAATGTTTAGTACACAAATCTGAGTAAAAGTTGACTGTAACATGAAAAGTCGATTTTATGTGAATATTTGAAACATGCATGCTTGGCTAATTTCTAACGAAATTTTCAATGAAATGTCTCCCTCTGCTCCTCAGCGCGCGCGCTCCACATTCTCACACACTCAGCCTTTCCCTTGACACACGCGCGGGCTTGGCGAGATGCATACACAACATTTCAGGCAATTGTGGGCTGACCAAGCCCCCACTCATTCCTTGGCTTGAAGTGAAGGCCCTTGTGGATCTTGATGGTAATGCATTTTAGAAAAAGTTCTCAAAATCCTGAAACATTGATAGTATAGGCCAGGAGTAACTACCACACCACAAATGACGCACCATTATCCATAGGTGGCGCTACGGCCAGGCCCCAATTGTCCATTTACAAAGTGATGCCATTTGCATCCCATTTGTCCCAAAATTCTGAAATTCATTAGATATGCCTTATTTCTCATGAGGAACAAAAAAGCCTCAATAACCTATAACGGCCGCCATATTGGATTTTTTTGTACAATAAAGATTTAGGAAACACATTTTGTTGCTACTTCTCCTACAATTTTTGTCCAATCTTCCCCAGAATTGGCAGGTATCATCGTCAGAGCAACCCTCACTGAATTCTTCAACAGATTTTTGAATTTCAAAACCGTTTGTCCGGTACAGCCAATCAAAATCGTCAACAAAGCAACCAAACAGGAAGTTGGATCAAATCTCAGCAAATCTTTGAAATATCACAACCAAACTTGGTGTGTCACGTGAAAGACACTACATCATGTTCCCATGTGAGAAGGCAAATTAATATCTTAAAAAATGATTGAAATAAAGTAAATCTAATTTATTTCTAACGCTAAAATAATGCTTTACACAAAGTTGACTGTAAGATGAAAAGTTGAATTTTGGTGAATATTTGAAAAATGCATGCTTGGCTAATTGTTAAGGAAATTTCCAATGAAACGTCTCCCATGCTCCTCAGTTCGCGCGCTACACATTCTCACACACTCAGCCTTTCCCTTGACACACGCGCGGGCTTGGCGAGACGCATACACAACATTTCAGGCAATTGTGGGCTGACCAAGCCCCCACTCATTCCTTGGCTTGAAGTGAAGGCCCTTTTGGATCTTGATGGTAATGCATTTTAGAAAAAGTTTTCAAAATCCTGAAACATTGATAGTATAGGCCAGGAGTAACTACCACAACACAAATGACGCACCATTATCCATAGGTGGCGCTACGGCCAAGCCCCAATTGTCCATTTACAAAGTGATGCCATTCGCATCCCATTTGTCCCAAAATTCTGAAATTCATTAGATATTCTCTTCTCCTGTCTGGCCCCCCAGTGGTGGAATCAACTCCCCACCTCCATCAGAGATACTGACTGTCTCTCCACCTTCAAGAAAAGGCTCAAGACGCACTTGTTCCGGGAGTACAACGGTACTTAGGAATTGTTCGCTTGACCCGATGTTAGGTTCCTCAAGGATCACAATGACTCTTGCTTAGAGACTTGTTGCTCTTGTGGTTAGTGGTAACTGTTTTAAAAAAAAATTCTCGCTGTGATATATTGTTTTTATTACTGTTGCTTGCTATTTTCCACAGGTACACTTGCACTTATAGCGGTTCATGTTGTTTAATTGTAACTTGTTTAACTACATGCTCTTATGGTTCTTCCCTTTGGCACTTACTTTGGTTGTTCACAATGTGTGCTTCATGTTTTGGCTACTCGCGATGTTTTTTGGCTATCTTGTTGTTATGATCAGTGACCTATGCACTTTGTAAAGCTCTCTCTTGGAAGTCGCTTTGGATAAAAGCGTCTGCTAAATGAATAAATGTAAATGTAATGTCTCCCCTGCTCCTAAGCGCGCGCGCTCCACATTCTCACACACTCAGCTTTTCCCTTGACACACGCGCAAGCTTGGCGAGACGCATACACAACATTTCAGGCAATTGTGGGTTGACCAAGCCCCCACTCATTGCTTGGTCTTTAGCAAAGGCCCGTGTGGATCTTGGTGGTATTGCATTTCCGATTTTGTATGCAATGGTAAAAAGTTCTCAAAATCCTGAAACATTGATAGTATAGGCCAAGAGTAACTACCACACCACAAATGGCCCAATATCACCCATAAGTGACGCTACAGGCCACGCCCTGATACACAAAAGATACAAGGCTTTCTGGAATGGGTAGGCTCACCAAGCCCCCTCCCTTCAATCCTTGGCTTGAAATAAAAGCCCTTGTGGATCTTGATGGTATTGCATTTCAGATTTGCTATCCCATTGGTAAGTCTGCAGCATGGAATTTTACAGTGACAATTTGTAAAGAATATACATTTTTCAGTGGTTTGCAATGTTTGGAGGAATCCGCCATTGCTGCTTGCAGTTATATTTATTATTATTATTCTAGTTCCATGGGAGTCAATGGCAGCCCCTAGAACCCTTGGATAACTTTTTGTGAAATTTGGCACACTCATTAAGGACAGTTCCTTCTATACCTACACCAAGTTTCATGTATCCCATCAGACCACTCTAGCGCCACCAATGGGTCAAAGTTGGACTTGTGTTTACACACGCAACTTTTGAACCGTATGACTGATTTTCAAAAATGAGGTACCATTGGATTCCCTGGATCAAGACGAGTTCAACGCACCCTATGACGTCAATTTCCGGTTATATAGATTTTCCGCTATTTCCGGTTGTATCAAAAACCTTTGAAAGCCTACTCCTCCTACAATTTTTGTCATATCTTCTTCAAAATGACCAGAGATGATCTTCAGACCAAGCCTCACAAAAGTTATCCCATGGCGTTTTGATTTTATAAACCGTTTGTCCGGCACAGCCAATCAAAATCAGCAAAAAAGGCAAACAAACAGGAAGTTGGGTCAAATCTCAGCAAATCTTTGAGATATCAACACGTAACTTGGTATGTCACAAGGAAGACACTACAACATGTTACCATGTGCAAAGGCTATTTCATATCTCCAGAAATGGTTGATTTAAAGCAAATTGAATTTATCGCTAACGCAAAAATAATGCTTTACACATCCGCCGGTCAAAAACTGATACTTTGATTCAATCACAAGTTCATATGAAGACTCTTGAGAATGTTTAGTACACAAATCTGAGGAAAAGTTGACTGTAACATGAAAAGTCGATTTGTGGTGAATATTTGAAAAATGCATGCTTGGCTAATTGCTAACGAAATTTTCAATGAAATGTCTCCCCTGCTCTTCAGCGCGCGCGTGCTCCACATTCTCACACACTCAGCCTTTCCCTTGACACACACGCGGGCTTGGCGAGACGCATACACATCATTTCAGGCAATTGTGGGCTGACAAAGCCCCCACTCATTCCTTGGCTTGAAGTGAAGGCCCTTGTGGATCTTGATGGTAATGCATTTTAGAAAAAGTTCTCCAAATCCTGAAACATTGATAGTATAGGCCAGGAGTAACTACCACACCACAAATGACGCACCATTATCCATAGGTGGCGCTACGGCCAAGCCCCAATTGTCTATTTACAAAGTGATGCCATTCTCATCCCATTTGTCCCAAAATTCTGAAATTCAATTAGATATGCCTTATTTCTCACGAGGAACAAAAAAGCCTCAATAACCTATAACGGCCGCCATATTGGATTTTTTTGTACAATAAAGATTTAGGAAACACGTTTTTTCGCTACTTCTATTACAATTTTTGTCCAATCTTCCCCAGAATTGCCAGGTATCATCGTCAGATTAACCCTCACTGAAATCTTCAACAGATTTTTGAATTTCAAAACCGTTTGTCCGGTACAGCCATTCAAAATCGTCAACAGAGCAACCAAACAGGAAGTTGGATCAAATCTCAGCAAATCTTTGAAATATCAACACCAAACTTGGTGTGTCACGTGAAAGACACTACGTCATGTTCCCATGTGAGAAGGCAAATTAATATCTTAAAAAATGATTGAAATAAAGGAAATCTAATTTATTTCTAACGCTAAAATAATGCTTTACACATACGCCAGTCAAAAAACTCTGATTCAATCACAAGTTCATGAAGACTCTTGAGAATGTTTAGTACACAAATCTCAGAAAACGTTGACTGTAAGATGAAAAGTTGAATTTAGGTGAATATTTGAAAAATGCTTGCTTGGCTAATTGTTAAGGAAATTTCCAATGAAATGTCTCCCCTGCTCCTCAGCGCGCGCGCTCCACATTCTCACACACTCAGCCTTTCCCTGACACACGCGCAAGCTTGGCGAGACGCATACACAACATTTCAGGCAATTGTGGGCTGACCAAGCCCCACTCATTGCTTGGTCTTTAGCAAAGGCCCATGTGGATCTTGATGGTATTGCATTTCCGATTTTGTATGCAATGGTAAAAAGTTCTCAAAATCCTGAAACATTGATAGTATAGGCCAAGAGTAACTACCACACCACAAATGGCCCAATATCACCCATAAGTGACGCTACAGGCCACGACCTGATACACAAAGATACAAGGCTTTCTGGAATGGGTAGGCTCACCAAGCCCCCTCCCTTCACTCCTTGGCTTGAAGTGAAGGCCCTTGTGGATCTTGATGGTAATGCATTTTAGAAAAAGTTCTCAAAATCCTGAAACATTGATAGTATAGGCCAGGAGTAACTACCACACCACAAATGACGCACCATTATCCATAGGTGGCGCTACGGCCAAGCCCCAATTTTCCATTTACAAAGTGATGCCATTCGCATCCCATTTGTCCCAAAATTCTGAAATTCATTAGATATGCCTTATTTCTCATGAGGAACAAAAAAGCCTCAATAACCTATAACGGCCGCCATATTGGATTTTTTTGTACAATAAAGATTTAGGAAACACGTTTTTTCTTTACTTCTCCTACAATTTTTGTCCAATCGTCCCCAGAATTGGCAGGTATCATCGTCAGAGCAACCCTCACTGAATTCTTCAACAGATTTTTGAATTTCAAAGACATTACATCATGTTCCCATGTGAGAAGGCAAATTAATATCTTAAAAAATGATTGAAATAAAGGAAATCTAATTTATTTCTATCTAACGCTAAAATAATGCTTTACACACCCGCCAGTCAAAAAACTCTGATTCAATCACATGTTCATAAAGACTCTTGAGAATGTTTAGTACACAAATCTCAGAAAAAGTTGACTCTAAGATGAAAAGTTGATTTTTGGTGAATATTTGAAAAATGCATGCTCTGCTAATTGTTAAGGAAATTTCCAATGAAATGTCTCCCCTGACCCTCAGCGCGCGCGCTCCACATTCTCACACACTCAGCCTTTCCCTTGACACGCGCAAGCTTGGCGAGACGCATACACAACATTTCAGGCAATTGTGGGCTGACCAAGCCCCCACTCATTGCTTGGTCTTTAGCAAAGGCCCATGTGGATCTTGATGGTATTGCATTTCCGATTTTGTATGCAATGGTAAAAAGTTCTCAAAATCCTGAGACATTGATAGTATAGGTTAACAGTAACTACCACACCACAAATGGCCCAACATCACCCATAGGTGACGCTACTGGCCACGCCCTGATGCACAAAGATACAAGGCTTTCTGGAATGGGTAGGCTCACCAAGCCCCCTCCCTTCACTCCTTGGCTCGGAATAAAAGCTCTTGTGGATCTTGATGGTATTGCATTTCAGATTTGGTGTCCCATCGGTAAGTCTGCAGCATGGATTTTTACAGTGACAATTTGTAAAGAATATACATTTTTCAATGGTTTGCAATGTTTGGAGGAATCCGCCATTGCTGCTTGCAGTTATATTTAGGATTCCTCCGTAAGGAGGAAACCTATTGTTATTGTTAGTTTTATTATTATTAGGATTCCTCCGTAAGGAGGAAACCTATTGTTATTGTTAGTTTTATTATTAGGATTCCTCCGTAAGGAGGAAACCTATTGTTATTGTTAGTTTTATTATTATTATTATTATTCTAGTTCCATGGGAGTCAATGGCAGCCCCTAGAACCCTTGGATAACTTTTTGTTAAATTTGGCACACTCATTAAGGACAGTTCCTTCTATATCTACACCAAGTTTCATGTATCCCATCAGACCACTCTAGCGCCACCAATGGGTCAAAGTTGGACTTGTGTTTACACACGCAACTTTTGAACCGTATGCCTTATTTTCAAAAATGAGATACCATTGGATTCCCTGGATCAAGACGAGTTCAACGCACCCTATGACGTCAATTTCCGGTTATATAGATTTTCCGCTATTTCCGGTTGTATCAAATACCTTTGAAAGCCTACTCCTCCTACAATTTTTGTCATATCTTCTTCAAAATGACCAGAGATGATCTTCAGACCAAGCCTCACAAAAGTTATCCCATGGCGTTTTGATTTTCTAAACCTTTTGTCCGGCACAGCCAATCAAAATCAGCAAAAAAGTAACCAAACAGGAACTTGGGTCAAATCTCAGCAAATCTTTGAGATATCAACACTAAACTTGGTATATCGGTGGACGACACTACAACATGTTACCATGTGCAAAGGCAACTTCATATCTCAAAAAATGATTGATATAAAGCAAATCGAATTTATCGCTAACGCTATAATAATGCTTTACACATCCGCCGGTCAAAAACTGATACTTTGATTCAATCACAAGTTCATATGAAGACTCTTGAGAATGTTTAGTACACAAATCTGAGGAAAAGTTGACTGTAACATGAAAATTCGATTTCATGTGAATATTTGAAACATGCATGCTTGGCTAATTGCTAACGAAATTTTCAATGAAATGTCTCCCCTGCTCTTCAGCGCGCGCGTGCTCCACATTCTCACACACTCAGCCTTTCCCTTGACACACGCGCAAGCTTGGCGAGACGCATACACAACATTTCAGTCAATTGTGGGCTGACCAAGCCCCCACTCATTCCTTGGCTTGAAGTGAAGGCCCTTGTGGATCTTGATGGTAATGCATTTTAGAAAAAGTTCTCAAAATCCTGAAACATTGATAGTATAGGCCAGGAGTAACTACCACACCACAAATGACGCACCATTATCCATAGATGGCGCTATGGCCAAGCCCCAATTTTCCATTTACAAAGTGATGCCATTCGCATCCCATTTGTCCCAAAATTCTGAAATTCATTAGATATACCTTATGTCTCATGAGGAACAAAAAAGCCTCAATAACCTATAACGGCCGCCATATTGGATTTTTTTGTACAATAAAGATTTAGGAAACACGTTTTTTTGCTACTTCTCCTACAATTTTTGTCCAATCTTCCCCAGAATTGGCAGGTATCATCGTCAGAGCAACCCTCACTGAATTCTTCAACAGATTTTTGAATTTCAAAACCGTTTGTCCGGTACAGCCAATCAAAATCGTCAACAAAGCAACCAAACAGGAAGTTGGATCAAATCTCAGCAAATCTTTGAAATATCACTACCAAACTTGATGTGTCACGTGAAAGACACTACATCATGTTCCCATGTGAGAAGGCAAATTAATATCTTCAAAAATGATTGAAATAAAGGAAATCAAATTTATTTGTAACGTTCCAATAATGCTTTACACATTTGCTGGTGCAAAACTGATACTCTGATACAATCACAAGTTCATGAAGACTCTTGAGAATGTTTAGTACACAAATCTCAGAAAAAGTTGACTGTAAGGTGAAAAGTTGAATTTTGGTGAATATTTGAAAAATGCATGCTTGGCTAATTGTTAAGGAAATTTCTAATTAAATGTCTCCCCTGCTCCTCAGTGCGTGCGCTCCACATTCTCACACACTCAGCCTTTCCCTTGACACACGCGCAAGCTTAGCGAGACGCATACACAACATTTCAGGCAATTGTGGGCTGACCAAGCCCCCACTCATTGCTTGGTCTTTAGCAAAGGCTCATGTGGATCTTGATGGTACTGCATTTCCGATTTTGTATGCAATGGTAAAAAGTTCTCAAAATCCTGAAACATTGATAGTATAGGCCATGAGAAACTACCACACCACAAATGACCCACCATTACCCATAGGTGGCGCTACGGCCACGCCCCAATTGTCCATTTTCAAAGTGATGGCATTTCCACACCATCAGTCTAAAACGTCGGAAACTATACATGCCTTATTTATAATGGGAAACTATACAGTGGTGACCCATACAGTCCACCATGTACGGTGAACATTTTGAAAACGTACAAATATCTTCTTATGAACCATGACTCCAATTGACTAGAAATTTTGTTTGATGTGTAGGCCACACGTAGTTATGCTTGTTTGCTACCACAATAGCTATGGGAATAAGAGTGAATGCAATGAGGAGGTTATTGAAACGCAATACTCTGAGTTGGTGCATGTCAGTTTAGGCAGAGGTAGCTTTTTAAACCTCTACAGCCATGCCCCAATTTGCCTATATTCAAAGTGATGCCATTTGCATCCCATTTGTCCCAAAATTCTGAAATTCATTAGGTATGCCTTATTTCTCATGAGGAACAAAAAAGCCTCAAGAACCTATAACGGCCGCCATATTGGATTTTTCTGTACAATAAAGATTAAGGAAACGTTTTTTCGCTACTCCTCCTTCAATTCTGGTGCAATCTTCCCCAGAATTGGCACACATCATCGTCAGAGCAACCCTCACTCATGTATTCAACAGATTTTTTATTTTCACAACCGTTTGTCTGGTAGAGCTCCTCAGCGCGCGCGTGCTCCACATTCTCACACACTCAGCCTTTCCCTTGACACACGCGCAAGCTTGGCGAGACGCAAACACAACATTTCAGGAGAGTGTGGGCTGACCAAGCCCCCACTCATTGCTTGGTCTTTAGCAAAGGCCCATGTGGATCTTGATGGTATTGCATTTCCGATTTTTTATGCAATGGTAAAAAGTTCTCAAAACCCTAAAACATTGATAGTATAGGCCAAGAGTAACTACCACACCACAAATGGCCCAATATCACCAATAGTTGACGCTACAGGCCACACCCTGATGCACAAAGATACAAGGCTTTCTGGAATGGGTAGGCTCACCATAGACCCTGAAGCCGACGCCAAGTGCCACCAAGCGGTGCCATTTGAGTTTCAGCCAAAGCCAGCTAATATTTTGTAAGCCAAATTGAGCCACCATCTGATATTTTTTGGCTCAGCAAGATGAAATTATTTGCGTCAAACAATAATTATATCTATCACATAGAGACATACACACACAAAAAATCAATGATAAACTAAATCAATTTTGCACACCGGATTCGCCACAGTCTTGTGCTCGTTGCTATGATACACAGGACTCACAGTGAATTGATGACCAATTAAAATTGTGCGTTTTCCGATAGTGATGATCATAGACATAGACAGTAAAAGAAGCAATGCGTTTTTCTCTCACGCTGAGCTGAAATGGCGGAAACAACTAGAAAAGGTAATTGTGTTGTTCTCACATACTTTCTTAATTTCTATGTTGCATACTCAGACGTTTGTTAGATCTTCAGTTTTTGGAAGTAAGAATGCCGTTTTGTCAGGACTAGGGTTTTGTCGATATTTTTGTACTCTTTTAAAACTTGGAAATATTGAGATCTAGTAAATCAGTATAACATAAACATCTGTAGACATGAAGTGGCAGCTTCAGGCATTTGTAGCTATTAACATTTTGGCGGCTGCAGCAGCCATTTAGGTTTTGGCTGAGCTGGCTAGCCAGCCAATAACTTCATCAGCCAGCCATTATTCTCAAAACAAATGGCTTCGGGGTCTAGCTCACCAAGCCCCCTCCCTTCACTCCTTGGCTTGAAATAAAAGCCCTTGTGGATCTTGATGGTATTGCATTTCAGATTTGGTTTTTTTGTACAATAAAGATTTAGGGAACACGTTTTTTTGCTACTTCTCCTACAATTTTTGTCCAATCTTCCCCAGAATTGGCAGGTATCATCGTCAGAGCAACCCTCACTGACATCTTCAACAGATTTTTGAATTTCAAAACCGTTTGTCCGGTACAGCCAATCAAAATCGTCAACAAAGCAACCAAACAGGAAGTTGGATCAAATCTCAGCAAATCTTTGAAATATCACCACCAAACTTGGTGTGTCACGTGAAAGACACTACATCATGTTCCCATGTGAGAAGGCAAATTAATGTCTTAAAAAATGATTGAAATAAAGGAAATCTAATTTATTTCTAATGCTAAAATAATGCTTTACACATCCGCCAGTCAAAAACTGATACTCTAATTCAATCACAAAATCATGAAGACTCTTGAGAATGTTTAGTACACAAATCTCAGAAAAAGTTGACTGTTAAATGTGTTCTTATTCAAGTTTCCCCCAACTGTCATTCATTTAAGATGCAATCTTGTGTTTAAGGTATTAGGCTATCATGTTTCAAAGAAAAACGATTATGGATGTTGATTTAATGCAGTTGGCATATTATACAACATACTCTAATCCAACATATAGAAATACATAACATTTGATCTGTGATTCTAGAATATTAGATATAGAAAATATTGTAAAAACAAGATTGTGTCCTAAAAGAATGGTTAAACAGTGACCAAGCTAAGATAAGTATTTACTATGACATTTTACTTATGCAGGTGGTACTGAAAGATTCCAGTCCTGTGGAGCTGCTTCATCACAGCTGCACATGTGTTGCTGGAGCAGCTTTATGCAACCACTGTGTCGCTTTGCTGTTCCAGTCAGCACATTACTCTCAGCTGAAGGTGCCAGTGGTCCCTCCTGTGCTAAGCTGTACTGAAGGAGAACAGCAGTGGCACAAGCCCAGAACGTTGGTAAGTTTGCACTGTAATTACAGAGCTGTTGGATATATTTTCTAACTATATTTAACTTCTAACTGTATTGTGCTTAACTTGATAGGGTGTAAAGCCAGGCCCTGTGGATAAGATGGCTGTGCTTTCTGCTAAACCAAAGTGTAGAGCAACCAAAGATGGTGTAAGGTAAAACCTGAATATTGCATTTTACATTTACATTTAGCAGACGCTCTTATCCAGAGTGACTTACAGTAAGTACAGGGACATTCCCCCGAGGCAAGTAGGGTGAAGTGCCTTGCCCAAGGACACAACGTCAGTTGGCATGACCGGGAATCGAACTGGCAACCTTCGGATTACTAACCCGACTCCCTCACCGCTCAGCCAACTGACTCCCTCGATATTGTCGATGTATTCCAATATGTTGCCTGTTTGAATTAAAATACCTGTGTGGATATGCCACTTTCCACTCATGAAAGTGTTATGTTCCACACAGGAGCACACTCTACAAAGGCCTCAGTGGGGAATTGCCTGATCTTACTGTCCTTCGGGTTAGTAGGGATTTCATATCAAACAATATACTAGTATTTCATGATTTTCTTTTTCCTCTCCTTTTGATTAAATGTACTATGACCCATCAATTATACAAACAAGTATTCTGCTTTTGAAGAAAGAATTGATTGAACTGAAACAAAATAAATGTTTACACAAGGGTTCTTTATTATGAACTTATTTGTAATGGTGTCTGGCGTTGTGCATGATGCGCAACATATTGTGGCCATGAAAATGTATGGTATAATCATTTTGTTTGATATTGCTAATCATTATATTATTACATCCCTAGGTGACAGAGGCGTATAAAGATGTTTCTACAGCGGAGGCGCCGATGATCTGCAGCATGGGCATTAGCTGTGAAATTCCCCTGGTTGACTCTGCCTTTGGCAAGGTTCAAGCCGGAAGTCCATTGTCCTACCAACAA
This sequence comes from Osmerus mordax, assembly GCF_038355195.1. Lineage (NCBI taxonomy): Eukaryota > Metazoa > Chordata > Actinopteri > Osmeriformes > Osmeridae > Osmerus > Osmerus mordax. The sequence goes on from NC_090055.1 coordinate 16,178,033, forward strand.
CCAGCAACAGCAAAGAGAGATCTGTCCTTCCATGCTGCCCCACCACGTCCATCTATGCCTCTTCAGAATTACTGCCTACAGCCATCAAGTTGCATGTTTGTCTGTACTGAACCACAACAGCTACACCATAGGAGTCTGGAGGTCACCTGGGACATGGTGCACAAATTTGAATGTGCTACCAGAGCACAAAGTTCATGTACTGAATGGCATCAGCTAAGGAGGCATAGATTGACGGCGTCATGTTTCAGGGAGATCTGCCAGGTTGGAGAGAACTCTGAAGAAGGTCTGGCTAACCGGATACTGCAAGGGATACGTCAGACGGCAGCTATGAAGAGGGGGCTCGAATTAGAGGCAGATGCTATTTGGGAATATTGCCAAATGAAAAGGGTCAACCACTACCCCTGTGGATTGGTAATTCACCCTGACGCTCCTTGGCTGGGGGCGTCTCCAGACGGGTTAATCTTTGACCCTTCAGAGCCATGTCAGTTTGGGCTGATTGAGATGAAGTGCCCAAATGTTAAAAGCTATGTGGACTGCCCGTATCTCAAAATGAAGTCAGGCAAATTGGAGCTAAAAGAAAAGCATGCTTACTACTGGCAAGTACAGGGGCAGATGCTAATAACGGGAATGAGTTGGTGTGATTTTGTAGTCTCAGCTGAGGAAGATGTACTCATCCAAAGAATTTACAGAGACAATGATGTTTTGGATATAATCAGAGAGAAAGTAGACAGGTTTTATTTTTATGTCTACTTGCAGAAATGTGTAATGCTTCAGGATTGAGATAAAATATTCTAAGATCTGTTCTTTAATTTTCACTTTTAATGGTACGTTTTATGATTGAGATTATTTTATGTTAATGTTTGTGCATCTTTAACTTTCAATGGCAGATGTTTTCCATGATTAACCTTGCCTTCCCAAAAAGTAAACACAATAAAATGTGTGTGTGCTGTGAGCACGCCAAGAAATATTTATTATCTTGATATTAAAGGCAATTAAAATGATTTCATTTCATGAATTCTGTATGTTTAACAGAACAATAGTTATCAAATTCCTCAGAAAAAGATTAAGCTACAATATCAAACTTCATATCTCCATTTCTTGACAAGAGGTCCATTTTGGTAATTTGAGAGGAGACAAGCGACAGTGAAGAGTTGGTTTATGCTCCCTGCAATGGAGAGAGGGATGGTGGTATCAAAGAGTTTATTTTCTTTAACTCTTCTGATCATCCTCTCGACATGCACCCTCAAACGGGCGATGGACTGCGTCTTCAGAACATCCACCTCTGGCATTTGGGCCCTCTTGGAGAGGAAGGCAGGACGATGAACAGTCCCAGGTACAAGGTCATCCACCAAGAATCCCTTGTCAACCATGATGGCCATGTCAGGCGTTAAGAGTGGTGCAATCCCTGACTGACGAAACACCTCCTTGTCACTCATGGAACCCTCAAAGAGTGCTGAAACAAAACTCAGGGCTCCGTGAGGGGACATGCCCACCATGGCCTTAAAGGTGCAGTGGGACTTGTAGGTCGAGAAAACTGCGCTCTGAAGGAGCATGGATGACGGTGTTTGACACCGTAGCTCTGTACAGTCGAGGACCACCTGTGTGTCACTGTAGCTGCCATCAAAGTCGCGTGGAAGATGGGCCTTCACAGCTGCGGGAGACATCCATATACAGACTGAGCCCAGTAAGCTGTAGAGGAAGTTGGCCCAGGTCATGATGATTCGGCTGACGGTTACTCGGTGGATGTTAAATCTATGACCCAACTCCCTCTGGGTACAGCCAGTGGACAGGTATGTCAGGAAGAGGAAGAGCTCATCTATTGGCAGCAGTTTCTGTGGGGAGAAGTGTTTAATGAGTGTTAGTTCAAAACCACCCTTTTAATGCTTAGGGATCTGTGTCTGTGTGTTTTTTGGGTGAATGGGTACTTACAGTTGGTCTGGTTAAAGGGCTTTCAGTTGTTGTGCTAGTGGCGTAGGTTTTCTTTGCTCTGGTGACCCTAATTATTTTGGCTGTTCGATCAGGTTCCAAAACGCCATCAGATGCTCGTATGAGGGGAATCTAAAATACAGCATTACAATTGAAATCAGTTGTCTTGTCATACAAGCTTAAGAATAACATTAAATATCCCATGACATGCTGTTTTTGTATGCTTTTATATAGGCCTTAATGGTCCCCTAATATCTGAAGTCTCTTTCCCGAAATTCAGCCTTGGAACTCATTAATGTTCAATAACCTCCTAAAGTGAACATTTCATGTCATGAGACCTTTAAGAAAAAAAGAGGAAATAATCAAGTTAAGAGAAGATGTTGATCTAATAACTAGCTTACCTGGTGTAAAATCTGATGTCTTCAGGAGACGAAGCAAACCGTTTCAGTCCAAAGTTGGAAAGATGATACGTTTGGACCTGCTCTCTCAGCGCCTCGAGTTCCCTCAACATATCTCCATACTGCTCCCTGTCCACACATACGGTACCGCTGGCCCCATAGTCGTGGTCCACGACCATCGGGACCATGGCGGGTTGCTCGCTGTCCTCCTCTGGCTCTGCCGGGTCAGGTTCCGGACTTGGTGGTCGAGATCGGCGCTCCCAAACACCAGCCCGTGACTTACTGGTGTATTTGTTCCACTCAAATAAAGAAGGAACAGAGCCTGCTGCCAAAACCCGTCTACCCTTAGCAGTAGTGACGATTTCATGGTCTTCGAAAAGTCGACTGCAAACCTTGGTGTGTTGGGTCACCGAATATTCCACCCTCCTTATTTTGTGCAGCCACCGCGCACGAAGGCAGGTGTCCTTCGGGAAGCAGTGGAAGCTCAAATGGTTGTTATAACGGCCTGAAGCCGAGCAAAGTGGCACACAACAGTGTTCCTTAGACCCACGCACAGTACCTTGGAACTTGAATGTATCACGTACATTATATTTCTTTTTACTTTCTTTTTTCCGTACAACTGCACCACTCATCTTGTTGTTCGTTCACTAATTCGGATGAGGACAGGAAGTAAACCGGAAACTGATTTGCCGAATTTGGGCTACGGCGGACGTTCGTCAGTACGATTGTGCACAGAGCCTATTGTGGGCTGACCAAGCCCCCACTCATTCCTTGGTCTTTAGCAAAGGCCCATGTGGATCTTCATGGTATTGCATTTCCGATTTTGGATGCAATGGTAAAAAGTTCTCCAAATCCTGAAACATTGATAGTATAGGCCAAGAGTAACTACCACACCACAAATGGCCCAATATCACCCATAAGTGACGCTACAGGCCACGCCCTGATACACAAAGATACAAGGCTTTCTGGAATGGGTAGGCTCACCAAGCCCCCTCCCTTCACTCCTTGGCTTGAAATAAAAGCCCTTGTGGATCTTGATGGTATTGCATTTCAGATTTGGTATCCCATTGGTAAGTCTGCAGCATGGAATTTTACAGTGACAATTTGTAAAGAATATACATTTTTCAGTGGTTTGCAATGTTTGGAGGAATCCGCCATTGCTGCTTGCAGTTATATTTATTATTAGGATTCCTCCGTAAGGAGGAAACCTATTGTTATTGTTAGTTTTATTATTATTATTATTATTATTCTAGTTCCATGGGAGTCAATGGCAGCCCCTAGAACCCTTGGATAACTTTTTGTTAAATTTGGCACACTCATTAAGGACAGTTCCTTCTATACCTACACCAAGTTTCATGTATCCCATCAGACCACTCTAGCGCCACCAATGGGTCAAAGTTGGACTTGTGTTTACACACGCAACTTTTGAACCGTATGACTGATTTTCAAAAATGAGGTACCATTGGATTCCCTGGATCAAGACGAGTTCAACGCACCCTATGACGTCAATTTCCGGTTATATAGATTTTCCGCTATTTCCGGTTGTATCAAAAACCTTTGAAAGCCTACTCCTCCTACAATTTTTGTCATATCTTCTTCAAAATGACCAGAGATTATCTTCAGACCAAGCCTCACAAAAGTTATCCCATGGCGTTTTGATTTTCTAAACCGTTTGTCCGGCACAACCAATCAAAATCAGCAAAAAAGTAACCAAACAGGAACTTGGGTCAAATCTCAGCAAATCTTTGAGATATCAACACTAAACTTGGTATATCGGTGGACGACACTACAACATGTTACCATGTGCAAAGGCAACTTCATATCTCAAAAGATGATTGATATAAAGCAAATCGAATTTATCGCTAACGCTAAAATAATGCTTTACACATCCGCCGGTCAAAAACTGATACTTTGATTCAATCACAAGTTCATATGAAGACTCTTGAGAATGTTTAGTACACAAATCTGAGGAAAAGTTGACTGTAACATGAAAAGTCGATTTTATGTGAATATTTGAAACATGCATGCTTGGCTAATTGCTAACGAAATTTTCAATGAAATGTCTCCCCTGCTCTTCAGCGCGCGCGTGCTCCACATTCTCACACACTCAGCCTTTCCCTTGACACACGCGCGGGCTTGGCGAGACGCATACACAACATTTCAGGCAATTGTGGGCTGACCAAGCCCCCACTCATTCCTTGGCTTGAAGTGAAGGCCCTTGTGGATCTTGATGGTAATGCATTTTAGAAAAAGTTCTCAAAATCCTGAAACATTGATAGTATAGGCCAGGAGTAACTACCACACCACAAATGACGCACCATTATCCATAGGTGGCGCTACGGCCAAGCCCCAATTTTCCATTTACAAAGTGATGCCATTCGCATCCCATTTGTCCCAAAATTCTGAAATTCATTAGATATGCCTTATTTCTCATGAGGAACAAAAAAGCCTCAATAACCTATAACGGCCGCCATATTGGATGTTTTTGTACAATAAAGATTTAGGAAACACGTTTTTTTGCTACTTCTCCTACAATTCTTGTCCAATCTTCCCCAGAATTGGCAGGTATCATCGTCAGAGCAACCCTCACTGAATTCTTTAACAGATTTTTGAATTTCAAAACCGTTTGTCCGGTACAGCCAATCAAAATCGTCAACAAAGCAACCAAACAGGAAGTTGGATCAAATCTCAGCAAATCTTTGAAATATCAACACCAAACTTGGTGTGTCACGTGAAAGACACTACGTCATGTTCCCATGTAGGAAGGCAAATTAATATCTTCAAAAATGATTGAAATGAAGGAAATCAAATTTATTTCTAACGCTAAAATAATGCTTTACACATCCGCCAGTCAAAAAACTCTGATTCAATCACAAGTTCATGAAGACTTTTGAGAATGTTTAGTACACAAATCTCAGAAAAAGTTGACTGTAAGATGAAAAGTTGAATTTAGGTGAATATTTGAAAAATGCATGCTTGGCTAATTGTTAAGGAAATTTCCAATGAAATGTCTCCCCTGCTCCTCAGCACGCGCGCTCCACATTCTCACACACTCAGCCTTTCCCTTGACACACGCACAAGCTTGGCGAGACGCATACACAACATTTCAGGCAATTGTGGGCTGACCAAGCCCCACTCATTGCTTGGTCTTTAGCAAAGGACCATGTGGATCTTGATGGTATTGCATTTCCGATTTTGTATGCAATGGTAAAAAGTTCTCAAAATCCTGAAACATTGATAGTATAGGCCAAGAGTAACTACCACACCACAAATGGCCCAATATCACCCATAAGTGACGCTACAGGCCACGCCCTGGTACACAAAGATACAAGGCTTTCTGGAATGGGTAGGCTCACCAAGCCCCCTCCCTTCACTCCTTGGCTTGAAATAAAAGCCCTTGTGGATCTTGATGGTATTGCATTTCAGATTTGGTATCCCATTGGTAAGTCTGCAGCATGGATTTTTACAGTGACAATTTGTGAAGAATATAAATTTTTCAGTGGTTTGCAATGTTTGGAGGAATCCGCCATTGCTGCTTGCAGTTATATTTAGGATTCCTCCGTAAGGAGGAAACCTATTGTTATTGTTAGTTTTATTATTATTATTATTAGGATTCCTCCGTAAGGAGGAAACCTATTGTTATTGTTAGTTTTATTAGGATTCCTCCGTAAGGAGGAAACCTATTGTTATTGTTAGTTTTATTATTATTATTATTATTATTCTAGTTCCATGGGAGTCAATGGCAGCCCCTAGAACCCTTGGATAACTTTTTGTTAAATTTGGCACACTCATTAAGGACAGTTCCTTCTATACCTACACCAAGTTTCATGTATCCCATCAGACCACTCTAGCGCCACCAATGGGTCAAAGTTGGACTTGTGTTTACACACGCAACTTTTGAACCGTATGACTGATTTTCAAAAATGAGGTACCATTGGATTCCCTGGATCAAGACGAGTTCAACGCACCCTATGACGTCAATTTCCGGTTATATAGATTTTCCGCTATTTCCGGTTGTATCAAAAACCTTTGAAAGCCTACTCCTCCTACAATATTTGTCATATCTTCTTCAAAATGACCAGAGATGATCTTCAGACCAAGCCTCACAAAAGTTATCCCATGGCGTTTTGATTTTCTAAACCGTTTGTCCGGCACAGCCAATCAAAATCAGCAAAAAAGTAACCAAACAGGAACTTGGGTCAAATCTCAGCAAATCTTTGAGATATCAACACTAAACTTGGTATATCGGTGGACGACACTACAACATGTTACCATGTGCAAAGGCAACTTCATATCTCAAAAAATGATTGATATAAAGCAAATCGAATTTATCGCTAACGCTAAAATAATGCTTTACACATCCGCCGGTCAAAAACTGATACTTTGATTCAATCACAAGTTCATATGAAGACTCTTGAGAATGTTTAGTACACAAATCTGAGGAAAGGTTGACTGTAACATGAAAAGTCGATTTTATGTGAATATTTGAAACATGCATGCTTGGCTAATTGCTAACGAAATTTTCAATGAAATGTCTCCCCTGCTCTTCAGCGCGCGCGTGCTCCACATTCTCACACACTCAGCCTTTCCCTTGACACACGCGCGGGCTTGGCGAGACGCATACACAACATTTCAGGCAATTGTGGGCTGACCAAGCCCCCACTCATTCCTTGGCTTGAAGTGAAGGCCCTTGTGGATCTTGATGGTAATGCATTTTAGAAAAAGTTCTCAAAATCCTGAAACATTGATAGTATAGGCCAGGAGTAACTACCACACCACAAATGACGCACCATTATCCATAGGTGGCGCTACGGCCAAGCCCCAATTGTCCATTTACAAAGTGATGCCATTCGCATCACTTTTGTCCCAAAATTCTGAAATTCATTAGATATGCCTTATTTCTCATGAGGAACAAAAAAGCCTCAATAACCTATAACGGCCGCCATATTGGATTTTTTTGTACAATAAAGATTTAGGAAACACGTTTTTTCGCTACTTCTCCTACAATTTTTGTCCAATCTTCCCCAGAATTGGCAGGTATCATCGTCAGAGCAACCCTCACTGAACTCTTCAACAGATTTTTGAATTTCAAAACCGTTTGTCCGGTACAGCCAATCAAACTCGTCAACAAAGCAACCAAACAGGAAGTTGGATCAAATCTCAGCAAATCTTTGAAATATCAACACCAAACTTGGTGTGTCACGTGAAAGACACTACATCATGTTCCATTGAAACATTGATAGTAAAGGCCAAGAGTAACTACCACACCACAAATGGCCCAATATCACCCATAAGTGACGCTACAGGCCACGCCCTGATACACAAAGATACAAGGCTTTCTGGAATGGGTCGGCTCACCAAGCCCCCTCCCTTCACTCCTTGGCTTGAAATAAAAGCCCTTGTGGATCTTGATGGTATTGCATTTCAGATTTGGTATCCCATTGGTAAGTCTGCTGCATGGAATTTTACAGTGATAATTTTTAAAGAATATACATTTTTCAGTGGTTTGCAATGTTTGGAGGAATCCGCCATTGCTGCTTGCAGTTATATTTATTATTATTATTATTATTATTCTAGTTCCATGGGAGTCAATGGCAGCCCCTAGAACCCTTGGATAACTTTTTGTTAAATTTGGCACACTCATTAAGGACAGTTCCTTCTATACCTACACCAAGTTTCATGTATCCCATCAGACCACTCTAGCGCCACCAATGGGTCAAAGTTGGACTTGTGTTTACACACGCAACTTTTGAACCGTATAACTGATTTTCAAAAATGAGGTACCATTGGATTCCTTGGATCAAGACGAGTTCAACGCACCCTATGACGTCAATTTCCGGTTATATAGATCTTCCGCTATTTCCGGTTGTATCAAAAACCTTTGAAAGCCTACTCCTCCTACAATTTTTGTCATATCTTCTTCAAAATGACCCGAGATGAGCTTCAGACCAAGCCTCACAAAAGTTATCCCATGGCGTTTTGATTTTATAAACCGTTTGTCCGGCACAGCCAATCAAAATCAGCAATAAAATAAACCAAACAGGAACTTGGGTCAAATCTCAGCAAATCTTTGAGATATCAACACTAAACTTGGTATATCGGTGGACGACACTACAACATGTTACCATATGCAAAGGCTATTTCATATCTCCAAAAATGGTTGATATAAAGCAAATCAAATTTATCGCTAACGCTTAAATAATGCTTTACACATCCGCCAGTAAAAAACTGATACTCTGATTCAATCACAAGTTCATATGAAGACTCTTGAGAATGTTTAGTACACAAATCTGAGTAAAAGTTGACTGTAACATGAAAAGTCGATTTTATGTGAATATTTGAAACATGCATGCTTGGCTAATTTCTAACGAAATTTTCAATGAAATGTCTCCCTCTGCTCCTCAGCGCGCGCGCTCCACATTCTCACACACTCAGCCTTTCCCTTGACACACGCGCGGGCTTGGCGAGATGCATACACAACATTTCAGGCAATTGTGGGCTGACCAAGCCCCCACTCATTCCTTGGCTTGAAGTGAAGGCCCTTGTGGATCTTGATGGTAATGCATTTTAGAAAAAGTTCTCAAAATCCTGAAACATTGATAGTATAGGCCAGGAGTAACTACCACACCACAAATGACGCACCATTATCCATAGGTGGCGCTACGGCCAGGCCCCAATTGTCCATTTACAAAGTGATGCCATTTGCATCCCATTTGTCCCAAAATTCTGAAATTCATTAGATATGCCTTATTTCTCATGAGGAACAAAAAAGCCTCAATAACCTATAACGGCCGCCATATTGGATTTTTTTGTACAATAAAGATTTAGGAAACACATTTTGTTGCTACTTCTCCTACAATTTTTGTCCAATCTTCCCCAGAATTGGCAGGTATCATCGTCAGAGCAACCCTCACTGAATTCTTCAACAGATTTTTGAATTTCAAAACCGTTTGTCCGGTACAGCCAATCAAAATCGTCAACAAAGCAACCAAACAGGAAGTTGGATCAAATCTCAGCAAATCTTTGAAATATCACAACCAAACTTGGTGTGTCACGTGAAAGACACTACATCATGTTCCCATGTGAGAAGGCAAATTAATATCTTAAAAAATGATTGAAATAAAGTAAATCTAATTTATTTCTAACGCTAAAATAATGCTTTACACAAAGTTGACTGTAAGATGAAAAGTTGAATTTTGGTGAATATTTGAAAAATGCATGCTTGGCTAATTGTTAAGGAAATTTCCAATGAAACGTCTCCCATGCTCCTCAGTTCGCGCGCTACACATTCTCACACACTCAGCCTTTCCCTTGACACACGCGCGGGCTTGGCGAGACGCATACACAACATTTCAGGCAATTGTGGGCTGACCAAGCCCCCACTCATTCCTTGGCTTGAAGTGAAGGCCCTTTTGGATCTTGATGGTAATGCATTTTAGAAAAAGTTTTCAAAATCCTGAAACATTGATAGTATAGGCCAGGAGTAACTACCACAACACAAATGACGCACCATTATCCATAGGTGGCGCTACGGCCAAGCCCCAATTGTCCATTTACAAAGTGATGCCATTCGCATCCCATTTGTCCCAAAATTCTGAAATTCATTAGATATTCTCTTCTCCTGTCTGGCCCCCCAGTGGTGGAATCAACTCCCCACCTCCATCAGAGATACTGACTGTCTCTCCACCTTCAAGAAAAGGCTCAAGACGCACTTGTTCCGGGAGTACAACGGTACTTAGGAATTGTTCGCTTGACCCGATGTTAGGTTCCTCAAGGATCACAATGACTCTTGCTTAGAGACTTGTTGCTCTTGTGGTTAGTGGTAACTGTTTTAAAAAAAAATTCTCGCTGTGATATATTGTTTTTATTACTGTTGCTTGCTATTTTCCACAGGTACACTTGCACTTATAGCGGTTCATGTTGTTTAATTGTAACTTGTTTAACTACATGCTCTTATGGTTCTTCCCTTTGGCACTTACTTTGGTTGTTCACAATGTGTGCTTCATGTTTTGGCTACTCGCGATGTTTTTTGGCTATCTTGTTGTTATGATCAGTGACCTATGCACTTTGTAAAGCTCTCTCTTGGAAGTCGCTTTGGATAAAAGCGTCTGCTAAATGAATAAATGTAAATGTAATGTCTCCCCTGCTCCTAAGCGCGCGCGCTCCACATTCTCACACACTCAGCTTTTCCCTTGACACACGCGCAAGCTTGGCGAGACGCATACACAACATTTCAGGCAATTGTGGGTTGACCAAGCCCCCACTCATTGCTTGGTCTTTAGCAAAGGCCCGTGTGGATCTTGGTGGTATTGCATTTCCGATTTTGTATGCAATGGTAAAAAGTTCTCAAAATCCTGAAACATTGATAGTATAGGCCAAGAGTAACTACCACACCACAAATGGCCCAATATCACCCATAAGTGACGCTACAGGCCACGCCCTGATACACAAAAGATACAAGGCTTTCTGGAATGGGTAGGCTCACCAAGCCCCCTCCCTTCAATCCTTGGATTGAAATAAAAGCCCTTGTGGATCTTGATGGTATTGCATTTCAGATTTGCTATCCCATTGGTAAGTCTGCAGCATGGAATTTTACAGTGACAATTTGTAAAGAATATACATTTTTCAGTGGTTTGCAATGTTTGGAGGAATCCGCCATTGCTGCTTGCAGTTATATTTAGGATTCCTCCGTAAGGAGGAAACCTATTGTTATTGTTAGTTTTATTATTATTATTATTATTATTCTAGTTCCATGGGAGTCAATGGCAGCCCCTAGAACCCTTGGATAAATTTTTGTTAAATTTGGCACACTCATTAAGGACAGTTCCTTCTATACCTACACCAAGTTTCATGTATCCCATCAGACCACTCTAGCGCCACCAATGGGTCAAAGTTGGACTTGTGTTTACACACGCAACTTTTGAACCGTATGACTGATTTTCAAAAATGAGGTACCATTGGATTCCCTGGATCAAGACGAGTTCAACGCACCCTATGACGTCAATTTCCGGTTATATAGATTTTCCGCTATTTCCGGTTGTATCAAAAACCTTTGAAAGCCTACTCCTCCTACAATTTTTGTCATATCTTCTTCAAAATGACCAGAGATGATCTTCAGACCAAGCCTCACAAAAGTTATCCCATGGCGTTTTGATTTTCTAAACCGTTTGTCCGGCACAGCCAATCAAAATCAGCAAAAAAGTAACCAAACAGGAACTTGGGTCAAATCTCAGCAAATCTTTGAGATATCAACACTAAACTTGGTATATCGGTGGACGACACTACAACATGTTACCATGTGCAAAGGCAACTTCATATCTCAAAAAATGATTGATATAAAGCAAATCGAATTTATCGCTAACGCTAAAATAATGCTTTACACATCCGCCGGTCAAAAACTGATACTTTGATTCAATCACAAGTTCATATGAAGACTCTTGAGAATGTTTAGTACACAAATCTGAGGAAAAGTTGACTGTAACATGAAAAGTCGATTTTATGTGAATATTTGAAACATGCATGCTTGGCTAATTGCTAACGAAATTTTCAATGAAATGTCTCCCCTGCTCTTCAGCGCGCGCGTGCTCCACATTCTCACACACTCAGCCTTTCCCTTGACACACGCGCGGGCTTGGCGAGACGCATACACAACATTTCAGGCAATTGTGGGCTGACCAAGCCCCCACTCATTCCTTGGCTTGAAGTGAAGGCCCTTGTGGATCTTGATGGTAATGCATTTTAGAAAAAGTTCTCAAAATCCTGAAACATTGATAGTATAGGCCAGGAGTAACTACCACACCACAAATGACGCACCATTATCCATAGGTGGCGCTACGGCCAAGCCCCAATTGTTCATTTACGAAGTGATGCCATTCGCATCCCATTTGTCCCAAAATTCTGAAATTCATTAGATATGCCTTATTTCTCATGAGGAACAAAAAAGCCTCAATAACCTATAACGGCCGCCATATTGGATTTTTTTGTACAATAAAGATTTAGGAAACACGTTTTTTCGCTACTTCTCCGACAATTTTTGTCCAATCTTCCCCAGAATTGGCAAGTATCATCGTCAGAGCAACCCTCACTGAATTCTTCAACAGATTTTTGAATTTCAAAACTGTTTGTCCGGTACAGCCAATCAAAATCGTCAACAAAGCAACCAAACAGGAAGTTGGATCAAATCTCATCAAATATTTGAAATATCAACACCAAACTTGGTGTGTCACGTGGAAGACACTACATCATGTTCCCATGTGAGAAGGCAAATTAATATCTTAAAAAATGATTGAAATAAAGGAAATCTAATTGATTTCTAACGCTAAAATAATGCTTTACACATCGGCTAGTCAAAAATTCTGATTCAATAACAAGTTCATGAAGACTCTTGAGAATTAGTACACAAATCTCAGAAAAAAAGTTGACTTTAAGATGAAAAGTTGAATTTTGGTGAATATTTGAAAAATGCATGCTTGGCTATTTGTTAAGGAAATTTCCAATGAAATGTCTCCCCTGCTCCTCAGCGCGCGCGCTCCACATTCTCACACACTCAGCCTTTCCCTTGACACACGCGCAAGCTTGGCGAGACGCATACACAACATTTCAGGCAATAGGCTCTGTGCACAATCGTACTGACGAACTTCCGCTGTAGCCCAAATTCGGCAAATCAGTTTCCGGTTTACTGGAGGCGATCACCCGCTTTGCCAAAATGTCCGGCTTTAGTAGATGTCTCCAAGACCTGCCTAAAATAAGCGTCAGTGACGTCCATCGCATCGTAAATGCTTGTTCCCCTGCTCCAACAAGCAAGCGGGACAAGGGATTCAAACTTTACATATCCAGTTATCTGCACAACTATGAGGGTAAGTAATTTAATGTGGTGTTCCGGCCGGCTAGCGGCTAAGCTAGTTAGCGATGTGTTCATTTTTAATGTAGTATAGAAGCTTGTTTTTCTTTATTTTAAACGCTAACTGTCCGTTTTTATGTATTAGCATTTGTATTTCTGCCCCTCTCAGTTTCTAATAAAGATCAGGACACAGGGGAAGTCGTGGTCAGGGCATTGTGCTACAGGTCCATGAGGAAAGCTGAGAAACCTCACAGTTTGAGTGTATGGTGAAGTTAGGATTGATAAATTCAAATTCAGGTTCAGCCAACACTTAAAAGCTTGTTACTTTAATAACCCGGCGTTCCTAAAGTTCCTGGGGATTTAGCTAAGGTCATTTACGTTTATTATAACTCTCAAATATAATGATCTTCATTTGGCAGGTAAGTTTACTTAGCTGATCCCCTCCGGGTTAAATGTGTTCTTATTCAAGTTTCCCCCAACTGTCATTCATTTAAGATGCAATCTTGTGGTTAAGGTATTAGGCTATCATGTTTCAAAGAAAAACGATTATGGATGTTGATTTAATGCAGTTGGCATATTATACAACATACTCTAATCCAACATATAGAAATACATGACATTTGATCTGTGATTCTAGAATATTAGATATAGAAAATATTGTAAAAACAAGATTGTGTCCTAAAAGAATGGTTAAACAGTGACCAAGCTAAGATAAGTATTTACTATGACATTTTACTTATGCAGGTGGTACTGAAAGATTCCAGTCCTGTGGAGCTGCTTCATCACAGCTGCACATGTGTTGCTGGAGCAGCTTTATGCAACCACTGTGTCGCTTTGCTGTTCCAGTCAGCACATTACGCTCAGCTGAAGGTGCCAGTGGTCCCTCCTGTGCTAAGCTGTACTGAAGGAGAACAGCAGTGGCACAAGCCCAGAACGTTGGTAAGTTTGCACTGTAATTACAGAGCTGTTGGATATATTTTCTAACTATATTTAATTTCTAACTGTATTGTGCTTAACTTGATAGGGTGTAAAGCCAGGCCCTGTGGATAAGATGGCTGTGCTTTCTGCTAAACCAAAGTGTAGAGCAACCAAAGATGGTGTAAGGTAAAACCTGAATATTGTCGATGTATTCCAATATGTTGCCTGTTTGAATTAAAATACCTGTGTGGATATGCCACTTTCCACTCATGAAAGTGTTATGTTCCACACAGGAGCACACTCTACAAAGGCCTCAGTGGGGAATTGCCTGATCTTACTGTCCTTCGGGTTAGTAGGGATTTCATATCAAACAATATACTAGTATTTCATGATTTTCTTTTTCCTCTCCTTTTGATTAAATGTACTATGACCCATCAATTATACAAACAAGTATTCTGCTTTTGAAGAAAGAATTGATTGAACTGAAACAAAATAAATGTTTACACAAGGGTTCTTTATTATGAACTTATTTGTAATGGTGTCTGGCGTTGTGCATGATGCGCAACATATTGTGGCCATGAAAATGTATGGTATAATCATTTTGTTTGATATTGCTAATCATTATATTATTACATCCCTAGGTGACAGAGGCGTATAAAGATTTTTCTACTGCGGAGGCGCCGATGATCTGCAGCATGGGCATTAGCTGTGAAATTCCCCTGGTTGACTCTGCCCGTGGCAAGGTTCAAGCCGGAAGTCCATTGTCCTACCAACAACCAGCAACAGCAAAGAGAGATCTGTCCTTCCATGCTGCCCCACCACGTCCATCTATGCCTCTTCAGAATTACTTCCTACAGCCATCAAGTTGCATGTTTGTCTGTACTGAACCACAACAGCTACACCATAGGAGTCTGGAGGTCACCTGGGACATGATGCACAAATTTGAATGTGCTACCAGAGCACAAAGTTCATGTACTGAATGGCATCAGCTAAGGAGGCATAGATTGACGGCGTCACGTTTCAGGGAGATCTGCCAGGTTGGAGAGAACTCTGAAGAAGGTCTGGCTAACCGGATACTGCAAGGGACACGTCAGACGGCAGCTATGAAGAGGAGGCTCGAATTAGAGGCAGATGCTATTTGGGAATATTGCCAAATGAAAAGGGTCAACCACTACCCCTGTGGATTGGTAATTCACCCTGACGCTCCTTGGCTGGGGGCGTCTCCAGACGGGTTAATCTTTGACCCTTCAGAGCCATGTCAGTTTGGGCTGATTGAGATGAAGTGCCCAAATGTTAAAAGCTATGTGGACTGCCCGTATCTCAAAATGAAGTCAGGCAAATTGGAGCTAAAAGAAAAGCATGCTTACTACTGGCAAGTACAGGGGCAGATGCTAATAACGGGAATGAGTTGGTGTGATTTTGTAGTCTCAGCTGAGGAAGATGTACTCATCCAAATAATTTACAGAGACAATGATGTTTTGGATATAATCAGAGAGAAAGTAGACAGGTTTTATTTTTATGTCTACTTGCAGAAATGTGTAATGCTTCAGGATTGAGATAAAATATTCTAAGATCTGTTCTTTAATTTTCACTTTTAATGGTACGTTTTATGATTGAGATTATTTTATGTTAATGTTTGTGCATCTTTAACTTTCAATGGCAGATGTTTTCCATGATTAACCTTGCCTTCCCAAAAAGTAAACACAATAAAATGTGTGTGTGCGCTGTGAGCACGCCAAGAAATATTTATTATCTTGATATTAAAGGCAATTAAAATGATTTCATTTCATGAATTCTGTATGTTTAACAGAACAATAGTTATCAAATTCCTCAGAAAAAGATTAAGCTACAATATCAAACTTCATATCTCCATTTCTTGACAAGAGGTCCATTTTGGTAATTTGAGAGGAGACAAGCAACAGTGAAGAGTTGGTTTATGCTCCCTGCAATGGAGAGAGGGATGGTGGTATCAAAGAGTTTATTTTCTTTAACTCTTCTGATCATCCTCTCGACATGCACCCTCAAACGGGCGATGGACTGCGTCTTCAGAACATCCACCTCTGGCATTTGGGCCCTCTTGGAGAGGAAGGCAGGACGATGAACAGTCCCAGGTACAAAGTCATCCACCAAGAATCCCTTGTCAACCATGATGGCCATGTCAGGCGTTAAGAGTGGTGCAATCCCTGACTGACGAAACACCTCCTTGTCACTCATGGAACCCTCAAAGAGTGCTGAAACAAAACTCAGGGCTCCGTGAGGGGACATGCCCACCATGGCCTTAAAGGTGCAGTGGGACTTGTAGGTCGAGAAAACTTCGCTCTGAAGGAGCATGGATGACGGTGTTTGACACCGTAGCTCTGTACAGTCGAGGACCACCTGTGTGTCACTGTAGCTGGGAGTCAGGTGGCTGAGCGGTGAGGGAATCGGGCTAGTAATCCGAAGGTTGCCAGTTCGATTCCCGGTCATGCCAACTGACGTTGTGTCCTTGGGCAAGGCACTTCACCCTACTTGCCTCGGGGGAATGTCCCTGTACTTACTGTAAGTCGCTCTGGATAAGAGCGTCTGCTAAATGACTAAATGTAAAATGTAAATGTAGCTGCCATCAAAGTCGCGTGGAAGATGGGCCTTCACAGCTGCTGGAGACATCCATATACAGACTGAGCCCAGTAAGCTGTAGAGGAAGTTGGCCCAGGTCACGATGATTCGGCTGACGGTTGCTCGGTGGATGTTAAATCTATGACCCAACTCCCTCTGGGTACAGCCAGTGGACAGGTATGTCAGGAAGAGCTCATCTATTGGCAGCAGTTTCTGTGGGGAGAAGTGTTTAATGAGTGTTAGTTCAAAACCACCCTTTTAATGCTTAGGGATCTGTGTCTGTGTGTTTTTTGGGTGAATGGGTACTTACAGTTGGTCTGGTTAAAGGGCTTTCAGTTGTTGTGCTAGTGGCGTAGGTTTTCTTTGCTCTGGTGACCCTAATTATTTTGGCTGTTCGATCAGGTTCCAAAACGCCATCAGATGCTTGTATGAAGGGAATCTAAAATACAGCATTACAATTGAAATCAGTTGTCTTGTCATACAAGCTTAAGAATAACATTAAATATCCCATGACATGCTGTTTTTGTATGCTTTTATATAGGCCTTAATGGTCCCCTAATATCTGAAGTCTCTTTCCCGAAATTCAGCCTTGGAACTCATTAATGTTCAATAACCTCCTAAAGTGAACATTTCATGTCATGAGACCTTTAAGAAAAAAAGAGGAAATAATCAAGTTAAGAGAAGATGTTGATCTAATAACTAGCTTACCTGGTGTAAAATCTGATGTCTTCAGGAGACGAAGCAAACCGTTTCAGTCCAAAGTTGGAAAGATGATACGTTTGGACCTGCTCTCTCAGCGCCTCGAGTTCCCTCAACATATCTCCATACTGCTCCCTGTCCACACATACGGTACCGCTGGCCCCATAGTCGTGGTCCACGACCATCGGGACCATGGCGGGTTGCTCGCTGTCCTCCTCTGGCTCCGCCGGGTCAGGTTCCGGACTTGGTGGTCGAGATCGGCGCTCCCAAACACCGGCCCGTGACTTACTGGTGTATTTGTTCCACTCAAATAAAGAAGGAACAGAGCCTGCTGCCAAAACCCGTCTACCCTTAGCAGTAGTGACGATTTCATGGTTTTCGAAATGTCGACTGCAAACCTTGGTGTGTTGGGTCACCGAATATTCCACCCTCCTTATTTTGTGCAGCCACCGCGCACGAAGGCAGGTGTCCTTTGGGAAGCAGTGGAAGCTCAAATGGTTGTTATAACGGCCTGAAGCCGAGCAAAGTGGCACACAACAGTGTTCCTTAGACCCACGCACAGTACCTTGGAACTTAAATGTATCACGTACATTATATTTCTTTTTACTTTCTTTTTTCCGTACAACCGCACCACTCATCTTGTTGTTCGTTCACTAATGCGGATGAGGACAGGAAGTAAACCGGAAACTGATTTGCCGAATTTGGGCTACGGCGGAAGTTCGTCAGTATGATTGTGCACAGAGCTTATTGTGGGCTGACCAAGCCCCCACTCATTCCTTGGTCTTTAGCAAAGGCCCATGTGGATCTTGGTGGTATTGCATTTCCGATTTTGTATGCAATGGTAAAAAGTTCTCAAAATCCTGAAACATTGATAGTATAGGCCAAGAGTAACTACCACACCACAAATGGCCCAATATCACCCATAAGTGACGCTACAGGCCACGCCCTGATACACAAAGATACAAGACTTTCTGGAATGGGTAGGCTCACCAAGCCCCCTCCCTTCACTCCTTGGCTTGAAATAAAATCCCTTGTGGATCTTGATGGTATTGCATTTCAGATTTGGTATCCCATTGGTAAGTCTACAGCATGGATGTTTCTATACAGTGACAATTTGTGAAGAATATACATTTTTCAATGGTTTGCAATGTTTTGGAGGAATCCGCCATTGCTGCTTGCAGCTATATTTAGGATTCCTCCGTAAGGAGGAAACCTATTGTTATTGTTAGTTTTATTATTATTATTAATATTATTATTCTAGTTCCATGGGAGTCAATGGCAGCCCCTAGAACCCTTGGATAACTTTTTGTTAAATTTGGCACACTCATTAAGGACAGTTCCTTCTATACCTACACCAAGTTTCATGTATCCCATCAGACCACTCTAGCGCCACCAATGGGTCAAAGTTGGACTTGTGTTTACACACGCAACTTTTGAACCGTATGACTTATTTTCAAAAATGAGGTACCGTTGGATTCCCTGGATCAAGACGAGTTCAACGCACCCTATGACGTCAATTTCCGGTTATATAGATTTTCCACCATTTCCGGTTTTATCAAAAACCTTTGAAAGCCTACTCCTCCTACAATTTTTGTCATATCTTCTTCAAAATGACCATAGATGATCTTCAGACCAAGCCTCACAAAAGTTATCCCATGGCGTTTTGATTTTCTAAACCGTTTGTCCGGCACAGCCAATCAAATTCAGCAAAAAAGCAACCAAACAGGAACTTGGGTCAAATCTTAGCAAATCTTTGAGATATCAACACGTAACTTGATATGTCACAAGAAAGACACTACAACATGTTACCATGTGCAAAGGCAACTTCATATCTCAAAAAATGATTGATATAAAGCAAATCGAATTTATCGCTAACGCTAAAATAATGCTTTACACATCCGCCGGTCAAAAACTGATACTTTGATTCAATCACAAGTTCATATGAAGACTCTTGAGAATGTTTAGTACACAAATCTGAGGAAAAGTTGACTGTAACATGAAAAGTCGATTTTATGTGAATATTTGAAACATGCATGCTTGGCTAATTGCTAACGAAATTTTCAATGAAATGTCTCCCCTGCTCTTCAGCGCGCGCGAGCTCCACATTCTCACACACTCAGTCTTTCCCTTGACACACGCGCGGGCTTGGCGAGACGCATACACAACATTTCAGGCAATTGTGGGCTGACCAAGCCCCCACTCATTCCTTGGCTTGAAGTGAAGGCCCTTGTGGATCTTGATGGTAATGCATTTTAGAAAAAGTTCTCAAAATCCTGAAACATTGATAGTATAGGCCAGGAGTAACTACCACACCACAAATGACACACCATTATCCATAGGTGGCGCTACGGCCAAGCCCCAATTGTCCATTTACAAAGTGATGCCATTCGCATCCATTTTGTCCCAAAATTCTGAAATTCATTAGATATGCCTTATTTCTCATGAGGAACAAAAAATCCTCAATAACCTATAACGGCCGCCATATTGGATTTTTTTGTACAATAAAGATTTAGGAAACACGTTTTTTCGCTACTTCTCCTACAATTTTTGTCCAATCTTCCCCAGAATTGGCAGGTATCATCGTCAGAGCAACCCTCACTGAATTCTTCAACAGAGTTTTGAATTTCAAAACCGTTTGTCCGGTACAGCCAATCAAAATCGTCAACAAAGCAACCAAACAGGAAGTTGGATCAAATCTCAGCAAATCTTTGAAATATCACCACCAAACTTGGTGTGTCACGTGAAAGACACTACATCATGTTCCCATGTGAGAAGGCAAATTAATATCTTAAAAAATGATTGAAATAAAGGAAATCTAATTTATTTCTATCTAACGCTAAAATAATGCTTTACACATCCACCAGTCAAAAAACTCTGATTCAATCACATGTTCATAAAGAC
Source organism: Osmerus mordax (assembly GCF_038355195.1). NCBI lineage: Eukaryota > Metazoa > Chordata > Actinopteri > Osmeriformes > Osmeridae > Osmerus > Osmerus mordax. The sequence goes on from NC_090055.1 coordinate 16,198,310, forward strand.
TCTTGAGAATGTTTAGTACACAAATCTCAGAAAAAGTTGACTGTAACATGAAAAGTTGAAATTTGGTGAATATTTGAAAAATGCATGCTTGGCTTGTTAAGGAAATTTCCAATGAAATGTCTCCCCTGCTCCTCAGCGCGCGCGCTCCACATTCTCACACACTCAGCCTTTCCCTTGACACACGCGCAAGCTTGACGAGACGCATACACAACATTTCAGGCAATTGTGGGCTGACCAAGCCCCCACTCATTGCTTGGTCTTTAGCAAAGGCCCATGTGGATCTTGATGGTATTGCATTTCCGATTTTGTATGCAACGGTAAAAAGTTCTCAAAATCCTGAAACATTGATAGTATAGGCCAAGAGTAACTACCACACCACAAATGGCCCAATATCACCCATAAGTGACGCTACAGGCCACACCCTGATACACAAAGATACAAGGCTTTCTGGAATGGGTAGGCTCAACCAAGCCCCCTCCCTTCACTCCTTGGCTTGAAATAAAAGCCCTTGTGGATCTTGATGGTATTGCATTTCATATTTGGTATCCCATTGGTAAGTCTGCGGCATGGAATTTTACAGTGACTATTTGTAAAGAATATACATTTTTCAGTGGTTTGCAATGTTTGGAGGAATCCGCCATTGCTGCTTGCAGTTATATTTAGGATTCCTCCGTAAGGAGGAAACCTATTGTTATTGTTAGTTTTATTATTATTATTATTATTATTATTATTCTAGTTCCATGGGAGTCAATGGCAGCCCCTAGAACCCTTGGATAACTTTTTGTTAAATTTGGCACACTCATTAAGGACAGTTCCTTCTATACCTACACCAAGTTTCATGTATCCCATCAGACCACTCTAGCGCCACCAATGGGTCAAAGTTGGACTTGTGTTTACACACGCAACTTTTGAACCGTATGACTGATTTACAAAAATGAGGTACCATTGGATTCCCTGGATGAAGACGAGTTCAACGCACCCTATGACGTCAATTTCCGGTTGTATAGATTTTCCGCTATTTCCGGTTGTATCAAAAACCTTTGAAAGCCTACTCCTCCTACAATTATTGTCATATCTTCTTCAAAATGACCATAGATGATCTTCAGACCAAGCCTCACAAAAGTTATCCCATGGCGTTTTGATTTTCTAAACCGTTTGTCCGGCACAACCAATCAAAATCAGCAAAAAAGTAACCAAACAGGAACTTGGGTCAAATCTCAGCAAATCTTTGAGATATCAACACTAAACTTGGTATATCGGTGGACGACACTACAACATGTTACCATGTGCAAAGGCAACTTCATATCTCAAAAGATGATTGATATAAAGCAAATCGAATTTATCGCTAACGCTAAAATAATGCTTTACACATCCGCCGGTCAAAAACTGATACTTTGATTCAATCACAAGTTCATATGAAGACTCTTGAGAATGTTTAGTACACAAATCTGAGGAAAAGTTGACTGTAACATGAAAAGTCGATTTTATGTGAATATTTGAAACATGCATGCTTGGCTAATTGCTAACGAAATTTTCAATGAAATGTCTCCCCTGCTCTTCAGCGCGCGCGTGCTCCACATTCTCACACACTCAGCCTTTCCCTTGACACACGCGCGGGCTTGGCGAGACGCATACACAACATTTCAGGCAATTGTGGGCTGACCAAGCCCCCACTCATTCCTTGGCTTGAAGTGAAGGCCCTTGTGGATCTTGATGGTAATGCATTTTAGAAAAAGTTCTCAAAATCCTGAAACATTGATAGTATAGGCCAGGAGTAACTACCACACCACAAATGACGCACCATTATCCATAGGTGGCGCTACGGCCAAGCCCCAATTTTCCATTTACAAAGTGATGCCATTCGCATCCCATTTGTCCCAAAATTCTGAAATTCATTAGATATGCCTTATTTCTCATGAGGAACAAAAAAGCCTCAATAACCTATAACGGCCGCCATATTGGATGTTTTTGTACAATAAAGATTTAGGAAACACGTTTTTTTGCTACTTCTCCTACAATTCTTGTCCAATCTTCCCCAGAATTGGCAGGTATCATCGTCAGAGCAACCCTCACTGAATTCTGTAACAGATTTTTGAATTTCAAAACCGTTTGTCCGGTACAGCCAATCAAAATCGTCAACAAAGCAACCAAACAGGAAGTTGGATCAAATCTCAGCAAATCTTTGAAATATCAACACCAAACTTGGTGTGTCACGTGAAAGACACTACGTCATGTTCCCATGTAGGAAGGCAAATTAATATCTTCAAAAATGATTGAAATGAAGGAAATCAAATTTATTTCTAACGCTAAAATAATGCTTTACACATCCGCCAGTCAAAAAACTCTGATTCAATCACAAGTTCATGAAGACTTTTGAGAATGTTTAGTACACAAATCTCAGAAAAAGTTGACTGTAAGATGAAAAGTTGAATTTAGGTGAATATTTGAAAAATGCATGCTTGGCTAATTGTTAAGGAAATTTCCAATGAAATGTCTCCCCTGCTCCTCAGCACGCGCGCTCCACATTCTCACACACTCAGCCTTTCCCTTGACACACGCACAAGCTTGGCGAGACGCATACACAACATTTCAGGCAATTGTGGGCTGACCAAGCCCCACTCATTGCTTGGTCTTTAGCAAAGGACCATGTGGATCTTGATGGTATTGCATTTCCGATTTTGTATGCAATGGTAAAAAGTTCTCAAAATCCTGAAACATTGATAGTATAGGCCAAGAGTAACTACCACACCACAAATGGCCCAATATCACCCATAAGTGACGCTACAGGCCACGCCCTGGTACACAAAGATACAAGGCTTTCTGGAATGGGTAGGCTCACCAAGCCCCCTCCCTTCACTCCTTGGCTTGAAATAAAAGCCCTTGTGGATCTTGATGGTATTGCATTTCAGATTTGGTATCCCATTGGTAAGTCTGCAGCATGGATTTTTACAGTGACAATTTGTGAAGAATATAAATTTTTCAGTGGTTTGCAATGTTTGGAGGAATCCGCCATTGCTGCTTGCAGTTATATTTATTATTATTATTATTATTCTAGTTCCATGGGAGTCAATGGCAGCCCCTAGAACCCTTGGATAACTTTTTGTTAAATTTGGCACACTCATTAAGGACAGTTCCTTCTATACCTACACCAAGTTTCATGTATCCCATCAGACCACTCTAGCGCCACCAATGGGTCAAAGTTGGACTTGTGTTTACACACGCAACTTTTGAACCGTATGACTGATTTACAAAAATGAGGTACCATTGGATTCCCTGGATGAAGACGAGTTCAACGCACCCTATGACGTCAATTTCCGGTTGTATAGATTTTCCGCTATTTCCGGTTGTATCAAAAACCTTTGAAAGCCTACTCCTCCTACAATTATTGTCATATCTTCTTCAAAATGACCATAGATGATCTTCAGACCAAGCCTCACAAAAGTTATCCCATGGCGTTTTGATTTTCTAAACCGTTTGTCCGGCACAACCAATCAAAATCAGCAAAAAAGTAACCAAACAGGAACTTGGGTCAAATCTCAGCAAATCTTTGAGATATCAACACTAAACTTGGTATATCGGTGGACGACACTACAACATGTTACCATGTGCAAAGGCAACTTCATATCTCAAAAGATGATTGATATAAAGCAAATCGAATTTATCGCTAACGCTAAAATAATGCTTTACACATCCGCCGGTCAAAAACTGATACTTTGATTCAATCACAAGTTCATATGAAGACTCTTGAGAATGTTTAGTACACAAATCTGAGGAAAAGTTGACTGTAACATGAAAAGTCGATTTTATGTGAATATTTGAAACATGCATGCTTGGCTAATTGCTAACGAAATTTTCAATGAAATGTCTCCCCTGCTCTTCAGCGCGCGCGTGCTCCACATTCTCACACACTCAGCCTTTCCCTTGACACACGCGCGGGCTTGGCGAGACGCATACACAACATTTCAGGCAATTGTGGGCTGACCAAGCCCCCACTCATTCCTTGGCTTGAAGTGAAGGCCCTTGTGGATCTTGATGGTAATGCATTTTAGAAAAAGTTCTCAAAATCCTGAAACATTGATAGTATAGGCCAGGAGTAACTACCACACCACAAATGACGCACCATTATCCATAGGTGGCGCTACGGCCAAGCCCCAATTTTCCATTTACAAAGTGATGCCATTCGCATCCCATTTGTCCCAAAATTCTGAAATTCATTAGATATGCCTTATTTCTCATGAGGAACAAAAAAGCCTCAATAACCTATAACGGCCGCCATATTGGATGTTTTTGTACAATAAAGATTTAGGAAACACGTTTTTTTGCTACTTCTCCTACAATTCTTGTCCAATCTTCCCCAGAATTGGCAGGTATCATCGTCAGAGCAACCCTCACTGAATTCTTTAACAGATTTTTGAATTTCAAAACCGTTTGTCCGGTACAGCCAATCAAAATCGTCAACAAAGCAACCAAACAGGAAGTTGGATCAAATCTCAGCAAATCTTTGAAATATCAACACCAAACTTGGTGTGTCACGTGAAAGACACTACGTCATGTTCCCATGTAGGAAGGCAAATTAATATCTTCAAAAATGATTGAAATGAAGGAAATCAAATTTATTTCTAACGCTAAAATAATGCTTTACACATCCGCCAGTCAAAAAACTCTGATTCAATCACAAGTTCATGAAGACTTTTGAGAATGTTTAGTACACAAATCTCAGAAAAAGTTGACTGTAAGATGAAAAGTTGAATTTAGGTGAATATTTGAAAAATGCATGCTTGGCTAATTGTTAAGGAAATTTCCAATGAAATGTCTCCCCTGCTCCTCAGCACGCGCGCTCCACATTCTCACACACTCAGCCTTTCCCTTGACACACGCACAAGCTTGGCGAGACGCATACACAACATTTCAGGCAATTGTGGGCTGACCAAGCCCCACTCATTGCTTGGTCTTTAGCAAAGGACCATGTGGATCTTGATGGTATTGCATTTCCGATTTTGTATGCAATGGTAAAAAGTTCTCAAAATCCTGAAACATTGATAGTATAGGCCAAGAGTAACTACCACACCACAAATGGCCCAATATCACCCATAAGTGACGCTACAGGCCACGCCCTGGTACACAAAGATACAAGGCTTTCTGGAATGGGTAGGCTCACCAAGCCCCCTCCCTTCACTCCTTGGCTTGAAATAAAAGCCCTTGTGGATCTTGATGGTATTGCATTTCAGATTTGGTATCCCATTGGTAAGTCTGCAGCATGGATTTTTACAGTGACAATTTGTGAAGAATATAAATTTTTCAGTGGTTTGCAATGTTTGGAGGAATCCGCCATTGCTGCTTGCAGTTATATTTAGGATTCCTCCGTAAGGAGGAAACCTATTGTTATTGTTAGTTTTATTATTATTATTATTATTATTCTAGTTCCATGGGAGTCAATGGCAGCCCCTAGAACCCTTGGATAACTTTTTGTGAAATTTGGCACACTCATTAAGGACAGTTCCTTCTATACCTACACCAAGTTTCATGTATCCCATCAGACCACTCTAGCGCCACCAATGGGTCAAAGTTGGACTTGTGTTTACACACGCAACTTTTGAACCGTATGACTGATTTTCAAAAATGAGGTACCATTGGATTCCCTGGATTAAGACGAGTTCAACGCACCCTATGACGTCAATTTCCGGTTATATAGATTTTCCGCTATTTCCGGTTGTATCAAAAACCTTTGAAAGCCTACTCCTCCTACAATTTTTGTCATATCTTCTTCAAAATGACCAGAGATGATCTTCAGACCAAGCCTCACAAAAGTTATCCCATGGCGTTTTGATTTTCTAAACCGTTTGTCCGGCACAGCCAATCAAAATCAGCAAAAAAGTAACCAAACAGGAACTTGGGTCAAATCTCAGCAAATCTTTGAGATATCAACACTAAACTTGGTATATCGGTGGACGACACTACAACATGTTACCATGTGCAAAGGCAACTTCATATCTCAAAAAATGATTGATATAAAGCAAATCGAATTTATTGCTCACGCTAAAATAATGCTTTACACATCCGCCGGTCAAAAACTGTGACTTTGATTCAATCACAAGTTCATATGAAGACTCTTGAGAATGTTTAGTACACAAATCTGAGGAAAAGTTGACTGTAACATGAAAAGTCGATTTTATGTGAATATTTGAAACATGTATGCTTGGCTAATTGCTAACGAAATTTTCAATGAAATGTCTCCCCTGCTCTTCAGCGCGCGCGTGCTCCACATTCTCACACACTCAGCCTTTCCCTTGACACACGCGCGGGCTTGGCGAGACGCATACACAACATTTCAGGCAATTGTGGGCTGACCAAGCCCCCACTCATTCCTTGGCTTGAAGTGAAGGCCCTTGTGGATCTTGATGGTAATGCATTTTAGAAAAAGTTCTCAAAATCCTGAAACATTGATAGTATAGGCCAGGAGTAACTACCACACCACAAATGACGCACCATTATCCATAGGTGGCGCTACGGCCAAGCCCCAATTTTCCATTTACAAAGTGATGCCATTCGCATCCCATTTGTCCCAAAATTCTGAAATTCATTAGATATGCCTTATTTCTCATGAGGAACAAAAAAGCCTCAATAACCTATAACGGCCGCCATATTGGATTTTTTTGTACAATAAAGATTTAGGAAACACGTTTTTTCGCTACTTCTCCTACAATTTTTGTCCAATCTTCCCCAGAATTGGCAGGTATCATCGTCAGAGCAACCCTCACTGAATTCTTCAACAGATTTTTGAATTTCAAAACCGTTTGTCCGGTACAGCCAATCAAAATCGTCAACAAAGCAACCAAACAGGAAGTTGTATCAAATCTCAGCAAATCTTTGAAATATCACCACCAAACTTGGTGTGTCACGTGAAAGACACTACATCATGTTCCCATGTGAAAAGGCAAATTAATATCTTAAAAAATGATTGAAATAAAGGAAATCTAATTTATTTCTATCTAACGCTAAAATAATGCTTTACACATCCGCCAGTCAAAAAACTCTGATTAAATCACATGTTCATAAAGACTCTTGAGAATGTTTAGTACACAAATCTCAGAAAAAGTTGACTGTTACATGAAAAGTTGAAATTTGGTGAATATTTGAAAAATGCATGCTTGGCTAATTGTTAAGGAAATTTCCAATGAAATGTCTCCCCTGCTCCTCAGCGCGCGCGCTCCACATTCTCACACACTCAGCCTTTCCCTTGACACACGCGCAAGCTTGACGAGACGCATACACAACATTTCAGGCAATTGTGGGCTGACCAAGCCCCCACTCATTGCTTGGTCTTTAGCAAAGGCCCATGTGGATCTTGATGGTATTGCATTTCCGATTTTGTATGCAATGGTAAAAGGTTCTCAAAATCCTGAAACATTTATAGTATAGGCCAAGAGTAACTACCACACCACAAATGGCCCAATATCACCCATAAGTGACGCTACAGGCCACGCCCTGATACACAAAGATACAAGGCTTTCTGGAATGGGTAGGCTCAACCAAGCCCCCTCCCTTCTCTCCTTGGGTTGAAATAAAAGCCCTTGTGGATCTTGATGGTATTGCATTTCATATTTGGTATCCCATTGGTAAGTCTGCAGCATGGAATTTTACAGTGACTATTTGTAAAGAATATACATTTTTCAGTGGTTTTCAATGTTTGGAGGAATCCGCCATTGCTGCTTGCAGTTATATTTATTATTATTATTCTAGTTCCATGGGAGTCAATGGCAGCCCCTAGAACCCTTGGATAACTTTTTGTTAAATTTGGCACACTCATTAAGGACAGTTCCTTCTATACCTACACCAAGTTTCATGTATCCCATCAGACCACTCTAGCGCCACCAATGGGTCAAAGTTGGACTTGTGTTTACACACGCAACTTTTGAACCGTATGACTGATTTTCAAAAATGAGGTACCATTGGATTCCCTGGATCGAGACGAGTTCAACGCACCCTATTACGTCAATTTCCGGTTATATAGATTTTCCGCTATTTCCGGTTGTATCAAAAACCTTTGAAAGCCTACTCCTCCTACAATTTTTGTCATATCTTCTTCAAAATGACCAGAGATGATCTTCAGACCAAGCCTCACAAAAGTTATCCCATGGCGTTTTGATTTTCTAAACCGTTTGTCCGGCACAGCCAATCAAAATCAGCAAAAAAGTAACCAAACAGGAACTTGGGTCAAATCTCTGCAAATCTTTGAGATATCAACACGTAACTTGGTATGTCACAAGGAAGACACTACAACATGTTACCATGTGCAAAGGCTATTTCATATCTCCAAAAATGGTTGATATAAAGCAAATCGAATTTATCGCTAACGCTAAAATAATGCTTTACACATCCGCCGGTCAAAAATTGATACTTTGATTTAATCACAAGTTCATATGAAGACTCTTGAGAATGTTTAGTACACAAATCTGAGAAAAAGTTAACTGTAAGATGAAAAGTCGATTTTTAGTGAATATTTGAAACATGCATGCTTGGCTAATTGCTCCCCGCGCGTGCTCCAAATTCTCACACACTCAGGCTCAGCCTTCCCTTGACACACACATGCTTTCTTGAAAATGTGTGCTGACCAAGCCCCCACCCTCGTTTTTTAGCCCCTGTTTCATTTCGCTTCCAATCGAAGCTCGCCGTTACAAATATAAATTCTTTTTCGGCGGCCATGTTGTTTTCAACTGGAATCAGGTGATAGCCGTGTTAGAGGCAGCCACTTTCGGTAAGTCCTATTTTTACACATTTTAAGCTAGAATTAATGACTGGGTTTGTGAAAGTACACTACTCATGAATTATGGTGAACGTTTTAGCACTTTTATACCTTTTAGATCGTGATTCTGAAGTGACGGAAAACCGAACTCGAAAAGTAGCTACTGTAGCTCTAGCTTTTTTCCTCTGTGTTTTTAATTAGAGAGTCATTTTGAATCTCGGCGAATTGTTCATCAAAAACGTCGAGGAGAGCAGCCTTTAGGAGAAAAGGCAATTCCCCACAGACCTGTCGGCTCATAATTTTGATTTGGGGCGTGAAAGTCTTTGTAATAAGCCTATGCGGCAGGGAGACCGCATAGGCGCTTAGGCGGCAGCCATTCCTTGGGCGCGTCATGTTCATAAGTTCAACATTTTTACAGTTACGTCTACACGAAAAAGGTCGAGGAGGGAAGCCTTTAGGAGATGTGGGAATTGTGCTTTTAGCCAGATGCTCCGATTATTTTTGTGATTTGTGGACTTGCAATTGGAGTTATACTGCGTCCCTGGGGTACATTGTTTTGACGTTAGCCTCAGAGTCAGGATCGGCTCGCCCACTGGCAGTGTGTAAACAATTTTGTATTTCACTCAATTCTACTCCAAAAACGTCAGGGAGGACTGCTTTTTGTAGACAAGGGCCTGCTAAAGATATCCAGTCCATCTGATTTTTCAAGGCGAGCCTGTTTCATTCGTCATATGCCCTGAGAAAGCGACCTACGTTAGCCAGGCTAGTTTTGCCAATTTCAGTAAGTCAGGCTATTTAAAGGTCTCTGACAGTCAGAATCACTGTTTACAGGCAAAGTTCGAGCTGGTCTTTTGTCAGATGTGTATATATTGACCAGTTTAGAGGTAAATACTCTTGCCAGAGCCTGGAATCGAACCCGTGTTTTGAGTGACTTTGCATGGGACATTTGACAACCTCAAGAAAAGGCTCATGTCTTCATTTGCAATGCACCTAGACCATAAGGGGCAATTCTGGGTCCACTTGTAATGTTAGAAAGGCCAGTTACATTAAACATTATTGCTGTCATATACCATGTTGCTTTGATTAAACGCTGCATGATCATTTGTGGTGCAGCGTTTATTCGAGGGTGGCGTTTATTCAAGGGCAACGTTTAATTAGTAAGAGAGATTCAGTGAATTGTAGCTGCAGTGCGGCCATAGACAAACACAGAATAGACAAGGAGGTCAAACAAAAGCCCAGTGTTAAATGTATGCCGCGCGTGTGTCTACTTTGTGTACACATCTGACGCAGCATGCCGAAACATTCTTACACTTTAGCTTTTAAACAGAAAGCTGTGCAGAAAGCACTCACCACCAGCAACAGATCTGTAGCACGCATACTTGGTGTTGATGAAATGCACATTCAGGAATGGTTAAGTCAGCTACCTCGCTATATTGTACACAATATGTTTAACTATATCTATAGGCCTGAAAGCAATTGTCGCAATTGCATTACAATAATGTATAATATTTTTTCAAGTAATGTCTTAAATTTGAATTATATCATTGTATTCAGTATTATTACGTGACTTTATTTTGAAGGCCTTTTGGGACGCTCATGAGTGAGAGAGTCGACAACCTAACAGCAAGCGAAGCACAGACAATTTAATGCTCTGATAAAAGTTTCAAGTTCAAGTTTATTATCATATACTCATAAACATCATTTATAAGTAATGAAATTCTTTGTGCTCAATGTCCGTTCAACTTAGAGAATAAAAAATAAATAAATACTGGAGAATGGAGAAAAAGGGTAGAAGAAATAAGAAAAATTGTAGCGCAAAAAGATATTTCAAGGACAGTTCAGCATTCAGATGGCATGTGGGTAAAAACGATCCCTGTATCTGCTGGTACAAGTATTTATGCTCTTCTATCGCCTTCCAGAAGGCAGGAGGGAGTGGCAGGGATGACTAGGGGCCTTTCTCCTGCAGTGCTGGCTGTAAAGGTCCTGAATGCAGTCCTTGTAATACGCTGTGCAGATTTGACCACTCTTGTAGTGTCTTCCTGTCCTGGGCAGTGCTGTTGCAAAACCATGTTGTAATGCCACCATGAGCATGAGTATGCTCTCAATGGTCCGACGGTAAAAATTGGTCAGTATAGTGCAGTCCGTGCCAAATTTCCGCTGTCACCGCAGAAAAAAGAGCCTCTGTTTCGCTGTCCTTGTAACCACACCAATATGGTGGTCCAGCTCAGATCCTCGCTGAAGTTGATACCAAAAAATCTGAAACTTTTGACTCTCTCTACAGCTGTGCCCTCGATGTGAATGGGTGCATGTTCTCCCTGCAGCCTCCTGTAGTCCACGATCAACTCCTTGGTTTTTGCTACATTAAGCAACAGGCTGTTATGCTGACACCAGGATGTCATTGTTGCCACCTCTGCTCTGTAGGCAGACTCATCACCATTCTTGATGCAGCCGATAATGGTGGTGTCATCATCAAACTTAATGATGGTGTTGGAGCTGTTGGTGGCTGCACAATCATAGGTGAACAGAGAGTACAACAGTGGGCTTAACACACAACCCTGTGGGGCACCAGTGCTAGACTAGTGTTAGACTGGTTGAGGTGATGTTACCTAGCCGTACTGCCTGTGGCCTGTCTGTCTGTCAGGAAGTTCAATATCCAGCTGCACATGGAAGGACTGATGTTCAGGTCCTGTAGTTTCATGATGAGCCTGGATGGTACTATGGTGTTGAAGGCGGAGCTGAAGTCGATGAAGAGCATCCGCACGTATATGTTGTTCTGATCCAGGTGAAAGAGAGCAGTGTTCAAGGCCAAAGCTACAGCATCATCTGTAGACCTGTTCGGCCTATATGCAAACTGGAGTAGGTCTAATGCAGGTGACAGGCAGGATGTAATGTGGTCTTTGACTAACCTCTCAAAGCATTTCATAACAACAGAAGTGAGTACAACAGGGCGGTAATCATTGAGACAGCTCACTGATGGTTTCTTAGGGACTGGGATGATGGTGGCCCCCTTGAAGCTATTGGGGACGACATACTGTGACAGGGAGAGGTTAAAGATGTCAGTGAACACCCCTGCCAGATCAGGAGCACAGGCCTTGAGAACACAGCCAGGGATGTTGTCAGGTCCTGGAGCTTTATGCACATTCACTCTTAAGTGATAAGTTTAAGGTTGTTATAGAGGTTGTTAGCAATCTAAGGAAACCTCTATTCCCTTGTGTACACTACAGCATCCAGCAAACAAAGTATGTTGTTTTGTGTCTGTATTTTACTTTGGTGAACGTTATTTACATGCTGCACATGTCATTGTATGTTCATATTAAGCTAACGTGGTCTTTATTTTCTCATTACAGCGTGAGTTTAGTTTTAACGTTGGATTTGGAGAAGAAGCTTCAAATAAACCTGTAGCAAGTAAGACACTTGTGCCTGCCAGTGCTTCATGGGAATTATAGTACGCTACACATGTGAATTACTTGTGTAATAAATACTGTGTTTTAATTTAAACCAATTAAATAACCGTTTTCTGATTTTTGGGGGAGGCGTTTAATCGGGGGTGCCATTTATTACACAATGTTCATTTTTGGTGCAGCGTTTATTCCAGGGCAACTTATAATCAAATAAAAACTGTAGTTTTCTTCCCAGCATTGCAAACACTAACAGGCAAAAGCAGTGGTGCCCAGATATGTTTCATAGGACTGGCGAAAAAGAGAAGCACAAAGGTACAACATCCTCCCACTACCATTATCTCAAATTCACTCTCCTGAGTTTCCTCTATGTATATCTGTAACTGCTATAGTATGGGCCTACATGAAAGTTTCAAAGAAAAAGTGTAATAATGCAGAATACAGGAAATGGGAAAAGTGTGCTGGTGTGGAAAGTCCCCACAAACTGCAGTATGGCCAGAAAATATTAGATTTTACATTAGATTGTATCAAGGCCCAATTGCAAAAGAGGTCCAAAGGATATTTACAATTGTAGTAGGCCATTAATATGTTCAGGGGTGTAATTTGTTGGATAAGAAGCCCCCACCCCCAACTCCAAATCAAATCAAATTTATTTGTATAGCCCTTTTTACACGCAAGCATGTCACAGAGGGCTTCACATATGCCCATAGAACTGCCCCTCAACCAACCTAAACCCTCAAGGAAGACAAGGAAAAACTCCCAAAAAACTCTCAACAGGAGAAAAATGGAAGAAACCTTGGGAGGAGCAATTCAGAGAGGGATCCCCTCCTCCAGAGACGGTTGGTGAGAGAGAGGAGCAGAACACAGGCTAAACATAGTCATACAGTGTCGGTGGGTTTTTAAAACACCAAAATCCATTGTTCAACTTTATAGATGTAGGACAGGACCGGGAGACTCGCGACCAGGTCCAGCGTTGGCTGACCGACGACCAGGCAGGTGCTGACAACTCAAACCCCCCACACCACAAGGGATGTGTGTGGGGGGGGGGGGACAGAGAGAGGAGAGCAGGGATTAGAGGATGCCAGGAGCAGATAACAGTTACAGTCATAATAGAATGAGATCCCCACCGGTCAAGTGTGGACTGGTGCAGCAATTTAACAGAGCAAAAAAGGGGAATTTGATGCAACCCCACACACCAAGACAGCGACAGCCCCCCCCATTTGGAACATGAAATCTGTTCCAGGGGAAGAGAACTCTAAAATAAGTTATACTTATAGAATAAGGATGGAAGCAACCCGTCCCCCATTGCCTCCAACTAGTAACATACTTACCTTTAACAGTCGTAGAATTGACTAAACAATAACGTTTTTAACGTAACTTTAAATGTCGAAACAGTATCAGACTCCTTAATTGAGACGGGTAATTTGTTCCAGAGAAGAGGTGCTCTATACGAGAACGCCCTACCTCCAGCTGTTTTTTTTCTTAACATTAGGAACCACCAGATAGCCGGCATCTTGAGATCTAAGTGTCCTTGCGGGGCAATAGGGTGCAAGGAGACCGGAGAGGTACAGTGGTGCCAATCCATGCAGAGATTTGTATGTTAGTAGTAGAACTTTGAAGTCAGCTCTGGCTTGGATAGGGAGCCAGTGTAGAGAGATAAGAGTAGATGTTATGTGATCAAACTTTCTTGATCTGGTCAATAGTCTAGCAGCAGCATTTTGCACCCGCTGTAAATTTTTTAGGTGGGTAATTGGGAGGCCAGAGAACAACACATTGCAATAGTCCAATCGGGACGTAACAAATGCATGTATTAGTTTTTCGGCATCATCCTTTGAGAGAAATTTTCGTATTTTGGCAATATTACGTAGATGGAAAAATGCAGTTCTGGTAATTTGCTTAATATGGTACTCAAACGAAAGGTCTGGGTCCATTGTGACTCCAAAATTTTTTACTAGCTGGCTTTGAGAGACTTTGACGCCGTCTAGGTCTAAGGTCAGATTGGGAAAATTATTTCTATATTTTTTAGGACCGAAAATTTGAACCTCGGTTTTATCCGAATTTAGAAGAAGGAAATTTGCAGTCATCCAAGCTCTCAACCTAGAAACAAATTTTTCCATAGCATGTAACATCAACTCCAGAGTTGATGTTATCTTTACATATAGATAGACATTAGCTCTACCGTGGTCCAGTTGCCCGCATGACTCTTGTCAGTTGTGTTTAACTGAGATTCTAGAGAGAGGTCAATTCAGGATGAGTTCCAATATCCATGGTTTTCAAACCAGTCCCGGGGAACTTTGAAAACCGTATTGCCGCGTGTGGTATGTTTTTTGTAAAGTGTATCCTCACTTTCATTAAGTTATTGTTGTAGTCAAAGCTTTTAAAGGATGGATCTCTGCATGGTGTGCCTGACCAGAGCACAGAACACACTTGGTGGCATTTTGACCCTGTCAGGCCAACATGTCTGAAAGTTGGTACGCATGCCTTATTGCTCATGGGGAACAAAAAAGTCTCAAGAACCCATAATGTCAACAGCATGGATTTTTCTCTACAGTGACAATTTGTGAAAGTTTCATGTATCCCATTAGACCACTCTAGCGCCACCAATGGGTCAAAGTTGGACTTGTGTTTACACAAGCAACTTTTGAACCGTATGACTGATTTTCAAAAGCGACCATTGGATTCCCTGGAACAAGACGAGTTCAATTCCGGTTATATAGATTTTCCGCCATTTCCGGTTTTATCAAAAACCTTTGAAAGCCTACTCCTCCTACAATGTTTGTCATATCTTCTTCAAAATGACCAGAGATGATCTTCAGACCAAGCCTCACAAAAGTTATCCCATGGCGTTTTGATTTTCTAAACCGTTTGTCCGGCACAGCCAATCAAAATCAGAAAAAAGCAACCAAACAGGAAGTTGGGTCAAATCTCAGCAAATCTTTGAGATATCAACACGTAACTTGGTATGTCACAAGGAAGACACTACAACATGTTACCATGTGCAAAGGCTATTTCATATCTCCAAAAATGGTTGATATAAAGCAAATCGAATTTATCGCTGACGCTAAAATAATGCTTTACACATCCGCCGGTCAAAAACTGATACTTTGATTCAATCACAAGTTCATATGAAGACTCTTGAGAATGTTTAGTACACAAATCTGAGGAAAAGTTGACTGTAACATGAAAAGTCGATTTTATGTGAATATTTGAAACATGCATGCTTGGCTAATTGCTGACGAAATTTCCAATGAAATGTCTCCCCTGCTCTTCAGCGCGCGCATGCTCCACATTCTCACACACTCAGCCTTTCCCTTGACACACGCGCGGGCTTGGCAAGACGCATACACAACATTTCAGGAGAGTGTGGGCTGACCAAGCCCCCACTCATTCCTTGGTCTTTAGCAAAGGCCTTGTGGATCTTGATGGTATTGCATTTCCGATTTTGTATGCAATGGTAAAATGTTCTCCAAATCCTGAAACATTGATAGTATAGGTTAATAGTAACTACCACACCACAAATGGCCCAACATCACCCATAGGTGACGCTACTGGCCACGCCTTGATGCACAAAGATACAAGGCTTTCTGGAATGGGTAGGCTCACTAAGCCCCCTCCCTTCACTCCTTGGGTTGAAATAAAGGCCTTTGTGGATCTTGATGGTATTGCATTTCAGATTTGGTATCCCATTGGTAAGTCTGCAGCATGGATTTTTATATACAGTGACAATTTGTAAAGAATATACATTTTTCAATGGTTTGCAATGTTTGGAGGAATCCGCCATTGCTGCTTGCAGCTATATTTGGTGGCCAAGCCGCAAAGCGGCGCAGCCACCTCAAGTGTTTCTACCTTTTCTTATAATTATTATTATTGGGTGTGCTTTGCCTTCGGCAAGGGCACAACCTTTGTTCTCTCACATATATATTTATTATTGTTTATTTTCGCCCCCCTAAGGATCAGTCAATATTTGGACTACATACACAACCAAGGTGTCAAAAGTTTCGTATTGGTAGCGAT
The DNA here is from genome assembly GCF_038355195.1 of Osmerus mordax. Classification (NCBI taxonomy): domain Eukaryota; kingdom Metazoa; phylum Chordata; class Actinopteri; order Osmeriformes; family Osmeridae; genus Osmerus; species Osmerus mordax. The sequence goes on from NC_090055.1 coordinate 16,214,465, forward strand.
TGCGTTGGTTGTATTTTTATTTACGTTCTGTTACATGGTTTAAGTAGAAATTGCGTTTTTGTGGTGAAAAGTGAAGCTAACGGTGGCTAATTTGCTAGCCTCAGTCACTGACGTTACTAACGTCACTAAAACACGCGTGACTACCTGTAGAACATTCGTTTTGCATCTGTTAACTTGGGGGATAGCAAGGCTAACTATAGCTTTACTGCAAGGCAGCTGCAGAAACGCCACAAGCAAAGAGGCCAGGGTGATAACTATGTAGTCATTTTACTTTGTGATGTGAAACACAATTGTGAAATGTAATGTACAATATTAGCTTGATATTATTAAGGAAGTAGGCCCACATCTACTTTCGGAAACGGTAGTCTACTATTTCACTGAAGCATTAACATCATGACATTAGCCTCTGTTGCCCGGGCAACACATACTACAGTGGTCTATGATACATCTGTTTTCAATCGTTAAAATGAAAATTCCTCACAAATACATTTTCGTTGTAGGATTTATGACATTACATTACAAGTAAACGATTTATTGGTGAAATTATCATTACCTGTGGTTTCAAACCAGTGTTGCTCACTGCAACGCTGTAGCCTACGCGAGACACACTACAAAAACATCTACACAGCTGTTTAGGAAGTCAAACGGCGACAGAACATGTTCGGCACTCCCCTTGCTTAAATCAAAAGTCTTTCAATAGGTGAAACTATCTGACTTCTAACCTGAACTTCATTGCCACAGCCTAAACTTTGTCAATCTGTTCATGAAAATAATTAATTTCAGCCTAAACCGTACAACGGAACGTTAAATCCAATTCAACCAACGCAATCGCCAAGACGAACACAGCAGTAGTCTAGTACTGTACTGTAGTAGTACAATTTACCGGGGCAGCTTCTCCACACAGGGCTATCGCATTTTGCATTGTTACTGACAATGATCGCTACCAGTGAGCTTTTTATGAATGAGCGATTTTCCACAAAATAAATGTCAAGCTTATTTACGTTTTTGGGGGCATATTTTCAGTTAGCAGATGGTACTGTTTGAATCGCGATTCTATCTTCTGCCGGTAACGTCGTAGAATAATCTTCAAAGGGGGTTCTTTATTACTGAATGAATGCAATATGAGTAGGCTAAATGCCTGAAAATATCATGAGAAGGGAAAACTTAAAAGGACGTTTAAGTCATAGAGATTAGGTCCATTTTTACACCGGTCTGCCAAATTTATTCGTTTTGAGGCTGCTATGAGGCTGCCTCTTGCAGGGGAAATGAGAATACATCATATTTCACTCTACACTTCACTCGTATTTTGAGTTTTAATGAGCAGCAAAAAAAAGATGCTTTTAAATCTATGTAATATTTATGCATAATAAGTAGGCCCTATGCATTTTTATATAAAATATACAGGAATATCAGTTGTAAAAATGGCGTTAAAATCCCTGTACAACCGACGCAAGCAAGCACACCCTACAATTTCCCCAGACATTGTACCCTCTCTAGTTATTATTATTATACATCTGCCATGGGAGTCTATGGCAGCCCCTAGAACCACATGGTCAGAAGTTGTGAAATTTGGCACACTCTTTGGGACCTGTCCCCTCATCACTTTCACCAAGTTTCATGTCTCCCATTCCAACCCTCTAGCGCCACCAATGGGTCAAAGTTGAAGGTGTGTTTACACACGTTACCTTTGAACCATATGCCGCATTTTCCAAAATGAGGTATCATTGGATTCCCTGGATCAAGACAAGTTCATCGCACTCTATGACGTCATACCCAGTCATATAGATTCTCCGCCATTTTGAATGTTAAGGAGAAACGTTTTTTCGCTACTCCTCCTACAATTCTTGTCGAATCTTCTTCAAAATTGCCACAAATGATCTTCAGACCAAGCCTCACAAAAGTTATCCCCTGGAGCTTTGATTTTCGCAACCGTTTGTTAGTTACAGCCAATCAAATTCAGCAACTGATCCGGAAAAAGGGAAGTGAGGTCATATCTTAGTGAATCTTTAATGCATTGACTCCAAACTTGGTGTATGGATTCATGACCCTGTTATTAAGAGGTCTGAAAAAGGTAGGGTCATTTGAGCTCTTCGGGGCGCTACAATAGGCAAAACTGTGTTTTGACCAATAACTGTTGATTTGTTTGTCGTATTTAAGTGATTCCTATGTCTCGTGATATCTTAGGAGATCCTGTGTCTGACGCATGTTAACGCATGATACCAGACGAATTGATGAGGCCGCCATTTTGAATGAATGAAACTTTTTTCCCTACACCTACACAATGTATCCAATATTCACCAGATTTGGCACACATTATCTTCAGACCACAATCACCTTGACATGTCAAAATAGGACTGAATTACAGCTGTTGGGGCAACAATTTGGGCCAAATCTGACCATGCGTGCCACAGGAGAAACGGCTTACTTTTTGTATACAGTAACTGAACACAGCAATTCCCAGCGCTGAAAATGGCTCACTGGGATAAGACGGGCTCCTTTGAAGTGCAAGGTTGTAGGTTCGAATCCAGCCAAAGTCTCAAGCATGTCATGATACTGGTTTATCTGTTTAGTGATGCCAGGTATGCGACAGTAGCTGTCGAGCAGTGTAATCGTAATGGTCACGATAATGTTTCATTCTCAGGGGATTTATACTCAGTCAGATTTATTGTGCTTTGTCGATATAGGGATGCTACATCTAGCCAGTGCATCGTATTTCTTGCATCATAACTTCTGAACAGATTTGTCATAAATCACAAGATTGGTCTCTTCTGATTCTACGCGGCATACTAAATCGAAATATATCACACTGTCCCGTGTCTGCCATTTTGGGCGTCGGCCATTTGGAATTTTCATAAAAACAAACTCCTCGTTCGCCGTTGCTCCTGTTTTCATGGACATGTAATCAAATCATTTTCAGACCACAATCACCTTGACATGTCAAAATAGGACTGAATTACAGCTTTTTATACTTGGGTCAAATCTGACAATGCTTCCCACAGGAGAAACTGCTTACTTTTTTTTATACAGTAACTGAACACAGTATTTCCCTGCAGTGAGAATAGCTCACTGGGATAAGACGGGTTCCTCTGAAGTGCAAGGTCATAGGTTCGAACCCAGCCACAGTCATCAAGCATGTCATGATACTGGTTTATCTGTTTAGTGAAGCCAGCTATGCCACAGTAGCTGTCTAACAGTATAATGGTAATGATCATGTTTCATTCTCAGGGGATCCATGCTCAAGAAGAGTCAGATTTATTGTGCTTTGTAGATATGTGTCCTCTAACCTTTAGGGGGTCGATCCCGTGTTTGACACACGTGAACTTGTGATACCAGACGAATTGTGGCCGCCATTTTGAATGAATTAACCCTTGTGTTATCTTCGGGTCATTCTGACCCATCAGTCATTGTGACCCACCGTCGTATTGCGACAACTTTACCGCATACAAAAACAAAGTTAAGCATTTTCTTTTAACCGTTGGGCTGTCTCAGACCCCCCACATTGCGAATGTTAAAAGAAAATTATTTTTATTTGGTTTTGTATTGGGTAAAATTGGGTAAACACAACGATGGTTCGTTATGAACCTTTTGGTCATGTGACCCGAAGGCAGCACGAGGGTTAATAAAACGTTTTTGTTCACTCCTCCTACAAAATGTATCAAATATTCACCAAATTTGGGACAGATTATCTTCAGACCACAATCACCTTGACATGTCAAAATAGGACTGAATTACAGATGTTTAAACTTGGGCCAAATCGGACAACCGCTTGCCACAGGAAAAACTGCTTATATTTTTACCCAGTAACTGAACTGTGATTTGCAGCACTGAGAATCGCTCACTAGGATAAGTTGGTGTCCTGGCAACGGCAACGTCAGAGGTTTGAATCCAGCCAAAGCCGATGAGCTTGTCATGTCTCTGATTCTCTGTTTAGCGAGACTGTAAGCCACTGCAAAGGAAGCCAGGTACACCGCAGTCGCTAGTTACCTGTAGTCAAGCTACAAGCTATAGTCAATGTAATCCTCACACAAACGATCAAAATGATTTTAGATTTTCGAAACCGTTTGTCCGGTACAGCCAATCGAAATCGGCAGCAGAGCCTCCAAACAGAAAGTTGTGTCGTATCTCAGCAAATCTTTGATGGATTCACGCCAAACTTGCTGCGTGTACTCGGAACACTCTTCTGAGGATGTCGAAAGTTTCTTCTGGGTCATCTGACCTACTTGGCCACCCCATTGCTGCTTGCAGCTATATTTGTTACTGTAATTGTCATACATTGTGGTTACTGTAACAACAGTCCCTCAGATCACAATAACAATACAATTGAATCCACATTGTCTCCAGACCAACTGTCTCATCCTCCCCAGGTGTCATAAACTGCAAATGGCATCTCTACCAAATGGAGTTGATTCAACATTCATTGTATCAAGCTTCTTAACCAACTTTAAACTTCTCTTAAAACACATTCCTTATATATAAAACACATACATTATAAATGTATTCTAAATTTCCACCACACAGTGGACCATAGAAAAACCCCATCATGTACACATTTCAATCTTGGCTCAGTCATTTGACACTGAATGGTTACTGTAGTAAATGTTTTATTTCCAGAATACTGAAATTGCCATACATCGTGGTTAACAGAAAATGTGTACAGCACAATATACTGTCATACAATCCGTAAGCACATCAAAACTAACATTATGTATAACCTACACTACCAACACATACAGTAAGAAAGTAAAACAAAGCTGGAGTTTCACTAGTTGTCGTCCTCACTCTCCTGCTCATCCTCACGCTCCTGTCTGTCTGGCCACAGATTTCATCGACATCACATCTGATGTTCTCCCTTGCGTTGCAACAGGGGAACAATCATTGTGCATGCCGCAACCATCCCCTACACTGATCTGCAGTGACATCATCACAAGCAGCATCCATTGCCCGGAGCAGGGACCTCTGGTTTTGAGCCCAATACTCATAGACCCTCCACCTACATGCAGAAAAAAACTCCTCGATAGGATTGAGGAATGGGGAGTAAGGTGATAAGAGCACCATAAGCATTCTTGGATGGGCAGTGAACCCTGATGAATGGGCCACAGTAGAAGCTTACATTGTCCCACACAATGACAAATGTAAGCAAGTGAGGATAAGATCGGAGTGCAGGTGGTCCAAGAACACCAGGTGCTTCTGTGTATTGTATGGGCCAAGACTGGGAATGTGGGTGACTACACCATTCTCTGAAATGGCAGCACACATGGTGATGTTGCCCCTGAGCTGGCCTGGGACAAGCTCTATATATTTGATGGAAGCATTTATACTCCTGGATAGCTCCTGTCAGCTAACTAAACTTACTGTGTGATTGGTGATCGGATGTGTCCCCTTGTTTAGTAAACTTCTAATTGCACCTGACAATGACTGTAACCAGTTGATCCAAGAGGTCCATATTACAGTATATACCATGATGTTTTTCATGGTATTATGTGCCTGAAAGGTTTTGACAGTGGAGTGAACTATTGTGCAGGTGATGATGTACACAAGGAAATTATGCCAATATGTTTTGCAGCGAATAACCACTTGACTGAGAAGCAACAGTCAGTTTAGACCAGCAAGATATATATTCAATTGGTAATTGGCCTAACTGAAGGCAATTGTACTTATCCATTTCAAAGATGTGCTAAATCATTTGAAATTTGTGCAAACTGTAGGCAATTGCACTTGTCATTTACAAGGATGTGCTAATACAATTGCAATTTGATTAAAGGAATGAAAAATTCCAATCGTTTGTGAACAAGTGCCCAGTAGTTTGGAGGTTTGCACGTGTTGTTTTGAGAATGTCATTTCTGTTTCGTGAAATGAGCCAAAGCAATGGGGAAAAACTGTAAAACACATTCAATCCATCATAAAATACTACATAACCAGCATACCTGACACCACACAAGACAACACACAATACATTACAATACAGTACAAGGATCACTTACATAATATTGAAAACCCAGAATAAGTTCCGTCCATAAATACTTCATGCCATTCATTTATGCACATTTAGCCTCCCAATCGCGAAACAAACAAAAGAGTCCCCAAATCGCTTTGTTCTGTGGGTGGGAGCTCTATACCTTCTTCCTGAAGGCATGAGCTCAAATGTGTGCTGCCATTTCAGAGAATGGTGTAGTCACCCACATTCCCAGTCTTGGCCCATACAATACACAGAAGCTCCTGGTGTTCTTGGACCACCTACACTTTGATCTTATTCCTCTACATGAGAGGGGTTTGGTAGGGCCTCACCTGCCTACATTCGTCATTGTGTCGGACAATGTAAGCTTCCACCGTGGCCCGCTCATCAGGGCATGGTTCACTGCCCATCCAAGAATGGTGATGGTGCTCTTATCACCTTACTCCCCATTCCTCAATTCTATCGAGGAGTTTTTTTCTGCATGGAGGTGGGGGGTCTATGAACATCGGGCTCAAAACCAGAGGTCCCTGCTCCAAGCAATGGATGCTGCTTGTGGTGATGTCACAGCAGATCAGTGCAGGGGATGGTTGCGGCATGCACAACGATTCTTCCCCCGTTGCATCGCAAGGGAGAACATCAGATGTGATGTAGACTAAAATCTGTGGCCAGACAGACAGGAGCGTGAGGATGAGCAGGAGAGTGAGGACGACAACTAGTGAAACTCCAGCTTTGCTTTACTTTCTTACTGTATGTGTTGGTAGTGTAGGCTATGCATAATTTCAGTTTTGATGTGCTTACGCATTGTATGACAGTATATTGTGCTGTACACATTTTCTGTTAACCACGATGTATGGCAATTTCAGTATTCTGGAAATAAAACATTTACTACAGTAACCATTCAGTGTCAAATGACTGAGCCAAGATTGAAATGTGTACATGACAGGGTTTTTCTATGGTCCACTGTGTGGTGGAAATTTAGAATACAGTTATAATGTATGTGTTTTATATATAAGGAATGTGTTTTAAGAGAAGTTTAAAGTTGGTTAAGAAGCTTGATACAATGAATGTTGAATCAACTCCATTTGGTAGAGATGCCATTTGCAGTTTATGACACCTGGGGAGGATGAGACAGTTGGTCTGGAGACAATGTGGATTCAATTGTATTGTTATTGTTAGTAGTTTAAGATAGATGAACTGATCAAGCTGCTCTGACCTTTCCTGTTGCATGGGTGGTGTTAATTAAATACTTGTTTGAAGATGTCCACACAAAGGACAGTTGACCATTTGACTGGTGAATTCCTGTGGGTTTAGTATCTACTGGTTTGGGGAGAGATGTCACATCAAAGAACTGTGGGACACTTGGTATGGAGTCAAACTGTCATTGAGCAGTGCTGACCAATCACAGAGTTTGCTACATTGATGGATTGACCATCAGAAGAACCATTTGATCTAAAGTTTATATAAGGCAGGGTTTTAGGGTTGTTCTTCATCACTCTCGCGAACGATCTGTAGCTAGCACCTCCTTCGTTATGACTGATCACAAAGTACTTTGTTAATTCTTAATTTGTACAAACTAAATACATTTTATTGAAACCGCCATCTCTTGACTATTCAAATCTACACAGTGCCACTAGAATTCTTCCACAGCAACTGCCATACTGACAAAACATTTTGACCTGCAGTGTTTACACAATGCCAAAGGGACTTTTCATTTTGGGGGCACGGACTATTTGTATGAGAAAAGGATTTAGTTTTGACTGATGAGTTGTCTGTTTTAGGAGAGATGACCCTTTGCAGGTGATCTATGTAGTTGTGCTGAACCATATAGGCTATTTTGCCAAATGCACTTAGAGCTTTGAGAATGTAATTTCTGTTTCGAGAATTGAGCCAAAGCAATGGAGAAATATAGCTGCAAGCAGCAATGGGGTGGCCAAGCAGGTCAGATGACCCAGAAGAAACTTTCGACATCCTCAGAAGAGGGTTCATAGTACATGCAGCAAGTTTGGTGTGAATCCATCAAACATGTGCTGAGATATGTCTCAACTTTATGTTTGACGGCCCTGCTGCCGTTTTCGATTGTGGCTGGATTTGATCCTATGACCTTGTGTTTCAAAGGAGCCCGTCTTATCCCAGTGAGCTATTCTCGCTGCTAGGAAATGCTGTGTTCGGTTACTTTATAAAAAAAAGAAAGACGTTTCTCCCGTGGCGAGCTTTGTCAGATTTGACCCAAGTATAAACAGCTGTAATTCACTCATATTTTGACATATCCAGGTGATTGTGGTAGGAAGATGATTAGATGACATGCTCGCGATGACATTTCCAAAGTTTCGTCTCCATACGGTAAACCGTCGCAGAGACAAGGCCTCACGTCCGCAATGGCGTGCTCTTTGTCAAAATCGTTTGCGGGTAACTCGTGAACGGTTTGACTTATCGATGCCATTTTGATAACTTTTAGTGTGCATGGTCTGAAGATGATCTCTCACAATTTTCATGAAAATCGGAGCAACGGCCTAGGAGGAGTTTGAAAAAGTTGCCATTTCTTAAAATGCAAATCACGGAAAAACCTTCGGGACGACAGTGACGCCATAGGGTTCAGTCGAATCTTCTGCGCCGAAGGAATCCGATGAAACCTCACTTAAGAAAAACGGTCTCATGGTTCAAACGTTATGGGCGTAAACGCACCTCCAACTTTGACACCTTGGTGGCACTATAGTGCTTCATGGATCGACATTAAAATTGGTGATAAATAGTCAGGAGACTTAGTGTGCCAAATTTCAAAACTTCGCACCAATCGCTATGCATAATAATAATAATAAATATAGCTGCAAGCAGCAATGAGGTGGCCAAGCAGTCAAATGACCCATAACACATGTTAGACATCCTCAGAAGAGGGTTACGAGTACACGCAATAAGTTTTGTGTGAATCCATCAAAGATTTGCTGAGATTTGACCCAACTTCCTGTTTGCTGGCTTAACGGCACACTTTGATTGGCTGTATCGGGCAAACGGGTTCGAAAATCAAAACACCATGTATTAGCTTTTGTAAGGCTTGGTCTGAAGATAATCTCTGCCAAATTTGGTGAGGATTTGACAACATTTGTAGGAGGAGTAGTTTTTTCAGTAATTCAAAATGGCGGCCGTATCAATTCGGCTGGTATCACACACGGAATGTCCCAAGATATCATGAGACAAAGGAATTACTTAATAAAGGCAAACAAATCAACAGTTATTGGCCAAAAAACTTTTTTGGTTCCTGCGGCCACGCCCAGTGATCAAATGACACCAAATTGATTGGACATCCTCAGAAGAAGGTTTCCGAGTCATCCTACCAAGTTTGGTGTTGATTTCTCAAGGATTGAATGAGATATGACCCAACTTCCTGTTTGGTGTCTTTGCTGCCGATTTTGATTGGCTGTACCGGACAAACGGTTTTGAAAATCAAAAATCCTTTCAAAATTTTTTGTGAGGGTTGATGTGACGATGATGTGTGCCAATTCTGGGCAAGATTTGACAAAAATTGAAGGAGGAGAAGCGAAAAAACGTTTTTCCTTAAAATTCAAAATGGCGTAAAATCTGTATAACCGGAAATTGACGTCATAGGGTGTGTTGAACTCGTCTTGATCCACGGAATCCAACGGTACCTCATTTTTGAAAATCGGTCATACGGTTCAAAAGTTACGTTTGTAAACACAAGTCCAACTTTGACCCGTTGGTGGCGCTAGTGTGCTCGAATGGGAGACATGAAACTTGGTGAAAATAAAGAGGGGACTGTCCTCAAAGAGTTTGCCAAATTTCACAACTTTTTACAATACAGTTCTAGGGGCTGCCATAGACTCCAATGGGAGAGGAAGATGATTAATAATAATAACTAGAGAGGGTATTCCCCCAAAAACGTAAATAAGCTTGACATTTATTTAGTGGAAAATCGCTCATTCATAAAAAGCTCACTGGTAGCGATCATTGTCAGTAACAACGCAAAATGCGATATAGCCCTGTGTGGAGAAGCTGCCCCGGTAAATTCTACTACTACAGTACAGTACTAGACTACTGCTGTGTTCGTCTTGGTAGCGATTGCGTTGGTTGAATTCGTTTTAAACGTTCCGTTGTACGGTTTAGGCTGAAATGAATTATTTTCATGAACAGATTGACAAAGTTTAGGCTGTGGCAATGAAGTTTAGGTTAGTAGTCAGATAGTTTCACCTATTGAAAGACTTTTGATTTAAGTAAGGGGAGTGCCGAACATGTTCTGTCGCCGTTTGACTTCCTAAACAGCTGTGTAAGTTAGATGTTTTTGTCGTGTGTCTCACGTAGGCTACAGCGTTGCAATGAGCAACACTGGTTTGAAACCACAGGTAATGATAATTTCACCAACAAATCGTTTACTTGTAATGTAATGTCATAGTAACTCCTACAAAGAAAATGTATTTGTGAGGAATGTTTATTTTAACGATTGAAAACAGATGCATCATAGACCACTGTGGTATGTGTTGCCCGGGCAACAGAGGCTAATGTCACGCTAATGCTTCAGTGAAATAGTAGACTACCGTTTCCGAAAGTAGATGTGGGCCTACTTCCTTAATAATATCAGCTAATATTGTACATTACATTTCATAATTGTGTTTCACATCACAAAGTAAAATTAGTAAATAGTTATCACCCTGGCCTCTTTGCTTGTGGCGTTTCTGCAGCTGCCTTGCAGTAAAGCTATAGTTAGCCTAGCTATCCCCCAAGTTAACAGATGCGAAACGAATGTTCTGCTACAGGTAGTCACACGTGTTTTCGTGACGTTAGTGACGTAGTGACGTTAGTAACGTCAGTGACTGTGGCTAGCAAATTAGCCACCGTTAGCTTCACTTTTCACCACAAAAATGCAATTTCTACCTAAACCATGCAACGGAACGTAAATAAAAATACAACCAACGCAATCGCTAACAAGACGAACCTTTTTTTGACACCGCCGTTGTGTATGTAGTCCAAATATTGACTGATCCTTAGGGGGGCGAAAATAAATAATAAATAAATATATATGTGAGAGAACAAAGGTTGTGCCCTTGCCGAAGGCAAAGCACACCCAATAAGAAGAAAAGGTAGAAACCCTCTCTAGTTGGTACAATTTCTGGGGAAATTGTAGGGTGTGCTCGCCTGCGTCGGTTGCAGGTGTGTCCGTCCCCTCAAGTTTTTCCCATCTAGTGATATTTTCAAACATTTAGCCTACTCAAGAACCCCCTTTGAAACAAGCTACTGTAACAACGTTGTCACCGGCAGTATTTCATATGGAATCACGATTCAAACAGTACCGTATGCCCCCAAATACATAAACAAGTTTGACATTAATTTAGGGGGAAATGGCTAATTCAAAAGAAGTTTGCTACGAGCAAGCTAGCTGCTGTTGCTAGCCAAACGTCACTGAGGGGATTGTTTGAAAGCGCCAGAAATGAGAATGTTTCTTTTGACATAAAGTTTAGGCTGTGGCATTGAAGAAAGCGACGCACGACACAAGCTTGAGTTTAAATACATTATTGGGTGTGCTTTGCCTTCGGCAAGGGCACAACCTTTGTTCTCTCACATATATATTATTATTATTATTCTTTTTGCCCCCCTAAAACTCAGTCAATATTTGGCCTAGATAGACAACCTAGGTGTCAAAAGTTTCGTCCTGGTAGCAATTGAGTTGCTTCTATTGGGATTTACGTTCCGTTGCACGGTTAAAGTAGAAATTACGTTTTTGTGTTGAAAAGTGAAGCTAACGGTGGCTAACTTGCTAGCCACAGTCAATGACGCTACTTACATCACGAAAACTCGCGTGACTACCTCTAGCAGAACATTAGTTTAGCAGCTCGTTAACTTCTGGGAGATAGCTAAGCTAACTGCTTTACTGCAAGGCAGCATTAGCCTCTGTTGCCCGGGCAACACATAACAGTGGTCTATGATGCATCTGTTTTCAATCGTTAAAATAAACATTCCTCACACATACGTTTTCGTTGTAGGATTTATTATGACATTAGATTACAAGTAAACGATTTGTGGGTGAAATTATCATTACCTGTCGTTTCAAACCAGTGTAGCTCACTGCAACGCTGTAGCCTACGCGAGACACTACAAAAACATCTACACAGCTGTTTAGGAAGTCAAACGGCGACAGAATATGTTCGGCACTCCCCTTACTTAAATCAAAAGTCTATCTAACTACTAACCTGAACTTCAGTGCCACAGCCTAAACTTTGTCAATCTGTTCATGAAAATAATTAATTTCAGCCTAAACCGCACAACGGAACGTTAAATCCAATTCAACCAACGCAATCGCTAGTGGAGTCAGGTGGCTGAGCGGTTAGAGAATCGGGCTAGTAACCAGAAGGTCGCTGGTTCGATTCCTGGCCATGCAACATGACGTTGTGTCCTTGGGCAAGGCACTTCACCCTACTTGCCTCGGGGGAATGTCCCTGTACTTACTGTAAGTCGCTCTGGATAAGAGCGTCTGCTAAATGACTTAAAAAAAAAAAAAAAACAGATCGACAAAGTTCAGGTTAGTAGTCAGATAGACTTTTGATTTAAGTAAGGGGAGTGCCGAACATGTTCTGTCGCCGTTTGACTTCCTAAACAGCTGTGTAGAAGTTTTGTAGTCTGTCTCGGATAGGCTACAGCGTTGCAGTGAGCAACACTGGTCGTTCGCCGTTTTGAAACCAAAATAGGTGACCTACTTGAATCGTGTAGATTCAATGAGAAATTGTTTGTTTGGTTTTTTTTGGGGGGGGGGGAATATTATCGCAAAGGGCCTTGCATCACCAGTGCAGACCACCATCAGAAGCTGAAAGCACTGGCCTCTGCGATTTACCTGACTGAATTTGGTGAATGATGGTTTCAATAATTTTTTTAAGTTAAGTTACCCAGGAGCTCTGTTGACATAGACTTAGCTAATGTTACCTACAGCTTGATGAATTGACTCATTGAACACAGCAGGAGAGAACGCAACGTTAGCCAGCTAGCTAAAGCTCCGGTGGAAAATTCCAAATGAACGTATGCAGCCCTTAGTGCCGCTTACACAACAGTGACACTGACAGATCGAAAGCTAATTTGAGACAATATAAAGATGGAAAACCAGGCTAAGAAACGTAAATGTAATTACTTTCACTAGACGTTTTACCAATTGGACAAACGGCTGTTTGTTTCAAGCTCCAAAAACTATTTTGTGCTCAAATCTGACCAAAAAGAATTCGCTACGCGCACTCGCATTAAGCATGGAAGTCCCTAACTAGCATCCATCAGGCAGAATTTGCATGCATTAGCAGGGCGCTCGCTGTGGGCCGGTTTGGATCAAAGTCCAGGGCCTATTTTTACTCCCAGTCCGTCCCTGCCGTTCTATCAATAAGCAGACCTGCCAACCTGTACGCAATTTGTGTAGCGGATAAGCATTTTGACTTCAAAGTACGCTGGTACTTGTATTGGCTGTCAATCATGATGGAAGAGTGGACAAGTTAAGTTACAGTATGTCCACCATCTCTTGTTGGGGTTATGCATTAAGCCATTTGTGGTGCCCTTACCACATTGTGCCTCATATACTGTAAATATTAGACCCAGTGACAGGCTGGCATGAAATGGCTTGCATAATACTTAGTAAGGAGGCCATAATAATTTTTGACTCATGGCTTAAGTTACGTTTTTCCAGCTCTCCCCAGGTTGGCAAAATAAGTATCTCAAAATGCATCAGATTGATGCTTTAAAATATGGAATATTTAAATTTTTCTTATGGGGGAGCATGCACCCGGACCCCCTTAGAGGGGTAATATCCTTCTCACCCTTTTCACCCCTGACCCGTTTTCATGCCTGTAGACTACTGTTTCCGAAAGTAGATGTACTTCCTTAATAATATCAGCTTATATTGTACATTATACTTCACAATTGTGTTTCATATCACAAAGTAAAATAAGTAAATACTAGTAGTTATCACCCTGGCCTCTTTGCTTGTGGCGTTTCTGCAGCTGCCTTGCAGTAAAGCAGTTAGCCTAGCTATCTCCCAGAAGTTAACGAGCTGCTAAACTTATGTTCTGCTAGAGGTAGTCACGCGAGTTTTCGTGACGTTAGTGACGTGAGTAGCGTCATTGACTGTGGCTAGCAAGTTAGCCACCGTTAGCTTCACTTTTCGCCACAAAAAAACAATTTCTACTTAAACCGTGCAACGGAACGTTAATAAAAATGCAAGCAACTCAATTGCTACCAAGACTAAACTTTTGACACCTAGGTTGTCTATGTAGGCCAAATATTTACAGATTTTTAGGGGGGCAAAAAGAAACTAGAAAGGTACACGTTTGCTGAAAGCAGTTGAAACGATTGTTTTGATGGCTTGAATAGACAAGTTTACGCGCCAAATCCCAGGGGGCCGCCATAACTCTACACAAATGCACTTCAATTCCGCCGGAAGTGGTTTGCAAAGCGTGTGCCGGTGTAAACACAGCGATGTCGATGCTAGCTTGGGATCACGGTTCTACTACTTTGACATACTTGTCATTTGACCTTTACCACTGGATAAGTTGCCAACGTCGTCGCCATACTTTTAAGTACATTTTAGAGTAGATTTATAGTTATAAAGCTTTTGCCAGTCCATCATTTTGGAGCTTTTAACATGGAGCAAAGGCAATGTCAGAAGATGACTTAAGTCGGTGATTCATTAGAACATTTGTTGTCTAGCTCTTCAATCTCTCAGCAAAATGTAGGCTAATTATTTGGCTAAAGGATGCCACACGTATCAGACAGACGTTGTTCTATAAATTCGTAGCCCGACATTAAAAACATTTATAGTCGGTTGACTGATCACGTTGTTGTACCCAGTCAAAGGAATAAACACACAGGAACATCATGAACATTCAGTGGTCTTGCCAGTTATCCTGGCAAAACATGTAGCATAATGTTCTTTATTTATTGCCAGGACACGGTCCAAGTAGCCTAGGCATACATAACATTGAAAGCTAATTTGTTTGGAATTTCTAGGCTATTGATGTTACATGTTGATGTTCAGCCTATTCAATTTAACAACTTCAGAAGGACAAGACAGGCAGTACACTGTTATCCTTATTTAAGTGGCTTGTCACTGCCTGAAGTGCCTACTTATCTATCTATTCTCCCTATGAACCCTGTTATGACTGCTTTAAACAAGCACCGGTTGGCTACACACCTCATGCCGGGCTTTTACAGATGTGTGTATTGGCACTTTGAAAGGTTTGAATTATTATATCCACATATCAATGTATAATTATTAAATCCACTGCAACAATAGGACAAAGGAACACCAACAAAATGTGAATAGCCTACAAACAATAAGCATACTACTGTAGTATAACTAACAGGCTAGAGGCGATTCTAGGTTTTAAAACTGGTGGTCGTAGCACTCTATCTAACCACTCGTTCAGGTGCTTTCTCTAGTGTTTGCAACCAACTACCGCACACGTCGTTCCCGAACCACTTTTCTTCATGTTGTAAATTGTATATCCTGTTTGTCACTGCGATATCAGTGCACAACGGAGCTAGCTAGCAAAACAAACCCAGCCCGCCAGAACGGAAGTGGATTGCATCAAAGGGAGGAGTTTAGGAAGTAGAGCGGAAACGGCTCAAAAACTTGTCTATAGTGAAGGTTTTACAACATTTTTAAAAGAGGTATGTGCTTTAAAAACAAAATGGTGAGAAAGTGTTAAAAGTATATCTGTCACTTATGCATTGCAATATTTTCTTACTGTTGAAAATGGAGAAAAAACAGTGATGAAAAGAGTATCTTATTGACTTTCATACATTTTTAAGCATTAAAAGTATTAAAGAATGAAAGACTGAGAAACAGAAAAAAGTTTGAAGAAAAATGAGCAAATATAGTGATGAAGAGTATATTGCATAACAGTTATCAATATCATAGCAGACAAAAGTATGACAGCAGTATGAAGGTGAAACCAAAATGGTGAGACAGTGTTAAAAGTATATCTGTCATTGTTATGCATTGCAATATTTTCTCACGGTTGAAAAAAGTGATGAAAAGGGTATCTTATTTAATTTCATAAATGTTAAAGCGTTATGTTAGAGCCTTTTTATATTTTATTTCATTATAACCCTTTTACATTTTTAGCCCCTTAATATTAGTTACACTTGTACACTTCTTATTTAAGATTCTTATATGTTTAATGTGTGCACCTTCCTGCCACAGTAAATTCCTTGTCTGTGTGATTTTTCTTGGCGAATAAAACCCATTCTGAAAAGTATTAATAATTGAAAGATGTAGTAACAGAAAAAAGTTTGAACAGTGGAACAGTGAAGAGCGTTGGCCAATCGGATTGGTTCCTTGTTTCTTGTAACGTAGCAACTGTTGGTCATTGTCAACATTTCTAACCTAGAATCTAGGTTTCAGTATCAGGATTCAATGGGAGATTTCCTACAGTAAGCTAGATCTACTGCTTCAAATGAAAACAGAGACGATATTTTGATTACAGACAAGTTCCTTAACCTCTGTTGTCAATATCGCAGATAAAAAGTAAATACTGTTACGAAGCATTTGTTTGTAGGTAACGAACGATAGACGTAGCTAGCTATGTGACGTTGTTTCGCCGTTCTATGGCAGCTAACGTTATGATGACAGCGTTGTAAGCACTCGTCACTAGAATCGCCATAACTTTAAAACAAACGATCATATTTCAAATCTGTCTGCTTTTCTACATTGCCCACACAATTATGTATATATATATATATATATATATATATATCAACTCTAACATGGCCTGTATCTTGTATTAAAAGTGCTCGAAAAGTAGCTCGTCTAATGTATGGTGGACTGAGAAAACATATTTGTCAAAGCGGAGCGAGCGGATGTCGTGGGAGAATTCCTACTGTGTTAGATTTACTGCTTCAAATTGAAAACGGAGAATATATTTAGAGTAAAGACAAGTTTCTTAACGTCTATGTTCAATATCATCAACTAAAAGTAAAAACCTTTCAGTTACGAAGCTTTTGTTCGTAGTAACGCCAGCTGCAGTAAACCTTTCGTGACCCCGGTTTGGCTGTTCGTGACAGTCGGCTATGACAGTGTTGAGCCTCGATTTTTGCAGATTTCTGTGAAACTTTCTTAAAGAAAAATAATCTAGCTAGATTATGTACACTTTAAGTCCAATGTCCATACCTTGTTTGGCCAATTTGGTCGATTGTGGAAAAAGTAGAACCGTTTTTAGTTATGGAGAGCCATCACGCTAGATTAGAATAGCGTTATCGCACTCAGCACTTCAGTGGTCATAACCTTTAAACAAAATAGTCCATCTTAAATCTGTCTGCTGTTCTGAATTCACGACAAAGGTACGCACATTTCATAACTTATCCTCTATCTTGTATTGAAAGTGGTTAAAAATAAGGTTTTCTAACCCTAACCCTAAGTATTGCAGACGGAGATTTTTGTCAGAATGGCTCTGTGAAATCGTCTTGTTAAAGGATGATTTGCCTAACATAATCATACAAATATTTATATCATTAGAAAGCCCTACTTCTTGTCTTCAAAATTGTATAAACAGTTCAGGTATATTATTTGAAAAACAATGCATATTCAGGCAGGAAAGTGTTAAACAGAGTCAAAAATTGACGCGGTGAGAAACAGTTCTGTCAGTGCATGACGTCACAATTGAATTTGACTTGAACATTCTGAACCATTGAAACCCATTCATTTTTTTTTTGCACTTTAAACTTTAATACCTTAAAAACTATTTTACTATTTAAAAAAAGTTATCAATGAGAAAAGTAATAGCACACTAGAGCAGTTCAGACTTTATCAAATGAAGTTTGATGAAGTAGCTTAAACGGTCTGAAAGGAGTAGGCGACGGAAAAAAGTGTGAGGAAAAAAAATTAAATAATAATAAGTATGCAGAATAACAATAGTGTTTTTTGCTTGCAGTAAACACACTAATAATAATATATATGTGAGAGAACAAAGGTTGTGCCCTTGCCGAAGGCAAAGCACACCCAATAATAAGAAAAGGTAGAAACCCTTAAGGTGGCTTCGCCGCTTTGCGGCTTGGCCACCAAAAACTTTAATTAAGTGTTCTGCCAAGATTTCCTGGGTTCTCTAACAAGAGAAGCACTTCTAAACATCAGGACTTCAACTCCTGTGGATTTATTTCCCACTTTTCTGCTTCCAGCGGCAGATTCAGTAGGAATTCTGCCAGTGCCGAGCTAGGCTTTGCTCATGCAGTGAAACGCCGAAGAAGGGGAAAGCGAGCGGGAGCGGGAGCGCTAGTTCGGCTACGCAGACGTGGAATCCGAACAGTGCTTCCAAGTTTTTTCCTCTCCAACGTACGTTCACTGTGCAATAAAATGGACGAACTTCAGCTACTGATGGTGAAAAACAGAGACTTTCTTTCATCTTCGGTTTTGTGCTTCACGGAGACATGGCTGTGCGATTTGATCCCGGACACCGCGTTACAACTGGCAGGCTTTCAACTCGTGAGAGCTGACCGGGACACTGCACTCTCCGGCAAAACGAAAGGCGGTGGTATTTGTTTATACATCAACAGTAGCTGGTGTGTAGATGTGACAGTGATTCTGCAACATTTTTCTCAGGATCTGGAATCATTTTTTATCATCTGTAAGCCTTTTTACTCGCTACATGAATTTGCGTCGCTCATTTTGGTCGGAGTTTACATGGCGCCGGGTCCACAGGTTAAAGAGGCCCAACGCATGCTCGCCGACCAGATTCTGAGTGTGGAGCGAGCAAATCCGGACTCCCTTGTTATCGTGCCGTATCGGCAACTTTAACGAAGGTAATCTTAGCCACAAACTCCCTAAATACAGACAATAAATCAAATGCCCAACCAGAGAAGGGAACACTGGATCACTGCTACACTACAGTCAGTAGAGCCTACCACACCGTCCCTCGTGCAGCACTGGGTCACTCTGACCATGCCATGGTCCACCTGATTCCTGCATATAGGTAGAAATTAAAACTCTGTAAACCCGTTGTGAGGACATCAAAACAGTGTACCAGTGAGGCTATGGAGGATCTGCAGGCGTGCTTGGACTGTACTGACTGGGATATGTTCACGACTGCTACCAATAGTCCGGATGAACTCACAGAGGCTGTGACATCATACATCAGCTTCTGTGAGGACTGCTGTATTCCAACACGCACCAGGGTGAACTTTAACAACAACAAGCCCTGGTTCTCAGCAAAGCTCAGAAGGTTGAGGTCAGAGAAGGAGGAAGCATTTAGGAGTGGGGATAGACACAGATTCAAGGAGTCAAAGAACAGTTTTAGCAAGGAGAGAGGCTAAACGACTGTACTCAGAGAGACTGAAGCGCCAGTTCTCTGCTAACAACTCTGCTTCTGTCTGGAGAGGGCTCAGGCAGATTACCAACTGCAAGCCCAGAGCCCCCCACTCCACTAACGACTCCCGCCTGGCCAACAACCTGAATGAGTTCTACTGCAGATTTGAAAGACAACTGGACTGTCCTGATCTACCCCCTCCCACCCATGTGGCCTCCTCCATCCCCCCCTCTACAGTGACGACTCTCTCCATTCAGGAGGGTGACGTTAACAGACTTTTCAAGAGGCAGAACCCCCGCAAAGCAGCTGGGCCGGACTCTGTCTCTCCTGCCACCCTCAAGCACTGCGCTGACCAGCTGTCTCCGGTGTTTACCAACATCCTTAATACCTCCCTGGAGACATGCCATGTGGCAGCCTGTCTCAAGTCCTCCACCATCATCCCTGTGCCCAAAAAGCCAAGGCCAACAGGACATACAGACCCATCGCCCTGACCTCTGTGGTAATGAAGTCTTTTGAGCGCCTTGTGCTGGCACACCTCAAATCCATCACAGACCATTTCCTGGACCCACTGCAGTTTGCCTACAGAGCCAACAGGTCTGTGGATGACGCCGTTAACATGGCCCTCCACTTCACCCTACAGCACTTGGACTCCCCAGCATCCTACGCCAGGATCCTGTTTGTGGACTTCAGCTCTGCCTTCAACACCATCATCCCCGTCCTGCTTCAGGACAAGCTCTCCCAGCTGAACGTGCCCGACTCCACCTGCAGGTGGATCACAGAATTCCTGTCTGACAGGAAGCATTGCGTTAAACTGGGAACACAAGTCTTTGACTCCCGGTCCATCAGCACCGGATCTCCTCAGGTCTGCGTCCTTTCCCCTCTGCTCTTCTCCCTGTACACCAACAGCTGCACCTCCTGTCATCCGTCTGTCAAACATCTGAAGTTTGCGGACGACACCACCCTCATTGGGCTCATCTCTGACGGGGATGAGTCTGATTACAGGTGGGAAGCTGACAACCTGGTGACCTGGTGTAGCCAGAACAACTTAGAGCTCAATGCTCTTAAGACAGTGGAGATGGTTGTGGACTTCAGGAAGAATACAGCCCCACTTACCCCCATCACCCTGTGCGACTCCCCAGTCAACACTGTGGAGTCCATCCGCTTCCTGGGCACCATCCTCTCCCAGGACCTCAAGTGGGATCTGAACATCAGCTCCCTCACCAAAAAAGCACAACAGAGGATGTACTTCCTACGGCAGCTGAAGAAATTCAACCTGCCAAAGACAATGATGGTGCACTTCTACAAAGCCATCATTGAGTCCATCCTCACCTCTTCCATCACCATCTGGTACACTGCTGCCACTGCCACGGACAAGAGCAGACTGCAGCGTATCATCCGCACTGCTGAGAAGGTGATCGGCTGCAATCTGCCTACCCTCGAGGACCTGCACACCTCGAGGACCCTGAGATGAGCGAGGAAGATTATGGCCGACCCCTCCCACCCTGGCCACTCCCTGTTCCAGCTACTCCCCTCCGGCAGAAGGCTGCGGTCCATCAGGACCAAAACCTCACGCCAGAAGAACAGTTTCTTTCCATCTGCTACTGGCCTCTTCAACAAGGCCAAGGACTCCCACTGACATTCATTCATCTATTTACAGTTTTTTTCAAATGCTTACACACAAATTCCTTACTTTTTACACAATTTCTGAAAGCTCTTAGCGTTAAGAGCTTCTTAACGAATCTGGGAAACCCGGCCAATAGCTGTTTCAGCACAACACATGGTATACTATACACAAACATATATTTTAGCACCCATGCATCCATTGACTGCAGTGCACTGCATGATTGGTCACAGTCTGGTGGATTACTGTATCATACTGTGCAACAGTACAGTGACTGTAAGAAGACATTCTGACAATATTGTAGAAAATATTATATATTACTGTATGCTACAGTTCATGGCACACACAGACACACCATTCCGTAATCACCTTTTTCAAAATTAGGTTTGGTTTTCTGTCCTACTACACTTTATTTTGTACTGTGTAATACTGTATTCACAACCACAAATGCTTATAGTAAAAAAATAAGTTTGGTTTCAATCTTGTTTTCGTTTTTCATCATCTCTGCCATTTACTTTCAATCTTGTACAGAAATGTACAAAGGAGCTCATGAAAGAAGAGCTTTAAGTTTTGAATAACTGTGTGTATATGATATATCCAAAAATGTGATATAATGGCAAAAGTGTTTTCAACATGAGACAAATGTGTGCTTTTGAGACGTGTTTGTGATATTTTGAATGCAGTGCTTAATTTTGCAAGAGAAGCGAGGCATTTTGCATTTTGTGTGTGCAGTTGTTGGATTTGTGTGTTAAGTTTTGAAAAAAAGAGGACAAGTAAAAAAAATCCACCTCGGCCTCTACCTCTGGCACAGCCTCTGCCTCTTCCTCCTTCTGCTTCTCCTCCTCCTCCGTGGATTCCCCCTCTCACCCTCACTCCTCTCCCTCTGATTCCTTCCATTTTGGTTGAAGATAGGTGAACTCACCTATTGCATTTTTATAGTGCTTAAACCTGATTGGTGTTTCTACAATTAAGCAATCATGTGTTTGCGCACCTGATGGCTGTGTTTAACCAATTGCCACATAGGTGTGGTAATTTGACTGTCAGTGCTTTGGAATTGCAAGGAAGTGACATCTTGATATACTTCTGTGTCTAATGCATACAAGTGTGTTTAGTGTTTTGCAAATCACTTGTGGGTATTGTTCGCAAAAAGTGTGATGTTGACATGTGCTTATAGTGGTGCAAATCTGAGCTGTTGTTTTGCTCCTTGAGTGAAAGTTTTGATAATTGATATTATCAAAACACAATTATTGATTTTAGTGTTTATCCAATTGTAAAAAAAACTGCAAATAGCCTAATTTGAGTCGATTTACAGTGGTGGGTATAATTTGAACCTTTACTGTAGAAATGATAACAGGTATGTAACAATATACTGTAATGTACACATGTTCTAATGTACACATAATAGCTGTTTCAGCACAACACACAGTATACTATACATATATTCTAGCACCCATGCATCCATTGACTGCAGTGCACTGCATGATTGGTCACAGTCTGGTGGATTACTGTATTGTCAATACTGTGCAACAGTACAGTGACTGTACAGTGACTGTAAGAAGACTGTCTGACAATATTGTAGAAAATAGTATATATTACAGTTTTTACGATTGGATAAACACTAAAATAAAAAGTATTACACAATTATCAAAACCTTCAGTCAAGGAGCAAAACAACGGCTCAGATTTGCACCACTATAAGCACATGTCAACAGTTTTTGCGAAACAATACACACAAGTGATTTTCACAACACTAAACACACTTGTATGCATTAGACACAGAAGTATATCAAGATGCCACTTCCAATTACAAAGCACTGACAGTCAAATTACCATACCTATGTGGCAATTGGTTAAATACAGCCATCAGGTGCGCAAACACATGATTGCTTAATTGTAGACACACCAATCAGGTTTAAGCACTATAAAAATGCAATAGGTGAGTTCACCTATCTTCAACCAAAATGGAAGGAATCAGAGGGAGAGGAGTGAGGGTGAGAGGGGGAATCCACGGAGGAGGAGGAGGAGGAGAAGGAGAAGCAGAAGGAGGAAGAGGCAGAGGCTGTGCCAGAGGTAGAGGCCGAGGTGGAGGAAGACCTGAAGCAGGAGAGGCTCAAAGAAGAGGACCAAATTTGTCTGATGACATTCACACCACACTTGTTGACCATGTAGTAAACCATGGGTTGACGCTGAGGGAGGCTGGACTACGAGTTCAGCCAAATCTTAGCAGATTCACAGTGGCATCTGTCATTAGGACCTTTCGACGAGAAAACAGGTACAAAATAATCTGTTTACAGCTGCTTATTGTATGCACCATATCAGCACTTTTGATACCCTGTGACATTTTACAGTAGGTTACATGTATTTTGTTCTACATAGGATTGAGGGTCGAGCACGACAAGGAGGAATGGCGCCCATATTCAACCAAGAGCAAGAAAGAGAGATCGTTAACATGTTTCTGGCCAATAATGCAATAAGGCTCAGAGAAATCCAAGCCAACGTTATTGGCGACCATGCCATTTTCCATGATGTCAATCAGGTCTCTCTTTCTACACTGGCACGCATCCTGACCAAAAATCAGGTTATGATGAAACAGATTTATCGAGTGCCTTTTGAGCGTAACTCAAGAGAGGGTCAAACGGCTGCGGCATGAGTATGTGGAGGTATGTATTGTTCACTTTAGCTTTCTAATGTTGCATACCTTTTTACATGTAAATGTACTCTATACTAAATCTATGCTGAACTACACAATCTTGTCTTACACTGTATTTCAGAGAGTTTTACAGATGGATGCTGAGGCGTCTGATACTGTTTCGACATTTAAAATTAGGTTAAAAACGTTATTGTTTAGTCAATTCTACGACTGTTAAAGGTAAGTATGTTACTAGTTAGAGGCAACGGGGGACGGGTTGCTTCCATCCTTATTCTATAAATATAACTTATTTTAGAGTTCTCTTCCCTTGGAACAGATTTCATGTTCCAAATGGGGGGGGCTGTCGCTGTCTTGGTGTGTGGGGTTGCATCAAATTCCCCTTTTTTGCTCTGTTAAATTGCTGCACCAGTCCACACTTGACCGGTGGGGATCTCATTCTATTATGACTGTAACTGTTAGCTGCTCCTGGCATTCTCTAATCCCTGCTCTCCTCTCTCTGTCCCCCCCCACACACATCCCTTGTGGTGTGGGGGGTTTGAGTTGTCAGCACCTGCCTGGTCGTCGGTCAGCCAACGCTGGACCTGGTCGCGAGTCTCCCGGTCCTGTCCTACATCTATAAAGTTGAACAATGGATTTTGGTGTTTTAAAAACCCACCGACACTGTATGACTATGTTTAGCCTGTGTTCTGCTCCTCTTTCTCACCAACCGTCTCTGGAGGAGGGGATCCCTCTCTGAATTGCTCCTCCCAAGGTTTCTTCCATTTTTTCTCCTGTTGAGAGTTTTTTGGGAGTTTTTCCTTGTCTTCCTTGAGGGTTTAGGTTGGTTGAGGGGCAGTTCTATGGGCATATGTGAAGCCCTCTGTGACATGCTTGCGTGTAAAAAGGGCTATACAAATAAATTTGATTTGATTTGAGGCAATCCCTCAGGAATTTATATATATAGATGAGGCAGGGTTCAACCTCACAAAAGTTAGAAGGAGAGGCAGAAATATCATTGGCCAGAGGGCTATCATCAATGTCCCAGGGCAACGTGGGGGTAACATCACCCTTTGTGCTGCCATCACCCAGAATGGGGTCCTCCTCCATCATGCCAATATGGGCCCTTGTAACACAGCTCACATCCTCACATTTTTGGACCGATTGCAAAACATCATCACTGCAGTAAACCACATGCACCAGATGCAATACATTGTCGTCTGGGACAATGTGTCATTCCACCGCTCAGCTCTGGTCCAGAACTGGTTTCAACACCATCCACAGTTCACAAATCTTTACCTTCCACCATACTCTCCATTTCTTAACCCAATCGAAGAGTTTTTCTCGGCATGGCGGTGGAAGGTGTACGATCTCCGGCCCCAGGCTCAGGTACCCCTCATTCAGGCCATGGAGGAGGTCTGTGACCAAATCGACGCTGCAGCAGTACAAGGATGGATTCGAAATTCCAGACGGTTCTTCCCACGTTGCCTTGCCAATGAGGATATTGCCTGTGATGTCGATGAAATTCTCTGGCCAGATCCAGCTAGGCGTAGACATGATGTATAGCATTTTCTGTACTGTATTTTCGTTTTTTTCAGATCCTTTTTTTTGGTACTGGATACAATGTTATGTTTGTCCGATAGCTTACACAGTATGCAGTTATGAAAACTGAGACATGTGTTGTTGTGATTCTCCATGTTGACAAATTTGGGTATATGGAGACAAATAAATTATATTTTCATCAGTCTGCAGCATCGGTCTTGTGTAGTCTTGAATTTATTGTATATTTGCACTTTCTCTGTGTACTTCACTTGCACTACTCTAATCACTGATAAGTAGAATTGCTAAAAGTGTTTTAGGTTTGCAACAGCAGTGTGTAACTGGTACAAACAGAATTAAGTCATATGCAACATGTGTGTTTCATATGGTAACAAAATATGGTTTTGTTAAATTAGTGTATAGTTTTTGCAAGCGTGTTTCATTTTGCAAAGGATCTGAGGTGTTTTGCTCATTGGGTGTGTGGTTGTGCTAATTGTGTGAGGTGTTTTGAAAAACAAAACGAAACGATCAAAATCGTGCTTAAGCAATCAAGAAAAACTGTACTGTATGCTACAGTTCATCGGTTTGGTTTCTGTCCTACTACACTCTTTCTTTCGTACTGTGTAATACTGTATTCACAACCACAAATGCTTACAGTAAGAAAAAGGTTGGTTTAAATCTTGTTTTCATGTTTACCATGAATTTTTCAACATCTCTGCCATTACAGAAATGTACATAGGAGCTCATGAAAGAAGAGTTTTGGGTTTTGAATAACTGTGTGTATATGATATATCCAAAAATGTAATATTATGGGAAAGGTGTTTGCAACATAAGACAAATGTTTGCTTTTGAAATGTGTTTGTGATATTTTGAATGCAGTGCTTCATTTTGCAAGAGATGCGAGGCATTTTGCATTTTGTGTGTGCAATTCTTGGATTTGTGTGTAAAGTTTTGAAAAAAATAGGAAAAAAAAATTGTGTAAGCAGTTAAAAAAAACTATATTAAAAACAAGGATTGCACAATACTAGCTTAAACTTTTACCAAGTGAGCTAGTGCCCACAGGGACACTCACACAAGCACTTTGTAGAGTTCACACACATACACACACTTCATTTATTCATTAATCTTCTAAATGCGGCTGTCAGAGCACTGAATGAGATCGACAGAACCAGATGTCAGGAAATACAATACTGGATGGTAATTGGGGGGTTTAACACAATACCACAGAACAGACAGGAGTTAGAGACACAATGGAGAACAGAACTCATGATAGATTTGTATAATAAACAATGAATGAGTCTCCCTCTTTATTACGAATGCAGAGAGATCGTTATTCCTGCAGTCTTATCTACCCTGCCAACCTGCTCTAGGATTGTCATTTCCCCCTCAAGAAAAGACAGACTGACTCTCCCCAACACTGTATTTCTTGTTTGTTTCCAAATTACCAAAATGAAGAATGAACGTGAAGAATGGCAATTATCATAACAATAAAGTTCACAATGTAATTCTGTAGTAAATCACCAGAAATGGGCTGCTTTACCTCAAAGACACGTGCACGTGTTGTATAGCATGGTTGCAATAGGCTCAGTTTAACATGGCTGGTGTTCTTTAGAATGTGCTCCTTAGGGATGTGGACAACCTCTGGGTTCAAATTACAGTAATACAGTGAGGAGGCCTCCTCACCGCTCATCCTCATCTTGACAGAATTGTTACTTGAGAACAGCCATAGATTTAAAGTATTACATTCACTGAAATAGAATCAATCTCCATGGTTACTTTAACCTTTTCCAGCCCCCTGACCAGTACTAACCAGACCAAGCAAGACTTGACTAGACCAGACCATATCAGACCAGGCTACACTAAACCAGACCAAACGAGGCAAGATTAGACCAGACCAGGCAAGATTAGACCAGACTAATCTTCATTTTCAGAATAGAGAATGACAAGACACAGGAGAGAAACTATCAAATACTTTTCTGGAAGAATCAGATACATTCTCATACAGGAACAGAGCACAGGATGTACTTCCTACGGCAGCTAAAGAAATTCAACCTGCCAAAAACAATGATGGTACACTTATACACAGCCATCATTGAG
This sequence comes from Osmerus mordax, assembly GCF_038355195.1. NCBI lineage: Eukaryota > Metazoa > Chordata > Actinopteri > Osmeriformes > Osmeridae > Osmerus > Osmerus mordax. The sequence goes on from NC_090055.1 coordinate 16,241,574, forward strand.
TCCATCCTCACCTCCTCCATCACCATCTGGTATGCTGCTGCCACTGCCAAAGACAAGCGCAGACTGCAGCGTATCATCCGCACTGCTGAGAAGGTGATCGGCTGCAATCTGCCTACCCTCGAGGAGCATTCGGGTGTAAACCAGAATGCGGGATTCCTCGCATATGCCCCCTGGTGAAATGGCAGCAGTAATCCAAGCCAGACGGCGAAATAGGCCAAGGAGACGAGCTGAAAGGATTTTTGCCACAAGGATCACACTTTGTCATTTGAGTGAACACGAAATCATTAGGCGTTACAGATTAATCAGCCATGCAATATTACAGCTTTTGTGTCGGTGTAGAATACCGGCCTTGTATAATATTTAAATCTGCTGTTACCTCTTGAACAAGCACATCAACTTCGTTATCACTAAATCTTTGTTTTTGCTGTTTTGACTTTGGTGGCTGATCCATGATAGAAGGATTGAAGGAGGCCCATTCAATTGCGCGTTTAAATGCTCGCAATGTACGGTATAGTGGGCGGAGAAAGGCGCTGATTACCTGATGACCTGCAGGTTTCGTAAATACGACGTAAACTGAAGTATCACATAGTGCGCAATCTGCGGGTTGGCCATGGCGCTAATAACGCTACGTTTGCGAATGTACGTACATGAGGCCCTGAGTTTCAACATCTACACATTTTGTTCCTGTAAAGGTGGAGCACCCTCAGGCAGCGGGACCGCACATTGGTGATTACCTAGGTTATTTAGAACCTGAGGTGCGTGACAGTACAGGTCTTGTGGTGGTACGTACAGTGGTGCCAGTGCAAGATGGCTGCACGGTGGCGCGACTTCTGAACCCCATCAGCCAAGAGCTCAAACTGCACCCCGGCTCCCGACTGGGAGTGTTTTACCATGTTAACGGATGTGACCTGATATCACATGCTGAGGTTTGTGATGCCCGACAGACCGTTTCTTTTCCTGTTGTCTGCTGACCAAAGACAACAACTGCGTACCTTGCTGGAGAAACACCAAGGGGTATTCAGTTCCGGAAGGGGAGTAGTAGGAAAACCTGACTTGATCACCGCATGAAGCCAGGCACCCTGGACTTCTCTGACGGATACTGGCAGGTCGAAGTGGTGCCAGAGGATTGAGAGAAAACGGTGTTCATTACCGGCCACGGTCTGTATCAGTTCAGATCAATGCCCATGGGCCTCACCAAGGCACCTGTAACATTTCAGAGGATCGTGAAGCTGGTGTTGAGAGTTTTGCCATGGCGCATATGCATGGTTTACTTAGACGACATGCCCAGATTGGAGCCGCTGGACTGAGGTTAAACACCAGGAAATGTCACCTGGCCCGCGAACATGTGTTTTTTCTTGGTCTTGTTGTCTCAGCTGAGGGGCTCCGCCCTGACCCCCGGAACACCGATAAGGTGAAGGCATGGAAAGTCCCACAGTCTGCTACAAAGGTACGTGCGTTTCTGGGGCTCGGCTCATACTATCGAAGGTTTGTTAAAGGTTTTGCCCAGCACTCCGCTCCCCTTCATGTGCTCACAGGAAAGGATGTCCCATTCCGTTGGATAGCTGATTGCCAGGAGGCATTTGTGTTCTTTAGAGACGCCCTGTGCTCAGAACCTATTGTTGCCCATCCAAACTTTTCTCAGCGTTGCACACTGTACACTGATGCGTCACAGATGGTGGTGGGGGCTGTGATGGCACAGGAGACGGAGGGCCTGGAAAGAGTAGTGGCCTATGCTAGTCACTCCCTCACTGCAACTGAAAGACGTTGGTCCACATATGACAGGGAGTTGTGGGCCATAGTGTGGGCTGTGAGAAGTTTTAAACATTATCTGGGTCTCCTGCCATTCACTATTGTTACAGACCATTGTTGGGCCTACGGTGGCTTCCCATTCAAATCAAATCAAATGTATTTGTATAGCCCTTTTTACACGCAAGCATGTCACAGAGGGCTTCACATACGCCCATAGAACTGCCCCTCAACCAACCTAAACCCTCAAGGAAGACAAGGAAAAACTCCCAGAAAAACTCTCAACAGGAGAAAAAATGGAAGAAACCTTGGGAGGAGCAATTCAGAGAGGGATCCCCTCCTCCAGGACAGGACCGGGAGACTCGCGACCAGGTCCAGCGTTGGCCGACCGACGACCAGGCAGGTGCTGATAACTCAAACCCCCCACACCACAAGGGATGTGTGTGGGGGGGGACAGAGAGAGGAGAGCAGGGATTAGAGAATGCCAGGAGCAGCTAACAGTTACAGTCATAATAGAATGAGATCCCCACCAGTCAAGTGTGGACTGGTGCAGCAATTTAACAGAGCAAAAAAGGGGAATTTGATGCAGCCCCACACACCAAGACAGCGACAGCCCCCCTCGGTTGGAACATGAAATCTGTTCCAGGGGAAGAGAACTCTAAAATAAGTTATACTTATAGAATAAGGATGGAAACAACCCGTCCCCCGTTGCCTCCAACTAGTAACATACTTACCTTTAACAGTCGTAGAATTGACTAAACAATAACGTTTTAACCTAATTTTAAATGTCGAAACAGTATCAGACTCCTTAATTGAGACAGGTAATTTGTTCCAGAGAAGAGGTGCTCTATACGAGAACGCCCTACCTCCAGCTGTTTTTTTTCTTAACATTAGGAACCACCAGATAGCCGGCATCTTGAGATCTAAGTGTCCTTGCGGGGCAATAGGGTGCAAGGAGACCGGAGAGGTACAGTGGTGCCAATCCATGCAGAGATTTGTAGGTTAGTAGTAGAACTTTGAAGTCAGCTCTGGCTTGGATAGGGAGCCAGTGTAGAGAGACAAGAGTAGATGTTATGTGATCAAACTTTCTTGTTCTGGTCAATAGTCTAGCAGCAGCATTTTGCACCCGCTGTAAATTTTTTAGGTGGGTAATTGGGAGGCCAAAGAACAAAACATTGCAGTAGTCCAATCGGGACGTAACAAATGCATGTATTAGTTTTTCGGCATCATCCTTTGAGATACATTTTCGTATTTTGGCAATATTACGTAGATGGAAAAATGCAGTTCTGGTAATTTGCTTAATATGGTACTCAAACGAAAGGTCTGGGTCCATTGTGACTCCTAAATTTTTACCAGCTGGCTTTGAGAGACTTTGACGCCGTCTAGGTCTAAGGTCAGATTGGAAAAATTATTTCTATATTTTTTAGGACCGAAAATTTGAACCTCGGTTTTATCCAAATTTAGAAGAAGGAAATTTGCAGTCATCCAAGCTCTCAACCTAGAAACACATTTTTCCATAGCATGTGGAAATTCTCCAGACTTTATAGACATATATAGCTGAGTATCATCTGCATAACAGTGACAATATACCCCAGAGCTTCTAATTATGTTTCCTAAAGGCAGAATATAGAGTGAAAATAACAGAGGGCCTAGAACTGAACCCTGTGGTACTCCGTATTTTACAATGGAGCTCCTGGATGAGCAGCCATCATAGTGGACATATTGTGATCTATCAGATAGATACGATCTAAACCACTGAAGTGATGTACCAGAAATCCCAACATAGTTCTCCATACGTTCCAAGAGAATCTCATGATCCACCGTGTCAAAAGCTGCACTTAGGTCTAGAAGAACCAGGACAGAGATAGAACCCGCGTCATTGACAACAACCGGACAGGACGTCGCAGGCATTGGGCCTTAGAGTTGGACCCATACGACTGGGTCAATGTGCATAAAAGTGGGGCTCAGCATACAAACACTGATAACCTTTCACGCAGGCTGGACCGTTGTGGAGTGCAAGAGGACGGTGATTCTCCCAGCGCCAATCATACTCTAGTGGACACCAGCACCCAGACAAAGCTAGACGATGACTCTCCTGTTCTGTTGACACACCGACCGCCAATAATGGCTCCTGCTCCCAGGCAGCCCCTGACCCCGACACTCTCACAGACCAGGCCTTGATGTACACGCTGTCTCACGACGGCTCAAATGTAAAGGAGCTCCAGAGGAAGGATGCAGACATCGGGCAAGTTCTGTCCTGGCTGGAAATGAGTCAGAGACCACCTAGATGGAGGTTAAAGTGTGCCAGTAATGGTCTGCGGAAGTTGTGGCATGAGTTTCCGCGGTTGACATTCGTTGATGGCTTATTGTCGAGCGATTTGTCGGGCTGAGGCCGGTCAGTCTAACCAGGTCGTTGTTCCTGCTGTCCTGGTACCCGAGGTCCTGAAACACCTCCATGTGGCCCCTTTGACAGCTTATCTGGCCTATGAACGTGTCTTGGCACATGGGAGTGTGTGCTATTGGCACTCTATGCACAGTGATATCCGAACATGGTGTGACCAATGTTTTGGTTGTCGAGGACTACTTCAAAGTTTTTAAACCTGTATGCCATCTCTGACCAGAAAGCCACCACTGTAGCTGAGTGTCTTTTTAACAACTACATTTTGAAAACATGGTGTAATGGAAACATTGCATACAGACATGGGCAGGCAGTTTGAGTCCGATGTGGTTAGATTTTTGTGTCGGAGGCTGGGGGTTCGAAAAACACACACAACACCGTACAATCCTAAATCTGATGGCATGGAGAGATTTAATAGGACACTTATTGACCAGTAAGTGAAGACTCTACTGTCTTGCAAAGGGGAGTGGGACTCTTTTCTTCTGCAGGTGGCATTCGCGTATAACACCAGTCTCCATGCCAGCACAGGGTTCACGCCATACTTCCTCACCCATGACCGGGAAGCTCGGACGCCTGTGAATGTAGTTTTGGGTCCGGTGACACAGTGCAACCCTTTGCGGGGCGCTCCGGGAGACTTTGTTTCTTCCCTCCTCGCCAGTTTGGACACAGCTGATGGATCTGATGGATTCTCCAGAACAGGTGTCTGCCCGGTCAGGGTTAACTAGGGCTGGGAGGTCAACACGGCCCGGTTGGGCTAGTTTTTGGTTGTGTTGGCGTATGTAAGAGTTACATGTATGTTTGTTTAATTGCCTGTGCCCTAGGGTGGGGACTGCACAGGACTTTATTTGCATTTTTTGTTGTTGTATATATACATTGTTGTAAATATATATGGTATGTTTTGTATCTGTTCTTTTCTGAAAGAAATTTGTACATTTCTTTCATTAAGGGTATGTAGAGTTGAAATATACAGTTTTACAGTTGTTGTTAACAATGTGTTGTTAAGGCCAGTGTGGCTTGTTGATGACGTGTAGAGAGAGCGACGGTCGGAGAGAAAGTGTGGTTGTGAAGAAAGTAATAAATGGAGTTAGATTAACTAACTAAAATTCGTGAAGAAGATAGCACACCAAGACTCCTTCTCCACTCCAATCAACTAACACGCATCAGCCCAGTGAAAGCACGGAGGAATGCGCACCAAAACTCCAATCAACTAAATACGCATCAGCCCAGCGATAGCACAGAGGAATGCGACCGAACTCCCCGTTTTCAATTACGAGGTCTGTATAAAGTCTCTTCCATTCCTCTGGTCCTTGTGCTAGCATGTTATTGTCACCCTCCCGCCCTTCCCTTTCGTCTCTGCTTCTCCCTGTCATCTATCCAGGCTCCCCAGGGTATCTGCTCGAGCTGCGGCTCAGCCGTGACCCATGAGGACCACACCCCGTCCATGCCTGGTAACTATACATGCACCATTCACATCACCTTCATCACCATTCTGCGGCTCCCCTAATCACACTCTCATCCTTCCAGGACCCCAAGCCCGGCTCTGTAACCGGCCTCCTCCATCAGCACCAGGCTCGGCTCTGCTACCAGCCTACACCACCTGCACCAGGCTCGGCTCTGCTACCAGCCTACACCAACCACCCCAGGCTCGACTCTGCTACCAGCCTCCACCAACCGCCCCAGGCTCGGCTCTGCTACCAGCCTCCACCAACCGCCCCAGGCTCGGCTCTGCTACCAGCCTCCACCAACCGCCCCAGGCTCGGCTCTGCTACCAGCCTCAGGCTTAGCTCTGCTACCAGCCTCTACCACACTGCATTAGGCTTGGCTCTGCTACCAGCCTCTTCCACACCGCATTAGGCTTGTCTCTGCTACCAGCCTCTACCACACTGCATGAGGCCTGGCTCTGCTACCAGCCTCCTCCACCATCGGGCTTTTTATTCAAATATATTAACTAATATGGTGTATTTGATCATCCTGCAGCCGATTTCACAAGCGTCTTGCGGAAAAATTCGACCAGCTGCCGCAACGATCGCTGTAGAGCGCGAGCAATCGCGGCGCTTCTCAGCCCTTTGTAGCCTGTGTGTCCCAGGCGTCAGGTACCCCATAGCAACCCCGGGCATGGAAAGTCAATCTTCGCACTCTGATACCGATCAACCAATGGGAGTACGGTGACACCATTACATACATTGATTGACAGCTTACCTCATTAGCTTAAGAACAAGGAAATACAGGCATAAATAAATACGGAAATAAATAACTGCAGAAAGAAATGAGGAAAGAAAGAAATGAATACAAAAATACATAGATACAGAAATAAATGGCCATGGAAATAAATAAATACGTGATTCTTATTTTTTCATTCATTATTTTTTTTTGATGTAGAAATTAATGTATGGATACATTTATTTATTTTTCATTATGGCAGGTTTGGTCCTCAATACCATTGCCGGTCGCTTCCGTTCTATCTCTTGTGTTGGCCTATCTGTTGTTCGCGTTTCCATGTCAGTCTCTTCGGACCCGGACGGCGTGTGCGTTTTTGGGGATCTGGAAGAAGGTTTCGAGCTGCTTTCTGAGGGTTTCCATCCGAGGAGCACTGCACTGAATCAGCCAACATTAAGGACTGTCCGTTGTACAAGATGGGGTTCAGCCTCAAGGAGCTGTTCCTGTTTGTTCCTCGAGTGCGGTGAGGCCATTCCATCCGTGCCCCTGCGTGCTCCCCCAGGGAAGGCTCCAACGAAGGGGAAGCGTGGCTCCATTCCCTGTGCTGCTGTTGTGCCACCCTCAAAGGGGGCTCGGCTTGCTTCCAGGAGCCAACCGCGAGCAAGCGTGGCAAATCAGCAAAATCTGCAGGTACAGACGTCAGTCAAGTTCCGATTTTCTCGGTGCACTGACCTGTTGGACAGGCGTCTGGTCGATGAGTAGGGTTGGACATTTCGTGCATTTTTCCGAAGCGGTAGTTGAACATGTAACATTCAATAGGCTAATCGATGACTCAAGGACAAATGCAAAATGTGCACACCTTCAACAATAATAGGGGCATTAATTATGAGATACATTGCTTCACAAGCACACATTTTAAGGAGCAACCAGAGTTCGCTAGCTAGCCTACTATAGCCTAGTAGTGTTACTGTTTCATACTATCTCTGCCCTGTTTCTCACTGCTTGACTGAGCCGAACAGTGCTTTGTTGTATTCGCGCTGTTGTTTAATTGGTTGTCATCAAGGCAGGACTCAAGGCGGTGGGAGCCCCTGGGCTTGAGTCATTTTTGGGCCCTACCTTCTATACATGACTTTAAATAGAACAAAATGATACATACACAAGCTATGTATTAGAGTTACATGATTCTGTATCAATTGAGAATAAAATACAGATCACGATTCTGAACAAACAACTAAACAAAATAACATCAGAGCAGATCATAATTTTTACGGGCGGGGGCTCCTACTGGTCGGGGCCCATGGGCTGGAGCCCAGTCAATCCCAATGGTACGCCCGGCCTTGGTTGTCATGACTTCTCTAGTGATTGAAGTCCTTTCACGGTTCCAGTTGCTCGTCCTCTCCAGTAGAGATAATGGAAGACCATTGTTAGAATTATGTGGAGTGGACAGCTCCGTAATCTCTCGCAATTTAGCTTACACTAAACCAGATAAATTCTGAACGGCACCTAATCGATTAATGATAATTCATGAACATCCCTAGCGGGGCTATGTACTGTGGAGTAATGAAATCTATGATGCTAATCTATGCTGCTGTTTCATATGTTTAATGTCTCTGTTACAAATGTGCTAGGACTGGTACTGATTATGCACCAGAATGTGACGGTGTCTGAGAGAGGGCCTTTCTCAAGAAAATGTGTCCTTTCGTGAGAAGAGGAATCAAATAAATCGGCATACTTTCTAAGAATCCGTATTACTGAAAGGCAGCGACCTTAGGATGTCTAAGAACTTAGACGTAAACCCATGTCCAAGAAATGCATATATGTGTCGGCTGTAAAAAACAATGAGGCACCACACAAGGCCGTATCAAGGGCGGGCGGAGTACGGTATAGGGCCCAACCAGTCGTCCACTGTTGGCCGAATGTCGCAATGCTGATCACAATATCTGCATGCAGCATGTCAGGTGGCTGAGCGGTCAGGGAATTGGGCTAGTAATCTGAAGGTTGCTAGTTCGATTCCCAGCCGTGTAAAATGACGTTGTGTCCTTGGGCAAGCACTTCACAAGTCATTCCTGTTGTGTGTTGCTGTCTCCCTTCTGTTTGTCTCCCTCCTGTTTGCTCTCAGGTGTGTGTTCCTGATTGGCTGTCATCCATGTACGCGTCGTTTCCCACTAGCCAATCTGACATTGGTCCATCACTTTAAAAGGAACTGGCAGTCCTCGTGTCGGGAGATTTGTGCTGTTTCGCGAGAGTACGACGACGTGCCATTACTCTCTTTCTGCTCTTGTTACTATAGAGTGGTTGGAGATAGCCGTTGTTGGTCTAGTTTTGTATGGGTGCCAATACAAATACAAATACGATACAAATACAATCTATTTAATCTGTTAAATTTTTACCCCAATAAATGATTTCGCCCAACCAGTCTACACATGTTTTGTGGATTTGGAAAAGGCATTCGACCCAAGATCTTGACCCAAGCGGAGGAGTTCAAGTATCTCGGGGTCTTGTTCACGAGTGAGGGAAGAATGGAGCACGAGATCGACAGGTGCGGCGTCCGCAGTGATGCAAGCTCTGCATCGGTCCGTCGTGGTGAAGAAGGAGCTGAGTCGAAAGGCGAAGCTCTCTATTTACCAGTCGATCTACGTTCCTACCCTCACCTATGGTCACGAACTGTGGGTAGTGATCGAAAGAACGAGATTGCGAATACAAGCGGCCGAAATAAGTTTTCTCCGCAGGGTGTCTGGGCTCTCCCTTAGAGATAGGGTGAGAAGCTCGGTCATCCGGGAGGGGCTCAGAGTAGAACCGCTGCTCCTCCGCGTCGAGAGGGGCCAGTTGAGGTGGCTCGGGCATCTGATAAGGATACCTCCTGGACGCCTCCCTGGTGAGGTGTTCTGGGCACATCCCACTGGGAAGAGGCCCCGGGGAAGACCCAGGACACGCTGGAGGGACTATGTCTCTCGGCTGGCCTGGGAACGCCTCGGGGTCTCCCAGGAAGACCTGGTGGAAGTGGCTGGGGAGAGGGAAGTCTGGGCCTCCCTGCTTAGGTTGCTGCCCCCGCGACCCGACCCCCAGAAAAGCGGCAGATGATGGATGGATGGATGGATGATTTGTGTTTTAAAATAACATTAAAAGGGTGTACTTAAAAACTTCAAATAGGCCTAACTGGATGATAATGTCCATATAACAAGTTCAGATGGAACACAACTTAAAGTGTGAGGGAGTTTTATTCACTCACAAACTATGCTGCTGTATAATAAACATCCACAAAATTAGACTTGTTCTGGAATATAAAATACATTTAAGACATGTTGTCTCATAGCCTACTACGATATCCTGCTCCATAATATTCAAATTTCACTCAAACATACTTCAGATACTTAAGCAACCACAGATTGACCTTAATATTGAAAAATACAGTTTCTATTTTGTTGAACCCAGTCAGCTGCTCGCTTCTTTTGCGAGTGTTGTCTGCCATATATTACCGGAGCGAACGCTGTTGCTGCTCCGCTAAGGCTGCTAACGCTGCTGCTGCTGCTAGCTGTGTGCTTTGCTTGCATGTGTGATAGTCAACCGAGCCATCTCGCAACTTTTTGAAATGGCTAGCTGGTAGCTGGTTAGCTGGTAACTCGTTGCTCCCTGCCTCATGTCATGCATGTTGCAGTGAAGGCAGGGAGCACTTCCCCATGTAAATCCATTCCGCCATAGTTAAACCTATTCTCATGTATATGAATAAATGTTGAAATCAATCACGTGATTGTAATCAAGCTGTCCCACCCACATTTGAAAACATACCTAGGCCCCTGCCTCCAGAGCATCATCCAACCATACATACTGAGAGAAAGAAAGATGGGTCGCTTCCATGCTCCACAAAGGTGGAATGACTTCCCCGCTCAACCACGCACCTCTCCCATAGTTCTTCTGCTTTATTATGCTGTCAAACTATTTGGGGGAAACTTGGATATTATCACTGTGGATCAGCAGTCTGAACTGTAGAGAAGAGGTGGAATGGAGGAGGAGAAACCTGCCACCTCTGACTTCCCAAGCGCAACCACTACCAGCTATGCCAAAGAAAAGCTATCTATTCGTTGACGCAGGTGGCCTGTTACATACCCGAGGAGTGAGTTTCACCGACTCACTCTGATTACAATTACATTGTCAGAGCTTTAGTAAAACAAAGAACAAAATTACCCTGACAATCTTATGCAGATGAATGTGATAGAGTGGGATGAGGAGTTTACATTTGAATAACCTCTCTCTCAACGTCAAGACTAAGGAGATGATTGTGGACTATAGGAGGCGGCAAGAGGAGGAGCAAGCACCCTTACACATCAACAAATCCGAAGTGGAAAAGGTGCTGCTTCAGGTTTCTCAGCATCAGCAATGATCTCACCTGGTCTGCTCACACGGACAAGGTGGTCAAAGCGGTGGTCAAAGCGGTGGTCAAAGTGGCCGGTTGCCTTCTGACAGGCGATACTGAAGCATTCGGTCTCGCACACGCAGACTGGACTACAGTTTCTTTCCAAGGGTCATCAGGCTTCTGAATGAACATTGATATGGACATTGATATACTGTCGACACTCACACTAGTCACTTTAAACACTGTCACTTCAGCTACTGGTTGCACTTTCAGCTACTGGTTGCAGAATCAGCAATATTGCACTAATTGTACCCTACTTGTCTCTGGGTTAGTATAGGGTTAGTATAGGTTATAAGGTTAATATTGGATATTATGTGTATTATAAGTTTAGTATACTGTATTGTTTATTATTTTGTATATTTAGGAGGTTTATTATATTATATGTTAGCTTATCATAGGTATAACCTATGTTCTGAGTACTTATATGTCATGTTATGCCAGGTTGCGTTGCGTTGTCTTGTCCAAAGAATTTCAGTGCCCAGTCTGACCCTCTGTTGTTCTGTGCCTCTGACAATAAAAGACTTGAACTTGAACTTGAATATGGGTCCCACTAGCTGTTCTTGTCGGTTGAAGTGTGTGTGGCTGATCTGTGTGTGTGTGTGTATGTGTGTGTCTATCTAAACCATAGCTAAATCCCAGGTATCAACCAAGGTTTTCTGGGAAGCCATTTCATTTCAGAAGCTCTCATCACAGACATGGGCTAGGAGGCCCTGCACTTCAGATTCCAATAACCACTGTGTGTGTGTGTATGTGTGTGTGTGTGTGTGTGTGTGCGAGAGAGAGAGAGAGAGAGAGAGAGAGAGAGAGAGAGAGAGAGAGAGAGAGGGAGGAAGCTTTGTGAGGAATGGTGATTGAAACATTAACGAGTTGCGCAAAACACAAGTTGTTGACGTTTAAACTAAAACGCCTTCACAACATTAACAAAGATATGTAAAACTTTTTCCTTGTTGAGATGTGGAACAAGAGCCTCAACTACTCAGCATTGTAACTTGATGTATGGCTAATTTCTTAGAAGCTGGGTCTTTTTTATACAAAAGTGTAGACCTTTTCGGTGCCTCTGAATTCTCAATAATGTCATTCCATCTAAAACAACACAATGCTCTTAATCAATAAAGGTTTTTTTACAGATCCTTGGACCACTAACAATATTTACACGTTCAATGCCCCAAAAAATCACAGTGAAATCTTTGCATGTTTTAGTGATTAAAAAAAGCTTTTGGCATTGAGTATTCTTCTCACAAACAAGAGGGCACAGAGAGGGTTAGTGAAGTAAGAGAGCCGGAGAAGAGTGGACTGGATATGTTGCTCTGTGCTGCCCTAACACTAACAGTCCTCACTCTCACACACACTTGTACACACTACATACTGCATTCTAGCAGGTTTGTCCTAGGGTGACTATATTGAGTTAGAGAGTTGAGGCCAGCTATAAATTATTAAAGGTCACTACTGGAGACCTGGACACCTGATCACATGAAATCACTGCTGATGGATCCAGTCAAGAACCTTATAAATCACATACACATACAAACATTCTCTCTATCTCACACACAGACACTCAATTTCATATGCGCACATGCTCTCTCTTGTGCACACACACACAACAACTTGCACACTCACTAGTGCACACGTACAAATTCACACACACATACTCTTTTTCACACATGCTTGCACAAACAGTTATTCAGCTTAGACGCACATGAACGCACAAGAACATGCTCATTCACTCAAATGCATCACTAAAGGTTAATTAGTGTGTGCTTGGGAAGGGGAGTCAAGTATTAAGAGGTAGAGGTCAATGTGAGGCTGGTTTAATCTGGTTTGTTCACTGCTGAAAGGCTGAGCTTGCTAACAGGAGAAGGGCAGAGAGAAACCACTTTGAGAAGGCTACCTCCATCTTTCCTCCATCACTTCTCGTCTATCTCTCCTCCCCCATCTCTCCTCCTCTATCTCTCCTCCCAGGGACAAACACAGAAACAACACCATCAACTTCCCAGGAACGATTGGGACATTTGTTAGTGCCGGCAATATACAGGCCTTTTCTCTTTTTATGTCTCTGTCTCACTCTCTCTATCAACTCTCTGTGGCTGAGTGGGAAGACTCCTCTCCCTCTCTCTCTCCCTTCCTTTCTCTCTCTACTTCTTCCTCTTCCTTCCATCCTCTGTAATGTACTGCTGACCTTCAGTGAAAATGTGCTGCCCGCTGCCAAGAAGTTCCTCAACTGCCTCCGTGATTCACATGACCTCACTTACTCTGACGATGGGAGCGAGGGCACTGGAGTGGTAGGTTGCCAAGGCGATTGCATACCCCCGATCCCCTCAGATCGGCTGAGACGCCAAGGTTTGGTTTCCATTGGTGTCCTGAAGTGGCCTCTGGCAGAAAACCTGCTCCCAAACTCTTCACATTCCTCAATTATGCTTTCAGAGGTCCCCACTGATCGGGCACTGTGTATCAGCTGATGATAGCTTTCCGATAAAGTAACAAAAATCAAATTTGGATAAAGTAGGGTGCCGCAGTGTTGGGTGTGGGAGGAGGTTGTGTGCTGGAATCTCCTTGCCTGTATCATTGCAAGCCCACTAACTAGCACAGCTTTCAAAGAGCTGCAGTCGACATGGTGCTGGTATCTGGGAGAGTTTAATGGGTTGAGCTGTGGAGTGTGTTTCCCTGGAGGCAAATGAAGGATATTATCAACAGCTGCATCTCTAGATGAATAAGGAGGTAGTGATCATCACAGATAGAAGCACACCTCGCACCTGGCCCTGGCACCCACCTTGTGTGACCTCAGTAAACGGCAGTGCTAACCGCTATACTCACACATTGTTGAACAGAGAATTATTCATTTTCCACATTATGGTTTCGGGAACATGTTTGTTATCAGCAAAAAAAGTGCTTCCCTATTGAAAACTGGGGGAGTTTGAGTTGGGTCTCATTTAAGGTTGTTCTTACAGACACATGCTTACAGAGGCACACACACACACATGCTTGGCTTTGTGTCACCTGGTCCAGGGCGTTGTGAAGTGGTTCCAGCTCTGTGCAACATTACTTTCATCTCCAGCTGAATTTATGCTGATTGGGGGGTTAGATGAGGCCAGGGGAGGGGGTTCTGGGGGATTTGGGGTTGGGCTGAGGTGGGAGGGGGTGGGACTGAGGGGAGGAGACGTGAGGAGGGAGAGATATGGGGAATGAATTGCTGTCCTAGTGCATTAAAGCTACATTTCGTCTCCCGATGTCTACTGTGCAGTAATCTGGCAGAGGGTGCATGCACGTACACACACACACACACACATGCAAACACACGCACGCAAACACACACACGCAAACACACGCACACACACGCATGCAACTACACACACATACATCACACCCACACTCAGCCACAAACACAAACGCAACCACACATACATCAAACCCACACACCCACAAAATTACACACACATATACATCATATATACAAGCTCAAATACACACCCACAGACCCACACATGCTGCATATATATATATGAGTTGAATGAGTTGCAGTGTCATTAATAGTGTTAGGGCAAGAAGATACCTTTATGATCATCATCCTTCAGTGCCTCTCACATGCTTCCTGTGTCACTGCAAGACGGGCCAGGTCACAGCAGCACACACATCACCTCATACCCTGGAAAGTTCCACACAAACACCCTGAACACACTCTGATCACCACACCCTGAATACACTCTGGTAACCTCACTCTGACCACACTCCTGTTAACCACACCCCTAACAAACTCTGGTCACCACACCCTGAATACACTCTGGTTACCACACCCTGAACATACTCCTGGTCACCACACCCTGAACACACTCCTGGTCACCACACCCTGAATACACTCCTGGCTACCACACCGTGAATACACTCTGAACTCTGATCACCACATCCTGAACATACTCCTGGTCACCACACCCTGAACAAACTCTGGTCACCACACCCCGAATACACTCTGGTCACCACACCCTGAATACACTCTGATCACCACATCCTGAACAAACTCTGGTCACCACATCCTGAACACTCTCTGGTCACCACACCCTGAACACACTCTACACTCTGGTCACCACACCCTGATCACACTGGTTCTCACACCTTGAACACACTCTACATTCCTGGTCACCACATCCTGAACATACTCTGGTTCCCACACCTTGAACACACTCTACATTTCTGGTTACCACATCCTGAACACACTCTACAGTTTGGTCAGAACACCATGAGCATCCGAAAACTGGATAATATGAACTTGTTTGTATTTGTACTTGTGACGTACTGGTCTGTATTTGTACTTGTCATGTACTAGTCTGTATTTTCATGTCGTTCTCACACACCTTGCAATCATTCTCTCTACATATTCCTCTCCTCTTTCTCTCTTTCTTTCATTCTTTCACCCACACACTACCCAGCACATTCTCTTTCATTTTCCTCCTCTCACTCAAACACAACAGTAATAAATTGTGGTGCTGGTAATTACACAGAAGCCTCCAGTAAATTCTGCTTCCATTTCCATTTAGATTACAGGATATTTCATTCCTATCAGTCTAGAACAGGAGTGATGCCTGGCTTTGCCCATATGCAGAAACAACTGTATTCATGGCATTTTTTATACATACACAGGCACACACATACATAAGCACACAGACGTGCTCCCACACACACACCTCACACACAGTAAATCTTAACATTCCACATACAGTTTGTCCACACATGAATGCACATACACACATTCTGTATTAAGGTGGTAAATCCTAATATTATCCATGCACACACACACACACACACGTATATGCTTGCACACAACACACACACACATAAACACTCAAATTACAAATGATTCTCATATCCTCACTCTCATTCTCTTACACAATACACATGCACACATGGAAAAAGTTTTTTGAGTGTGCGATGAATGCACATATTGGGCCCTATTTTAACGATATGAAACGCAAGTATCAAAACGCAAAGCGCAAGTAACTTTGTGGGCGGGGCTCCGGCGCTGTTGCTATTATACCGGCGGAATAAATGACTTTGCGTCTGGCGCAAATCTAAAGTGGGTTGGTCTGAAGTAGCTACATTACTAATGGGTGTGGTTTGGGCGTGACGTGCAATAAACCAATCAGAGCGTTGTCTCACATTCCCTTTAAGAGCAGGCGCGCTTGTTCCATGGCGGATTGCTATTATAACGGCGGATTTGCCAGGCACACGCCAGGAGCAGTTCAGAGCCGAGGAGACCGTAGTTCTCGTCAGGGCCGTAAAAGATAGAGAAGTGACATTGTATGGGAAAGGCAGGGCTGTTTTGTCATTGCACTAAGTTGCCCACTCATGCTACTAATTTAAATTCTTAGTCTTATTTTTATATATATATTATTTTTTAAATTGTTATATTTTTTAATTGTTTAGTTCTTAGAATTAGTTTAACCATTGTACTTTTTTACTTAATTTAAGACCCGTATATGTTTATTGTTTGCACCTTCCTGCCACAGTAAATTCCGTGTTTGTGTAACATACATGGCGAATAAACCGAATTCTGATTCTGATTCTGATTGGGATGGGAGAAGAAACCCACCCAAATTAGCTTCGGTTAAACAGGTGTGGGAGGAAATTGCCACAATTGTTACAAATCAAGTTCACATACATAGACATTTCTCATGAAAATCTTTTTAATCATTGACATGAAAGAAATGTAACACAGCCATACAATAAATCAAAACAATGTAATGTAGCTTCGCAAGAAGAAGACCCTGGCCTCGCCAGCAGTGCGCACGGTCCAAGCATGCTCCCTTAAAATAGCATCTGAATAACGCGCCATTGACTTTAGACTACGTTTTTCCTGGTCTGTGGCAGAATTGTTTTTCTGAAACCTCAAAATAGCACCAGGGAACGTTTGCGCCGGAACACGCCTCATTTTTTCACTGAACCGCCCCCGGGAGCCCAAGGTCATTCCCTAATTTACCGACGTGCATCTGTGGAGGGAACAGTCCGCTTTGCGTCGAGTGCAAACTAGGAATGATACTTGCGTCGTTGACAAAGTCAATTGCGCTGGGTGCAAGATCGGGCCCATTGTGTTAATTTGTGTCAGAAGATGAGAATATGAATAATCAGCTCCATAACCTGGAACTGTGTGATCCTTATCTGCTGATAGAATTAACCATTACCCCAATTTTAGGATACACAGACTGCCTTCCTTTATTTATCTCTCTTGCTCTTTTGCTTTCAATCTCGTTACTCTTCTCCTTGTCTTTGTGTTTTCATAGCACTGGTATCCTGTGTCAGAGTGTGAAGACCTTTACACCCCACCCTCCCTACACACACACACACACACTTGCCCCTTCTGGATAATAAAACATTCAGAAGCAATCTCATCCCCTGTGCATTAAAGAGAGAAATATGAGACCAAAGCCTTACTGTAATATTTTAATGGTTTATAAGCAGAGAAGAGAATGCCAGAGGGAGGAACTGGAGAGAAAAGATACCAGTAAGAGCATCTCTCTCTCTTCTCTCTCTCTCCCCTCCCTCCCGTTTTCTCTTTCACTCTCTCTTTCCATCCCTCCCATTTACTTTCTCCAATTCTCTCTCACACTCTCTCTCTCCCTCCTCCTCATTCCTCTCTCTCTTCTGTACTGCTGCATTGTTTCCTTAATGAGTGCACCAGGCAGTGGCAGAGGCCAGTGAAATGGAGTAGCGAACGAGAGCATTTAAATATACACACACACAAAGGATGAACAAGATGTCTTCCAATAAACCTGAGTGGTGTCAGCCTGCTAAACGCACTACCGCTAGCTCACCTGTTACCCAACACCGCGCTTAACACATCAGAGTGCTACTAGGGTGCTGTTCACGTGGTACGCCCAGGAAACACAGAAACAAAGGCAGTTTGTCTGGGCCCAGGTTAACAACATGTGTGTTGAAGTGTGATTAGAGACTGGGCTTCAATGAAGGGGTTTACTATCTTAAGTCGTCAGCATGTGTTGTTGGATCTCCTGTCTATGAAGTGAGTGGTGGTCAACTCTGGCTGACTGTAGCAGATAAAGTCGTTACTTCTGGCGTTGCTGTGCTCAGTCTCAATTTACGGTAGGACAGGGAGCACCTTACCTGTAGTGGTGCTTAAGTGTGTGAGAAATACACTGAGGCTTTTCACTAGGACTGTGGAAGATAATTTCTTCTGTGAAATTAACTTCCTTCATCGTTTTCTTTGGGGAAGTGTGCTGCTCCCAACGTGAAGGGGGCTGTGAGAAGACTTGCACACAGCAGGTTCCTTATTGACAGATTGTATGCTTCTCAGAGTGTGTGTGTACATATATATATACATTTGTAACCAGAGAGACAAATAAAGAGATATAGGGCCCTATCTTGCACCCAGCGCAATTGACTTTGTCAACGACGCAAGTATCATTCCTAGTTTGCACTCGACGCAAAGCGGACTTTTCCCTCCACAGACGCACGTCGGTAAATTAAGGCATGACCTTGCGCTCCAGGGGGCGGTTCAGCGAAAAAAGGAGGCGTGTTCCGGCGCAAATGTTCCCTGGTGCTATTTAGTTTCAGAAAAACTATTCTGCCACAGACCAGGAAAAACGTAGTCTAAAGTCAATGGCGCATTATTCAGATGCTATTTTAAGGGCGCATGATTAGCCTGTGCACACTGCTGGCGAGGCCAGGGTCTTCTTCCTGTGAAGCTATGTTACATTGTTTTGATTTATTGTATGGCTGTGTTACATTTCTTTCATGTCAATGATTAAAAATATTTTCATGTGAAATGTCTATGTATGTGAACTTGATTTGTAACAATTGTGGCAATTTCCTCCCACGCCTGTTTAACCAAAGCTAATTTGGGTGGGTTTCTTCTCCCATCCCAATCAGAATCAGAATTCGGTTTATTTGCCATGTACCGTATTTCTTCGAATAAACGCCACCCTCGAATAAACGCCGCCCTCGAATAAACGCCGCACCAAATATGAACGTTGTGTAATAAACGCCGCCCTCGAATAAACGCTGCACCAAAAAAAATCTGATAACGGTTATTTAATTGGTTAAATTCAACCCCAGTATTTATTACACATGTAGGCCCTACATAACTTTCTGTTTGAAAGCTAACGTGTATGAACATTTAGGCATGCTGCTTCAGATTTCTACACAATGTAGAACATCTGTATTTGAGACAGTTGTACTACCAACGCACACCTAATTGATAGCCAATGAGAAAGGGAGTTGCCGCACTCATAGACAAAGAATAGACAAGGATGTCAACGGTAGTAAATGAAACCTGCGTTTTCAGCAGCATGATTAATTTGTCACAATGCCAGCAACGAAGTTGTCTATGGCTGCACTGCAGCTACAATTCACGAGATCACCCTTACTAATTAAATGCCGCCCTCGAATAAACGCCGCCCTCGAATAAACGCCGCACCAAAAATGAACGTTATTTACTAAACGCTGCTGCGTTTATTCGAAGATATACGGTATGTTACACAAACACGTAATTTACTGTGGCAGCAAGGTGCAAACAATAAACATATACGGGTCTTAAATTAAGTAAAAAAGTACAATGGTTAAACTAATTCTAAGAACTAAACAATTAAAAAATATAACAGAATGCACGCCTGCTCTTAAAGGGAATGTGAGATGATGCTCTGATTGGTTTACTGCACGTTACGCCCAAATCACACCCATTAGTAATGTAGCTACTTCAGACCAACCCATTTTAGATTTGCACCAGGCGCAAAGTCTTTTATCCCGTCGGTATAATAGCAACAGCGCCGGAGTCCCGCCCAGAAAGTTACTTGCGCTTTGCTTTTTGATACTTGCGTTTCAGATCGTTAAAATAGGGCCCATAGAGGGAGATTGGAAGATAGATAGAAATAGAGAAAGACAGACAGTGAAGGACCCATTGTGGAAAGAGTCCTGTCTGGGATGAAGTGTTCGTGTAGGGCAGGTATGTAAGTCATCTCCAGTGGAGCGGTAGGGCAGCAGAGCAGGTGGGTCAGGGACACCCTAGGAACACTGCGATTCCCCTCTATGAGAGCCCTCACTCTGATAACACAAGACACACTTAGCGAGCGATACACTGTAAAAAAAAAATAACACATAAAATAACACATTCTTATTACAACCACAAACATGCAGACATAAACACATACCTACATTCACATACCAGAAACACACGTACACACACCAAACACAAACATGAACACACCACCCCACACACACCAAGTTATCATCATCACAGCAGGGGTTGAGGATCATTTGTCTGTGTTCCACAATTTGCTGTGCGACCAGCAAGGATGTGTGTGTGGGTTTTTGCATGCCCTTATGCAGCCTGGGTTAGTCTCTACAGCTGTCTAAGTCATGGATGGACCGATTATCATTTTGACTGTGCAATTCATCTGATCTGTGTCTCTGTGCTTTCTTCTACATGATTATGTGTCATTCATTTGATCTGTGTTGAAGGCCTTCTGGATACACTGCTCGTCCTCTGCTTGACGCCTGTCAGGGTCTAGTACACGCTGAAAAAAACAGCGAAGGCACTATCACAGATAAAAACGCCCAGAAATACAATCATGCGGCACTAAGGCTGCACGCGCACGCGAAGCGGCAATGAATAGATCAATAAATTTGAAATCGGAGGTGTCACGTCAGACCCAGGGCTGCAGGCAGAAAAGCTGAGCATAGGCCCAGTTATATTACTAAAATGAATGAAATTGGAGGAAATTACTTGTCTGTCATGTCAATTCTGTTTTAAGTAGCCTAAATTCAAATTAACGCGAGAGCGGAAACTTTACACTAATGACATTATCCACGTGAAGCGAACAATAACAGCCTAAACCAACGTTCTGGAAAACTGCGAGGTCCGCAACCTGGTCCAGACCTCAGCAACGCTAACGCAAAACAATGTCGTGTTATTTAACACTCATTGCAATTAGTAAAGGCATGGCATTGACTTGTTGCTTAAAAAAATTATCTTGGATGAAGTACAAAAACGATCCCATTTGAATCCCGTCCGCCATATGTCCGATCTTGTACACATTTCCCACCTGCTATCCACACATGAGGAGTCGCATGTTGAGAACAGAGTTGGAGGCAATAAGCGTGACCTGTCAGGGCAGAAGTGTGGAGAAAAACATAGTTACTGGAAGACAGCGCAGCCTGCATAACACAGAAGGGCTCTCAACTGCTGATTCTTATCTGACAACGACAAGCTCTCTCTCTCTCTCTCTCTCTCTCTCTCGATCTCTCTCTCCCTCTCTTACGCACACACATACGCGTGAACGCGCACACGCACAAGACAAGGAAAGGGAGGGAGAGAGGGGTGAGGGAGTAAAAACGGTGCTACTTTATTTCAAATCACTCAGAGCATACACTGGCTCGAGCGATGGCCAAGTCTCTGGAACGGAGCTGTCTGCAGCGTGCCTTTCATCCCGACAGATCTGCTCTACAGGAGACAGACACCAGCTTTAATAACTGACTTCACGAGAGAACATGGGTCCAGCGAAGCTCACCAAGCTCCTCGCATTGGCCAACGGAAAACGTTTTTATTCAGCCTTTGGCAAATGCGACACACTACTTTCATTCACGCATCTTTTCCGATAATAACGGATACTTTCGCTGCTCCGTCTGTCTGCGCGCGAAGAAGATGAATCAACTCTGCAATGCTGCCTTCGCTGGATGCACTGTCTCCTCACCACGGACAGGCACGAGCGGGTGATTTGAACACAGGTAATAATCCATTAAGAAATTGCTGGGCATTTTAAGACTTAAAAGTATGTTGAAAGACATATTGTTAAAATAACATTTGATCCCTTCAGACAGACAGGAAGAAGGGGATCAGAAGAGAGAGAAAGAGAGAAAGTCAAATAACGAGAGAGAGAGAGAGAGAGAGAGAGAGAGAGAGAGAGAGAGAGAGAGAGAGAGAAAAAGTCAAATAATGAGAAAAAGAGGATAGAGTAAGGGAACGTTTCTTCTTTGTCAAGGAACGATTGACGCACCTGCTAAGCGCGTGTCTTTCTCTCCTCTCGGCAATCCTCTTTGAACAACTCGCTCACCAAGTCTGTATGCTGCAGACACACACACACAGACAGGCTGTGTTGCTGAGTGGGGACAGACAAAGGACAAGAGTGAGAGAAGAAAGAGAGAGAGGAGAGGGGGGAGAAAAAGGGGAAACCCAAATTCTCTAAAGTGCAGCGATATCAGGCTTCAATCATAGCCTGTCATATGAGCATGTCTCATCTTCAGTGTACCTCACATTTTGTGTATACAACTACAAAACAGTCGATGGTGAAAATGGGATTTCGAAATGTGTGACAAAGCAGTGAGATAGAGACATCGCACTCTCTCCTTCATCTTCATCAGAGCCTTTTCAACGGAGTGCACCAGGCGGGTCCCCAAGCAGACAGCCCCCTCAGCGTATGAGGGACAGGAGACCTGAGAGACCGGATGGCGTGCAGCACGTGCTACTACCTGGTCATCAGCTCCACGCACCTGAGCAATGGACATTTCCGCCGTGTCAAGGGAGTGTTCCGAGGCCCCCTGTGTCCCGCAGCAGTTCAGTCACCGGTAATGTTTACAGCCCTTCGGCTACATCAATTTGTCTTTAATGTTGTTGTTTTTACTGACGGTACTTAGTATTGGTAAGCATTGTAAAATTGGTTGTAAATGCAGACTGACACACTTCAAGCATGAACGGTAGATAAACCACTGTTCCATTCTCCAGTGACCCCTTGCTCTTTCCTGTCCACATAAGACTGCAAGATGAGGATGAGTCTCCCTTCCCAAAATAGCATTAATCACCTAAGGAGTGTGTGTGTGTTTGTGCATGGGTTCGTAGAAAAAAGGGCATATTTTTGAAAAGCTGTTAGGGTTAGCTTGTGTGTGTGCTCATTGTTGCATAATCAGTGTGTGTGTGAGTGCATGGGTGTCTAATGAGTGTGTGTGTTGTCCCAGATTGGCATGGCGTCTCCCTGACCTTTAGCTGCTGCCAGGGGATCTTTTTAGCATCAGACTGGCATTTGGTGCACGTCCAGCAGTCAGGACCACAGGTGCTGCCAACCACCCAAACTACAAGCAGGATTCATACCCAAATTACGATATCTTCTGACGTTTGATCTTTTGGAACCTGTTTGCGTGTGTGTGTGAGTGATGCTCAGAGGGCTTCTAGTAATCACAGATTATTCATGAGCTCTTAATGTGAGCAGGGACAAACTGGCAGAGCTGATGACAAGTTTGATGAGTGAGGAGGAGAGGAGCAGCTGGAGTGTGAGTGTGTGTGTGCATGTATGTATGTATGTGTGTGTGTGGTTATTCTATTCATTACCGGACTGTCATGTTCGTACTGATGTGCCTGTGTGATGAGTGAGAACAAGGTAGACTAAAAGGAGATGTCTGACAGGCAGAGAGAGCACACACACACAGTCCCTTACTCAGGAAATAATATACAATGCTACAATCTATGACTTCACATATTTAGCATGAGGTTTCATCAAACCCCAAATATCTTGCACTCCATGGTCTAATCCCTGTAGCTTTCACTTCATCAACCATAAATCAGAATGTGGATGCTGTCAATGTCGTCAGAGGTTTGTCAACTTCCTCAGAAGTTTGAGTTTGTGTCTTTCTACACTTTCTAGACTTTATGTTCATACAGGAAGTGTTTTGTCTCTGAGTCACTCCTGGAACTCTCATTATCACTTCAAAGACTGCTCTTAGAAACAGTTTGGTTTTAATAAGTGAGTGGGAGGGACAGGGGTAGGAGAGGAGGAGTAGAGGTGGAGGGAAGACAGGAGGAGTAGAGGTAGAGGGCGGAGAGGAGAGGTGAGAGGTGGTAGGAAAAAAGGTGAGGAGTAAAGATGGAGGGAGAAAAGAGAGTTGAGGTGGAGATGTTCCCTCCAAGCCAGAGGGATGCCTTCACATATTAGGTACTTTCCTCTCTGTCTCTTTATCCCCCCTCTCTCTCTTTTTCTCTCCCTATCTCCCCCACTCTATACATTAATGAGACTGACATCAGCAAAGAGAGGATCTTTGTTTCTCTATCTTTTTAAAGTAAAAGTGTATCCTGTAAAGCAAATTCCATGATTTGCTTCTCAGTACATTATATACGTGTGAAATTAGTTCCTGAAAGCATGTGCAAAGCGCGAAAACTTTGTTGCACTGAAATGTGGAGTTAGACCGTTGAACAGTTTATCTTCCGTTTTCAGCTCATGTTTTGTATAGAGCTCCGGACGTCACGTGACTTTACTGTTTACGTCGCCATTTTGGCAGGAAAGTAGTGGACGGCGCTGTCAGGCCAAATAGTGTCCTAGGGCCAAATAGTGTCCTACCTGACGTCACAATGCCGTTCCGATGCAAGGCCGTCCGTCGCTATGCCGAACTTAAATTTCTGAGATATCTATGCGTGCTAGCAGGAAACTGTCATGGTTGCTATACTGGTTACTAGGTAGGACGTTTTGTATTTAGGCTTATTTAAACCAGTTTATTTTACTCTAAGATTTGAAGTTTTCACAGCGTTCCCCGTAGAGGAGGGCGTTCCCATGTGTCCGTTTTTCGAAAAAACGCAGAAGCATATATCGGCCTTACGGCAAACCATCTGACATATCCGACCAGGAGGACGCATTAGTTGAACTGTCAAGCGACTGAACGTTACAGTTTTTCACAATTGGTAACACACAAAAAGCAAAAATTTGGCACAATTTTCACAACCTTAACTTCATGTACCAATTGCTCGACCCAATTTGGCACTGCTTCACACTCCCTTATCTGCATTAGACTCTGACTTTCCTTGTATGCACACTGATGTCAATTACACATCACCTTGTTGTCAAAACACTACACACAATGTTCAGTTGTTGCACACACTTCTCAAGTAAAGTCTCAAAGCATCAACCTACAACACACAAATATTCAGCATGAGCATTTTGCGATCAGGACTGCAGCATAAAAAGGGCCTTGAGCCTGTTTTGTTTGGTAACCAATGGAGAACTTATAACATATCAACAACCAGAAAAGAAGAGGGGTAAGAGTGAGAGGAGGACAAGGAAGAGGACAAGGAAGAGGAGGGAGAGGATGACAAGGAGGAGGAGGAGGAGGAGGAAGACGACAAGAAGAAGGAGGAGGAGGAAGAGGAGAAGAAGAAGGAGGAGGAGGAGAAAGAAGAAGGAGAACGGTGATCTCTAATGAGATTCGGGGCACCGTGGTTGACCATGTGCTCAACCATGGTTTGAGCATGAGGGAGGCTGGCCAGAGGGTCCAAACAAATCTCAGCCGCTTCACAGTTGCTGCCATCATTAGAACCTTTAGAATGGAGAACAGGTATGAATTATATTTGCCTTGTGTAATGAAATACTGCATATCAATAGAATACAGTGTGCTCACTGTATTTTGCAGGACTGAAAGAGAACCACACCGTGGAAGAAGAACACGCACTTTCACAGCCGAACAGGAGACTGAAATTTTAAATATGGTTTGTGAGAACAACGCTATCACACTCCGACAAATACAAACTAGGATCCTGGCTGACCATGCTACATTCAGGTACGTCCAGACCGTCAGCCTGTTCTCTGTGTGTACCGAAATAAAACTTTTTTTGCTGCATATTTGTGTGCTGTTTTATGTTTGACTATTCAAAAAGTAGGCCTACACTGAGACATTTTACAAAAGGAGAAATGGCTCATTCTCCAGAGTCATTGTCATTCATATGGTGTGTTCCATTTCTATAGTTGTGTTTTCAATTTTGCACTACAGTGTGCTGTGAATGCTTGGTAGTGTGCAGCAAATGTTGTGTGTCATTTGAAAATATGGCTGTGTGTACCAAATGAGAACACAAGTTCCATTTTGTGAACAGGTAAGAGATTTGATGGCAAAGAGTCATCTTGCAAATGGAGTGTCAGGTTTAGCATTTTGTGTGTCAGGTTTTCAGTTTTGTGTGTGCAGTTTTGAGAAAGCCGTTATTGTTTTGAGAAACGTGTGTTCACAATTGTGAAAAACTATAAAAGACAAGCCTCCAACTGCCTCCAACACATTGAGATCAATGTACAGCCAGTAGAGAAGCCAAACTCTATCGGATTGATGTGGATTCAATAAACATGGTCTAACAGCCGATGGCATGTACCTACACACACGCACAGACCCACACACGCATGCACACACACTCGTGTCACGAGTGAGCAGAGCTTATGGACCCAATTACAGGAGATGGCAGACAGACAGGATCGAATAACTCAAATTTCCAACCAACTCAAAAATATCTAAAACTAGGAAACGTCCACTGGAAACAGGTAGGGAACACAGACTGCTCACATAGACAGGGAACACAGACTACCAGGACTTACAATCAGACAAGGTCTGACAAGGGGAGCACAGGTGAAGGTGACAACAATGATCGACTTCTTGGTGATTACAAACAAGACAGGTGTGTGGGGAGCTAGGAACCAGGGGTGAGAGGGAGGGAAGACACGCCCACACCACAGACACACAGAGAATTACAAGGAAACCCCTCAGGAAAGCAGGGAACAGAGAAACATGTGGAAAACGTGGAAAAAACACTAGAGCACAGCCGTGGCTGTGACAACGAGCACACACACACACATTCACACAAACACACACACATGGCATCAGGAGGTCAGAGAATCTGACACAGATCTATTTGTATCTCTGCAACGCTGTTGGATTTGTTCTCTGAGGCATCAGACTGCCGTGCAACCACACACAGTGGATTTCTTTAACGGCTGTCCAGTGACAGCTTATCCGCCTACTGCTCTGTACAAGAGGTTCTCTGTGTGTGTGTGTTACGGTATTATTGAAAAATGTAAACTGTGCGGTTCAATGTTGTTTAAAAAAGGACAACTTTCCGAGAACATTGGTTGTGAAGCTGTTTTATTTCTGTAGATGTGAAAAACAGGAAGCATCCACAAGACAGGTTCTGGTTTGAAGTCTGCAGGTGTAACCCGCTCAGCCTATTTACTACTATAAGAGCTCAGAGAACTTAAATTTAAATTAAGGGGTGTTTTTTGTCTCTTTGTAGGTAACAAAGAGACTTCAAGATTGTATTGCTGTTACAAGCCTTTGTTGCTCACCTTACAGTAAGTCCGACTGGAATAGAATTGCGTGTGTAGTGGTGTTGATTTCCTCTACAGTGTGTACAATAAGGCGGATTTGAATGTGCTTATCTGTGAACTTGTGGATTTGTATGCGTGTACTTGTGTGAGTGCTAGGGTGGCCGACGTGTAATGAGGTGCCGACTACGCCACCTAGTTGTAAGTCTAGGAACTCAATTGGTTCGTTCTGAGAGGGAGGAACCCGTGTGTTTGACCAAAGGAACAGTCGACAACCATGCCACATAAACTATTGTACTTTAATAAGTAAAAGGTATTTCCAAGCTTTCGGAATGTCTAAAAGTCTAAAAGAGAGAATGTGTCAGTCCAACAGCGTCACCCGTGTGTGCTGACTGGTAGCCTCGTCCGTAGGTCTCCCTCCGTAATCAGGATCACCGTCTTTCGGTCCACTGATTACCTCGGTTCCCATCTCGTTCCCACAGCGTCACCCGTGTGTGCTGACTGATAGCCACGTCCTTAGATCTCCCTCCGTCCTTGATTTGTCCCGATCGGGTTCTCTGTGACTTCGTCGGTCGTCTATCTCCGCTGTTTCCCCATGACTTCCTCGTTTTATAGGCCAGGTAGCCCACCCCAACTGCGCTCCAATTGGTCCCTTGCCTTATTGTCAATTAGGCCCAATTGCACTCCAATTGATCCCTTCCCTTATTGTCAATCAGGCTTGGTGATTCCGGAGGTACAGCTCCGCTGTCAAAAGAAAAGCAACAACCACACAGCAACCAAACAAAGCACACCACTGCAACCCAAATAATAACCCAGTTAACTAAATATACAAATACACCCTGTACCTCACTTTCAAGCCTGTGACACTAGTATGTGCACAGCACATTGTGAAGCCAAACACATATTCTACATTGACTTTGTATTCACAAATTCACATAGAAGCATGCAGAGATGACCAAGAGGGACCAGGTGAGAGTCAGTGATAGCCTTCCACCATATTGCAATCTGCCCTACCAAGCAGCTTAACTCAGGTCAGAGCTATAAGAAACAAATTAACTATTGATGGGATAAAGAATTTCTGCAATTAATAAAATATTCGCAATTGTTGTATAATTTTTTATGACAATTTATTTTTACTGTGAAAAATCTAAATTTCTATCTCTCGCTCTCTCACATTCTCTCATGAGAGAGAGGGTTTCAAGAGGTGTAAAACCCTTGATGGAGAACATTAGTAGTGATCAGTGGGGGCAGTTTGCCGGAGTCTGCAGGAACAGCAGAGGCAGGAGCTTCCTATTCAGCACATACTTGCAAGCTGAAACCTGTCTTAAACTCTTTGTGTTTGAGGTATAGTGTGTGTGTGTGTGCGTGTGTGTATTTGTATGTGGGGGTGCACATGTTCCCTTTGTTTGTGCGCTGGTTGATTAGAAGACTTGGCAAACGAACTGTCTCGGCTCCTCTCGGTTTCCCTGGTCTGCTGATAATAGCTGTGTGTTTGCAGTGAACTCCTTGCTTAGCGACAATGGTGTTTGTGTGTAGTTAAATTCGGGTTTCAAGGATAATTGTTCAGGGCATATGTTTAAATGCCACCTCATTAACATAAACACTGTTCAGCTCCCTGCAGATTCACTGACAAGTTAATCATGCTCCCGTATACACACTTGCAAATGCACACAGCAGCACACTCACACACACAAATGCAAACGAGAACGGAAACACCCCCCCACGCACACAAAAGGGGACAGGAAAACACGCACGGACACACTTGTAACATTGTGCTATTAGACTGTACATTGAATGTTTCATCAGCTTCCTGCAATAACAGTGAAATATGGATGAAAACAGAAGTCATGAATAGATAAATAAACTTCATACATAAAATCATCTCAGACTGGTGAGAATGAAAAGACTTAAAGATCCTGTAAAGTGGAATTGAAAATGAGTTTTAAGTTAATCACACCACAGAAGAATGTGTTGTTTACTACCCATCCAAATTCGAATGAAAAAAACCCACTGACAAGTATGTTAAATTAGGCTTTGAAATCGTGAGAAAATCAGCAGTCTTCTCTGCTTGAGACTGGGGGGCGTGTCGCCTGAAGGAGCTAAAGCTCTGCCCCCTCGAATTTATTGAATTTAGCAACAACAGCAACACTAGCTAAATCAATTGCAGATATCAGAACAGCCTCCCTGAGTCACCACCTTACCGCGGTGGAGGGGTTTGCGTGTCCTAGTGATCCTGGAAGCTATGTTGTCGGGGGCTTTATGCCCATGGTAGGGTCACCCAAGGCAAACAGGTTCCAGGCGAAGGACCAGACAAAGCGTGGCTCAAAAACCTACCATGAAGAAAACAAACAATGGTTCTCAGTTGCCCCTGCCTGGAAGCGGGTCACCGGGGCCCCCACTGAAGCCAGGCCCGGGGGTGGGGCTCGATGGCGAGTGCCTGGTGGCCGGGCCTTTTCCCATGGGGCCCGGTCGGGCACAGCCCGAAGAGACAACGTGGGACCCCCTTCCAGTGGGCTCCCCATGATCGGGTGCAGCGTGAGACGGGCGCCTTTGCGGTCCGATCCTCGGCTGCAGAAGCTAGCTCTAGGGACGTGGAACGTCACCTCGCTGGCGGGAAAGGAGCCGGAGCTGGTGTGCGAGGTAGAGAAGTTCCGGCTAGATATAGTCGGCCTCGCCTCAACGCACAGCATCGGCTCCGGAACCAGTCTCCTTGAGAGGGGCTGGACTCTCTTCCACTCTGGAGTTGCCCTCGGTGAGAGGTGTCGAGCTGAGGTGGGAATACTTGTTTCTCCTCGGTTCGGCGCCTGTACGTTGGGGTTCACCCCGGTGGACGAGAGGGTAGCCTCCCTCCGCCTTCGGGTGGGGGGACGGGTCCTAACTGTTGTTTGTGCTTACGCACCAAACGGCAGCGCAGAGTACCCACCCTTTTTGGAGTCTCTGGGAGGGGTGCTGGAAAGCGCTCCTCCCGGAGATGCCCTCATCCTCCTGGGGGACTTCAATGCTCATGTGGGCAATGACAGTGAGACCTGGAGGGGCGTGATTGGGAGGAACGGCCCCCCCGATCTGAACCTGAGCGGTGTTTTGTTGTTGGACTTCTGTGCTAGACACGGCTTGTCCATAACGAACACCATGTTCAAACATAAGGGTGTCCATATGTGCACTTGGCACCAGGACACCCGAGGTCTCAGTTCGATGATAGACTTTGTAGTCGTGTCGTCGGATCTGAGGCCGAATGTCTTGGATACTCAGGTGAGGAGAGGGGCGGAGCTGTCAACTGATCACCACCTGGTGGTGAGTTGGCTACGATGGTGGGGGAAGACGCCGGTCAGGCCTGGCAGGCCCAAACGTAATGTGAGGGTCTGCTCGGAACGGCTGGCGGAATCCCCTGTCAGAAGGAGCTTCAACTCCCACCTCCGGGAGAGCTTCGATCATGTCTCGGGAGAGGCCGAGGACATTGAGTCTGAATGGGCCATGTTCCGGGCCTCCATTGTTGAGGCGGCTGACTGGAGCTGCGGACGCAAGGCGGTCGGTGCATGTCGCAGCGGTAACCCTCGGACCCGGTGGTGGACGCCGGAGGTGAGGGAAGCCGTCAAGCTGAAGAAGGAGGCCTATCGGACTTTGTTGGCTGGTAGGACTCCAGAGGCAGCTGATGTGTACCGGCAGGCCAAGCTGAATGCGGCTTTGGCGGTCGCGGAGGCAAAAACCCGGGCGTGGGAGGAGTTCGGCGAGGCCATGGAGAATGACTTCCGAACGGCTTCCAAAAGGTTCTGGACCACCATCCGGCGACTCAGGAGGGGGAAGCAGTGCACTGTCAACGCTGTATATGGTGGGGATGGTGCGCTGCTGACCTCAATGGGGGATGTCCTGGATCGGTGGAATGAATACTTTGAAGACCTCCTTAATCCCACCAACACGCGTTCTGACATGTAGGCAGAGTCTGGGGACATTGGGGGGGGCCCTTCTATCTCTGGGGCTGAGGTCGCTGAGGTGGTTGAAAAGCTCCGCGGTGGCAGGGCCCCTGGGGTGGATGAGGTCCGCCCGGAGTTCCTTAAGGCTCTGGATGTTGTAGGGCTGTCTTGGTTGACACGACTCTGCAACATCGTATGGACATCGGGGACAGTGCCTCTGGACTGGCAGACCGGGGTGGTGGTTCCCCTCTTTAAAAAGGGGGACCGGAGGGTGTGCTCCAACTTTAGGGGGATCACACTCCTCAGCCTCCCTGGGAAAGTGTATTCAGGGGTTCTGGAGAGGAGGGTCCTTCGGATTGTCGAACCTCGGATTCAGGAGGAGCAATGTGGTTTTCATCCTGGCCGTGGAACTGTGGACCAGCTCTATACCCTCGGCAGGGTTCTGGAGGGTGCATGGGAGTTCGGCCAACCAGTCTACACATGTTTTGTGGATTTGGAAAAGGCGTTCGACCATGTCCCTCGGTGGCTCATGTGGGGGGTGCTCCGGGAGTACGGGGTACCGGACTCCCTGATCGGGGCTGTTCGGGCCCTGTACGACCGGTGCCAGAGTTCTTATTCCCGGTGAGGGTTGGACTCCGCCAGGGCTGCCCTTTGTCACCGATTCTGTTCATAACTTATATGGACAGAATTTCTAGGCGCAGCCAGGGCGTTGAGGGGGTCCGGTTCGGTGACCTCAGGATCGGGTCGCTGCTTTTTGCAGATGATGTGGTCCTGTTGGCTTCATCGGGCCGTGACCTCCAGCTCTCACTGGAGCGGTTCGCAACCGAATGCGAAGCGGCTGGGATGGGAATCAGCACCTCCAAATCTGAGGCCATGGTTATCGACCGGAAAAAGGTGGAGTGCAATCTCCGGGTCGGGGAGGAGATCTTGTCCCAAGCGGAGGAGTTCAAGTATCTCGGGGTCTTGTTCACGAGTGAGGGAAGGATGGAGCGCGAGATCGACAGGCGGATCGGTGCGGCGTCCGCAGTGATGCGGGCTCTGCATTGGTCCGTTGTGGTGAAGAAGGAGCTGAGTCGAAAGGCGAAGCTCTCTATTTACCAGTCGATCTACGTTCCTACCCTCACCTATGGTCACGAACTGTGGGTAGTGACCGAAAGAACGAGATCGCGAATACAAGCGGCCGAAATGAGTTTTCCCCGCAGGGTGTCCAGGCTCTCCCTTAGAGATAGAGTGAGAAGCTCGTTCATCCGGGAGGGGCTCAGAGTAGAACCGCTGCTCCTCCGCGTCGAGAGGGGCCAGTTGAGGTGGCTCGGGCATCTGATAAGGATGCCTCCTGGACGCCTCCCTGGTGAGGTGTTCTGGGCACGTCCCACTGGGAAGAGGCCCCGGGGAAGACCCAGGACACGCTGGAGGGACTATGTCTCTCGGCTGGCCTGGGAACGCCTCGGGGTCCCCCAGCTAGAGCTGGTGGAAGTGACCGGGGAGAGGAAAGTCTGGGCCTCCCTGCTTAGGTTGCTGCCCCCGCGACCCGACCCCCGGACAAGCGGAAGATGATGGATGGATGGATGGATAAACTTTCGCAGTTTGAGCATCACTTTGCTGATTTCAGGAGAATGGCTGAGAAATTTGCTGTGATGAACCCGAAACATTTTTGTCACCCTGATGCTGCCCGGAAAGTTAGAGCGCTTGCGGAGTTCTATTCGGAAAATCTGTTTAAGGCTGATTATGTGGTTGATGAATTTGTTACACTTCGTACTATGTACCGTGAGCATGGAAAATAATGAATTAAACACACACAGCATCCTACCATTTCTCATTGACAACGACATGGACCGTGCTTTCCCCAACCTTGCCATTCTTTATCGCATTTAGGTACTTGACAATTCCGATAAGCAGTGTTAAGTCAGAGAGGACTTTCAGCCGTCTGAAATTGATAAATAATGTGTTTGTGTTTTGACTTGTGTGTAGGCTATGAGTTTGCTGGTTTTGAGAGATGCACAATACATGTCAGTTCGGAAAAGAAAATGATTATAGTCTAGTGGAATTTTAGTTCAATCATAGCATGCCTGTAGGTGGTCAACTGCAGTGCGCGTCACGCGTGTGTGTGTGATGCACACTCGTTTTTTTTTCATGGGGGCTTGGTATTGCGTGTAGCTTGCCCAAATTGTTGCTGAAAGAATTGTTATATAGGCCTATGTTTGTTTATTATTAGTTGTCACTGTTAGGATGACTATAGGCAACTGTCTTTAACTTCATTTTGGGGGGCTTATCGTTGAATTTGAATATAGTGTATTTGGTAAATGGACAGATCATTAAACCCATGTTATGCATGGATTTGTGTAGGCCTACTGTGTGTGAAAGATTCTAATGAATGCTGAATGCGAGGCTACTGGCTTAGGCCAATAGCCTCGCCCCGCCCCCCCCGAGACACAACCCTTGCTCCGCCCCTGGTTTGATGTGATGCTAGTTCGGGAGTTCAATAGTTAATGCGAGCGCGCGCGTTTCAATTGGTAAAACCTTGTCTAGTGAAGGTAATGTCTTTTTGTCTCTTAATTTTTCAGCCCCAGCCTTACGTTTAGCCTGGTTTTCCATCGTTATTCTTCTCCCGGTGCTCCCGAGGGCCAGTCCGCTACTGCGGGGCTGTGCCGCGGTGGTGGATTTTCAAGTCATATTATTTTAAATTCTCGTGCTGTCAGGGGGTGCTGCAGCACCCACAGCACCCCTAGTTCCCTGCGGCCATATTCCCTCTCCTCTGAAATCCAAAACTCAGCCAGTGTCTTGGCTGAGAACACTGCCTTTACAGTTTTTCACAATTGTTAACACACGTTTCTCAAAACAATA
Source organism: Osmerus mordax (assembly GCF_038355195.1). NCBI lineage: Eukaryota > Metazoa > Chordata > Actinopteri > Osmeriformes > Osmeridae > Osmerus > Osmerus mordax. The sequence continues at coordinate 16,275,084 of NC_090055.1, forward strand.
ACGGCTTTCTCAAAACTGCACACACAAAACTGAAAACCTCACACACAAAATGCTAAACCTGACACTCCCTTTGCTAGATGACTCTTTGCCATCACATCTCTTACCTGTTCACAAAATGCAATTTGTGTTCTCATTTGGTACACACAGCCATATTTTCAAATGACACACACATACAATTCATAACAGTACACAATATAAGCATTTGCTGCACACTACCAAGCATTCACAGCACACAGTAGTGCAAAATTGAAAACACAATTCTAGAAATGGAACACACCATACGAATGACTCTGGGGAATGAGCCATTTCAACTTTTGTAAAATGTCTCAGTGTAGGCCTAATTTTTTCAAACATAAAACAGCACACATACGGCAAAAAAAGTTTTATTTCTGAACAGTACAGTACTGTCAACGGGCCTGCTCAACCCATTGCAGCACACAAAGTGATGTTCCCATCACGCTGGCCGGGGACCTCAACAATGGGGCACTGGCCAATGACATTTCTGCCCCGGCGCCTCCTCTTCACCAGGTTGAATCCAACCTCATCAATGAATATGTATTCATATAGCTCATTAGCTGTGTCATACTCCTGGATCCGCTGGAACAGATAGCATGGTAATGCAAGTTATAGTATGGACACAGATGGGTCAACACAGTGGGCTACAGTGAGACACTGTAGAAAAGGAACTATTGGATTACAGGTACAATACATGCATGTGTCAGTGCTGAATGTATGGGACTTACAAGCACAAACTCTTGCTGTAACTCCTTGAAGTGGTCTGTGTTTCAGTCAAATAGGACCCTGTACACTTGTTTCATCCGCATGGCATTCCTGGGGCATTCCATTCCTCCATGTTTCTGAATGTGGCATGGTCAGCCAGGATCCTGGTTTGTATCTGTCGGAGTGTGATAGTGTTGTTTTCACAAACCATTTTCACAATGTCAGTCTCCTGTTCGGCTGTGAAAGTGCATGTTCTTCCTCCACGGTGTGGTTCTCTTTTAGTCCTGCAAAATACAAATACAGTGAGCACACTGTATTCTATTGATATGCAGGATTTCAGTACACAAGGCAAATATAATTCATACCTGTTCTCCATTCTAAAAGTTCTAATGATGGCAGCAACTGTGAAGCGGCTGAGATTTGGTTGGACCCTCTGGCCAGCCTCCCTCATGCTCAAACCATGGTTGAGCACATGGTCTACCACAGTGGCCCGAATCTCATTAGAGATGACCGTTCTCCTTCTTTCTCTTCTTCCTCATTCTTCTTCTCCTTGTCCTTCTCCTCCTCTTCCTCCTCTTTGTCCTCCTCCTCATCCTTGTCCTCCTCTTGTCCTCCTCTTCCTCTCCCTCCTCCTCCTTGTCCTCTTCCTTGTCATCTTGTCCTCTTCCTTGTCCTTGTCCTCCTCTCTCTTACCCCTCTCCTTCTCTGGTTGTTGATATGTTCTAGTTCTCCATTGGTTACTAAACAAAACAGAGGCTCAAGGCCCTTTTTATGCTGCAGTCCTGATTGCAAATTGCTCACCAGACCTGAGTGTTTAGAGATTTGAATATTTGTGTGTTGTAGGTTGATGCTTTGAGACTTTACTTGAGAAGTGTGTGCAACAACTGAACATTGTGTGTAGTGTTTTGACAACAAGGTGATGTGTAATTGACATCAGTGTGTAAACAAGGAAAGTCAGAGTCTAATGCAGATAAGGGAGTGTGAAGTAGTGCAAAATTGGGTCGAGCAATTGGTACATGAAGCTAAGGTTGTGAAAATTGTGCCAAAGTTTTGCTTTTTGTGTGTTAACAATTGTGAAAAACTGTAACTGCATGCTCTTACGGTTCCTACCATAGGCACTTATTTGGTTTCCACAATGTATGCTTCATGTTTTTGCTACCCACAATGTTTTTGGGGCTATCTCGTTGTTATGATCAGTGACCTATGCACTTTTGTAAAGCTCTCTCTTGGAAGTCGCTTTGGACAAAGGCGTCTGCTAAATTAATAAATGTAATGTAAAGTGAGAAAAGAATGAATGTCATTTGAAAGATATAGTCATTGAATGCATTTTGTGCCAAAGCAATTATAGATGATCCACAGTTTAGCCCACATATCTTCTGCTGTGCTCACAGTGTGAAGAGATTTGAAAAAGTGACCTAAGTATTGAGAAATGTGTCCTAGCGACTGTAAAAAACTGTATTTGACATTTTTGTGTCTAAGCAATCGGAAAAAACTGTAATTGCCTTTTCAAGACACTGCCTTGGAAAATGCCACACGTGAACGAATGGATCCAACACGGGCGTCAGGTGTACAAGCACTAAAGGACTTAATTATAAACATACCAATCAGGTGTAAGCACTATAAAAAGGCAACAGGTCAGTGTACCTGTCCTCATCAAAAATGGAAGGCAATGTTGCAGGAAGAGGAAGAGGGAGAGTGAGGATGAGAGGGGGAGCCCATGGAGGAAGGGTGGTAGGGAGAGGAAAAGGTAGACCTGGAGGCTGTGGAAGAATAGGCCCAAATTTACAGTATCTAATGAAATTTGAACAAAATTGGTTGACCATGGGGCAACATTGAGAGAGGCTGGACAGAGAGTTCAGCCCAACCGTGACAATTTCGACAAGAGCTTAGGTGAAAACTACTTTTCACTACTGTCTCCAGTGCGGTGGAGTAAAATGTAGCCTACTATATGCACTACATCAGTATTTTTTTGTACCCATTCAATGCAGTCCATGATTGAAACAATGTACTGTATTTCATTTGCTAGGGAGTCAGGTGGCTGAGAGGTGAGGGAATCGGGCTAGTAATCAGAAGGTTTCTAGTTCGATTCCCGGCTATGCCAACCAAATGACTTTGTGTCCTTGGGCAAGGCACTTCACCCTACTTGCCTCGGGGGAATGTCCCTGTACTTACTGTAAGTCGCTCTGGATAAGTAATGTAAATTTGCTGTATGCTTTCTTTTGTCTCCACAAATGTACTAGCTGTGTTTACAGTATGTAGCCTACTACAGTATTTGATTTGAAATGTGTTTTGATCTTCTAAACAAAATGCAACCTTGTAGCAACAGATAATGTAATAACGGCCAATAATGTAATAATGGCCAATAACGTAATAATTTAAAAGTAATAAAACCAATGACGTAATAAATTGCCAATAATGTAATAAAATTCCTGAGCCAATAATGTAATAACTTTTTGCCAATAATGTAATAACTTATTACATTATTGGCTGGTTATTACGTTATTGGCCTTGCATTAAAAAAAACTTTACAAATGTAATAACTGAGCCAATAATGTAATAACTGAGGTATAACTTTATTTTATCTTCAATTTCTGGAGATAAAGTGACACTCTTAGCCTTAATATTGCGTCTTGCAACAGATGCTTAAATACCTTACAGATACCCCTCCACCCTCAAACCCCCCTCCACAGGAGGCCTTAAAGGAGCAATTAAGAGTCAATTTTGATTTATATCTCACTCTTAGGGTTCCGTTATAGTACTCCGAGTATCCAACTCTGTGTATGGCTAAGACCACTGAAAGGTAAACACAGTGAAGACATTGCTAGACACCTTGAAGACATTTACAATGAGCATGGTCCACCAAAAATCATACAGCATGACCAAGGGAAGGAGTTTAAAGGCGCTGTAAAAGAAAACTTATGGAGTCCTTACAAGTTAAAATAATTCAGAGCTCTCCTTACCATCCCCAGAGCAAGGGTAAAGTGGAGAGAAGCCACCGAGTCCTAAGGAAAAAGATAATGTATGACCTAGTCCAATATCAATGAGGAGGAGCCAATTGGGTTAAGCATTTGCCAATTTATGCAAAAGTGATGAATGAAGACCCAGAGGTTTTGAGTTGGATGTCACCTTTTGAGGTTTATTACGGAAGAAAAAGTCATGCATTATCAAACCGGTTAACTTCTTCTCAGGAAGTTCCTATAGAACACTGTCCACCAAGCGACGAAACACTGCCCTCCCAAAAACACCGACTCTTGTTTCAGACTGAACGAATTAAGATCAGATAAAGGGCACAAAAGGCTACACAACGCTGTGCACCAGACAGACTCTATCTGGAAGTTTGAAACCTTCTATTTATAGAGTATACGATAAAGTGTTGGTCAGGGTGAGGAGAAGCCACCACAGAGCAGGGTTGCCAGGTCTGTGTGACAAAATCAGCCCAATGGCCAATCAAAACCAGCCCAATATCAGAACTCAAAATATGCCACACTGCCACAGTCTCATAAAAACATCTTGTGATACCAGGTGTTTTTGAAAACTGAACTGAAACATACTGAAAACTGCAACACAGAACTTAGAAAGACTCACGACTCCGTCAAAGTGCCTGCATGGTTACAGAGTTGGATACATGGAGTACTATAACGGAACCCTAAGAGTGAGATATAAATCCAAATGGACTCTTAATTGCCCCTTTAAGGCCTCCTGTGGAGGGGGGTTTGAGGGTGGAGGGGTATCTGTAAGGTCGGATATTTAAGCACTTTATTGAGGTATCAATAAAGTGATACCTCAGTTATTACATTATTGGCTCAGTTATTACATTTTCAAAATAAATAAATAATGCAAGGCCAATAACGTAATAACTTTTTGCCAATAACGTAATAACTTCTTACATTATTGGCTGGTTATTACGTTATTGGCAAAAAGTTATTACGTTATTGGCTCTGGAACTTTATTACATTATCGGCAATTTATTACATTATTGGCCGTTATTACATTATTGGTTGCTACAAACCTTTACGTAGACAAGGTGGAGAAGGTACAGTACATATTTTCATCAGTGTGCAGTACTGGTCTTGTGTGTTGTGTTTGGTCAACAAAAAAGCAGAGTACTTTACGTACTCTACTTTAACAAAATCAAGCAGGTATATCATTAGAAAATAAGTTATTGTAAAAGTGTTTTAAATTGTGCACAATAGTGTGTAACTGGGTCAAATTTTATGAACCATGTGTGTGGCATACGGTGACAGAATTGGGCTTTTATACATGATTGTATAGTTTTGAATGAAGTGTTTCATTTTGCAAAAGATTGGAGGTGTTCTGCTACTTGTGTGTCTGGTTGTGTGCATTGTGTGTTGTGTTTTGACAACCCACCCAATATCACCACCAGCCATGACTGCTGTACACACACACACACGCAGGCATGCACACACGCGCACACACACGGGTCACTCTCCTCCCGCCATAATACCTTGAAACAGATATTTGGGTCATTAGTTTCTCAAATGCTTTTCACAAATGTTTCCTCCATGTTCCCCAATGTCTAAACACAACACCCTTTTCTAAAGCTACATAAACACAACCACACCTTCACTTAAACTCGAACTTTCACACCAAAAGAGCAGCTCGAAGCTTTCAAAAATGTAAACACTACACATCATTACACACTACAGCAAAACAATTGAAAACAATGCTCAATTTGTGAGATTGTTCTTTGTTTCATAACTGCCAATGCATATTTTTAGAAACTTTACAGTAATGGATCTTCTTAGATCTCTGCAGAGGATTAGGCATTTAGATTTGTGAGTTTCATATGAAGAGTATAAATCTATAGTAAATTCTGCATGTACACTACTGTAACACAACAATGCAAAAACAGAATCTATTGCACACAACAGTACTCTTGAAAACATCAGGGTCTGAAGTTTTTTTTATTTACTTTATTCACACCACACACCACAATCACTGTGCGGCATCATGTCGCTAAGCTGCAGCGGGCCACATCACCTCATCCACATCGCAGGCTATATTGTCTCTTGCCAGGTACCGCGGGAAAAACGCCCTGGAATGGCACATCCATCCTTGGAAGGCCTCCACTGGGATGTCAACACAGGCCAGCTCCATTGCCCTTAGGAGGTTCTCTAGTGTATGGTTGTCTGTCATAAACCTTCCATCTCCACGATGAGAAGAACTCCTCTATAGGGTTCAGGAAAGGGGAGTAGGGTGGCAGACAGACGTTTAAAAAGTGGTTACTGTTGGTGGTGAACCACTCTCATTAGGTTTGTTCTGTGGAAGCGTATATTGTCCCAAATGATCACATAAATGTGATGTGCGGGCCCAGGATGATGTCTTTTAGCTCCTCTAGGAAGGTGAGGAGACGTTGGGTGTTGTAAGACCCAAGGACAGCATGCCGGTGGACAAGCCGCTCCAAACCCATGGCCGCACAAAGAGTAATTACCCCCCCGTTGGCCAGGAACCTCAGTGATGGCTCTTTGGCCAATGATGTTACGGCCTCTTTGCCTTCGTTTCTGCAGGTTGAAGCCAGCCTCATCCAGGAAGAGGTACTCATGAGGTCTGGCCATCGCGTCCAACTGTAATATCCTCTGTGATAATGTGAAAGTGCACAGGTGTTCAGAACAACAGTCAATCAGGTAGCACAGTATTGTCCAGAAGTAATGTAGGCCACTGAGCAACACAGTATGTCCACTAACTGTACTGTGAACATGGATGTATACTTACTTGCACGTACTCGTAACGTAGGTCTTTGTGTCGCGCAGAGTTGCGCTCAAAGGGAACCCTATAGACCAGTTTCATCCGCATCTTTTGGCGCCGGAGAACTCGGGTCTATTGTGGCCAAGCTGACATCAATGCTCTCAAAGTTGACATTTTCGGCAGTGACTTTGTCTCTGATCTCCCGGAGTCTGATGAGGTTGTTCTCACGAACCATATCCACAATGAGGGTTTCTTGTGCCGCTGTAAATATGGCAACCCTCCCACCTCTGTGGCATTCTTTCAACTCTAAAGAAAGAAACGTGTTGTCAATTGACATGTTTTACAATACAGCAACAACTGATTTGAAACCAATAGACTACTTTCACAGGCTTGTAAAATTGTATTGTGACAAAGAAAGCAATAGAGTACAATACCTGTTGTGTTGTCCGAATGCCCTGATAATGGTGGCCACGGTGAACCTACTCAGGTTTGGACGGACTCTTAGTCCTGCTTCAGCCATTGTCATGCCATGGACAATGACATGGTCAATGACTGTTGCTCGCATCTTGTCCGTAATGATGGTGCGAGGTTGTCTTGCTCACCCTCCTGGACCTTCTCTCCCTTGTTGGCCTCCTCTCCCTTGTTGGCCTCCTCCTCTCCCTTGTTGGCCTCCTCCTCTCCCTTGTTGGCCTCCTCCTCTCCCTTGTTGGCCTCCTCCTCTCCCTTGTTGGCCTCCTCCTCTCCCTTGTTGGCCTCCTCCTCTCCCTTGTTGGCCTCAACCTCTCCCTTGTTGGCCTCCTCCTCTCCCTTGTTGGCCTCCTCCTCTCCCTTGTTGGCCTCCTCCTCTCCCTTGTTGGCCTCCTCCTCTCCCTTGTTGGCCTCCTCCTCTTCGGCCTGCTCCTCTTCTTCCATGGCCAGCTCTTCTCCCTCCTCTGACTCGAATTCCTCTTCCCCTAACTCTGCCTTCATCCATTGTGTTTGTTTGGAATCTCCAGCAAACTGTGCACTCTGAACTTGCTTTTATACATGTGGTCACAGCATTAGCAACAGGTGTCTTCAATTTTGAGTCGTTGTGTGTAATGAATGACGCCAGGTGTGTTCATTGTGTTCAAATATTGCTGACTGTGGCAAGCATTTTGCATCACATGAGCTTTCATTTGAGAATATGAGCAGAGTTCTTTTGCAACTTGTGTTTTAACAAGGAAAAATGTGTTAAGATTTATGAGAACGGAGGATTGTGTTTTGTGAATTGTGTCTTCATGTGAAATGTGTTTATGATATTGGAAAATGATGGCTAGATTTAGTAAATGTGTTTAGACAACTGGTCATTTGGTTTAGAGGATTGGCTTTTGTGTTTTAGCATTTGAGAAAAACTGTAATGATAGAAACATAAAATTATTAACTACACACACACAAGCACACACACACTCTGGTCAACATTCAACAATTTGTGAATGTTTGACAAACCATCTGGTGTACTAGCCCAGTTAAATACTGACACTCTCTCCCTCTTTCTTTCTGTCTTTCTCTTTTCACATCTATTTTCATCACACACATACACACAATATACACACAGAGGAGGGAGGGATAGGGAAAAGAAAGGAAGACAGAGACCAGCTACTATGTACACTAATGCACAAATCTATAATCTAAAAGTCTAAAAGAGGGCACCAAGCTATAATAAGAACCCTCTGAAATACAGCTTTCTTCAATGGACAACCCCTGAAATACAACATGCTTCCATTGAGAACCCTTTCCAGGTTCTCTGTTCCTATCACCCTCTTTAGGGGTTTTAACTTTTTTCGCTCTTTTGGGTTTAAAGCAGACCACTAAAGCTGCACATCTGTTGCATGACCTCACACTGTCTGTCTCCCCTCTCCCCCTTCTCCAATACCTTTCCTCTCACCCCTCTCTGTCTCCACACCCTCTAATTCTCTCTCTCTGCCCAGGTCTCTTCCTCTCATCTCTCTCCCTCCTATTGCTTTCCTCCTCTCATCTCTATGGAACATTCATTTTTCAGGAGGTCAAGAATTCAGTGGTCCAGGTCATTGGACTTTTGTTTATGTGCGTGGGAGTGTGTGTGTGTATGTGTATTGCATGTGTACTGCATGTGTGTGTATGTATATGTGTGTGTTTGTGTGCATGTGTGTGTGTGTGTGTATTTGTAGCATGTGTGTATGTAAGCAAGTTGGCTGGCAGGTTAGAGAGATGAGAAAGCAGAAACGTTATGACTTGTCCTCCAAGAAGAAAATAAATGACACAATCCCATCCTAACCTCATGATTCTGCCCCTATCTCTCCTGGTTCTCTCCATGTGGCCATGATGATGTGTGTCCATGTGTGTGTCCGTGTTTGTGTGTGTGTGTGTGCAGCCAAACTAATTTCCCCTATTCAGAGATGAGTCATTCACATGTACTGCAGGCTGTTGTGCAGACACTGAATCCTGGAGAGGTGAACCATACACACACACACACAACCACACACACATCCACAGTCACTGCTGCAACTGTGCAGGCACACACACACAATGCACACAGACGCACACACACACTTACCGCCTTAGCTTCTCACTCATCTCCAGGAGTGAGCTTAACCAATGCAACCCTGCTACGTTCTATATTAATTTTACAGAAATAGCACGGTGTGTGTGGTCCTTACATGTTATGGCATGTGTGGCAGCACACACATATATTGTTTAATACTCCTGTGACATGTGTGCGACACTTGTGTGTTTTGGTGTGTCATATACATTTGTTAAAGTTTGTGTGATACTTGTGTCCTGATTACAGTTTTTTCCCATTTCTTTCACACTTTTTGCAAAATTTGTTTCATTATGTAAAAACTCTACAAACAAGCCAATCAGACATAGCACTTGGAGATTAACAACTCACATCTACAGCAATCAAAACTTAACACTCCTTTCTAAAAAATCTAATTCTTGCAACAAAACCATACACACAAGCACCGTCTTTCATATCACCAGCAACACACTGATGTTTTTTTATATAAAACACTGCAGTCTTTGTGTTTCTATTTTCATTGTCATTTTCTCAGACTCAGTCTTCTGTAAAACTCAAGTAGAATAAGTAGAATGTATGCAATAATCAAAGAAGAGTTTTTACAAAGAACAAACATTCTTACTGAAATAAAGAAAAATAGAATCACAAATAATCAAATTTAGCAACAAAGCAAAAGTAAAAAAATAATAATTACTGTATAAATTGCGATTGAAAAAAAAAAACATATAGGCCTACTTGTTTTGTGTGTGCGTGGTGGTGGGGGGGTAATGGATCCCGCCTTCTGTTCGGATCGGTGGTTGCCGATCACATACTTTCCACCGCCATGCTGAAAATAATTCCTCGATTGCATTTAGAAAGGGGCTGTAAGGGGGCAGGTATAAAAGTGTGAAATGGTTATGGTTGTTATGTAAGGGATAATTTAGATGAACCCCACAACATTCTTCATGATTAGTTTGAGATATAGGGAGAATGTACACAAATAGGCCTACTATAAACTTACCAAGCACTGCACAACACTGATGCTGCAGACTGAATATTTCAAGTATTTATTTCAATACTTACAGTATTTCTTACCATAATCAGTTACAGTAAATCAACCAACAATGAAATCAATGAAACAAATAAAATCTGTAAACAAATAAAAATTACTGCATGAAGTACATACACTTTGACTCTGAAGAAAAACGACTGTAAAAGCAACAAGAATACTGTAACTATTAATCATCTCTCCGTCTGGATCAGGCCATAAGATTTAATCCACATCACAGGCTATGTCTTCATTGGCAAGGCACCGTTGGAAGAATCGCCTTGTGTGACGAATCCACCCCTGCACAGAAGCTGCTTCGATATGATCACAGGCCTGCTCCATGGCCTGAATGAGGGGCAAACGGTCATAGGGCCGCAGGTTGTATACCTTCCACTGCCATGCTGAAAAAAACTATTCTATTGGATTCAGGAAGGGGGAGTATGGGGGAAGGTATAAGACTTCAAATTCAGGGTGCTCAATGGAACCAATTCCGGACCAGAGCAGCCCGATGGAATGAGACATTGTCCCAAATGACAATGTACCGCATCTGGTCCACTTGGTTTAATGCTGTGACTATCTTGTGCAATCTGTCAAGAAATGCAAGTATTAGATTTGCATTATAGGGTCCCAGATTTGCATGGTAGTGAAGGACCCCATTTTGTGTAACAGCAGCGCAAAGGTTGCTGCCCTGGCACATTGGTGATTGCCCTGTGTCCAATTACATTTCTCCCTCTCCTTCTTGTTTTCGCAAGGTTAAATCCAGCCTCATCCACATATATAAATTCATGTTGAATTTCTGCAGCATCCATTTGCAAGACTCTCTGAAACACAGTAAAAGACAATAGGATGCTATTCCATATCTATTGCACAGTATTTTTTTGTGCCAGAACATTATGAGCAGTACACAATACCACACCAAAGTAAGATGAACAATACCTCCACATACTCATTGCGCAGATGTTTCACTCTCTCTGAATTTCTGTCAAATGGTACCCGATACAGTTGCTTCATGTATATTTGATTTTTCTTGAGAATTCGACCTAATGTTGACAGAGAGGCTCGTTGGATGTTATTGAAAATATGGTCATCATTGATGATATTGGCTTAGATTTCTCGAAGCCTGATACAATTATTGGTCAAAACCATGTTCACAATGGCGGCTTCTTGTGCACGAGTGAACATAGGGCCCCTTACACCTTGGTGTCCTCGACCCTCAATCCTATGTAAAAATAAATAAATAAAAATAAAAATACACATGCAGCCTACTGTCAAATGTCACAGTAAACAATATTGATGATAAGTACATCAAGCTTCAGTTTCAATGTACTGTGTGGTTAGCTTACCTGTTTTCTCGATGAAATGTCCGAATTGCTGACGCAACAGTATTTCTGCTGAAATTTGGTTGAACTCTTTGTCCAGCTTCCATCAGGGTCAGTCCATGGTTGATAACATGGTCAATAAATGTTGCACAGATTTCTTGAGTCAAATTTGGTCCTCGTCTTCTTTGTTCAGGTTCTATCAACTCTTCAAATCCTTCTCTACCTCTTCCTCTACCTAGGCCTCTTCCTCTACCTCCTTCTCTTCCTCTACCAAGGCCTCTTCCTCTATCTCATTCTCCTCTTCCTCTACCTGGGCCTCCTCCTCTACTTCCTTTTCCTCTACCTCCTTCTCCTCTTCCTCTACCTAGGCCTCTTCCTCTATCTCCTCTTCCTAGTCCTCTTCCTCTATCTCCTTCTCCTCTTCCTCTACCTGGGCCTCCTCCTCTACTTCCTCTTCCTCTACATCCTTCATCTCCTCTTTGAGCTCCCCCTCTCATTCTCACTCTTCTTCTTCTTCTAGCTCCTTCCATTTTTGTTGAAGACAGGTGCTGCGTTTTCAAATTAGCACATGTGTGGGAGTCAGGTGGCTGAGCGGTGAGGGAAACGGGCTAGTAATCCAAAGGTTGCCAGTTCGATTCCCGGTCATGCCAACTGACGTTGTGTCCTTTGGCAAGGCACTTCACCCTACTTGCCTCGGGGGAATGTCCCTGTACTTACTGTAAGTCGCTCTGGATAAGAGCGTCTGCTAAATGACTAAATGTAAATGTAAATGTGTGCTTCCACACCTGGTGGATGTGATTATCCAATGAGTGGTCATTAGTGTGGTCATTGGCAATGCGGGGCTTTGTAATGACAAGGAAGTAACCTCACAATCCTTATGTGTCTAAGGTGTGAAAATGTGTATAGAGTTTTACAAATCACTGTGTGTAATGTTTTGCAGAAAGGGTGAAGCAGACATTGTGTGTAATGTTGTGCAAATCTGTGGAGGTGTTTTGCACATTGGAGTAGAATTTTGCAAATTGTGTGGAAATGTTTATTTTAGTGTGTAAACAATTTAAAAAAACTGTAACATTATCCCAGATACCAACAAACCTGGGCTGCTCTGGTCTGTCCTGCACAACTGCATGTAGTGCATCTAGAAATGCAATGATCTGTCCTGTATTGTAGGGACCTAGAGTGGCATGGTGATGCAGGACTCATTGGACACTAATTGCAGCACACAAGGTGATATTTCCCCCACGCTGCCCAGGGACATTTACAACGGCCCTTTGTCCAACTACGGCACCGACGCCTGGTTTTGGCCAGATTGAAGCCTGCCTCATCCATGAACTCATGTGGCAGTTCAAAATCCAGAACTCTCTATAACAGAAAATATTGAAAATTGTTACTGAAAACACATACAGTAACTACAATTCCCGAATTTCCCCATTGTGGGACGAATAAATGTCCTCGAATATACGCCGCCCTCGAATAAACGCTGCACCAAAAATGAACGTTGTGTAATAAATGCCGCCCTTGAATAAACGCTGCACCTAAAAATCTGAAAACGGTTATTTAATTGTTTAAATTCAACCCCAGTATTTATTACACATGTACATAACTTTCTGCACAGCTTTCTGTTTGAAAGCTAACGTGTATGAACGTTTAGGCATGCTGCTTCAGATGTCTACACAATAGAACACTTGTTCTATTGTGCCGCGGTGTTTATTCGAAGAAATACGGTATGTGCTGGGTTGGGTCAGTATAGACAAAAACTACAAGCTACAGGCAGGGCAGGTGGCAGCATAAAACTTCATTCCCATATCACAATATATAGTATGTAAAGTAAAGTGACACATACCTGCACACAATCATGTCGCAAATCCTTGACCCTGACACTGTTCCTCTCAAATGGCACCCTGTACTGCTGCTTCATTCTGAAGTGATGTTTCTGTAGGATGCAACTTAGTGTAGAAATGCTGACCCTGTTGATATTGTTGAATACATTTCCATTTGCAATTATGCGTTGTTGTAACTCACAAATTCGGATTGCAATATTTTCTCGCACCTTTTCAATGATGGAAAGCTCTTGTTGTTGAGTGAAGAGCCGTTGCCTTCCACCTTGAAGAGGTCTTCCAACCATTCTGTAGGAAATGTCACCACAATATGTCATTGGTTAGGTTATTTTTCACAAACTGTACACAGTACTGTAAAAATCACAATGGTATTCCTTTACATATACTTCACAGCACTACCCATTTGTGTATAGTACACTTAGTACAGTAATACAGTAATATGATACAGAATCATGTGACACACAGTAGGTACAGTCTGGAGTAGAAACTTGAAGATATACCTGTTCTCCAGTCGGAATGTCCTTATTATTGATGCTACTGTGTAGCGACTGAGGTTAGGGTGGACTCTTTGCCCAGCCTCCCTCATGGACAGGCCATGATTTATCACATGGTCCACCAGAGTAGCCCTGATGTCATCTGATACACGTCTCCGCACTGGTCCTCGTCTTTGTCCTCGTCCGACTCCTCTCTCTCTTTGTCCTCCTCTTACTCTGACTCTCATTGCCTCCATGCTTGCAAAGTTCTCAAAATGGCTTACCTGAGGCCTATTTGTAGTGCTAAGGCTCAGACCGATTGGTGTTCTGTTTTCAGTGCAAGTGTTTTCAGGTGTATATGTAAGTGCCTACAATTGCCAGATGAGTTTTGAATTTTGAACAGTGTTTTCCCAATAACAGGAGATATTGTTTTTGAACAAAGTGTCTAATGTAAGAGAACGTGTGTAGTGTTTCGCAATAAGTGTGTTACAGAATTACCAGCAAAGTTGTCAATGTGTTTAAGCTATGGTTACACTGTGTTTAAGGTATGCTACAATAAGTTTAGGTATTGAGGCTTTGGTCTAAGCCAGGGGTGGCGAACCTGCGGCTCGCAAGCAGCATGCGGCTCTTTGCCTGCTCCTGTGAGGCTCTTACTGAGCGGCTGGGGGAATAAAAGGAATACAAAAAATATATACTGTATATATATATATATGGACCCTTTCGCATTTCGTGTCGCGTACCACATCATTGTTTAAGACTTAAACAAACCACACAGAGCTGTCGCAGGGGGGGTGCGAGGCCCTGTGCGAACTTAACATTCGAGGCCCTGCTTATTGACATACACGTGATGCACGCGCAAGAATCACTTTCAACCCGCACGGGGACTGTCCATAATTCCGACAGCTCTGCGCGCGGAGCAACACCATTTCTGCAAGACGTGCTGCCAAATTTATTCAGCGATCCTCGAATCGACTTGTGAAATTCTTGCTTCTTTTTAGTTTTATTCCTTTTCTCAGCGCCCGACTCGGAAAAATCGGTCTTGATCGCTTGTTTCTCCCGGCCGTCTCCTTCCTCCTCGCACTGTCACAGGACGTGCACTAACGCCCTGTGGTGTAACGTAAAGCATGAACGAAAAAATACATGAGATTTTTTGACAAACGGGAATTTCATTTTAGAGCACATAGAGTCAAGAAAAGGAATACAAAAATATTGAAAGTTTATAAAAAAAACTTGCCATTGCAAACTTGGATTGCAAACCAGGCAGGCGCGAGGCCCCCGGTGGCGCAAGGCCCTGTGCGGTCGTATAAAAACTGTTATGCTTTGTATTATGACTGTCATTAGATCTGTAAGCCACTGTTGTAGTGCGGGCGTGCCTGTGTGGCTCTTTGCTATGGTGCGTTTTTTTTTGGCTCTTTATGCTGGCCTGGTTAGCCACCCCTGGTCTAAGAAATCGTTTTTAGTGTGTAAGCAATAGGCCAAAAGTGTAAATTCCAACAGTGTGTGGTCCCTGTATGTGCGCCACACCACCCAGCTCACTCTTGCTAACCACAGAATGATTAGCTCATGGATGGTAGTGTTTTAGTGGGGAACAGCTTTGGTCATTTTACGTGTTTTTTAACAGGTCTCAGTCTCACTGCAGTTAAAGTGTCTTCCAGGAGTCTAGTACATTTTAGCAGACAGCTATTAGACTTTGGGTTTGAAATGTAGCTCTGCTGCCTGTCACTCTGTCTGTTTGTCTGTTTGTCTGTCTGTCTCTCTTTCTGTCTGCTTGCTGTGTTCCTCTCTCTCTCTCTCTCTCTCTCTCTGTCTGTCTGTCTGTCTGTCTGTCTGCCCACCTGCCGAACACCCCGCCAGTTTATCTGTTTTCTGTGGGCATGCTCTAGTACATTTTAGCAGACAGCTATTAGACTTTGGGTTTGAAATGTAGCTCTGCTGCCTGTCACTCTGTCTGTTTGTCTGTCTGTCTCTCTTTCTGTCTGCTTGCTGTGTTCCTCTCTCTCTCTCTCTCTCTCTCTCTCTCTCTCTCTCTCTCTCTCTCTCTCTCTCTGTCTGTCTGTCTGCACAGCATGCTGCCCTTGCTGTGTGTGTGTGTCTTATCCTACCATATCTTGCTCTGAGGTATTTCTTCCTCCCTGCAGTATGGGCTTACTCCGAGCTGTGAATGAGGAGGAATTAAGGGAAAAGAGAGAAGGAGAGGGGAACAAGGGGAGGAAAAGAAAGGGGAGGGGAAACCCTCAAAAGATTAGGAGAATGTGTAGGCGTTTGTATGTGTGTCATGGGCATTCATCAATTTCCCTAAAACCTTCCAGTATTCTAGCATTGCTCTGCCACAAAGCCTAGAGGCATGACAGAGCCTCTACGAACTCTCTCTCACTTTCTCTGGCTCTCTCTCCCTCACTCTCTCACTTACTGTCACTCCCTCCTCTCTCTCTCTCTCTCTCTCTCTCCCCCTTTCTCTTATTTTCTTTTTGCCCAGCTCTCTCTCTCTTCCTCTCTCTGTCATACATTATGATGCCTCTATAGGAATCTATCTCTTCTGTAAAGATTAACTAAACTAAAGATTCTAATCTTTTCAGAAGTTGCAGAGGCAAGTCAAGATAACTTTACATTTTCTAAGTAACAAGGTGGCAAAGTGTGTGTATGTGAGAAAGAGAGAGAAAGAGGGAGAGAGAGAGAGAGAGAAAAAGAGAGAAAGAAACGGGAGCGTGTGATTTATGCAAATGAGTGTCATCGGACGCAGAGGAGGGAGAATTCCCAGGCCTGACGAGTGGCTTAATGATTCATCAGTCTAGCTGCGGCAGGCATCAATAATGGATGCTTGAGCAGGTCATGCAGGATGTAGTACCCCTTGATTAAAGTGCTCCAAGTTAAATGTCTCACTTCTTTCGTCCTGTTCCTTGCGAGAAAGACATACCTACTTTGCTGACACACACACCGCACACACAAACACACACACTTACTAAGATGCTTCAATTTAACAGCACCCCACCTTGTTCATCTCAATGTCTCTTTTCCTTCACTCCATATTTCTCTCTGCTCTACCAGAAATCCTTTTCTCTGGGGCTCATCCAAACAGAAAGTCAGGAAGAGGGGGAAGAGGGAGATGGTTGGAGGAGTGGGGTCAAGGAGGGAACAGAATTGAGAGAGAGAAGGAGAAAGAGAGAGAGAGAGAGAGAGAGAGAGAGAGAGAGAGAGAGAGAGAGAGAGAGAGAGAGAGAGAGAGAGAGAGAGAGAGAGAGAGAGAGAGAAGACAATTAATGAGGTGATCCAGAAATGAATGAATTCTGAATCACTAGTTTGACGGTACAGCAGTGGACTCTTTCTCAGACTCTCTGCTACCGTCTTCTCTACTTTCACTCATGCATGTTCTCTCATCCCCCCTCTCTCTCCCATCTCTCTCTCCCCCTTCCTCTCTCCCTGTCCGTAAGCCGTACGTGGGTGTTGATGTGACAGGACAAATCTCGGTCTATTAGGAGACATAAACCTCTAAACCCTATGCCGCACATCCTTCCATATTTATGGCCAGCTACACACTTACACACATATGCACACACACACAGGGACAGCCAAAAATCATCTTGCCAGCTTTGCATGACTGGTTCCAAAGCATAATTTATCCGTGCAGCTTGGAAATGTGTGCCTATGTGTGTGTAACATGTACAGTGTGCGTGTGTGTGTGTGCAAGGTGTCCATGTCAAAAGTCTCAAAATCTCATTTTGGCATCACTATTATTTATCAATGGGCTACAGTAATCCTTATTTTCTTTCATCATACTGTCTCTTTCTTTCATTTGTTTTCCTTTGTCTGCCTGCCTGTGTCTGTCTTGAGTTGTGCAGTGTAATCACAGATTAAATGAATCTTGTTTTAATCACTATCATACACCAGAGCTGTTTACCCTCCTCATCCTAATCTGTTAATGATCTTGAACTTCATCTGAGGTGTCAGCGCGTGACTGGATGCACTCTCTATGACTGAAATTTACATTTAGTCATTTAGCAGACACTCTTATCCAGAGCGACTTACAGTAGGTACAGGGACATTCCCCCGAGGCAAGTAGGGTGAAGTGCCTTGCCCAAGGACACAACGTCAGTTGGCATGACCGGGAATCGAACTGGCAACCTTCGGATTACTAGCCCGACTCCCTCACCGCTCAGCCAACTGACTCCAAATAGTCTTAAATACCGTTCAGATTGTAATACAGATGGCTGAGCGGTTGGGGAGTCGGGCTATTAATCAGAAGGTTGTTGGTTTGATACCCGGCCGTGCCAAATGACTATGTTTCCTTGGGCAAGGCACTTCACCCTACTTGCCTCGGGGTGCCTGTAATGTGCCTGTACTTACTGTAAGGCGCTCTGGATAAGAGCGTCTGCTAAATGTAATACCACTGATTTTATGTGCTTATATTACGCATTCACATACTATGTGTGTGTGTGCATGTAGAATGTTGCTCCATGAAGTCTTCTTGTCATGAATCTGATTCAGAAGACTACAGTCTCACATTACCCTGAGATGAGCTTGGCTGCTGCAGGAGATGACGGTTACAGAGAGAGAGACAAAGTGAGAGACAGAAAAAGAGACTGGAAGAGAAAGAGAGAGTGGGAGAGACAGTGAATAGAGTGGGAGAGGCAAAGAAGAGTGAGAGAGAGAGAGAGAAAGAGAGTGGGAGGGACAGAGAAAGAGAGAATGGGAGAGACAGAGAAAGAGAGAGAGAATGTGTTTAGAACATCGCAAGGCAGGCATTAGGTGATGAGCTGAGTTCCTTGCATAGACCGAACTAGAACAGAGAGGAAGCAAAAGGAGATGCAGAGTCAAAGAGTGAGAGAAGAAAGAAAAGAGGGAGGGGTGGTGCAGGAGAGGAGGAGAGAAGGGAGAAGAAAGTGGTGTGAGGGAGAGATTCTGCTTCTTCCTCTGTTTAACAGCTTGATGTTCTCTTTTAAGTCAAGAGCAAGCAGCGGTAAGAAGCGAGAGGGGGGGAGTGAAGAAAATAGGAGGGGCAACAGGGCGGAAGAGAGAGAAAAAGGAAGAAGAGAGAGTGACAGGAAGAGAGTCTCCACGTGGATTTCAGTATCTTGTGCATTTGGGAGTCGCAAAAAGAAAATGTTTCTCTCCTACCTCTACCCCTGCTCTCTCTCTCCACCCTCCCCTCATGTTTCCTTAATGCACACAGTGCAATGAGACAGAGAGAGAGACAGAGAACATTTGAGAAATCAAGCTTTTAGAAAGAGAAACTGATTTTTTTTTAAATAATCAAGAGGAGTCTCAGGAGTGAAGAGAAAAAGAGAGGAAGGGGAGTGAGACATAGAGAAAACGAGTGAGACAGAGGCAGTGAGAGAGTGTGAGGAGAGCTGAAAGGAGACGAAGGGATTGATAAATGATAACCACAGAATAATGAAAGAGAGAAGAGGGGGATGAGGGCCTCACATCCAACAGGAGTCTGTGGCCTTGCTGTGAGAGGCAGGTTATTCATTATTGATTTCATTTTGATTGATTGTTTGATTTGACTGAATGACTGATCATGGATTTATGACACAGACAAGAGGAACTTGATTTGTCCCTGCCGCAGGCTGTGTGGGTGTGTGTGTCATTTAATTTTTTCCCCATTTTCCATCATGGTATGACATGTCATGTGGTGAAAGATGTTGCTAGCACATGCTGTGATCTTGTATCTCCCCCTTTCTCAGTTTTTCTCTATCAAACACTCTCTCCTCTTTCTTTTTTTCTCTCTTTCACACTATCCATTTCTCCATCCTTTACCCACTTTTTTTTCCCTTTTACTCCCCATCTCTCCTGCTCCCTCTTCTGTCATTTATTTATGTTGAACCTAATAAAGGCAGGCTGGAGATTGAGGCCCCAGTCCTACGGTACTATATGGTCCTACAGTACTGTCCTACTACATAGTCGTACAGTCAAGTCCTACTAAACAGTCCAATCATACAATCCTACAGTCCAGTCCTATGGTACAGTCCTACAATATACCGTATTTTACGGAAACTAGGCTGCGTTTTCTATAAGCCGCTTCCCACCAGAATGGGAACTTTGTGTTTGTAAATCGTAGTCTAGGCCGCACTGGAATATAGACCGACTGTTTAATTACCCAGGAATACATTCAGATAGGACAGCTTGGATAGCCATATAACTAGACAACATTCAAAACCAGGGTTAACACTCAAATTATCTAAACTACAGACCATAGACCATCTACAGACATCGAAGACACCAGAGGTGGAGAAAGTACTAAAATATTGTACTCAAGTAAAAGTACCAATACTTTGATGAAATATTACGCAAGTACAAGTGAAATTACCTATCTGAAAAACTACTCAAGTAAAAGTAAAAAGTAGTTAATTTAAAATGTACTTTAAGTAAAAGTTACTTAGTAAAAAAAAAAAGTAAACTATCAAACGGGGCGGGGGGGGGGGGATCTCTCCCATGTAGTGAAAATAGGACACAGGGTCATAAATCCAAAACTATCAATTGAAAGTGAAAGTAGGCCTACCATACATTGTTAGTTTTGAGGGCCATCCTTCTTTTCTTCACAAACACAACAGTTAATACAGTTTTTCACAATTGTTAACACACGTTTCTCAAAACAATAACAAGGGAGTCAGGTGGCTGAGCGGTGAGGGAGTCGGGCTAGTAATCCGAAGGTTGCCAGTTCGATTCCCAGCCGTGCCAAAATGACGTTGTGTCCTTGGGCAAGACACTTCACCCTACTTGCCTCGGGGGAATGTCCCTGTACTTACTGTAAGTCGCTCTGGATAAGAGCGTCTGCTAAATGACTAAATGTAAATGTAAATAACAGCTTTCTCAAAACTGCACACACAAAACTGAAAACCTCACACACAAAATGCTAAACCTGACACTCCCTTTGCAAGATGACTCTTTGCCATCAAATCTCTTACCTGTTCACAAAATGGAACTTGTGTTCTCATTTGGTACACACAGCCATATTTTCAAATGACACACACATGCCATTCATAACAGTACACACAATAAGCATTTGCTGCACACTACCAAGCATTCACAGCACACAGTAGTGCAAAATTGAAAACACAATTCTAGAAATGGAACACACCATACGAATGACTCTGGGGAATGAGCCATTTCAACTTTTGTAAAATGTCTCAGTGTAGGCCTATTTTTTTCAAACATAAAACAGCACACATATGGAGCAAAAAAAGTTTTTTCTCTGAACAGTACAGTACTGTCAACGGGCCTGCTCAACCCATTGCAGCACACAAAGTGATGTTCCCACCACGCTGGCCGGGGACCTCAACAATGGCGCGCTGGCCAATGACATTTCTGCCCCGGCTAATGAGCTATATATGTATATAGCTCATTAGCTTTGTCATGCTCCTGGATCCGCTGAAACAGACAGCATGATAATGCAAGTTATAGTATGGACACAGATAGGTCAACACAGTGGGCTACAGTGAGACACTGTAGAAAAGGAACAATATTGTATTACAGGTACAATACATGCATGTGTCAGTGCTGAATGTATGGGACTTACAAACACAAACTCTCGTCGTAACTCCTTGATGTGGTCTGTGTTCCGGTCGAATGGGACCCTGTACACTTGTTTCAGAGAGGCTAACGGTCTGGATGTTTCTGAATGTGACATGGTCAGCCAGGATCCTGGTTTGTATCTGTCAGAGTGTGTTAGTGTTGTTTTCACAAACCATTTTCACAATGTCAGTGTCCTGTTCGGCTGTGAAAGTGCATGTTCTTCCTCCAGGGTGTGGTTCTATTTCAGTCCTGCAAAATACAAATACTGTGAGCACACTGGATTCTATTGATATGCAGTATTTCAGTACACAAGGCAAATATAATTCATACCTGTTCTCCATTCTAAAGGTTCTAATGATGGCAGCAACTGTGAAACGTCTGAGATTTGGTTGGACCCTCTGGCCAGCCTCCCTCATGCTCAAACCATGGTTGAGCACATGGTCTACCACAGTGGCTAAATCTCATTAGAGATGACCGTTCTCCTTCTTTCTTCTCCTCCTCCTCCTTGTTCTTCTTCTTCTCCTCTTCCTCATCCTTGTCTTCCTCATCTACATGTCCTCCTGTTCCTCCTCTTTATTGTCCTCCTCTTCCTCTGCCTCCTCTTCCTTGTCCTCTTCCTCCTCTCACTATTACCCCTCTCCTTCTTTGGTTGTCGATATGTTCTAAGTTCTCCATTGTTCACCAAACAAAACAGAGGCTCAAAGCCCTTTTTATGCTGCAGTCCTGATCGCAAAGTGCTCACCAGTGTTTAGAGATTTGAATATTTGTGTGTTGTAGGTTGATGCTTTGAGACTTTACTTGAGAAGTGTGTGCAACAACTGAACATGTAGTGTTTTGACAACAAGGTGATGTGTAATTGACATCAGTGTGTAAACAAGGAAAGTGAGAGTCTAATGCAGATAAGGGAGTGTGAAGTAGTGCCAAATTGGGTCGAGCAATTTGTATATGAAGTGAAGGTTGTGAAAATTGTGCCTTTTTTTTTTTTTTTTTTTTTTTTTTTTACAATTGTGAAAAACATTAAGCACATCAAGGCCAAATCAAGTGTTTGACTCCATAAATATACCAAAATATAACTAAAATCTCGCTGTCAGAGACTTTTCAGGAAAAATAGCTAAATACTCTGATGGCAGGCTGGGTGCTTAATGTCTAATA
The DNA here is from genome assembly GCF_038355195.1 of Osmerus mordax. NCBI lineage: Eukaryota > Metazoa > Chordata > Actinopteri > Osmeriformes > Osmeridae > Osmerus > Osmerus mordax. Next base: position 16,297,343 of record NC_090055.1, read on the forward strand.
CTTGTAAAATTGCTACAGCCAACAGCTAACACAGCCAGGCAGCTACAGAGCTACACTCTGGGGGCATGTTTATGAGCCTCCACCATGTTTCTACCCCAAGTGTAGCGCTGCAGTTTCCAGGCTGCGTTACCTGCTGGCTATAGCAACTCGAGCTACATAAAACCGATTGTTTTCAGGGTTTTTGTCCATACCGCCAGTAGGCTACTCGGTGACCTTGAGAAACTAAATTTCTTCCTTTTGGTTTTCGTTAGTCAAAGATTTTTTCTTTACTCATGCAACAAATGGGCGAAATACAATACTTCACTCAAAACGTAATCAAGTACATTTTAAATTACGGATTTAAAAAAACTACTTGAAAAATACAAAATACACAACAAAACTACTCAATACAGTAACGTGAGTAAATGTATTTCGTTACTTTCCACCTCTGCGCAGTACACATATCAAAACAGAAGGAACACAACAATAGAACTCCGAACATATGGAACGGCGAGTTAGTCAGAATTTAAATTAATAAATAGATAATTAAATAAATACATCAATAAATATGGCTATGAAATTAATTTTAAAAAGATGGCAATAAATACATAATAAACATATAATTATATAGCTGAAACCATTTACCTACATCAATAAATAAATACTTATTTGAAAATGGCGTTTTTAAAGACGACATTTATTTATTTCATGGGACTTATATTTCCTAATGCCACATTTATTTATTTTTTGAGACTTTTATTTCCTAACATCACAGATATTTCCAAACACCACATTTATTTCTGTGCTGTATTTATTTCCAATCTCACATGCAAACGAGAGGGGCGTGGTTATCTTCAGACCAACGCAGCTGCACATGATCGAAGGCAGATAGGGACACATAGATTCGAGAGATGATGGAAGACATTAGTCGTGTCAGAGATCGCATGCTGCCCAGTAGATCAAATTGATCAGCATGGCTTGTCAGGGATATATCATTTTGGCACACATTGTAGATTTTGTAGAGGTACTTCAGATAAGTACTACAGAACATAGAAAACAAAGTCTTAAATAGTTTGAGACTTACCGAGCACTGTGTTCGTGTGCAAGACGGCAAGTGTAGAAAGCCACCATGGGGCTAAAACTAATCTTCCTTTAGGGTTAAGGGTTCAGCGTATTTTGATCGTAGATATTGTCTGGGTTCACAGTGACGATCTAAGTATTAATTTGTAAGATGTCGTTTCATAAGGGGCTGTGGTATCGTGGGAAATTTGGCTATTCCCTCAAGACAACCCCAAATATGATATTAGCCTACACATTCAGGTATTTTCTGGTGTGCCCACGGTAACCACTAAACAGTTGTTTTCGATGAACCCAAAATGTTGCCTGAATGCCAATACATTATTGACTGAAAGCAAAGGCCAACGTAGTTAATAAATCTGTGACAGAATTCCTAAAATTCGCATATGCTTCAGTTGCTTGCGGTGTAATGCATCTGACTGCAGTGATGAATGTGGTTTTGCTCGTAGGATCAAATCCCACTTCATTCGAACTTGAACGAATCTTTTATTTTCTTAGTTTCCATTTATTATGGCGTGAATGGCTGTAATGTAGTGCTCACTACATTTGATCGGAATATTACATTATGAAATGAATTGATTTCAAAAGATATAGCGAAGAAACACTCAGCCATACACAAAATCGCATAGGAAACGAATATACCCCTGTTGTGTTTTCAAAGGGTCATGCGTATTTTGATCGTATTGTCTCGGTTAGCAGCAACGTTGTTAGTATGATTTTTAAATATGTGGTGCCAGAAGGAGCTTTGATGTTGTGGTAAATACAGCTATTGTCTCGAAACAACCCCAAATACATGACAAGTAGCCTACATTCGGGTGGTGTCTATGGGAACCAGTTGATTCAGAAGAAGCCAAATCAAGATGTTACCTGAAGGCCAACATAGTTAATAAATACGTAACGATTTAGGTAATTTTTCAGAGCTGGTATAGCTCGCAATGTAAATCAATGGGCTTTGATGAATATGTATTTTTGCTCTAGTGCGATCAAATCCCACTTCATGCGAGCCTGCAAATGTTTTATTTTGTCTCCATTCATTTACATTTACATTACATTTATGCATTTAGCAGACACTTTTATCCAAAGCGACTTCCAATAGAGAGCTTTACAAAAGAGCATAGGTCACTGATCATAACAACGAGATAGCCCCAAACATTGCGAGCAGCCAAAACATGAAGCATACATTGATGAAAACCAAATAAGTGCCAAAGGGAAGAACCATAAGAGCATGCAGTTAAACAAGTTACAATTAAACAACATGAAACTCCCCACAAGAGTGCAAGAGTGTACCTGTAGAAAAAACAATCAACAGTAAAATATTTCACAGCGAGTACATTAATTTGAAACCGTTACAACTAACCAACAAGAGCAGCAAGTCTCTCAATACGAGTCATTGTGATCCTGGAGGGAACATCAGGTCCAGCCAAGCATTCCTAAGTGCCGTTGTACTCCTGGAACAAGTGCGTCTTGAGCCTTTTCTTGAAGGTGGGGAGACAGTCAGTGTCCCTGATGGAGGTGGGGAGTTGATTCCACCATTGGGGGGCCAGACAGGAGAAGAGCTTGTGTTGGGACCGGGCGCTCTTGAGCGGTGGGACCACCAGACGGTTGTCAGAAGAAGACCGTAGGTGGCGGGGAGGACAGACTTGATGTAGTCGGGTGCAGTCCCGTTCACCGCTCGGAAGGTCAGTAACAGATTAATTACCAGAGTCTTGAATCTGATACGGGCCATGATGGGAAGCCAGTGGAGGGAGATGAGGAGCGGGGTAACATGGGAGCGTCTGGGTAGATTGAAGACCAGACGGGCCACCGCGTTCTGAATCCTCTGGAGAGGGCGGGTTCCGCATGCTGGGAGACCGGCGAGCAGCGAGTTGCAGTAGTCCAACTTTGAGAGGACAAGTGCTTGGACTAGCAGCTGGGTGAAATGCTCAGATAGGTATCTCCTGATCTTCCGGATGTTGTAGAGGGTGAATCTACACGACCGGGAGACCGCAGCAATGTGGGCTGTGAGGGAGAGCTCGTCATCCATGGTCACCCCGAGGTTCCTGGCAGAGGATGAAGGGGTCACCATCACCGATCCCAGGGTGATTGAGAGATTGTGGGACATGGAGGGTTTGGCCGGGATGATGAGGAGCTCTGTTTTGGCGAGGTTCAGCTGGAGGTGGTGCTCGGTCATCCATGCGGAGATGTCTGTGAGGCAGGCCTCGATCCTAGCTGAGATCCCCGGATCAGTCGGGGGGAACGACAGGTACAGCTGCGTGTCATCAGCATAGCAGTGATAGGAGAAGCCATGGGAGGTGATGATTGGTCCAAGCGAGGTGGTGTAGAGGGAGAAGAGGAGGGGTCCAAGGACGGAGCCCTGTGGGACACCAGTGGAGAGCTGGCGGGGGCCTGACACTTTGCCTCCCCAGGAGACCTGGTAGGATCTTCCCGACAGGTAGGATGAGATCCACTGAAGTGCAGTGCCAGTGATGCCCATCGCCGAAAGTCTGGCCAGCAGGATTTGATGGTTAACCGTATCAAACGCTGCAGAAAGGTCCAGCAGAATGATGACGGATGACCTTGAAGCCGCTCTGGCAGACTGGAGGGCAGTGGTGACTGACAGGAGGGCAGTTTCTGTGGAGAGTCTTGAAGCCCGATTGGTTGGGGTCAAGCAGGTTGTTCTGAGAGAGGAAGTTTGACAGTTGGTCAGATACAGCGCGTTCAATTGTTTTAGAAAAGAAGGGTAGTAGTGATACTGGTCTGTAGTTCTGGAGGACAGCTGGGATAAGGGAGGGTTTTTTGAGTAGAGGGCTAACTCTGGCCTGTTTGAAGGCAGAGGGGAAAGTGACGGAAGTAAGAGAAGAGTTAAGGACATGGAGAAGAAAAGTTATGATGGAGGGAGAGATAGTTTGAAAGAGAGGGGAGGGGACTGGATCAAGGGGACAGGAGGTGGGGCGATGAGAGAGAATGAGGTCAGAGATCTCGGCCTCGGACAGGGGAGAGAAAGTGTTTAGACATTTAGTTGGGTCAGTCATAGAGGGTGAGTGGGTAGGAATGGTGGGTTCATCGAACCGACTGCTAATGTCAGCAACTTTTTTCTCAAAGAAGGAGGAGACGTCGTCTGCTGTCAGGGTGGAGGGGGGGGGTGGGGGAGGTGGGTTAAGAAGGGTGGAGAAGGTAGAGATAAGTTTGTGAGGGTATGAGGCAGAGTTAATTTTGTTCAGGAAGTAGTGGATTTTAGCATCAGTTATGCAGGCAGAGAAGGATTTGAGGAGGGAGTGATACTTATCTAGGTCCAGACCGTCTTTGGACTTGCGCCATCTCCTCTCAGCTGCCCGAAGGATGGACCGTTCTTCACGAATCACATCCGTGAGCCACGGGAAGGAGGGAGAAGATCGCGCAGGCCTGGTTGACAAGGGACAGAGAGTGTCGAGTGATGCAGTTAGTGTGGATAACAGGGTTACCATTCATGATGTTGTGAATGGTAATGTGGTGCGCATGTAGCCTATACTTTCATATTCGCCGCAGCAAATATGAGATCCAACTTGAAAATCGCCTGTAATATGTTTGGGAATTTGTGACGAATCTGGTGATAGAGGCAGACTGATAGGTGCACGCACAGCTGGGAAACCAGTTAGTATTTAATATTGAAGAAGAATTACAGCGCATGTTCTTTGACTTTGGCGCATTCAACACCATTCAACCGGTGCTTCTGAGGGACAAGCTGGTGCGGGCTGGTATGGATGTGCCCTGAACTACCTCACAAATAGGCCCCAGTTTGTGAGAACCGGGGACGGTGTGTCTGACCTCCTGACCTGCAGCGTGGGTGCCCCTCAGGGGGCGGTGCTAGCGACAGACATTAGGTGCGTTCAACATCGACTGCGGCTGCATGAAACAACCGGCGAGAGATGCCGCTTGCAGTCGGGGAGGGGTTAAAAACGCCTCCTTAAAGTCAGACATTCCTGCTTCTTGTGGTTTGCTGCGTTGACGTCAGTCATGGCTGATCAAGCGCTGTTTGCTTACTTTACTTTATTTAGAATTAAACTTAGTCTTTCCGGTAGTGAAGAGGCGGACTAAAACCCTTTCTTCCAAAATTTTTTTATTCAATTCAACTGTTTGGTCCAGATTTGAGCATTGGCGAAACTGAAGGTGTCAGAATAAATACAAAACAAGCGTCAAAGTTGTCGTGTGTGAGTCTGGCCAATCATCAAATAGCCGTGTCGTCATTAGAACCCGCACAGTTGCTCTTGAGAAAATGCGCTCGGCTACACAGCCGGCAGTTCTCGAATCGATCTCACGGTACTTTGATGGCTACGTCACAGTGACCTAGCCTTGGCGCCGTCTCAAGTCGGACAAAAAGTCTAACCAGAATTCAATGTTTCAAGTCAGCCGCCTGTAGCCGGCTGCGGTGCTGCATGTAGTCAGTCCATGTCGAACGCACCTATTCTCTGCTAATGCCCTTAACTTCGTAACTTTTCAGCTTGCCGTGGGGAATTCTGGGTACCAAGAGCATTGTCGCTACAATACCAAGCAATGCACGAGTATTGGCGATCTTACAGCATTGTGTAACACACTTCGGTTGTGGACAGTATTTCCAGAAATAAAGCCAAGTCACTCATTTAGTGGCAAAATCCATTGTTATGTCTACAAAATGATTTAAGATAAAGTATTAGCATTGCTCTGCTTTTTTGAAGACAGGCAAAAGTGACATGATTTTAAAAGTGACCTATAATATCGACTATGCAATACATGTTAAATGTATTTAGTGCTAATAACATTATTAAGCCTATTTGGAGAGAGATGTTTATAATGTGACAATGTGTCAGTCATCCTGTGATAACAAAAATATGACTAGGCCTAGAATACTTGTTCTGAGGTGTTGTCAGTGAACAGACTGCAAAACTGTTGGCTAAGTTACAGACACTCATGAAAAGTACAACGGCACTTAGGAATGCTTGGCTGGACCTGATGTTAATTTCCTCCAGGATCACAATGACTCGTATTGAGAGACTTGTTGCTCTTGTTGGTTAGTTGTAACGGTTTCAAATTCTTGTACTCGTTGTGAAATATTTTTACTGTTGATTGCAAGAGTGTACCTGTAGAAAAAACTCTTGTGGGGAGTTTCATGTTGTTCAATTGTAACTTGTTTAACTGCATGCTCTTATGGTTCTTCCCTTTGGCACTTATTTGGTTTTCCACAATGTATGCTTCATGTTTTGGCTGCTCGCAATGTTTGGGGCTATCTCGTTGTTATGATCAGTGACCTATGCTCTTTTGTAAAGCTCTCTCTTGGAAGTCGCTTTGGATAAAAGCGTCTGCTAAATGCATAAATGTAAATGTAAAAGCTGATGCTAATTATCTGGGAAACATTTTCTAACAACAGTCAAGTTGTCATTGTTTGTGTCATTTACATTTTTTTTTTACATTTAGTCATTTTTAGCAGACGCTCTTATCCAGAGCGACTTACAGTAAGTACAGGGACATTCCCCCCCGAGGCAAGTAGGGTGAAGTGCCTTGCCCAAGGACACAACGTCATTTTGCACAGCCGGGAATCGAACTGGCAAGCTTCAGATTACTAGCCCGATTACCTAACCGCTCAGCCACCTGACTCCCTACAACAAACAAGTTGTGAATTTGTTGTAATATTAACAGGAGATCATGACTTACTCTGTGCTCAAAGTGATGCTCGAGCTCCAGTGGTTTCCTCTGTGGGTGAACGAAACTTTAGGAAGATGTAGCAGAATCAGCATAAATAGTGCTATTTTCTGATTGGCTATTGTGTAGCCCCTTTCTGTTTTTTGATTGGCCGATAAGTGGCAGGCTCGACTAAGAACTCCAGGGGAGACGCACTTGATTCAGACCCCCACCCCCCGCCCCTCGGCTTGAAGCAACGTCCCCGGTAGATGTAGGTGGTATTGCATTTCTTGTTAGACATCCGGCTCTTCTGGTCGTTTTTATTCTATTAACTCCAGTCAACATTTACAAAACTATCTCCCCCAATAATATAGCAATTATATAGCTTTTAATAGCTTTTTCATAGAATAATTTTTCCTGAAGTTTGAAACCAATCCGAAATGGGTAAACTAGCACCCCATTTATTTGCTTACGTCAATAAAAGTTGCCTGCAAATGTGCTCACGGAGCACAAAAGTTCACATTGGCCGATTGCCGATTTACCTGGAGCTGAATGAGCCATAGACTTATATTGAATGAGCAAAGGGAGAAATGGCTTGAGTTGCCTGCCCTGTTGTAGCAAGTTTAGCAAATGGTGAAAAAAATTGTGTAGCGACCCACACAGAAAGACGTGTGTTATATGTTAGGCTGTTAGTTCGTTGTTTACCAGTAGTGTTCGCGGGGTCCGACATGCCAATTCACCTGCAGTCTGCCAATCACGGGAATGCCCGTAATGTTCGAATGCCGGGCATCTTGGTTGGCGAAGGTGCATTGAGGGGGGATGGCGCATTCGAAGTTTAGACCAGGTGTCTGTTCTTTCTGTTACGTCTGTGTTTCACAAGAGACGGTCACTATTGTTTTGTGGGCTACCTTTCTTTTATTTAGCGTGGACTAGGGCCATACAGCTGTTTGCCTTACTAGTAGCCTGTGTACCTCGTGGTTAATAAACGTCAATTCAGGAACTTAATCTTTAAGCGTGGACGATTGTTCCTTTCTGACCTAGTCAGGTCATTAAAATGTATTTCAAATGGCTAAATGATACTGTTTTAAAAGTCTGCTATATAGGCCGAAATGAAATTTAATCAACTACACCACAGTAGGAACTGCGCTGTTAGCTACTAAGGCACAAAAGTTCACATTGGCCGATTGCCGATTTACCTGGAGCTGAATGAGCCATAGACTTATATTGAATGAGCAAAGGGAGAAATGGCTTGAGTTGCCTGCCCTGTTGTAGCAAGTTTAGCAAATGGTTGTCACACATACATGCAATGTTGTTAATATAGTTTATTCCCGTTATTTTAAAACAGATTTGATTTTTCTGAACAATCTATGCTCAGGCTTAACATAATATAATATTTGGCACCATGGCAAATATTATATTATGTTAATTGAAAATATTATGTTAAGCCTGAGGATAGGTTGTTGACATGTCTATCTGGAGCAAAGACGAAGATTAATATTTGAACTGATAACCACAATAGGAAATGATATATATTTAAATAATATTAGTCTTGCCTTCAGAAACTTTTGTTAAACACACCCATTATTCTTTTTTTATCGTGTCATCAAGCCAGACTGCTTTTGCGGGACAATGAAGGTCCTCAGTGACTCTATGTTTCACCCCCACTTATATCTGATGGAAACGACTTGTATATAGTTCTGTTATGCCCCTTTCAAAGGCAAATGTTCAATAAAATATATTTTAGACACATTTCTCAAGCTTTTATTTATTACATTATTACCAAGTCTTGTTAGATCACGTTATATCCATTAATCAGCGTTTGGTTTTGTAGGTTGAACATATAAAACACAGGCCACATTTCTACACTGATGTTAAATTGAAGGCAGTGTGAATTTCATGGCCTTTCATTTGAATCAGTGGCGGAACCAGACTTTTATATATGGTGTGGCCAAGGGGTGGCCAGGGCTACTTCAGGGGGTCCACAGACCAAGACTGAAAATGTGTGTGTAACCTTAGCCTGGCATCTAAGAAGTGTAAATTATTCATATGATTGCTGATGAGAAATAGAAATTCAAATTCACTTAAGCCTGAGTTCTTCAGTGTGACTATGAATAGACTGTGTCTCTACATCTAAATTGCAACTAATTTCTTTCTTACACACACACTGTACTGTAGGCTACTCACAAACTGGAGAGACTTTCATCACTTTGTTTTCATGAATATATAATCTGGGTCTAACCAGGTTAGAGGTTAGAATCCTTCTTTTACATTAAAACATAACTATTAGTGTATACTCACACAAAAAATGCCACAGCCATCAACACAAGAACACTCATGAATCAACAACCAACATTTTAAAGTGAGGCTTAATCAGAAAAAAACTTTTGTGTAGGCTTACATGTGTGGCCTACAAACACAAGCTGAACTTGTGACTGACTGCCTAGTATGCTCTGACCTTGTGCCTGTAGACTCGGGGAGGGAGCTGCTCTGAGGTCTTGGGGTGGTGCAAGGACTGGAGTCTATTTCCACCTGATCCTGTTTAGTCAGCTTTTTGAAGAAGTCTGCTATGTCACCCTTTTCTTTTAATGTTTGAAGTGAAAAAGTGAAGCAAAAAATAAATAAAAATGTAGAAGCAAAAAAAAAAAAAAAAAGCCCTACACATCCAATTACCCACATTTGAGTCCAATCTCAATCTTAAACATATCCCCATTATTATCTTCAATCAAAATACCATCCTTTAAGTTACTAGATCATGGCTAGCCCTACTCTGAAACGTATTTCAAACAGGCATTATACAATAGCAAACAGGGTAGCTATCTGACTGCAGTGTTAATCTTTTGTAACGTTAATAGATTGATAGGGCATCTCATCAAGGAATCTTAGCAGTTAAAGTAAAAAAATGGTGTAGCGACCCACACAGAAAGACGTGTGTTATATGTTAGGCTGTTAGTTCGTTGTTTACCAGTAGTGTTCGCGGGGTCCGACATGCCAATTCACCTGCAGTCTGCCAATCACGGGAATGCCCGTAATGTTCGAATGCCGGGCATCTTGGTGGTTGGCGAAGGTGCATTGAGGGGGGATGGCGCATTCGAAGTTTAGACCAGGTTTAGTGTCTGTTCTTTCTGTTACGTCTGTGTTTCACAAGAGACGGTCACTATTGTTTTGTGGGCTACCTTTCTTTTATTTAGCGTGGACTAGGGCCATACAGCTGTTTGCCTTACTAGTAGCGTGTGTACCTCGTGGTTAATAAACGTCAATTCAGGAACTTAATCTTTAAGCGTGGACGATTGTTCCTTTCTGACCTAGTCAGGTCATTAAAATTGATTTCAAATGGCTAAATGATACTGTTGTTGTTTTAAAAGTGTGCTATATAGGCCGAAATGAAATTTAATCAACTACACCACAGTAGGAACTGCGCTGTTAGCTACTAAGGTAGTGCTAAGTGCTAAACAAATGGCTCTGCAGCCCAGCAACTCAACTTTCATAACATTTTGTTCAGGAAGCCTCAAACCCAATGCTAAACCTTAAAACGATAACTAATATGATGCTCTTGTCTTCCATCGCTGGCGCTGTATCAGACGCTGGCGTAGTGATTTGTGACTGTCTGGTGAACTGTGGAAAAATCCTCGATTGAAAAAATGCGCTGCCATATATCAAAAGAAACGCTTCTTTTAACAAGATAAATTAAATGTAAATCAGCATCCAATTGCCAGGGATAGCGAATTACATTTTGGGGTGGCACCTGGGGTGGCCAGTCCGATATCAGGGGGGTCCAGTGCCACCCCGGCCACCCCTCTGGCTCCGCAACTGGTTTGAATATAAATTTGACAGTAAGCTATGGTAAGTCTGCATTATGGAAGATTTCTGTTACCAAAATAACTATTAAGCTTTCTTTGCCTGGCTAGAACAACGACGGAGCTAGGTGTTCAGGTTAACAGCCGACCAGCCGACCAAGGTACAACGTTGTGGCAACGTTGTCCATAGGATCAACTGGCAACATTCCCTTTATAACGTTGCTACGACATTGCCACGACGTTGCCAGAAGGTAGGAAGAAGACGTTGCCGCAACGTCATGTGTTAGCTGGGTATGTAATGAGTTCCATCTAGAATAGCCCTATATTTAGCCCTATAGCCTATTTCTAAAAACCAAGTGAAAGGAATACTATACAGTGACAGCATACATTTCCATAAAGTTTGCATCATGTCTATGATTCTTATCGGACTTGTACCCCATTCTGCCACTGCAATGCCTTAGCTCACACGCTCGCGACCATATAAATCTATGCTCGTGACTGGTTGTCGCAAAGTATGACGTGTTCAGCTAGTTGCAAGCGTGCACGAGTCTCGGAGCTAGGAAAAAAGCGAGCCATTGTTTAATGCTAGACCGGAAGAGCCGGAACTGGAAAGATGGCGCTGTCCATTTCGCGCTCTCGCTTGCCTCACTGCGCCACTGAGCACTTTTCATAGAAATGAATGGGGACGCCATCTTGGAAGACAGAAGTAGCTGTATCTATAGACCAATCATTTGTTTGTAAACATTCGGTATGCGTGCACAATGTGGCTGCAGAAAACCGGGAAAGGATAGCCTTTCTGATGGCTAGAGAAGCACACAGATTATTGTTAAGGCGTGTCAAACTGGGTAGTGGGATCAGAGAGAGTTCTGCCCAGTCCAAGTTCTGTCTCCCTGTCCTTGGGAGACAGATCTTGTACCCCCCGGACAGGGAGGACTCTGGATAGGTGATTGGTCGGAAGACCATAGGGCGGGGATGTGTTAGTCCAATTAAATGTCCAGGGCGTTCGGGTGGTGCAAGGTGGGCAGTCCAAGGATCTGGTGATGTTCGGAGAGGGAGGGGGTGGAGAAGACCCACAGGTCTGCTCAGGGAAGGGGGGCGGACAAGACCCACAGGTCTGAGGTAATCCAAGGGGGGGGTCTCCAGGGCAGGAAGGGGGGGGGGTCGTGACTCCAGGAGAAGGGGTGAAGCAGACCAGGCCAGGGTCGATGATGTATGGTGGTGCAGGTGGGGCAGGGTCTCCAAGGGGATGCAGGTGGGGCAGGGTCTCCAAGGGGAAGGGGTAGTGTGAAAGGGGGGGGACACAGGGGCATGGTCTCCAAGGGAATGTGACCTCAGAACAGAGTATATCCAAAGGTGGTCAGACCGGCTGATCTGACCCGTTCTTAAGCAGAGAAGAGTTACTGTCCCAACATTACCTTATCTCCCATTTTGACACTCTGCTCCCAAGAGTTGAACAGTTCTTTTGTGCTCACACCAGTCCCTGAGCGTCAAAAGCTTGCCTCCTGTCTGACCTTGGCATATTTCCCCACCCACCAAAGTTACATTGAAGCACAAAATTACTGCACAGATACATCTCAGCACGGCCTCACTTGCACAGAAAGCATCCTGTTGCATGATCTCATATGTTCTTTATTAAATCAATTGATCACAATTGGATACATGTTTTAGTATAGAGCATTACATAATATATGTGTACATATATATGGTAGTGATTGGTAGCAGCATTGATTAGCAGTATGTTATCATTCCTTCACATTATACAACTAGTTTGATTTAAAAAGACCAAAAAGGTCGAGGAGGACAGCCTTTAAGAGAGAAAGCAATTCCCCATTGATCTGTCACATCAGGATTTTGATTTGGGTTACGAAAGTCTTGAAATTTGAGTGAGAATATCGCCCGGTTGACCGCATAGTCTTAGGCGGCAGCCATGTCTTCTCGTCATGTCACAAAGTTCATAATTGTACAGTTTTACAGTCAATTCTACACCTAAAAGGTCGAGCAGGGCAGCTTTCAAGAGATATGGGGATTCTGCTTTTAGCCAGCTGGTCCGATTATTTTTGTGATTTGTGTAAAACTGGCAATCTGAGTGAAACTGCGTCCCCGTCACACTGTTTTGACGTTGTTAGCCTCAGTCAGACTTGGGTCGCTCACTGACAGTGTGCACAATGTTGTATTTCACTCCATTCTACACTATAAATGTCAGGGAGGACTGCCGTTTGTAGATACAAGCCTGCTGAAGATAGCCAGCATCTCGGATTTCTTTAACCGAGCCTGTTTCATTCGTCATTTGCCTGAGAAAGTGACCTCCGTTAGCCAGGCTAGTTTTGCGCGATCACTTCAGGCTATTTAAAGGTATCGGGGTCAAGTGACTTTTGTGCATGGACAAATGAAACGTAAATGTACTTGTCCAAAGGACAAGTGCTTCAAAAAGTTAATGTCAAGCCCTGAAATCCAGTGGCCAGAGATATATGATGACCTGATCGACACAAGTGTATTATACCCGGGAGAAGTTCGTCTTTTGCATCCGACATGCGCAGTTGAGCATGCTTGACTGTCGTGTGACGTAGGGTGATAATTGGTCACTCACCTGACCACTCACCAATCACCTGTGTAAGAGACTGAGTGGCGCGTGTCTGTGTGGTTGCCACGGTGATGGTGCAGCCATGGGCGTAGATTTTGGGGGGGACGCTAGGTACTAGTCCCCACCAATATTTTAAGATGACAAAATTGTCCCCACCAATATTTTTGCGAACTCCTTTGTGCTGTAATTTGGATCGATTCCAAAAACATATTTTGCACAATATATTTGCAAAACTCATTTGTATTATTGTTCGTCGCCCAGAAAAGTGAAACATTTATTTTCAAGTTATCCAATGTGCCCTCGAGCCTGCGAAACAAGATGATGTAATTTAATTGGCTGAAGTGGCAGTCAGAAACACTTCATGAATCTTGACTTGCAGAAAGAGAGCTGTCAGTAGTCTGACACGGTAAACTACTAAATACGCCAGGAAATAATAAAGCCTCATATTAGTATTTTGTTTGGTCTCAGCATTGATATTCTTGACCCTTTTGTGCTTTGTAGATAGGAAAATTATCCTTCTTTATCCAGAAGGATAAAGCTGACTTACCCACATAATGGGACCGTGCTAGTTTAGCCTAGTACCAGCAGGCTAGCAAACTTAAAAGTGATATTAAATGGTAATAAATAGGCCTATATAATCCCTTGGATAGTAATATGGCTTTCCCTGTAATCTCGACCAATGTCAGCAGTCAACTAAGCATGGTTAGTGTCTGTATTAAATTGATGAATTACTGTGCAGGAAAAACAGCACTCTGAAGCTACAGATGTAGAGCAGGTTGGTGATGAATCAGCATCAGGGGTTCAGGTGAGAAGTTGAATTTGTCCATTTTGGTAAAGATTGCATTAAATTGCTGTTTTTTAAGGGATGTTTAGACAATGTTACCCATGAATGTTATCATTCACACTTATACTTGTAGGTAGTAAAAAGGTGCTATAAATTGGGATGCCCAAATATAAATCATTATTTCATTGCTCACAAGTCCAGTACAGATGATGAAGGCCTAGTACAGCTCCTTGCTAACGCGCTGAGGGCAGAGAGAATAACGTAAATGTACCTAGAATCCACACCTCAAACAAGTTAACCTAGATGCAGAACTATACGTCCAATCCCAAAACTAATATATATTATTAATATTAATGTATATTTCCCGAGACCCAAGACTCTGCCGAAACCATAGATATCTCTTATTTGTCTGTGCGGTCAGAAATACGACTCTACCGGCAGTTTAAAAAACGTGTTCCTTCTGCTTTCCTGGTGCGTGTCTGTTTGGTTGCCACGGTGATGGCGCAGCTGTGATTGCTAACAAGCTGGGCAGAAAGAATAACATACATTTACCTAGCATCCACACCTCAAACAAGTTAACCTAGACGCAAAACTATACGTCCAATCCCAAAAATACGGATATTTTCCGAGACCCAAGACTCTGCCGAAACCACAGATATCCTTTATAGTGTAACGCTGGGAGGGTTTGGTTTACACAAGTTCAAGTGTCATTTGTTCATTGCGGGAGATGTCTAGCCTGGTTTGGGTATTGGTGGAAACGTTGAAGGGGGAGGGTTAACATACAGGGCTTGTTTTGTTTTGGACCTGACCGAAAGAGGGGGGGGGGGGGCGTTTTTGTGTTTTGGGCGGACATCTCAACCCCGGGTAGCTGTGTGTAAAAATACATCTGGGCTTTCAAGCTATCAACCTGACTACGTGGTCTCTGGCTCTTGTGTTCTGAGTCCTGTCTGTTTCCCCGCACGCTACATTGGTGTCAGAAGTGGGATGGAACCTGGCGCTACTGCGTTGATTTCCGACAGCTAAATGACATCACAGTCAAGGACTCCTACCCGCTGCCCTGGGTCGACGAGTCACTCGACCGAATCAACGGGTCGGTGTGGTTCTCCTCGCTGGACCTGAGAAGTGGATATTGGCAGGTCCCACTGTCTACAGAGGCCCGCCCCAAGACTGCATTCTCAACAGGCTAAGGCCTATGGCAGTTCACTGCCATGCCATTTGGACTGTGCAACCCACCAGCGACCTTCGAGACGCTAATGGAGAGGGTGCTGGCGGGGGTCCCGGCTAGCAACCTGCAGATGTACCTAGATGATGTGCTGATGCACGGAATCGACTTCAAAACCGCGCTAACAACCCTCCAAACAGTGTTGTCAAAGATCCAACAGGCTGGACTCAAGTTGAACCCAGAGAAATGCAAGTTGATGAGGAAGGAACTGGTCTTCTTGGGCCATAAGGTCAGTGGGGAAGGAGTGGACAAGGAAGAGGGCAAGGTCACTGCTATTCGGGATTGTCCAACTCCCCAAAACCTTACTGAGCTACGATCGTTCCTAGGATTGACGTCCTATTACCGTCGGTTCATTGCGGGATTTGCTACAAAAGCACCTCCGCTTAACCAATTGACGAACAAAAACATCCGGTTTACATGGGGACCAGAGCAGCAGGATTGACGTCCTATTACCGTCGGTTCATTGCGGGATTTGCTACAAAAGCAGCTCCGCTTAACCAATTGACGAACAAAAACATCCGGTTTACATGGGGACCAGAGCAGCAACAGGCATTTGACACACTCAAAACGTTGTTGTGCCATTCTCCCGTACTGTCAACACCAGAGCCTGGAGGGGAGTTTGTGCTCGATACAGATGCCAGCAATGAGGGGCTGGGAGCAGTCCTGGGCCAGGTCACGACCAAGGGGGAACGAGTGATCGCCTACTACAGTAGAACCTTCTCAAGACCGGAGAAGAACTACTGTGTCACGCGCCGAGAACTCCTGGCGGTGGTGGAAGCGGTGAATCGATTTAAACACTACTTGTGTTGCCTTAAGTTCCTAATTCGCACTGACCATGCTTCCCTCAAGTGGTTGCTGTCGTCCCGAGAGCCAGAGGGTCAAGTGGCAAGATGGATAGAGCGGCTACAAAAGTACAACTTCACTATCGTCCACCGTAAGGGTGAGGCCCCCCATGGACCGGGTGGCAGTTGATGTTCTGGGACCCTTCCCGCGCACCCCCAGAGGGAACCGCTTTGTGGTAGTGGCGATGGACTATTTCACTAAGTGGCCCGAAGCGTATGCAGTCCCTGATCAGGAGGCGGCCACAGTCTGTGAGGCACTCATTGGAGGGATGTTCAGTCGGTTTGGGGTCCCAACTGTGCTTCACTCCGATCAGGGAAGGAACTTTGAAGCTCGACTCTTTGCAGAGATGTGCAGGCAGTTGGCCATCCACAAGACCCGCACCACACCACTTCGGCCCCAGAGTGACGGGTTGGTGGAGCGGTTTAATCGCACGCTCGGGGCTCAGCTGGCGCTCGTGGTGGCAAAAGACCAGAAGGACTGGGACCTGCAGCTGCCGTTGCTTCTGTTGGCTTATCAAGAGTCAACGGGCTGCACCCCTGCACTGCTTATGTTCGGGAGGGAGCTTCGCACACGTGCTGGAGCGGTGGTGTACAGGGTGAAGATGGCTCCCGGGGGAAGAGTGATGGTGCTGCATTGTGATCATCTGGCACCCTATCGGGGTAACGCTCAACCTGGGTACAGCAGGGGACCCTCATGCCCATCCCCAGTCAGGGACCAGTCTGCACTGGACCAGCCAGCATCAACTTTAAGGCCACAACGAGGGAGGAGGGGGGGAGGCGCTGCACGTCGTCCGGGGCAACAGGGGAGGGTGCCCCAGGTTGAAGTTCAGGTCACGCCCTTGGGGGCAGTCGTTCCTCCTATGGCAGGGGTACAAGAGGAACCCAGGGAGGATGTACGGCCGAGGAGACGGCGGAGGGTCCCACAGCGGTTCCGGGATCATGAGATGGGGCTCCTCGGGTGCGAGGAGATTTGACATGGGGGGAGGCAGTGTAACGCTGGGAGGGTTTGGTTTACACAAGTTCAAGTGTCATTTGTTCATTGGGGGAGATGTCTAGCCTGGTTTGGGTGGAAACGTTGAAGGGGGAGGGTTAACAAACAGGGCTTGTTTTGTTTTGGACCTGACCGAAAGACGGGGGGGGGGGGGGGGGGGGGGGGCGTTTTTGTGTTTTCAGTGTCCCTAGTGTGTTTTTATACTTTTAACCCTTGTGCTAAAAGTGGTATTTTGATCGATATTGTGAGTACATGAACCCAAGTCTGCACGCTTGGCCATGACTACAAGAGTGACCTTGAGAACTGTTGTTGTTGTAATGTTGTTTCCCATTTGGGGGAGCGTGTCTTTGTATTGGGGGGAGGTGAGCATGTCATCCTATTTGGGGGGGAGTTGACTCGTATTTGCACTTCAGGGCCACCGTAAATTACAGTAGCAGCCCGGCTGGAACTCCCTGGTCGTATTGACAGATTAGCAGAGACTTTTAGTAATATAATAAAAAGTTTTTACATATGTCAACGTGTATGTCTATTAAACAGTTTTGTATTTTGTATACAAGTTGTATGTTGATCGATGTTGTGAGTACGTAAACCCAAGTCTGCACACTTGGCCATGACAACTACAACACTGACTTTAGAGAACTACAATTCTACATTAATCTGTTTGATACGCCCTCGCGCGTGGTGAACTGTGGGAAGGCGAGCGATGGCAAGCGATTCGCGTCGCTGCAGTGTAAACGCACTGTAAGTGTTTGTCAGCACTCTAGGCTCTCCACATACACACCCATGTAAATCTCAGAAACGGTTTGAAAAACTCATGAAACATAATCAGTGATATTGAAAAAAGTTGAATAGATATCAAAAGCTTATTAATTTTTTTTTTTTAAGTTTTAAAGTTTAAATGGTGGCTGTAGCTGAAAGATTGAGGAAGAAGGATTTGAAAGTTGAAGAAGTTTAAGAGGATTGAGAGGATTTGGGGAAAAAACTCAATTGGGACCCTCATGTAAAAAAACATTAGGAATATTGATTTATATTAATTCAAACAAGGGGTAAGCTGAAAAGTCATAGCCTGAAACTGCTGAATTTGATAGCTTAACGGTTTAATAGCTGAAGATTTGAAGGTGCTGAAAGGTGTCACGGAAGAAATAGAGAAGATGAATCAACAAACACACTAATTGTATCTAAAACGAACCTACAAAGAGCTCGGTTACACTACCGAAGTTGAATTAGCCAATGTTGTTAGCGATGCTAGCTAACGTAGCTGTATATCACAATCAGAATTTGGTTTATCCGCCATGTATGTTACACAAACACACACACCCCCCTCCCCCCCATATGCACCGATCTCTACCAGAAATGACCATTAGACGGTCTCTCGCTCGCTCGCAATACAAAATCCCTGACTTCCGGGACATTTGCGTCAGGGAGCCGCTATTGAAATGCGGGAGACTCGGGATGTCTGTTCTAAGAACTAAACAATTTGAAAATACAACAATTTAAAAATAAAAAACACAATATATATAACATTTCACTGGGTCTTGCAGCTGTTTGATTTACTGAAATTATTGGGTGTGCTTTGCCTTCGGCAAGGGCACAACCTTTGTTCTCTCACATATATTATTGGGTGTGCTTTGCCTTCGGCAAGGACACAACCTTTGTTCTCTCACATATATATTATTTATTTATTATTTTCCTGTTTATCTTTATTATTATTGTGTGAATGCTGTTAAGCATTCTCACTATTGTTTTCCTGTTTCTCCTTATTTTTGATGGAATGCTGCTTCAGCAGTTTCAGGCCATGGGTGCTATGACTTTTCAGCTTTGTACCTCTTATGCTTGAATTAATATAAATCAATATTCATAATATTTTTAACATGGGTTTCCAATGGAGTTTTCTTTCAAATCCTCTCAAACTTCTTTAAACTTCTTCAACTTCCAAATCCTTCTTCTTCCTCAATCTTTCAGCTAGAGCCACCATTGACACTTTAAAATGTTGACAAAACCCTAAACTATTTTTAAATAATTCAGCTTTTTGATATCTATTCAACTTTTTTCAATATCACTGATTATGTTTAATTACTTTTTCAAGCCGTTTCTGAGATTTACATGGGTGTGTACGTGAAACCCTAGAGTGCAGACTGAAACGCTTAGAGTGGAGGGCAGCTTCGGATGTTGTTGAAAAAATATTTCTAGTTTGCCAGCATTGCCACAATTTTCGCTCTTCATGCTTTGTTTTTGGATCAATAGATAACTAATTTTGTGCTGGTCGTAGACAGTTGTCTGTTGAATCCAACAGACGTACACATTTGTTCAGAGCCCCACGAAAGCGAGACAAAGTCCAACTCTCGCCCCATAGAGACCAATGCAAATCTGGTGACAAAATCTTCAGAGAAAGCATAAAGAACAAGATTTTGAAACTGCCGGTAGAGTCGTATTTCTATTTTATTTTTTGGATTGGACGTATAGTTTTGCATCTAGGTTAACTTGTTTGAGGTGTGGATTCTAGCTACATTTCTGTTATTCTCTCCTATAGTCGAGCTAGCGCGATGGCTCTCCATAACTAAAAACGGTTCGACTTCTTTTCCACAATCGACCAAATTGGCCAAACAAGGTATGTACATTGAGCTTAAAGTGTACATAATCTAGCTAGATCGTTTTTATTTTAGCAAGTTTCACAGAAATCTGCAAAAATCGAGGCTCAAGACTGTCATAGCTGACCGTCACGAACAGCCAAACCGGGGCTGGTGTAAGTGTTTTCTGCAGCTGGCGTTAATCCTACGAACAAACGCTTCGTAACTGCAAAGTTTTTACTTTTAATTGACGATATTGAACACAGATGTTAAGTAACTTGTCTTTACTCCGTTTACTCCGTTATTCTCCGTTTTCAATTTGAAGCAGTATCTAGCTTACTATAGGAAATCTCCCAATGCATCCTCTGTCTAGCTTCGCTTCGGCTAAAGTCAGATGGACGACGATGACGATGCATGCATGCATTGTTCACGCCTACGGTGTTAATACAGTCTGTACAAATACCACTTTGACACACTTGCAAGAAATGATCCGCTGGTTAGATGTAGCATGATCTTATTTAATACCCACAATACTGTAGTTCAGCTTTTTTTGCAGCAGCATTTTAATATGAGTTCAAGTAGCTTTTGCAGTTGCACAACCAACAAAGTCACGTAATGTGACGTGATTGAATTTAAAAGTTTTTATTTTTATGTCATCTTCAATTAAGTGTCTGAACAGGGCTGGGTGTGCAGGCACACATGATTAGTTTCTCCTCCACCTTGAACCTGAAACCTAGATTCTAGGTTAGAAATGTTGCCAGTCTGTTGCCAATGACCAACGGTTGCTACGTTTTTCCAGCAAGTTCAAGTCGTTCCAGTGTTGTCCTTTTACCTTCAAATTCGTTCAACCCAGACTTCAGCAACTGGTTTTCTGCTAAATTTTCACATTTTCCTGCAGCTCATCTTTCTGAATTTTTGCCCTTATTGTTTTGCATTTTTTCTCTTATTTTCTTCTGTTTTCTGCCTTCTTCTTGCTCCAGGTCCTTTCAAAAATACCTTTCACTGCAGTACCTTCCAACTGCCAGTACTTTTGCATTCAGGCCTTTTGAAACTCCAGCAAATAATTTTCTGCTAAATTTTCAAATTCTTCAGAATTATTTCTCTTTTTGCATTTTTCTTCTCTATTCTGTAGTTTTATACATCCGTCCAGCTCCAGCCCCTTTCAAACTTACCTTTCAGGCGCTTCAGCTTATAACTTACTACTAAATTTTCAAAATGTTCCGCTTTTTTAGCATGGTCAGCTATCCACATTCAGGTTTTTAGCATTCTCACTGCTGTTTCGCAGCAACAGTCGTTTCTAGTTTATTGTTTATTTTCGCCCCCCTAAGGATCAGTCAATATTTGGACTACATAGACAACCTAGGTGTCAAAAGTTTCGTATTGGTAGCGATTGCGTTGGTTGTATTTTTATTTACATGAAACCACTTGAAATTATCATTCTGGTTTCAAACCAGTGTTGCTCACTGCAACGCTGTAGCCTACTTGAGACACACTACAAAAACATCTACAGTACACAGCTGTTTAGGAAGTCAAACGGCGACAGAACATGTTCGGCACTCCCCTTACTTAAATAAAAAGTCTTTGAATAGGTGAAACTATCTGACTACTAACCTGAACTTCATTGCCACAGCCTAAACTTTGTCAATCTGTTCATGAAAATAATTATTTCAGCCTAAACCGTACAACGGAACGTTACATCGAATTCAACCAACGCAATCGCTACCAAGACGAACACAGCAGTAGTCTAGTACTGTAATGTAGTAGTAGAATTTACCGGGGCAGCTTCTCCACACAGGGCTATATCGCATTTTGCGTTGTTACTGACAATGATCGCTACCAGTGAGCTTTTTATGAATTAGCGATTTTCCACTAAATAAATGTCAAGCTTATTTATGTTTTTGGGGGCATATTTTCAGTTAGCAGATGGTACTGTTTGAATCGCGATTCCATCTTCTACTGCCGGTAAAATCGTAGAATAATCTTCAAAGTGGGTTCTTTATTAATGAATGAATGCAATATGAGTAGGCTAAATGCCTGAAAATATCACGAGAAGGGAAAACTTAAAAGGACGTTTAAGTCATAGAGATTAGGTCAATTTTTACACCGGTCTGCCAAATTTATTCGTTTTGATTCAGCTATGAGGCTGCCTCTTGCAGGGGAAATGACAAGACATCATATTTCATTCTACACTTCACTCGTGTTTTGAGTTGTAACTGAGCAGCAAAATCTATTTGATCTTTATAAATAATAAGTAGGCCCTATGCATTTTTATATAAAATATACAGAAATATCAGTTGTACAAATGTCATTCCAAAACGGACCCCTGTGCAACCGACGCAAGCAAGCACACCCTACAATTTCCCCAGAAATTGTACCCTCTCTAGTTATGAAATGTTATGTTCTACTAGCCATTTGCCTACTTTAGCAAGTCACTGTATTTCCAAGCCCTGATAGTAACTGCAGGGCTGTCAACTTTTCAAAAAACCTTGGGGTGAGATTTGGTGGGGCCAACCCAAATTTTGCTGCGTACAAAGTACCTCTAGCCCCTTAGCTGCACGGTCTGTAGAGATCTTGGAACAAAGACACTTTTTTGTTCTAAAGCCGGGCTATAAGTCGCTCGAAATATAAGCCATACAACCACAAGAAAACTGTAAAATCGGGGTACAGGCCGCGGCTTTATTTCCGAAAAATACGGTAGTCATACCATGCAGTCCTACTATACAGTCCTACAGAACTATACGGCTCTACTATACAGTCCTACAATACAGTTCTACTATACAGTCCTACTGGACTATACAGCCCTGCAGTACAGTCCTACAGGACAGCCCTACTTTACAGTGCTTCTATACTGCCCAACAATAGAATCCTACTATTCAGTCCTAAAGACACACACAGGGAGATATATCGGCATATCGGCACACCATGTGCTATCTGGCTCCACCATCTGTGCTGCTGGCCTCATTTGTCATGCTGTTCTATCTAGTTTTAACAGATCTATCTGTATGGCCTGGTCTGCACTGTTTAGTTTAGCACTTCCTGTTTCTTGGCTGCTGGTTATATGGTGTTCTAACACATTGATGGATTTGGCTGTAAAATAAGCTCTAATGGGTAATGAATAATACTATCAAAGTTTGACACATCTGGGTTTTTGGCTGTTGATGTTTTTTTCTCTCTGGTTGCTTTGGTGTGTGCTCACACGCGTGGAGGTGTGTGATGGTTTTGTGTGGGTCTCAGACTTTCTGACAGAGTGCACAGCAACACAAGCGAAGGCCTTAATGGTGCTGAGCATGTGAGGAAAAAGCTTCTTATTAACACCCAATTACTGTGTGTGTGTGGAGGAGGGTGGTTTTGGGTGGGTGTGTTATTTAGGTCGAGAAATCATTGCTGTAAGAAGCATCTCATCCCTTAGGTCAGCTGTCATTAGCAACATGAGAAACCAGAGCAATAAAGTCTAAGTTTGTGTGTGTGTCTGTGCATTTAGCAGATGCTCTTATCCAGAGCGACTTACAGTAAGTACAGGGACATTCTCCCTGAGGCAAATAGGGTGAAGTGCCTTGCCCAAGGACACAGTCATTTTTCACGGCTGGGGAATCGAACCAACAACCTTCAGATTACTAGCCCGATTCCCTAACCGCTCAGCCATCTGACCCACTATGGGTGTGTCTTTGTAATGGAGCGTTGATAAGCTTTCTGATGTACTGTAAAGGTAATGATTTCCAATCATTAGAATGGGGTGAAAGGGATAATAAGAGTGAGATTAGGTTAAAGACTTGATAAACAATAGAAGAAAACTGACATATGAGAGAGGTAGGGAAAAAAAGGTTAAGGGCACACACACATACAAACACATACACACAATAATTTGTTTTAAAAAAGGGAGTCAGGTGGCTGAGCGGTTAGGGAATCGGGCTAGTTATCCGAAGGTTGCCAGTTCGATTCCCGGTCATGCAAACTGACATTGTGTCCTTGGGCAAGACACTTCACCCTACTTGCCTCGGGGGAATGTCCCTGTACTTACTGTAAGTCGCTCTGGATAAGAGCGTCTGCTAAATGTAAATGTTTTGCTGTTCTTGTGGGGATTAACAATTTAGTCCAAAACTATCCAAAACTCCTAACCCTAACCCTTAATGTAATTATTTCCCTTATACTAAGTCTTTTCCTTAAAGGTGACATGACATGAAAACGTCACTTTAGGAGGTTATTTAACATTAATATGCCTGCCTTTGGTCCCCCAGTGGCTAGAATTTTCGATAGGTGTAAACCAAGCCCTGGGTGTTCTTCTCCGCCTTTCAGAAAAGGAAAGCTCAATTTGAAAATCTCCTCTTTGTTACGTCACAAGGAGGAAGGTTACCTCCCCGCTCTCTGCTTTGCCCGCCCAGAGAATCTGGCCCGCCAATAAGAAACTGAGCTACGACCGTGCAAGTGTTTTTATCCTAGAGAGACATCATGGCTTGCAAACTAAGGAAGCATTACATTTGCTCAGTTTGGATGTACAAAGGAAAACAAAAATCTTTTTACAGTTCCTTCATCCGAGCCTCTGAAGACCCAGTGACTTAATTTTAGTTTCTCTGGAAATGCGCCTACACAACTTATGTTGTAGGCGCATTTGTTTTGTATGTCTGCGTCAAACACTTCAGCCACGAAATTAGAAACTGCAAGTGGCAGCTCGGATCTAAGATGGATTCGAGAGACCGAAGATAGAGTGCGGCTAGTTTGGTTAAAGTTTTAGATCAACACTTGTATTATTGTTTTTGTTGATTTTATGTAAAGCACTTTGAGCTGCAATTCTTGTATGAAAAGTGCTATATAAATAAAGTCTTACTTACGACTGTTTCCTCAACTTGAGCTAATACAAAACTGGCCTTGCTGAAATTAAATTCTGTATCAGTACTAACTCTCCTTCGTCCAGCTACTAACCTCGGACAAGTAAGTTAACTAACACTATATCATTTTGTAGCTTTACTGTATATGGTTACCTAGCTACCCTTAGAATGTGGCTGTAACATTAGCTCTGCAGCTAACAGATGAGTTACGGTCGCTAATGGAAAGGTATATAGCATCAAGTATGTGTGTGAATACACATGCTGTAACGTGAGTGTTGTACACTTCTTTGTTATTTGGATAACCGTTCTGCTGTTGGTGTTATGGCGCGCGCGATATCCGCCTTTCCCCTCATTGAAATGACTGACTGTGTACCTCTGCAAACCAGGGTTGTCAGATGAGAATGGGCAAATTCGAGGCACCTTACAGCAACGGGGCTACAGCCATTGCTATACATTCATTGTAAACATTAGCGCATGGTGCCACCCCTCCGCTCCTCATTAGCATTTAAAGCTACAGACACCAAAACAGCGCGTTCTGAGGAAAGCTCCTTGTAGGACTGCTAGTAGTGGCTGTAATTCTGCACCAAGGCTGAATTTCGGGAAAGAGACTTCTGATACAGTATTAGGGGACCACTAAGGCCTATATAAAAGCATCCAAAAACAGCATGTCATGTCTCCTTTAAATAAATAACACTTGAAAAGGCCAAGAAAATGTCCCCACAAGTTGACTTCCCCACAAGAATATCTAAACAAGTCACACACACAGTGTTTCCCCTACCATTGTATTAGGGGGGTGCCCCGCGCCCCCCCCCCCCGGAAGGTCAAGTTATTTTTTATTTATTTATTTTTTTAAATAGCGCCAGATCACAAAATAAGTCATTTAAGGTTACCTTTCCTATAAAACAGCTATAGCTTGCTCTTTTATTAAACAAACTAATTAAGCAATATAGTACGAGTGAGAGTGGGGTTGGTAAGGGATATTCCCACGGGTGTTGTTGCCTACGGCCGAACACCACCCGTGGGAATATCCCCGAACACCACCCGTGGGAATATCCCTTACCAACCCCACTCGCACGAGTACTATATTGCTTTTATAAAACAATTTTATAGTCAACCAATTAACATTTAAACACGAAGTTATTGATTAAAAACATGTTTATTTAGCCATTGTTCCTCCGCAACGAAAAAAAAATAGTTCCATTGTCAACGTCAGCTGAGTGAGCTATTAGCCCGAAAGCTAACGTTATGCTAGCAAGATTCAAAGGCAATAACATTGTGTACGGTTGACAAACAGTAAATATAATTTTACAGTATGTTTGACAAGAAGATTTGCTAGCTAACCAGCCATGTCACTGTCCCAAAATCGATATCAAGATTTTCACGAACAAAGTATCGGCCATATAGTTAGCTAGGCTACTAGTAAAGTACTAGTCTACAGGCCGCAGCCTGTGGAGCGAGTTGAATACAGTACAGTACAGCAAATGGATGTGAGATGACCGCATCAAAGTTGACATTTAAGTCTAGCCAGCTATCGAGCCATGTCATTGTCCCCAAATAAAATATAGATTTTTAAGAAGAAAATAATCGGCCATGTGTAGAGTTGCTACTGCTGTCGTGTTGGCCGCAGCCTGTCTGAAGTAGATTGACTAGCGAGGTGAATAGCGAATGGGATGTGAGATGAGCGGTTACGTGACACTGACACAGTACGTTCTGAAAAGAAACATTTTTCAAATAGGTTACAATAAATATTGAAGTCACTCATTGTTGTAAATACAAGTTAGCTTGTTAAAGTCTTTCAAAATTGTAAATGGAGGCTTTGACTCGTCCCTGTTGTTATGGTGACTTATTTGTATCAACGCGAATGTTTCATCGCGGAGTGATTTATTATTAGCTGTGAAAAGTCTGAGTTGGGATGTCCTGGGATATTTCAACTCATGGAACGTCTCTCGTCCAATCAGAAACAGCCAAATAAGTCGATAGAACCCAATTGTTCAATAAATGGCCGTATGTTATTTATCTTATTTACACGACTGCATGTCATATCTGTCTCTACATGGGCGTCGCCCCCCCCCCCCCCAAAGCTGTAAACCTAGGGGAAACAATGCACACACATACCCACGCACACACACACACACACCATATACAAACAAATACACACACACAAACACACACACACATACAAATAGCCATCTCCAGCAGGATAGAGAGACGTCAGTGGGTGATTTGTTCACTTCCTGCTTTTGTCTGAATCTGAGGCTGATCGATACAGGAACTGACAGAGAGAGAGAGAGAGAGAGAGAGAGAGAGAGAGAGAGAGAGAGAGAGAGAGAGGAGGGGAGGGAAGACAAAAGGGAGAGAGAGAAAGGGTTGGAGTGAATAATGCAGAGAGAGATAGAGGGCCTACTGCAAGCCTTGCCGCTAGATATGTATCTAAATGTCACAACCTGAGGGACAGTGAATCAACCTTGTATGACTGTTAAAACCTTTCTATATCTTACTGTAACATGTATTTATCTGTTACTTTTCTACAGTCCTCAACTTACTACGTTACTGTTATTTTGCCATATTATTATTGTTAGACTCCTTGTAAAATGTTATGATATATATGTTAAAATGTCCATTTGATATGGACTGCTTTGTAAATACTGCTCAACCCAAACTGTCATGCCAATAAAGCATTCTGAACTGAACTAGAGGGAGAGAGAGAGAGGGGGGAGGGAGGGATGCAGTGAAAGTAAGAGAAAGAGAGAGCGAGAAAGAGAGAGAGAAAGTGAGGAAGGAAGGAAATGTATCTAATCAGCAGGAATTACTTTTCAGTCTTTTCTTTAAGAGTTTCAGAAGAATCATTCTCTCCTCCTCCTCATTCTCCTTCTCCTTCCACCCTCCTCCCATTCTTCCCTGTCCTCCCCCCTTCCCATTTTGTCTATTGGGGAATGTTGTCAACATCTGCCTGTGTGTATTTCAGAAGAATAATGTGTGTGTTTGTACAGTATGTTTGTTTATGTGTGCGTGCATCTGTCTGAGTGAATGTCTGTGTCTGTCTGCATGTGTGTGTGTGAGCATGCTTCGCCCAAGGGACTGCAGGAAATAACATAGTGGTGCCATCATTGAAGAATATGTGCACAAGTGTGTATGGGTGTGTGTGAGAGAGAGAGGGCAAGAAAGAGATAGAGAACATGTGTGTCCATCCTTTCTTTCCTCTCTTCTATACGTCATTCCAACACCCTCGTTTTCCCTCAATATTTTTTGCTGCTCTTCATCCCCACCTCCATCTCTTCCCTCTCCCCACCTTCTTTCATCTCTTCACCTCTCTCCCTCTATTTTTACTCTCTCCTGTTGCCTTTCTCTCTACCTCTCTCTTTTCTTTTCCCCTTCTCTCTTCTGTCATGTTCTATCCTCCACTCTCCTCTCCACTCATCACCTCTCCTCTTTTCCTTTCCTCTCATCTCCTCTTCTCATCTCCTCTCCACTCATCACCTTCTCTTTTCTCTCCTCTTATCCTCTTATTTTCTATCCTCTCTTCCATATTACTCAGAAAATTGGGGCCAATGGAGTCTGTCATTAGATGACCCAGAGCTCACACAACAGGATGACAGCATAAGAAATCAGGTAAGAGAGGAAGAAAACACGAGAAAATAGAGAAAAACAGAAGAGAGAACAAATGTAGAGAAGAGGGAAGATATATATTGAGAAAGGAGTAGGAGAGTCGCAGAAAGCGAGAGAGGGAGAGACTGACAACTTCAAATTAAATTCCCATCATGTCAGGGTAGAACAGGATTCAATACTGTTTATTGGCAGCTTCTAGCCTGAGGGAAATTACATTCTGAGGCATGGAGCGTGCACACACACATACATATATATGCACACACACACACACACAGCCCTATTTGTGTCCATAAAGAGGGCCTCTCTTATTTGATTTTCTTTTGTATCCATGTGTCTGTTCCTTTTGTGTGTGTGTGTATTTGTGTGATGTGTGTGCACGTCTAATTGTCTAATGGAGCGTTGATTCACTCCATGCTCTTGATCAAACTTTCCCCCTCTCTCTCTCCCTCTCTCTCCCTCTGTCTATAGGATCGTGCTGAAAGGAGTGTAGGAGCTCCTCTTGAGGATCCCAAGGCCCACTTCTACTGTGAGCTTTGTGACAAGCAGTACCTCAGACACCAAGAGTTTGACAACCACATCAACTCCTACGACCACGCTCACAAACAGGTAGCACACATACATTTACATTAAGCGACTTCCAGAAGAGAGTTTTACAAAAGTGCATAGGTCACTGATCATAACGAGATAGCCCAAAACATTGCGGGTAGCCAAAACATGAAGCATACATTGTGAAAACGAATTAAGTGCCAAAGGGAAGAACCATAAGAGCATGTAGTTGAAAAAGTTACAATTAAACAATTTAACAACATGAACCTCAAAAGTGCAATGGTTTACCTGTGGAAAAAAAGCAAGCAACAAAAATATATTACACAGCAAGTACAATAGTTTTAAGTCAGTTACAACTAACCAACAAGAGCAACAAGACTCTCAATAAGAGTCATTGTGATCCTGAAACATCAGGTTCCTGAAGGTGGGGAGACAGTCACTGATGGAGGTGGGGAGTTGATTCCACCATTGGGG
Source organism: Osmerus mordax (assembly GCF_038355195.1). NCBI lineage: Eukaryota > Metazoa > Chordata > Actinopteri > Osmeriformes > Osmeridae > Osmerus > Osmerus mordax. The sequence goes on from NC_090055.1 coordinate 16,326,239, forward strand.
GGCCAGACATGAGAAGAGCTTGTGTTGGGACCGGGCGCTCTTGAGCGGTGGGACCACCAGACGGTTGTCAGAAGAAGACCGTAGGTGGCGGGTGGGGGTATAAGGCTGGAGGAGAGACTTGATGTAGTCGGGTGCAGTCCCGTTCATCGCTCGGAAGGTCAGTACCAGGGTCTTGAATCTGATACGGGCCTTGATGGGAAGCCAGTGGAGGGAGATGAGGAGCGGGGTAACATGGGAGCGTCAGGGTAGATTGAAGACCAGACAGGCTGCCGCGTTCTGAATCCTCTGGAGAGGGCGGGTTGCGCATGCTGGGAGACCAGCGAGCGCATACACACGCAGACACATGCAGAAATACACAAACACCATGGGCACATGAAAGCAACATGCAGACACACACACAGATACATCCACAGACAAACGTACAACACACACACACACATACACACACATAGAAGCCCAAAGTGGTGCATATTATACAGAGTCCCTCCTACTGGTCTCAACCCACGCAGAGAAAATTAAATAAACATAAAATAAAACTGTTCCTTTACTGTCATTGTTCTTTGAAAATGAATTGGAGCTCAGGCAGGCCAATGCTAATGCTTTGTTTTAGCCGGCGGCAGACACATGAAACAAGCTAAAAGAGGGGGAGAGCTGACAATGGCCACTGGCGATAGGGAAACACACACGCGTGCGTGCACATACACACACACACACATAGAACACAGACATATATCTACCCAACCACCCACACAATTAGAACACACACACAAAACACATACACATATACACCCAACCACCCCCACAATTAGAACACACACACCCAGCAGAGATTTAGCACACAGGCTATAGATTAGCACCAGCAGAAGACAGTCCTCCTCCTCTTCTGGTCGGAGCCGGAGAATGGATCCTGATTGCTTCCTCTCTGTGTCTGTTCTCTCTTCCTGACACAGACAGACTGCACTACCTCAGCACTATAACTGATTAGACACATTCACTGCTCAATGCAACACTCTCCAGTGACAATCCATTCAATCAATGGGCAATCAGCTAATTTCTCGATTTCTCCATCCAGTATGGCGAGGAGAGGGGAGAGAGAGAGAGAGAGAGAGAGAGAGAGAGAGAGAGAGAGAGAGAGAAAACGTGGAGCTGTCCAGGGTGCTAATCTTATGCATCGGTGATATCAGCACCATGGACAACTACAACTGCTGTCCTCTCTCAAATCCTCTTCTCTCCTCTGTCCTCTCCTCTCATCTCTCTTCTCATCTCCTCTCTTAGTGTCCAGGCCAGCACATTATGCATGCTAGTCCAAAAGAACAGGATTAATATTGATCATAGACAGTTTGGCATCAAAGACCCTCAAAGCCTCTTACTGTATGCTAGCGGCATGCACACTCACACACACACACATACACACACGTACACACACACCATGTTCACCAGACACAAACCTATTGGAACACATCAAAGCATTCTCCTGTGAGCTGACAGGGGGATGTTAGGCACTGAATGATAACGCAAAAAGACACTCGCTTGTGTAAGACTCAGCACAGATTAACCTGACAACTGTCATCGCCTGCTTGGTGTGTGTGTGTTTAGGTGACTGTGTTTAAGTGTGAGGAGGAGAGAGATGGAGATAGAATTAGTGTGATGACTGTCAACTTACAGTTTTTCACAATTGCTAAAACACTAAACCCCATTCTCTGAATAAAATGTTCAGTGGCGTAAACCCATTTGTCGAATCAGACACTCTTTTGGCAAAACTGAACCCATTCTCATTCACTAAAACATTTTGCACTGTGATGCACTTGTGCTGCAAAATGGTAAACACTGGCGGCAAACAGTAAACACAACTACATCACAGTTGCCATCTGTAAAACACAATGACTCAAAATTGTTCACACTTGTTTCTAATAGTGGTTTGGGACTATGTCAGCTTTCACCGTGGTGTCCGCATACGAGAATAGTTCAACGTCAACCAGCAATTTTTACTGTAAATGTTTGCTTTCCACCATACAGCCCTTTTCTCAAACCAATTGAAGAGTTTTTCTCTGCGTGGCGGTGGAAGTTCTATAACCGAAACCCATATACAGTACCAGGGTAAATCTCCTACAGGCAATGGAATTGGCCTGTGGTGACATAGGTGTGGAGTGTTTTCAAGGCTGGATCCAGCACACCAGAGGGGTGTTACCCCGTGTTTTCTTTGTTGACAGTACTAAGTTGTAATGGTTACTGTAATATTTTCAAATCAAATCAAATTTACAGTATTTGTGTAGCCCTTTTTACTCACAGAGGGCTTCACATATGCCCATAGAACTGCCCCTCTTGAAGAAGGGATCCCTCTTCAAGAGTGAGTTGTGAGTAGTGAGATGCAGGGTACAGTACTGTACAAGGGGGAGAAAGAACAAGAAAAATTGCAAAGAGCAAAGCAGAGTAGTAATTTCTGATAAATTTTGAGCTACTATGATAGAACATGTTTTCGTTCATAAAAAGACAATTACGGATAAATATGAAATTTGTTTTGAGATTATGTTAAAAAAAATCTCCCTGAGAACTATATGTTTTGAACAATGTGTTTTTTATTTTTGGGTGTATTGTTTACTGACTGCTTGATAGTGTATATCATTTTGATCACTTTGTTTATTATTTGAGAGCAGTGTTTGATTTTGAGCACAGGTAAATCTGTTTTGAGGTGAAAGTTTAATTTTGCAAGAGGATTCAGAGGTTTTGTAAATAGTGCTTGAAGATGAGGTTTTGTCTTTACAGTTTTGAGAAAATGGGTGACTGTTTCAAGAAATGTGTTTTAGCAATTGTGAAAAACTGTAATAATGTGATGTATGGTGAGAGTTGGTTGTAATACTCCCACGTTTCATCTGATGTGTAAGATGAATGAGATGCTTGAATGATGTGAGGACATTAAATCCTAACATCTCCCCAGTTATGGCTCACAGTTAAGTCCACAGCACTGAGGGGAGAGGAGAGAAGGAGAGGAGAGCAGGGAGAGTAGAGAGGAAGAAAGAGGAGGCAGAAAAAGGAGGAGAAAAGAGCAGAGAAAGCAGGAGAATGCAGGATAGAGGGAGAAAGGACAGCAGAGGAGAGCAGAGAGAAGTGAGCAGAGAGAGGAGGACTGTTAGACAGTTGTTAAAAAAGCAGCAGTTCAAACTGTACTATAGCACACACACACATACATACACAAAAAACCATGCACGCACACACACAGACACACATGCAGTTACACCTGCCAAGCATGGATAAAGGTAGGATGAAAGCATATTAAAAAGGAAAGCAGAAAGAAAGAGAGGTATGAATCACAGATTTCCTGAGAGGACTACCACACCTGAGGGTACAGACAGATGGAGCTGTGTTTTACATGCACTCACACACTCTCTTACACACATTCTCTTACAGACACACATACACACAGACACACACATTCCCACACATTCTCTTACATATTTACCCACACAAACACTCACACACACCACACACACTCCCACACATATATCCTCACCACACACACACCCCTACAGACGCTCTGACACACATACAAAATACAATGGTGGCTGCTGACAGAACTACATTTCCCAAGACAGTGCATTAGCACACCTGGGGTGAATTAAGAGGGATGATTGTCACACAGGAGGGCTGGATAGGTTCTAGAGAGAGGAACAAGATAAGCCAGCAGTGAGAGGAGTGGAACTGTGGCCTGATTGCAACCCTGTGGGGAAAGTAAACTATTTAAAGCCTTTTCCCCCTATTTTCTGTTGTTTAATAATTTGTGTTACTATCTTTAACCTAGAATTCTGAGTTACACCTTTTTGTGGCAAGAGTGGAAAATAAAATGATTTTTCTTTTTAAAACCCTGCTTTGTTTTCTCCTTGGCAATGATTTGCACTACTGAGGCCCGATATACGGAGAAACAGTCTCTCATGCAATACCCTCAACACACACACACCCCACATTCACACTCCCACACACTCTCTGACACACATACCCCACACATTTAGGCACACACACTCCATCTAACACACACACGCAATCAATCAGTGGATTTGCTTGTGCTTTACTGTAATAAAGGAGAAGATCCAGACAGAGAGAGTTGTATCCTGTTCAAGTATCGTCTGTCGTCATTCCACTCAGACACTCAGCTCTTCATTTCTGTATGCCAAGTATACACCTCTTAGTGATAGATCCTGTTCATGACCCGTCAAAGAAATCAATATCTTTGTTGATGTGCCGTTTCAGCTTTAAAACAAGTTCTTCAATGACTCAGTGTCATTAGATGAAGAGGGTTTATGTCACTTAAATGGTTGTCCTCTGATGAAGAACTCCAGTCCTGTCCCAGATGTCTGTTCCGTGTGTATGCCAGTGGTGGGATGGGGGGATCTCTTTCACTCTCACTCACTCTCAACAGTCATTAGCATTAAACAGTCTGAGCTCCGATGTCACTCAAGCTGCAGGCCTTGCTCTGTCTTTCTTTTTTCTCTCTCTCTTTAGAAGCCCTGATGTCTCTCCCTCCTTCCAGTCCTCCCTCTCTCTCCTTCTTTCCCTCTCTCTTTCTCTCCATTTGTGATTGACTTTAAATGCTCACAGTGGAATATTTGAAAACATTCCTTTTTTCTCGTGCCCAGAGCTGACTTGTCAGGCTGAGTGGATGAGAGAGCGTAGTGACCTAACACGCTGCGGGGGTCGCTGGCGTCTCTGTGAACGACAGCTGCCTGATGTGAGGGGGTGCTTACACACCCCCATGTCTGCTTCCCTTGTCGCCCCCTCAGAGGCTGAAGGAGCTGCAGCACAGAGAGTTCGCTCGCAACGTGGCCTCCAAGTCGTGGAAGGATGAACGCAAGCAGGGGCGAGAGCTGCAACGCCTGCACCAACTGGCACAGCTGCAGCAGCAGAAACAGCGGTGAGTGTGAGGGATGTGTAGGGATGCGTATTGATAAGATTTTAACGATTCCGACTCCTTATCATTTCCTGCTTATCGATTTGATTCCTTATCGATTCTCTTATCGATGTTCCCCTCTACAGCCATAGGTCTGTGCGTCCTGCACCCCCCCACACACACACTTGTTCTAAACGAATTTCTCAAACTGGCTTTGACTGGCTCTGAAATGAGCTAATACCTACCACCTGTAGGCCTCTTCAGGCCTCTGTTTTCAAAACTAAATCTAGTCGGAGATAGAAACTTTCAGTTTCCTTGTGTTCAAGCTTCTATTACTCAACACTAGTAGGACTTACAGGGGTCCTAACAACAGGGGAAATAACTTCAGTGTCACCTTTCAAAAGAGACCATTTACATGCATGTACTCCAAATGGTTCAACAACAGCTTTCAATGTACTTTGGGTATGCTGTTTAGGCGTTTTCAGCCACATTTAACAGGACTATTAAAAGGTTAAACAATTAAAATCCTAAGTTTAATAATGGATTAAAAATCGATATGCTCAGTTTAATAATGCGACACACGAACGTTTGCTGATAACACACGCCGCCCCGATAACGTGAAATTATCAATAAGATCAATACTAATGGGAGACGAATGCCGGAGCTAAAATGTATGCTTCAAACGACGGGACAGAAGATAACTAGATCAACTACACACAATAAAGGCAAATTGCTTCACACAGTAACAGGTGGTTGTGATAACTTTTGCAGTTTAGCTCTACCTTAGATAGTTAGAGATGAAGCGCGAACGTTAGCTGCGCTGCTGCATGCATCGAACACATGACGTTCCAGTAACTTCATTCCATGCTGTGTGTTCAAATGCTTCTTCATATTTGTAGTATTTCCTCCCTTCGACGAAATACACTTTTTACACGCGTTACAAGTGGCGTTGTTGTAATTTTGTCGTGTGATATACAACCAAACTTTAGAACGCTTCTTCCTAGTTCCCATTATTAAACTGAGCATATCGATTTTTAATCCATTATTAAACTTTGCATTTTAATTGTTTAACGGCACAGAGAATCGTTAACAGAATCGTTAAGGAATTTTGCTAACGATTCCAAGGAATCGATTCACTGGGAACCGGTTCTAAACAAGAACCGGTTCTCGATACCCATCCCTAGGGATGTGTGTGTTTGACTTTGTGTCTGTGTATTTTGTGTGTGTACATGCACATTTGCAGAAGTAGAGGTAAATGTGTATGTATGCATGTGTGCATGTATAGTATTTTTTTTTACTGCATATGTGTCTGTCTGCATGTCTGTATGCTTTGTGTAAATGTGTATGCAACTGCAAAAACAGAGATGCATGTGTTTGTGTTTGTGTGTGCATATGTCTGTCTGCTTGCGTGTGTGTGTGCGTATACATAATGTATGTGAAGAAGGGAAGGATGGCAGAGAGGGCAGGGTGCAATGGCGCCAGTCTGAAGTCGTCAGGGTGATGGATGTGTCCAGAGATGTGAGGGCTTTCAGCTGACCTACATAGGGCACAGGTGGGATAAATATAACATGCACACACAGACACACACACTTACAGACACTCACACACCAACACTCACCGCTGCATCTGCAACTGTGCATGCATACACACAAGGTACACACACTCACAGACACTCACACGTGCACATGTAACCGTAGCAGGTTCTAATTGTTTGACCCTCAGATACACAACAATACAGAAACGTATTTGTAAAGAAAGGTTCGATTTTTATTGACAAGATTTAAAACAATAAAACTATCGCACTATAAAATACCAGGAGAAGTAGTAGTTCATAAAATAAGACGGCTAGACTGGGCACCGGCAGTGGATATGTGTCAAAGCGGCAGAAGGGACTAGAGCAATCTAAATGACCGCGTAGTAACTCCCGTAGTAAGTATAACAATGTGCACAACCAATACCAATAAATTAACACTACAATTGTATGTGTAAACGGTGCAATCAATTCGGCACTGCAAACTTGTGTGCAAACGGTACAATCAATTCGGCACTGCAAACTTGTGTGCAAACAATTCGGTCAACGAGTAGACACTACCACATCATATCATGCGGACATAGAGCTCTAGTCATAGGGGTTTTACCACATACAAGTAAAGGCACTGCAGGCAGCCAGTGGAACGTCTAATCGTACTTACTACACTATCTATGGCTCAAAAGGAGGGACGGATCACAGGCCAACCACAGTCCAGGGTTCTCACGACCCAACCCACGGCTTAGCCAATGTGAGTCCAGCAGGAGGTTGGCTGAACAAGGCGCTCCGTCCGGCAACGCCTATATGGCCCTGGTGTAGGTCTCCCGTGCTCTCGCCACTCCGTTCAGGTTGGGGGGCAAGGAAACAATAATGAGCGACAAACAACAATTCTGACCCCGGCCCAATTGTTCTGTGATCACGTTTTAGCGTGATTACTTTCCTTAGCCGAGGAAGATGCGTGTGTTGCTAGAACTCGGGGTAGTCGTTTTGGCCGATCGCTCTGGGCTCCGAACGGCGAGTAGCTGGTTCTGACTCTTGTCGTAGTATGTGGAAATCTTCGTCGTCCGGCGCGGCTCTGGCGTTGAGAGGAGATCGTGGTTCTAATGCGTGGACGCAACCAATCCCGTGGGTTGTCAATCAGCCAGCATATAAGGAACACCTGTAGAGGGATGTCTTCACAAGCACAAACAAAACCAATACCCACAAACAGACAGGCTGTCCCACCCCCAAACACATGTTCATTGTGGACATTTGCCCCCGTTACATACACTGTCCTCACAGGAGAGCTAGAGTTCACAGTATACTAGCACACAGGCCCCATGTGGTAGGACAGAACAACATCAACACAAAATATCCCTGGAAGTCTGATGAAAGTCTTAAAGGGTTTGGGATAGGGTTAGCTCTATATAAAAAGAGCATGTACCATATTTTCGTCACTGTAGGGCGCACTGGATTATAAGGCGCACTGTCAATGAATGGTCTATTTTCTATCTTTTTTCATATATAAAGCGCACAGGACTATAAGGCGCATTAAGCCAGTGTTTCCGCTATGTTGATTGTTAAATTTCTGCCGCCACGGTATTAGAAATAGGGCTGTACAAAAATTGAGGCCGTCTATCAGCCGTGATTGTAAAGGCCGAATTATACTTCTCCGACTCTGTTACGGACAGACGGACGGACGGAGTCGGATGGATTGGTTGAATTTATAGTACTCCGAAGGCTGTGGGTGCTGAAAACAATTCACCGCCAGAAGAGTAGTTGGCGCAACGTTTTCCGGACAGACCTGCCCCCACTGCTAAAAAAAATCCTAGAGGAGACACTGTAAGCTAAACAAAACAGTCAGTCAAACATTATTAAACGTGTTCACAATAACTCTCAACATTGTTCAAACGTTAATGAGCGTATTCACAATAACTCCCAACCTTGTTCAGTTGTAACACGTAAAAAAAACTTGAAGTCCGCATCGTAAGCGTGTCCCTTGACAGGTGCCATTTTGGGGTCCTTATACACACACACACTGTAATATTATGGTGAAGCACAGTATGTATTACTCCGCGACGCTCCTGACTACGGTAGCCGTAATTCTGCAAGCCGTGCAGCTTTGTAGTTTACCAAAGTCGTACTAAAACATTTTGACAGAGCGTCGTGTACCACACAAAATCGCTTCGAGGTCAGTAAGCACAACCAGAATTAATCCATATATAAGGCGCTCCGGATTATAAGGCGCACTGTAGTTTTTTGAGAACATTAAAGGCTTTTAAGTGCGCCTTATAGTCCGGAAAATACGGTATATGCCAAAAGCACTTATCATCAAGTTATTGTTAGTTCAATTATCAGATAATGTTTGTGAGACCATAAACATGGCAGAGTTGGTTTGACTATAATTACAATTGTTTCTTTTCTTTTCACAATGTATGTTTCATGTTTTGGCTGCTCGCAATGTTTGGGGCTATCTTGTTGTTATGATCAGTGACCTATGCTCTTTTGTAATGCTCTCTCTTGGCAGTCGCTTTGGATAAAAGCGTCTGCTAAATGCATACATGTAAATGTTTCCAAAGTAGCATGTAATGTGGGCTCCAGGTGGTTTGTTAAACAGTATATTGTGTGTGTATTATTTATTTTCATTCAATTTATGATAACATAAATGAACAGTTTTCTGAATATCTGATCAGTTGATGCCTTGCCACAGGGGCTCGGGTTCGAGTCCAGCCTGGGCCATTTTCTGCATGTCATCCCCGGTCTCTCTCCCTGCCTTTCCTGTCTATCTATAACTGTCCCTATCGAATAAAGCAGTAGAACGCTACAAATCTCTTAACAATCCTGTACAATTTGCCTTAAAATGCCTAAACAGGGCATACCCAAAATACATTGAAATCTGTTCTTGAACAATTTGGAGTACATGCATGGTTGTGGAGTAATAGAAGCTTGAACACAATGAGAAAGGAAGTTTTTATTTCCCCTTGAATTGTGTTTTGCATACAGATGCCTGCAGATGACAATAGGTGGGAGGTATTAGCTGGAAAACACAACTGGACCACAGCACGAAGCCCTATTCCAAGTCCAAAGTTGATAACAGTACCATACATTTTTTATATTATATACACTACCGTTCAAAGGTTTGGGGTCGACCAGACAATTCCGTGTTTTCCATGAAAACACACTTTTATTTCTCAAATAACTTTCAAAATGAATAGAAAATATAGTCAAGACATTTAAAAGGTTAATTATTATTATTAGAAATAATTATTTTTACTTGAAATATAAATTTTGTTCTTCAAACTTTGCTTTCATCAAATAATGCTCAATTTGCTGCAATTACAACATTGCAGACCTTTGGCATTCTAATTCTAATCCTTCTAATCATCCATTAGTCTTCTAAGGCAATTAGCAAACTAAATGTACCATTCGAACACATACAGTAATAGTGGCTGGAAATGGGCCTCTATACACCTATGTAGATATTTCATTAAAAAACTGACGTTTCCACCTAGAATAGTCATTTACCACATTAACAATGTATAGTGTATTTCTGATTAATTTAACGTTATCTTCATTGAAAAAAATAGTGCTTTTCTTTGAAAAATAAGGACATTTTAAGTGAACCCAAACTTTTAAACGGTAGTGTACATGTTTTTCTAAATGTACATCTAGGTGTTTTCTAAAAGTGTCTTTTGGAGACTCCAAAAGGACCCATGGTCAAATACTTTATCCATACTAGGATAAAAAGGCATTACTTTTCATAATTGTTGGCTCTAATGTAAAGTGGTACTTAGAGCTATCACATCCCATATCCAGATCCCCCATTAGTGTTGCTGACACAGAGCAACTAAAGCATAATCAGTATTTATTTCTGATACTTCCCCAAACTATTAACCCGTTATTTAAATGTATGTACTTGAGTTGGATGTACTTTTATTTATTTGCATTTATTTTTATTTTTATTTCTACTTTGTATTTCCAAAAATACTGCTTGATTTGTTATTTGAAGATCAATGAGTACTACTAATAATAATGATAATAATTTTTTTTTAAATCCCCAGGCTTTTATACAGAGTGCATTCTTTCACCACTTCTTGGAGCGATTTTGTTTTCCTAGTCCATTTTGCCATGATTCGAGATCCAAAAGTGTCAAACACTACCAAAATTCATAGTGTTTACGTTTTGCGCGTTGTTATGATCAGTGACCTATGCTCTTTTGTAAAGCTCTCTCTTGGAAGTTGCTTTGGATAAAAGTGTCTGCTAAATGCATAAATGTAAATGTAATTTAAATGTAGCTATAGGGTACATATTTCCAGGGGCGTTTCTACACAGGGGCCTACAGGGGCCAGTGCCCCTGTAAAAAATGTCCCTGGCCCCCCCTATGGCCCCCCCTGAGCTGACTGAATATTTTTTTTCGGGCATGTTGGTGGGACATGTGGGTGGGGCAGGGTGGGATAAGGTGGGGAGAGAGTGGGATGGGGGGGGCCCGCCACCTGCTCCGGGGTGGGTGTGTAACTGTCTAATATCTACCATCAAGGGTATGTAGGCCCAACTGGGGGTGTGGGTATTCAGATAGGCCAGGTTCAAACACCCCCGTGCCAGCCAATGTAGGCAGGGAAGCACGGGTGGTCCTGGTCCTCGGGGCTCCCTTGTCCTGCATGTTTTAGATGTTTCCCTGCTCCAACACACCTGATTCAAATGAATGGTCATAAGCAGGCTTCTGCAGAGCTGGATAACGACCCATTCATTTGAATCAGGTGTGTTGGAGCAGGGAAACATCTAAAACATGCAGGACAGGCGTGCCCTGAGGACCAGGGTTGGGAACCACTGCTCTAAACAACCGTCATGTATGTGTGCAACCATTTGTAAAACTGGCAGGGCAGGCAACTGTAGATTATCAAGCCCTTTCTCCTTGTGCTCATTCAGCTCAGGTAAATCAGCGATCGGCTAATGTTACCTTTTGTGCTCGTGCCCTGTTCGTACCCGCAAACACTGGCTCTTTATCAATCCACGTTTTTCTCCGTTCTTGTGTTCTTGCGAACTTGTTTGACGTCATCTTTCATTGCCCAAGTACGGTTCCAATCCAAAGAACACAAGTCACCAAGAACGCCAAAAATACTCGGAAATGTTCTTGATCTGCCCCTTTTATCCATAGATATATATATCGAGGATGCATCGGATGGTGACCTGACCAGCGAGAACGCATATGATTTCCCAGAAGTCAAGTCTGAAACTGAAAAACAGATCTAAAAAAAATTAATTATTAAAAAAAACTCTAACAAAAAAAAAGATTTGAAACCGTGAAAAAAAAAAAAATCAGCATCTGAATTGAAATGTGACGAAAAATGGGCAGTGTAGTCGCTGAAAATGTGTTTATTTTATTGATGAAATGGCTAATTTATAAATTTGCTCCGACTTTTCGCTAACCTAGCTAGCGAATCCAGGGTATTTATGGAGCTAAATCAGGGCCAAATTTTTTGTTAATTCAAGAAAAAATAATATATAGTTGAAAACTAAAGCTTGACATTGAAAATGTAAGTTTTGGTCTAAAACTTGAAAAATAAAACCATGTATACAAACAAAAAATAAGTGTACCAATTATTTTTTCTTCATATTGACTAACATTTAGTTTATATTCTGGAATTATTTTGAATAAATTATGAATTTTATATTTTCATAGTTTCACATTTCATGTTTTCATTTTTTTTCAGTTTCAGTTTAATTTTTTATTTTTTCTGTTCTGTTTTTCAGTTTCAGACTTTTGCGTCCGCTTCGCCAAGGCAACACGCTGGCGCCAGCGCACAGGTAAGACATGTGAAAGATATTAGCCTTTTTGAATAGATACTTTGGGACATTATCCCCGCAGTGGCATTTACACATACTCTCAAAAAGGCTCATATCTTTCACATGTCTTACCTGTGCGCTGGCGCCAGCGTGTTGCCTTGGCGGACCGGACACCATGCCGACTGCCGAGTCTTCTGCCTCTTTGTTATGCTGTCACTCATAATTCCCGCCTCTGAGTTGAAGCCACGCCCCCTATGCAAAATCGGGGCCGAAAGTCTGAAACTGAAAAACAGATCTAAAAAATACAAATAAAATGTAAATCTATGTGAAAATATAAAAGTGAAAAATGAAAATTAATAATGTATTCAAAATAATTCCAGAATTTAATCGAAATGGTATTCAACCACCTGAAAAGAAAATTGGTACACTTATTTATTGTGGGAATACATGGTTTTATTTTTCAAGTTTTAAACCAAAACTTACATTTTCAATGTCAAGCTTTAGTTTTTCAACTATAGATTTTTTTTCAAAGTTACAAAACATTTGGCCCTGATTTAGCTCCATAGGTATTGCGCATTAGCCAAGAAAACCCGCATCTCAATTCATTCTCCGTCCTTGCGGTCTAGCAAGACCGTTCTCGCAAGGACGCTTGGCAAGAACATTCTTCTCAAGAACGCAAGTACGTTCTTAGGGTTCTTCGGATTTATAAACAGCCACTGTTCGAGCGAGGCAACTTTTCTTGACGTAAGCAAATAAATGGGGTGCTAGTATACCCATTTTGGATTGGTTTATAAATTAGCAAAAATCAGGAAAAGCTAGTAGTAAGAACCAGGTTTGAGAAAAAAAAAATTATTGGGAGAGATAGTTTTAGATATGTTGACTGGAGTTAATAGAATAAAAACGACCGGACAAGTTGGGTAGCAAATCGGAAATGCAATACCACCTACATCCACCGGGGGCCGTTGCCTCAAGCCGAGGGGAGAGGGGTGGGGGTCTGGTCTGGTTTGAAGCTGTAATGCCAAAAACTGTCCGGGTGCTGTCATACCAAAAACGGTCCGGGTGCCAAAAACGGTCCGGCCTGACGTCACAATGCCGCTCTGATGCAAGGATGTGTCCGTCTCTATGCCAAACCTTAAATTCCTGAGATTGCTACACGCCCTAGCGGGAAACTGTCCTGGGCTGCGTTTCCTGAAACCATTGTAAGCCTAAGTTGATCGTAGAATCCATCGTACGACGAATCTTAGTTTTACGGGCCGTTCCCAAAGACACCGTAGCTAAAGTGTCTCTTGAAAATTCGTAGCTCTTGAAAGCGCATAGATTAGCCTACTCCTTACGAGCATGTTTGGGAAACGCACGTAAGAAATATCGATGGTTTCGTTATTGTGCTCGATCGTTGCTACTATCCATCGTTATCGGGAAACGCAGCCCTGGTTGTTATACTGGTTGCTGGTAGGCAGTTTTGTATTTAGGCCTATTTAAAACAATTTAGCCTACCCTACGATTTAAAGTTTTCACTCGTTCGACATTTTTGAGACAGAAACGTGCGCAGGTAGAATATTATCCGTATTGCCTTCCCGGTCTGTTAAAATCGATGCAAAATAATTGATTTTTTCGACTAAAAAAGATAGGCTATCAACTTGCAGATAAACACAGTAATGTAATCGCAAGCATTTAGATGATGCAGTGGTTTGCTATTGAAGGCTCTGGACATGACATGGAAGCTCCTATTGGATCAAATGAGGTGTCAATCGAAAGGCCAGAATGCAGATATTTTAGGAATGTTTACATCCAAACTGAAGTTGGTTTATGTGAATGACAATAGTTCAAACATTTATGGACGTAATACTGTGTTTTGGATGAAATATTTTACTTGACTGGATCGTTTGGACCTTTGATAATGTAACCAGACCATTTTTGTTGGCATTATTGTATAACTGGACAACTGTGAGGCTCGATAAGTGAGTCGTCTATGTTATGTTTTGTTTACCTGTTGGTGGTCGGTGATAATACCTGCTGTTGCGACTCAATCTTGAAATGGTTGGTCTTGTGATTTCATTAAGTGAATCACAAGAATCATATCTTTCCACGATATATGGCATGTGTATAGGGTGACCAGACGTCCGGATTTCGTCTGGACAGTCCGGTTTTCCAGCACTTTGTCCGGACCACTGTTGCGTGTCCTCCTTTTCGCCTTTTTGTCCTCCTTTTTGATCCTTCCTGCACACCGTCGCAATGTACCACTCGCGTGGGCTTCAGGGCCAAAAAGAAAGACCTCCTTCAAACCAACGTGGAGTTCAGAAATCCACTTTGCCAATAAGAGCAGCACAGATCAATATCATGCCTTCTGTAAGCTCTGTCGCATTGATATAGACGTGGGTAGTAGGGGGAAATGGGCTTTAGAGTGGCATGCCGCTACGGCACAAGGATAATGCTAGTTCTGCCGGGCACTCTTCCTTAACATCATTTTTTGCTCCGAACACAACAGCAGATGATAAAACAACCGCTGCTGAGCTGACCACATTATTTCATGCTGTGAAACATCACCACTCTTACAGGAGTTTAGACTGCAGTTTAGACTGTTGACTTACTAAAATGACTAATGTTATTGTCTGAATTTCATACTAATGGCCTCCATCCCCCCCGGTCAACAACCTTTTGGGATTGTCCTCCTTTTTGACCCTTTGTCCTCCTTTTTGGACCCAAGTGCCCTCCTTTTCAGGGTCATGCTTCTGGTCACCCTACATGTGTACCAATATAAAACGAATAATATTGTGCGTCGCGTAGTTTAGCACTTAACAATCCTACGCTAAGAGGTTAAAAAAACATGTTATGACAGAATTTAAATGTATGTATGCTTCCTCTCTTTTTTTCTCTCTTTCTCTCCTCTCCAGAGGTACAGGATGGGTCTGTTGCCTCAGAGGAACCAGAGGGCTGAGACATGTGTCCAGTCCTGGGGGTAGCAGCCTGACCCACAGCCCTCTTCCCACACTACCCCAGACCTCCAGTCAGCCCTGTACAAGCCCCACTAAACCCCAGGCACTGGACCAATGCTCCCATCTCCGCACTCACATCCACTCCCCTCCCCAACCTACTAAAGCACAAGACCCCTCAGTCGAAAGGCCTCCTGCTGTGAATCCCCAGTCTTGCCTGGACCTGTCCCCTCCGCACTCTCTCTCTGGGTTGGACAGGGATGGCACCAGGGTGGGGGTCTCCTTCTGCTTCTCCCGGAGGGGGCAGAGGCTGGAACCATCTGCATCTGTCTTCTCAGACCAGGAGGAGGAGGAGAAGGTGAGGCGAGTGCAGAGAAAGGCCAGAATGAAGATGGAAGAGATGGATGAAGAGGTGGGGCAAGGTGGTGAAATGTCGCAACACACCTTCCTCCCAGAGCAGCGGGGTGAGGGGGAAGAAGGGGAGGAGAAAGACCGTAGCTTAATGAGGGACTGTTTGGGGCAGAAAGAAGAGCAGAGCCGAGAACATCCAGTGTACCGCAGCACTTTAGAAAGCACCATTAAACACAGGGATAGAATAGAGGGAGGCATACACTCCTCCTCATCCTCTTCCCCCTCCTCTTCCTCCTCATTGGCCAGAATACGAGCACTCTGGCACACACGAGACAGACAGAGGAGGCTATCCCTCTCCGACATGGAAAGGAATGGAGAGATGGAGGAGGGGAGGGAGGAGGGCGGAGAGAGGGGGATGAGGAGAGAAGGCCGAGGGCAGCCTCCAGCCTTGTATGCGTGTGTGCTCGGCAGAGACGGGTCCAGCAGTTTGAGATGGCCGGTGGAGCTCCTGAAGTTCACCAAGACTCAACCTCCTCTCTCCTACAGCTGCAGACCTCGCTGTCTCTGTTTCCACGGCAACCACAGCGGAGTGTTGAAGGGTCGTCAGAACACAGGGAGGAGAGAAGGGTCCAGCTCACACACGCGCGTAGAGGAGAAGAGCTCTCACACACTTCCTGTGCGGACAGAGGACATCAACTCACACAAACTTCTGACGGTTACCAAGGAATTTAACTCGCACACACCAGCTATGCCAACAGAGACTATTTACTCACACTTAAGCCCCATTCTCACAGAAGACACAAACTCACACACACTCCTCACTCACACAGACGAGGTGAACTCACACATACTGACACACACAGACAAATCTTACTCACACACACTCCTCACACACAAGTCGAACTCGGGTCTGCCCCCACCACTTGTCAAGGGTCAGAAGCAGCTCCATGGCAGAGCTGTGCCCCCCCAGACAGAGAACAAAAGGAGGACAGATATACAGTCTGCAGAAGCACATCCACCCCCCCAGAAAAATCCACCCCCCCAGACACATCCACCCCCCCAGAAACAGCTACCACCCCAGACGCAGCTACCACCCCAGATGCATCCACCCCCCCAGACACATCCACCCCCCCAGAAACAGCTACCACCCCAGACGCAGCTACCACCCCAGATGCATCCACCCCCCCAGACACATCCACCCCCCCAGACACAGCTACCACCCCAGATGCATCCGCCCTCCCAAACACAGCAAGCCGCCCACATAGAGAACAGGAGACAAGCTGTGTGGCGTCAGATCTCATGCGAGGGACAGATCCACCCCTTCCCTGACCTTAGTCACGTTGACAGGAACAACAAAAACTCAGACAATCCTCTGGGGTGGAGATCAGAAGGCGAGAGACGGCAGAGGGAGCGAGCTGTCTCCGCCGGCGACCGCAAATTAGACGCTGTCAGCAGGCCAGGCATGGAGGACGTGCAAGCGCGCCAGCCCAGGTGTGTGTGTGGGAGCGACACTTGCCCTGAGCGTGTGTGTTCTCAGCCCGTGGGCGGCTCAAACGCGTCGCCCAGGAACAGAAGTGATGGTGCAAAGAGACATCGGCTCATAGAGAGGAAGAAAGGAGTGAGAGGAGGGAATTCAAACAGGTGTGGAGTGACAGCGTGCACTCTGAAGAGCGTTGTTGCCACGGTCTCCGGCGTGGCTGTCGGGGAGAAAAGAGGAGACACCGGGGCGCGGGTGGGGGTTAGGAGGAGGATGGAGGATGAGGGGAAGATGAAGGTGGGGAGGAGTGTTCGCAGGCCAGCGAGTGGCTGCCTTTCGCAGAAGTGTGAGTCTGGAACTGGCAGAGAGAAGACTTCCAGGAGTCCCAGTCCAGACTCGCACCCCTCACACTGTCACCCAGCCCTGGGCCTAGCGAGGACACACACTCTCCTTCACACACAGAGAGAGGGGGATGGAGAGAAGGAGGGATGGGAAAAGGGTGAAGGACGGTTTTCCTGGGAGCCACGCTTCTCCTCTCTGCAATCTTTGAAGTTGTCCTGGGAAGCATGTCACCATGGTAACACCGGGGGCTACCCTGACTACGGTTACCCTGACAACAGTCCAAGCATTGGCCCATTGAGAAAGAGAACATACATGCAGCAGGGCAGGAAGTACAGTGAGAGGAGGGGGGGGAGTTTGGAGCTGAAGGGAGGCTGGAGAAGGAATGAAAGAGGAGTTATAGGCAGAAGGTACAGAGAAAAAGAGGAGAAGAACAGCAGGGAGAGAAACAGGCAGGTGATAGAGTCAGAAGCCTGGGACTGGATGAGTGGCCCGAACCCTGGTGGTGGATTGGTTTGGGGTCGGTGTGACTCGAGAACCAAGCACAGAGCCCTGGAGTGGACCAGGGCAGCCAGGGGATGCAGCCCCAGTCCTGAAGGTTGGATCAGGCTGCATGCCGGCTGGAATCAGAAGATTGGACACCCCAGGGTAGAAGACATGGATGGGGGCAGAGGTGCAGGGGAACCCAGCCCAGACAGATGCACTTGGGGCAGTGGAGACAGCTGGGAGGAGCAGGGTGGCTCCAGACACACCCTAGGTCCGGGGGATAGGAGAGGCAGCCCGGAGTGGGCCTGGAGGTTGGAGAACAGGCGACCCCCGAGCCCTGATTACTGTGGCAGCAGACACACACACACTCCCAGCACCAGGTATGTGTGTGGTGCAGGGGGCACAAGGGGCCTCAGCCCTGGCTCCTGCAGCAGTATCACCAGTGTGTCTGAGCTGAGTGGGGAGTGGAGCAGGGAAAGTATCCGCTCAGGGCTCACCCTGGGTGGGGCAACGAGAGCCACAGCAGCCCTGGGCCTCTCACTCTCCATGGAGCGGAAACATTCACAGAGACCCTCACCCACCCCAGCACCACAACCCTCCCCCACCTTTTCCAGTCTTCTCTCTCCCCGCTCTCCCCCTACAGAGAAACCAACTGCCCCCAGACACAAATCACCCCCCTCTCCCATGACGGTTCCCAAAACTACACTGGACTCCAACCTCAACCTTGACCCCATGATCCCTGACCCCAGGCCCCCTAGGGCCCCCCTGCAGAAGAGGAGCCTCCCCCTAATAGGTAAACTGCCCTCCATACAGAGACGTAAAAGAGAGAGAAGGAGGGAGGGGCGGAGGAGAGAGGATGAGGGTGAGGAGAGGGAGGAGAGGAAAGAGAGGATGAACACTGAGAGCAGAGAGGACACAGACAGTCATTTGTCTCCCCAGGACCAGTCAGGTTCTCCCAGCCATCCCTCCCTCCACCAATCCCAACCCAGGTCTGAGGATGGACAGACAGAAGGGCCAATCACCTTCAGCGCTGAGGAGATGGACAAGTACCGCCTCCTGCAGGAGCAGGCCAGAGTGCACATGCAGAGACTGTTACAGACTCCTCAGGAAGAGAAAGACACAATCACTCACACACACACACACCCTCACACACACACACATACACACACACACATGACCCCCCAGGAGGAATTCACACACCTTTCTATACAGAACCCACTACCGGTGCGTTCCCACCCCATGCACACACATGCTGCATACACACACAAACAAGAATCCTCCGCCGCACAACTGATGACATTGACCCCCCAGGATCTGTATCCACAGCCCATCCCTCTGGGGCTCCTCTCTCTCCCCCCTGCCTCCCCCTCATCCCCCCTCCCCAGCCTCCATCACATTCCCCTCCAAAACACAGCTCTTTCCATGGCCTCCTCCTGCCCCTCCCCACCCACATCCCTCAGTCCCCACTCGCCTCACCTGCCCCACTCCATAGCTCCCCTGCATCCTCATCGTCCCCACCCCCATCTCGCTCCCCTCTCCTTCTCGTCTCTCTTCCCCTCAATATTGCTGCCCCATTCCCCCCTCCCTCTCCTCCCTCCTTCCACAGCCCTCCATCCCTCCCCCCCCACGCCCCTTCTCCCCCTGACCCTGCACCTGCACCCCCTGCGGCCTCAGACGTACATACACAGAGTCTGGCCCTTGAGGTTTCAGCAGAAAGCGCTGTGATTCTCTCTCTAGCGTGACGGCCATGATGACTCCCTGTCACCGCTGGCTGGTATCAGTCCTTAGAATCAGTCCTAGAAACAGCCCCAGAACAACTACAACAAGCTCTTAGTCACCACAAGAGACAGTCCCAAGACCCATTAGAAATAGCCGTGGAGCCAGCTTCTAGAACCATTGGAATCATCCCTAGAACCAGCCCTAGAACCACAAGAATCATTCCTGGAACCAGCCCCAGAACCACTACAGTCATCCCTAGAACCACTAGAACCAGCCCTCGGGCCACTCAGAGACAAGACACTGACCATGGATCACAAGTAGAAAAGAACAACTGATGCAGCCACATCAATTCAAATAGCACCACTGGACTCTGTTTGTAAACTCTATCACAGACACACATAAACACAAAATACACACTCGGACACGCCAACATCAAATATGTTTGACCTTTTTGAAATAAATGCAATTTCCCATTTAGCCAGAGTTGAACTGCTTGCCTTCGGACACATGGACAAAGCAGGTGCCAGGAGACGTGGCCCTTTGATCCCGGGGCTCTCCTCGCTCTGTGCGGAGAGGAACAGTGCACCTGCTACAAAGACCAACTGGCCTCCTCTCATCTCCCTCTCTCTGGCCACCTGCACAGGAGACAGACCAGCTGTCTTTTGAAGTACTCTTCACACCAGAGAGAGGAGGAAGAGAGAGGCGGAGAGAAAATGCCTGCTCTGCTCTGACTCCATTACTCTGGGGTTATCTAAATCCAGGAGAGAGCTTTTATACAGGGTGAAACACAAGCCCGGTGCTGGGGCACAAACACAAACACAACCCTTGGAAATAGGCAATAACTGTTTTCCAGTGGACTCGTAAAAAGACCTTGAATAGTATTTAATAATTTAAATAATGTCTGTTGTGTAAATAATTTGTCCAGGGGTGTCGTAGAGAGACTGCAGGAATAAAACAGGAACTGATGGTATTGTTGGTATGCGTGTCGTTTTTATTTCACATACATTTACATTTACATTTATTCATTTAGCAGACGCTTTTATCCAAAGCGACTTCCAAGAGAGAGCTTTACAAAGTGCATAGGTCACTGATCATAACAACAAGATAGCCAAAAAACATCGCGAGTAGCCAAAACATGAAGCACACATTGTGAATAACCAAAGTAAGTGCCAAAGGGAAGAACCATAAGAGCATGTAGTTAAACAAGTTACAATTAAACAACATGAATGAACATGAACATGCTATAAGTGCAAGTGTACCTGTGGAAAAAAAGCAAGCAACAGTAATAAAAACAATATATCACAGCGAAAACAAAAATTTAAAACAGTTACCACTAACCACAAGAGCAACAAGTCACTAAGCAAGAATGATTGTGATCCTTGAGGAAACTAACATCGGGTCAAGCGAACCATTCCTAAGTACCGTTGTACTCCCGGAACAAGTGCGTCTTGAGCCTTTTCTTGAAGGTGGAGAGACAGTCAGTATCTCTGATGGAGGTGGGGAGTTGATTCCACCACTGGGGGGCCAGACAGGAGAAGAGCTTGTGTTGGGACCGGGCGGTCTTGAGCGGTGGGACCACCAGGCGGTTGTCTGAAGAAGACCGTAGGTGACGGGTGGGGGTGTAAGGCTGCAGGAGAGACTTGATGTAGACGGGTGCAGTCCCGTTCACTGCTCGGAAGGTCAATACCAGGGTCTTGAATCTGATACGGGCCATGATAGGTAGCCAGTGGAGAGAGACGAGGAGCGGGGTAACATGGGAGCGTCTGGGTAGATTGTAGACCAGGCGGGCCGCTGCGTTCTGAATCCTCTGAAGGGGGCGGGTTGCACATGCTGGGAGACCAGCGAGCAGCGAGTTGCAATAGTCCAACTTGGAGAGGACAAGTGCTTGGACTAGCAGCTGGGTGGAGTGCTCAGACAAGTATCTCCTGATCTTCCGGATGTTGTAGAGGGTGAATCTACACGACCGGGAGACCGCAGCAATGTGGGCCGTGAGGGAGAGCTCGTCGTCCATGGTAACCCCAAGGTTCCTGGCAGAGGATGAAGGGGTCACCGTCGCAGATCCCAGGGTGATTGAGAGATTGTGGGAGATGGAGGGTTTAGCCAGGACGATGAGAAGTTCTGTTTTGGCGAGGTTCAGCTGGAGGTGGTGCTCGGTCATCCAGGCGGAGATGTCTGTGAGGCAGGCCTCAATCCTAGCTGAGATCCCCGGATCGGTCGGGGGGAACGACAGGTACAGCTGCGTGTCGTCAGCGTAGCAGTGGTAGGAGAAGCCATGGGAGGTGATGATTGGTCCAAGTGAGGTGGTGTACAGAGAGAAGAGGAGGGGTCCAAGGACGGAGCCCTGTGGGACACCAGTGGAGAGCTGGCGAGGTCCTGACAGTTTGCCTCCCCAGGAAACCTGGTAGGATCTTCCCGACAGGTAGGATGAGATCCACTGGAGTGCAGTGCCAGTGATGCCCATCTCAGAAAGTCTGGCGAGCAGGATCTGGTGGTTAACCGTATCAAACGCTGCAGAAAGGTCCAGCAGAATGATGACGGATGACCTGGAAGCCGCTCTGGCAGACTGGAGGGCAGTGGTGACTGAAAGGAGGGCAGTCTCTGTGGAGTGGCCAGTCTTGAAGCCCGATTGGTTGGGGTCAAGCAGGTTGTTCTGTGTGAGAAAGTTAGACAGTTGGTTCGATACAGCACGTTCAATTGTTTTTGAAAGGAAGGGTAACAGTGATACCGGTCTGTAGTTCTGGAGGACGGCATACACGACAAATGCACTAGCACAGATAGACACAAACACAAACAAACAATGACAAGAAGAGACAGAAATTCTACATTTGGCATTTGCTGACTGAAGGGTCTATCAGAGTGAACATTCCTGTAACTTGAATGTGGGGGGCTCTGGCAGTTACGATTTCAGAGCACGTCTGTTGGACTGGTGAGAGTGTAGAAGGGCAGTGAGGTGAGGGGGTGGGGGGCAGTGGGAGTTAGGGGGGTAGCTATCATCACCCCAATTCGCCAGATGGTGTATTGAGCAGACTTCCCAGGGTGTTTTGAGAGATTTGATTGATTTGGCCTTATGATATCTGAGACAAGAGTGCACATATGTACACACACACACGGAGTTCCAGGGGTTGCTGGTGCTTCAAGTCAACCCCTGTAAAGAGTCAGTAATTAGAGCGCAAGCCTCCCCTCTCCTCCTTTTGACCCCTGTGGGTGTCTGTGTGTGTGTGTTTGAATGTGTTCCCTATCCATCTCCACAGGACAGTAGATCAAACAGACTGAGTGAAATTTAGAGCAGCAATAATTAGCAGCTGTTATGTCATCAAACCTCTCATCTTCTTCACATAAACTACACACACCCCAACTCTGCACACGCATACACTGCACTACAACACTACTCAAACTAAACACTCCAATGCTACACACACATACACACTTAGCATACACACACAGCTTGAATCTCATCTCCTAGCTTGAATCCCACTTAATAAACTGTCTTTCAGATTCCAACCACAGATAATGACAAGGTCAGTAATCGGCAGTGCTTGAGGGTACTGTCTGTAGAGTGGGGAAAGACTGCTGCCGGAGAGAATGCTGCATCTGTCTGTATGTAGACTCGGGGGGGGGGACGGCGGGGACACACACATACACGCACGTGTACATACACTTACGCACACTGAGACCACAAGGAGGGAAGGATTATTAATCATTATGTCACTGTATTTCCTGTTGTCTGCCTGTGACTGATTAAATCATTATCAAAGTATTGAGATCAGAATATTGGTTTGTGTGTGTGTGTATGAGTGTGTGTGTACGTGTGTGAGAGAGGATGTTGATTTATGATCAGGAATAAGCTGTTAATTTTGGTAAATCTGTACTGCGGCTTAATGATGTATAAAAGAACTGGAGGCGTGGCACTCACACACACATACACACACACACACACAAAGTCAGTAGAGGCTCAGTTTATATTCTGTAAAAGGCAGACAGTTCAGCCGATGAAGTAGTTACATTTCTGGATGAAAGGGTTCTCCAGGTTCAAATGGGTTAGAGTCAATCTTACTAATAAACTTTAAAAAGACCAAGGCTTCATCTCTAATATCTTTTCAACACAAGCACTTTCAAGCAATCACTGTTTTCAGGCTAAAAGGTTCACAACAGCAAAGAACGAACGATCACAGTTCCCATTTACAATCGCGAACAAACAAAAGGTTGTGGGCACTCCTCCCACACATGCTCCTCTCAGTGTCTTGAGTTATCTCTTGCCTCAGCACACACCTTCTCCCTCTCTTCTACACTTTCTGACCTTCCACATCTCACCTTTAACCTCCCTCTTTCACTGGCTCAAGGTCGGACTGTGCCTATAAATTCCTCCAGCTGCGAACAATCTCTGCTCTAATGCCCACACCCACATGATTAACAGTAATATTACAGTTTTTTACAATTGCTAAAACACATTTCTTGAAACAGTCACCCATTTTCTCAAAACTGTGAACACAAAACCTCATCTTCAAGCACTATTTACAAAACCTCTGAATCCTCTTGCAAAATTAAACTTTCGCCTCAAAACTGTTTTACCTGTGCTCAAAATCAAACTTTCACCTCAAAACAGATTTACCTGTGCTCAAAATCAAACACTGCTCTCAAATCATAAACAAAGTGATCAAAATGATATACACTATCAAGCAGTCAGTAAACAATACACCAAAAAATAGCAAACACATTGTTCAAAACATATAGTTCTCAGGGGAAAGTACATTTTTAATCTCAAAACAAATTTCATATTTATCCGTCATTGTCTTTTGATGAACGAAAACATGTTCTATCATAGTACCTCAAAATTGATAAAAAATTACTACTCTGCTTTGCTCTTTGCAATTTCTTTTGTTCTTTCTCCTCCTTGTACCCCTATACAGTGCTGTACCCTGCATCTCACGACTCAAAACTCACTCTTGTTCTTTGTTGATATGAACCTGCAACCAGTCAAAATCTGTTGAGCAGTCAGTACTATTACTATAACACATGGAAAGCACAATGTTCAGGGCCATACCATTTGTTCATTGTACAGTATACAGCCTACAATGCACTGTACTATGATGTAGGCCGAAAATGAGCTTCCCCTATATGAAAGACCAGCAGCCACCACTGTAATGAGGGATGGTCTAAACAGTGTTTAAACTCAGTTTGCCTTTAAAAAATGGGACAAAAACAGGTTTATAAGTGCCTCTAGATTGGTTTCCCTGGTCTACAGATTGTGTAGACCCCCCCTCCCCTCACAATACACACAGAGGGGTCTCTGTCCATGCTTCACGGCTGCTAGCAGCAGCACACTGCAGGCCTCTCCTTCTGGCTGTCTCTTTGAAGAATCTTCTAGCCGGTAAAAGGAAAAGAAGCATGAGATTCAGGCCGTGATAGAAGCACTGCTCAGGAGACTGAACTCAAGAGCTCAGATAAAGAAAACTGATTGTGTGTGTGTAAATAAGATAGACACTATAAATAGAGAACAAGTGTAGATAAGGAGATAGAGAAGATAAGAAAGGTGGAGCCTCCCTATCTCTATCATCTTGTCTCTGATTATCTCAACATGTTATGAGAAGATCTGTGTCTGGGTGTGTTTTTGTCTTGTTTGTGTGTGTGTGTTCGACAGACCTTTATGATTAATAGCTCCTGTTCCGTCCTTCCCATCCTGGTGAGACTTCCTGGTTATTCTGAGCCACTATAGTAGACTATAGTTGACTGTGGTCAACTATAGTCATGGTGACACCCCCCTACCCCCTACTCTGGCTGGGCAGGGAATCCCCCTCTCACCTGCCCTTAGATAATGGCAGCAGCGTCCAAACATAGCTGGTGTCTGGGGTGTACACCCCTGAGAATCCTGGTGTCTGTCCCTCCCTTGGAATGTGGGTGTCTCTGATTGGCTGCCTTGCACTTTTCATAACTAAAACCCCATCCAGACATAAATTGTCTCCAAGGTAACCATAAGTATACCATAATTAACCATACTATAATTATAGAGGTTTCGATTGAGTGAGTGACAGGGAGAGAGTGTGTGTCTGATTTATTAATCATCCATAATGAGATGAACGGAGGGGAGAATAATCCGGGATTAACAGATTATAAAACTTCTGTTGTCATAGCAACATTTTCATTGGGACTGAACATTGCCACATACAATTTTCCTCCACCGCCCAGTGTGCATACACACACAAACTGCAGAGTTCTTCATGTGTGTGAGTGTGTTTGTGTTAATTAATGAGCTAAGAAGGTCCTTTTCTCGTGGGGGATTAAGGTGGAAATCAAACCAATCTTTAGAATTACAAAGAAAACCAGATAAACTGAAACATGAGGGACCCAATCTGGACTCAGAGCATACAGAAAGAGAGAGAGAGACACAGAGAGCTGGAGAGAGGGGCGAAGGGAGTGACAGATGAGAGGAGGGGAGAGAGAGACTGAGGATGGGAGAGAGATAGAAAGGGGAGGGGAGGAGGATAGACAAAGAGAGAGATGGAGAGAGATAGACTGAGACTAGATGAGGATAGAGAGACAGACAGAGAGATGGGGAGAGAGAGAGTGAGAAGAGACAAGGAGAGGAAGGAAAAGAGAGACAAGGAGAAAGATAGAGAGACAAGGAGAGGAGGATAGAGACAGAGAGACGGGGGAGAGAGAGAGAAGACGAGGAGAGGAGGGGAGAGAGACAAGGAGAAAGATAGAAGAGGAGAGGATAGAGAGACAGACAGAGAGACGGGGAGAAAGAGAGAAGACGAGGAGAGGAGGGGCGGGGAGAGAGACAAGGCAAAGATAAAGAGACGTGGAGAGGAGGATAGAGAGACAGACAGGGAGATGGGGAGAGAGATAAAGAGTGAGAGGAGATGAGGAGATGATGGGAGAGAGTTAGAGACAGAGAGCGAGACAAGGAGAAGAGGGGACAGGAGAGTAATGGAGAGAGCAAGAGGGACAAAAACATAATGCTTCAGGTCTCCCTTCTTTGTACAGCACTATAACTAAGTTGAGTACCGTACCTCCACAACCTCTTCTCACTGTGTCTCTGATGTCTGTCTGACAGAATGTGAAGTATGTTTTTCCAGCCTTTGCAAACACCCCTGTCGACACCTACTCAACTCCCTATTATGGCAGGAGAACTGGATCTGCTCTACTGGGAGGTGGGGAGGTCCTGTTGATGGTGAGTGGTGTGTGTGTGTGGGGGATGAACTTCCTAATGTGCTGTGGCTGGCCGGGCCCCGAGATGTAACAATGGATTGACTCAGACTCAACCACTCACGACTTCCTTCCTGGTCATTTTAGACACATTACACTGATGGCTTGATGCAGTTTAATACGGTCATTAAGATATTCTGTAGCTCCTGCCTTGCTCTAAGAAGTGGGTGTGTGTGGGGTGTGTGTGAATGTGTGTGTGATGAAGCGCAATGAATGCTAAGTAATTTGTATCTTAACTTCTTTATTTACATTTACATTTAGTCATTTAGCAGACGCTCTTATCCAGAGCGACTTACAGTAAGTACAGGGACATTCCCCCCGAGGCAAGTAGGATGAAGTGCCTTGCCCAAGGACACAATGTCATTGGCACAGCCGGGAATCGAACCGGTAACCTTCAGATTACTAGCCCGACTCCCTAACCGCTCAGCCACCTGACTTCCTTGTGTCTTTATGACATATCCTTAGTGAAAAGTTTTTTTTTCCCCAATTAAATAGATGTAAAGGAAACTTTTGAGAGCTTTTTCTCTATTTTACAGTAAAATGGAATACAGAATTGCCCGGTTGTTTGCTTTCAACAGAAACTCGTTCTGTCAGGAATGCAAGTGTGGACCCAAAAACAGACTTCAAAATATGCGTGTAGGTGTACAGTATAATAAGTGAGGCTGGTGTTAGAATTGAGGAGTGTTTCATTCAGTGTCACGGTGACAGGGCATCCTGCTGAGCACAATACCCTGTCCTTCAGCACTCTCACTCTATCGATCCAGGCTTCTCCATGGACACCTCCCTCAGCACGTTTCTGTATGGTACAGTATGCTAACAGCAGAGTGGTGAAGAAAAAAAAAATGGCCATCAACATGCTTTTCTGAAGTCAATTGATAGTTAGAAAACAACTCATTAAAGGTAACAGTAAAACAAAGTGTTAAAGACTAATAAAGTGGTTGCACATGTGCATACAGTTTTTCTCAATTGCTAAAACACTAAAACCCATTGGCTGAACAACGTTCTCAGTTGCCTGAACTCATGTAGCTAATTGTGCAGTCTGTTGTCAATACCTTAAACCATTTCACATGGTAAAACACGATTTGCAACTCTAAACACATTCTCATTCTCCAAACACATTCTGCACTCTAATGCACATGTCATCCATACTGGTAAACACAAATGGCAACAACCAAATACAAATAGAGAAAAAATGTCATTGACTGAACACAACCACTCTAAATTTATTTCACTTGTTTCAAATGATGTGACACAACCAATATAAGCCAGTTTAGAGAGCTAACAGGTTGTTGAAGTTGGGAAAATATTGCTTGTGATGTCGACGAAGTGCTCTGGCCTGACCCAGCCCAAAGAAAAGAAGAAGCACATTGATCACATATTTACTCCTTTGATTTTTGTCCCTTTTACTGTATAGTATTGTACACTGTAGTTAGGGATGCGTATTGATAAGATTTTAACGATTCCGACTCCTTATCAATTCCTGCTTATCGATTCGATTCCTTATCGATTCTCTTATCGATATTCCCCTCTACAGCCATAGGTCTGTGCGTCCTGCACCCCCCCCCACACACACACACACACACACACACACTCGTTCTAAACGAATTTCTCGAACTGGCTTTGACTGGCTCTGAAATGAGCTAATACCTACCACCTCTAGGCCTCTTCAGGCCTCTGTTTTCAAAACTAAATCTAGTCGGAGATAGAAACTTTCAGTTTCCTTGTGTTCAAGCTTCTATTACTCAACACCAGTAGGACTTACAGGGGTCCTAACAACAGGTGAAATAACTTCAGTGTCACCTTTCAAAAGAGACCATTTACATGCATGTACTCCAAATGGTTCAACAACAGCTTCCAATGTACTTTGGGTATGTTGTTTAGGCGTTTTCAGTCACATTTAACAGGACTATTAAAAGGTTAAACAATTAAAATCCTAAATTTAGTAATGGATTAAAAATCGATATGCTCAGTTTAATAATGTGACACGCGAACGTTTGCTGATAACACACGCCGCCCCGATAACGTGAAATGATCAATAAGATCAATACTAATGGGAGACGAATGCTGGAGCTAAAATGTATGCTTCAAACGACGGGACAGAAGATAACTAGATCGACTACACACAATAAAGGCAAATTGCTTCACACAGTAACAAGTGGCAAGTAACAAGTCACTTTTGAGCAGTTTAGCTCTACCTTAGATAGTTAGAGATGAAGTGCGAACGTTAGCTGCGCTGCTGCATGCATCGAACACATGACGTTCCAGTAACTTCATTCCATGCTGTGTTCAAATGCTTCTTCATATTTGTAGTATTTCCTCCCTTCGACGAAATAGACTTTTTACACGCGTTACAAGTGGCGTTGTTGTCATTTTCTCCTGTGATATACAACCAAACTTTAGAACGCTTTTTCCTAGTTGCCATGCTGCAGTCTGTCTATGCGCGAACTTTTATAGTTTATTCAGACAGACGTTCGCGTGTCCCATTATTAAACTGAGCATATCGATTTTTAATCCATTATTAAACTTAGCATTTTAATTGTTTAACGGCACAGAGAATCGTTAACAGAATCGTTAAGGAATTTTGCTAACGATTCCAAGGAATGATCCCATCCCTACCCTGAACTGTTGTATAGTGGGTTAAGCAAGGGGAGTTTCTATAGCCGAGTAGTGCATTGTGCGCAGCAAGCTTGGAAGTAAAAAAAGGGATATGAATAGGGGCCTATGCCCCATTAGAGCTTTATGTCTAACAACGCCCTGCCTGCTACTATAGCTGATTCTGAACGAACTCGTCTTCGAGATGAATGTTTTCTAACGCATTTAAAATGTTAACACTATAGTAAATATTTGACCATAAATAAAAAGACATTAGGGGAATCCGAACTTCCCTTGCAGTCTCAAAGAAGTCGCCACTGCATCATTAAAAGACAAAGTAGAAGTCTGAGCAATGTGTTTGTGTGCGTACATGTACTTGTCAGCATCCCACATTCTGCCTTTTAAAGTCCCTAGTGAACAATCTTTTTTTGATTAACCAAGAGAGCGGGAACCCTAACAAGAACTGGAAACAATACTTTGTGTTTGAGTGTGCGTGCACATAGATTTTAATCTGTGGATGTGTTTGATGAGGCCTTGAGAGGCAGTGAAGAGCTATATAGAAATCCCATCAGTCCATCAACCTAGACGTCTTTCATTTACAAAAGTCGTTTCAAAGAAAGTTCATTTAGAAGTCTATTAAGCACCAGAGGTTTAGAAAAAGTGTGAATTTAAAATAGCAGTTTTTATTGTCTTTGTCAGCATTGAGGTGTGTATTTCCAATCTATTGTAAACTGAGTTTGACTGACAGAGATAAGATACTGAAGGCACTTCAGAAAGTACAGCACTGAAAGAGAGGAGGAGGTTGGGCGAGGAGAGACAGAGAGGCTGAGTGAAACACGCAGAGATGCAGATAGACAGCGAGATAATTAAGGAAATCACATTAAAAACTGAAATGTGGAGCGGTGTTTCTCAGCATCCATCCCTTAGGAACCACATCTGCGACACGGAAGTTTGATTCACACTGATCTACAACCTAGATCACACACCATATCAGATCCTAAAACACTGGTCACACGCTGTAGAATATGTGTGTGCGTGTATATTTCAGAGAGATGGTTCAGAGAGCTCAGTGTTCCATGGCAGAAGCCTCCTCCTCTTGTTCTTCCTCCTCTTCATCACTGCAGGGTTCAAACTCCTGGTCCAGGGCTGCACCTGCCCCCTCCTCCTCTCCCTCCTCCACCTCCCCCCCAAGCTCGCCCAACAGCTGCTCCACATGTTCCAACATTGGGGGGTCATCACAGTGCAGCTTGCAATACAGCTGAAAGACAAATACACACACACACACACACACACACACACACACACACACACACACACACACACACACACACACACACACACACACACACACACACACACACACACACACACACACACACACACACACACACACACACACACACACACACACACACACACACAGGTTAGAAACACACTTAAAATCACATATTATACTCATTAGCATACATTCAGTGTGCACTCCCATCATATTATATTCTGTTATAATGGGCAAGTCTGAAATGTTCCTGCAGTGGCTGCAGCTTTTTGTCAGCCAGTCTGAGCAACAGGAGCACTGGTAAACAGGGATTGTCTTTTATTTGGAAAATCAGCACATTTGATACACTGTTTAGCAGCTGAGAAGAGATACAGAGGGTATTTATCTCCCTCGATTACACACACAGATGCATACAAACACACACACACAGAGGTGCATTCACTCAGAAGCACGCACGTACACACACAGGCAATCATTGTTGTTATCTCAGGAAAATAAGCTGGAGCAGCAAGATAAAAAAAAGTCATTTTCTAAAACGGACCACTAGATTTATCTCAGCACAATACTCTGCCTGAGTCTAATTATCCACATGATAGGACTGCTCAGTGATAAAAGTAGTTCTGGCAAAAAGAATAGCAGGTCTAGCCATGTATGCATGTGTGTGTTTCGTGTTCACAAACACAAACAATGCCTCTTCTCCTTTCTTCCCAGGAAGAGACGTTCTCTGGTCCAGGGGTGGAGGAGATAAGCAGACATGGGATTAGAAGATGAGGTGCCTTTTCTGTTTAATCTAGTCAGGATATGAGAATGCACACACACATAAACTCACAGAAAAAGATTCATCCCATTGCAAGTGTAACCAGGCCAAAAGAGTGAGTGAGTGTGTCGCCCCAGGAACAGTCACTAAGCAACTGTAGGCCTTGACAGCAGACAAGTCCTCTGGGAATTCATTTGGAGACAGACAGAGAGAAAGAGAGGGAGTGTGTGAATGAGGTCTGTGCTTGTGAGGCTCCAGAGATCTGTGGGGAGCAGGGGGAGGCAGAGAGTCGGTGACCCAGGCTGAAGAGCTGATCCCTGGGGGAGCACACACACTCCAGGCCCCTGGAGGATCACGGCTGTCTTCTCTCTCATCTTCCTCCCATCGTGAAGAAACACGCTTCGTGATGTTAGGAGCTAAACTCCACTTTGACTAAAGTTCGGTTTTATGTTGGAAGCGGCCTCATTTATTCAGGAAAACGTGTATGTGTGTGTGGGTCTGAAAGACTGTGTGAGACTGTTTTAAATGAGCTAGCTGGTATTTAGCGTGGCACAACAGTCCAAATTACCTGGCGTCCCAGCGCTGGATCATTTCTCATTCAGACAGCATGAGCTGGCTGTATAAACAACCATCCACAACATAGACACTCTGCTGCTGAGCTCAGCACAGACACACACTCTGACCAGGTCATTTCTCATTTAGAGAAATGTGTGGGCGTCTGTGTGGGATGGTAGAGGTGCGTGCGTGTCTGTGTGGGATGGCAGGTGTGTGTCTGTGTGGGATGGTAGGGTGTGTTTCTGTGTGTGTGTGTGTGTGTGTGTGTGTGTGTGTGTGTGTGTGTGTGAAAGATGGTAGGGGTGTGTGTGTGTGAATTTACTTGATGGTTTCTAGTTCTTTTATTAAAAACAGAGCCAGAACATACAGTAAGCCTGATCAGTCTCCAGTACACACACACACACCCACACAAAGCCATACTTCTGACTATGCAGTTTTGTGGCTGTGTGGAATAGTTGTAGACAACAGCAGGAATGTTATCCTTAACACAGAGAAAAGGGAGGTCATGGAACTTAGTTATGTTCATCTCCATCCCTCTCTCACTGGGTAGTCTTAGTTAAGCTTTCTATCTCGCTCCATCACTCTCTTTACTCTTAGTTAACCTCTCTCTATTTCTCTCTCAGTGTGTAGTCAAAGTTAACCTCCATCTGTCTTATCTTAGATAACCTCCCTCTATCTCTCCCTTACTGGGAAGTCTAAGTTAACCAGGAAGTTTTTACCTACATTTACACCATCTCACAGTGCTCAACCCACCCCACCCCCCTTCCGATCCCTATACTTCAATCCCTCTATGTCTCGCTCCCCCTCCTTCTCTCTCACACCTTCTCCCTCTCCACCACAGGTGACCTTACTGTCGGTGTGATAGATAGGCCTCACAGTTTATACTGGTACCTAATATAATCTGACACACACACACACACACACACACACACACACACACACACACACACACACACACACACACACACACACACACACACACACACACACACACACACACACACACACACACACACACACACACACACACACACACACACACACACACACACACACACACACACACACACACACACACACACACACACACACACACACACACACACACACACACACACACACACACACAAAGTTAGTGTGGAGTGAGTTGGAGATCAAGGTTGGGTAGGCAGTATGGGAGGAGAGTAGTCAGGTGGTCCGAGGAGAGGAGAGAGATAAAAGAGGAGGACAATACTGGGATTTAGGTTAATGGTGAATAACAGTGAGGTGTGTGTGAGTATGTGTGTGTGGGTGGGGGTGAGTGTGGGTGGGGGTGTATGAGTGGGTTGGTTTAAAATCAATAGCAGACTGGACGTGAGATAGAACCTGGGCTGAAACAAGATAAGAGTGTGACAAAGGCCGAAAGACGGGGTGGAGGGTTTGCATTGTGTTTTTGTGTGTTAGTGTGTGTCAAAAATGTGTATGTGCATATCTGTGTGTGTGTGTGTGTGCATGTGTGACAGAGCTTGTGGCATAGTGCTCGAGTGTGCTTGTGGAAATTGGAGGTCAAAAGTGTTCCTGTTTGATAGGGCCGAGAGGGGCCCCAAAGGGCCAGATTCAGGCAGAGCTGAGAGCTAAGACCACCAGCCTCTAATGTCATTTTAATGCCTTCGGCTCTGGCTGAAAGGTCGGGCTGCAGGAGAGGTGTTAAGAAACACACTATGTGGTGTGTGTGTGTGCTTGAGAGTGTGTGTGTGTGAGAGTGTGAAAGAGAGAGACAGTGTGTGTGAGAAAAAGAGAGACTTAAGAGGCCGTCCCCCTGGGATTGACTAAGGACACGTCCTGTTCACACTCAAGAAGGTCTAATCTAATCTACTGTCACACCCTGCCTTGTGTGTATGTGTGTGTGTGTGCGTCACACATTAAACATTCATTATCTCCCCCCTCTGGTGGAGAAGAAGGGAGGAATGTGGGACTGTAGCTGGAGCCACGCCTCTATGGAAAAAGGATGATGGAAATGGACACACGGCATCAGTTTCAGTGTGTGTGTGTGCGTCTGCACGCTGGACTGTTATACACACAGCTTGTCTTCTGAAAAACACAGTAGATCTGATGAATTAAGATATTTGTAACAAATTGGAAATGCAAGCGAAACACACAATTAAATATGAACATATGCTCAGACACACACACAGCAAACAAAGTCATAAAGTATGCAGAGATGTGGACGGGTGCCTAAACCAACCAGTAGGTTTGCGCCTCATT
This sequence comes from Osmerus mordax, assembly GCF_038355195.1. Lineage (NCBI taxonomy): Eukaryota > Metazoa > Chordata > Actinopteri > Osmeriformes > Osmeridae > Osmerus > Osmerus mordax. The sequence goes on from NC_090055.1 coordinate 16,360,341, forward strand.
TCCATGTTGGAGCTCATTTAGTCTTTCCAACGGACTCCTCGTAAATAATTAACTACACACATACTCCGAAACAATGCTCAGATATAAACAAGAAGTGGGTTACACACACACACAAACCCTCACAGTCCTGCCATAGCTTTGACAGGCTTACATCCTCTCAAGGCAACCTTTAGTAACCTTAATATTCTCTCTTTCTGTCCCACTCCATCTCCTATATCCCAGGCTTGTTAGGTCGGTGTCAGAAGACAGATGGTGGTGTTGACTCATTAGACAGCCTGTCCTGCCATTAGGACAACAGCCAGGGAAAGACAGGACGGGTTGTGTGTGTTGGGGGGGGGGGGGGGGGCACGCAAAGAGAGAAAGATGTAAAGAGAAATATCCATACACAGAACCACCCACCCCCTCCCCGTCCTCGAAACAGATCTGGCTTCTCCTCACCGGCAGTTATCTATGCCCCTCATCCTTCAGCCAATACACTCCTGCTCCAACTATTTGGCCTCGCCCTTGTTCTGTTGACTCCTCATGTTCACCTCTAGACCCCCACTCCACCCCCTACTTCCACACCAGCTCCAGCCTTCTGTTTACTGGGCGTGTTGGAGTAGCCAAACCTGAACGCTGTGCATGGTCCAATCAGATGTGCAGGAGGCCAGGCCAGAATGTGTGTGTGTGTGTGTGTGGAGGAAGGCCTTCTACAGGATGTGAGGTCATAGGTGAGTGGATGCGGTCATACCTTCTTGGCTTTGGTCAGGTAGCATCTGGCAGCCTCCCTCAGCGCCTCAGCTTCCTCCCTCTCCTCCTCCCCCGCCTCTCTCCCTTCCCTCACTCTCTGCTCCCCCGCTCGTTCCTTCTGCAGACAGCACACCCAGCCGGACAGATACCACACCTGAGAGGAAGGGAGAGAAAAATGAAGCGAGACAGAAATGGAAAGAGTGGGAGCGAAGGACGAAGAAAGGCAAACAGGGAAAGAGAAAAACTGTTATTTGTTACATTAACAGAGCTGTAGACGGGACAAACACATTTGTAAGTGTCCGAAAGCATGTCTGCATGAAATCTCGTCTCTAGCAATGACAAATAGGTTTTTGCACAAACACACAGATGGACGAGTCAGGGATACACACCAATGCACACATACATTTAAACATGTAATCGCATTTATGCAAACACACACACAGTCCTCCATCTCAAGAAGCCTGGTTAATACAATAACTTGTTTTTCCACATAATCAACCCCCCACCCCCCCGACACAGCCAGGCCCTGGCCAGTCCCTCCAGATCCTGAATTCTCTCCTTAAAAGCCTCTCTTCCAATCACTTAGGTTTGTTTGAGCTCAGCAGTTGAGCCCAAAGACCATTCACCTACAGTTCCTGGAGCAGCCACACATGAATATCTGCTTCATCTATTATTCATCAGAGGCAAAAAAAAGATTTACACCTCTAACAGATACCCCTGAGACTGATAGGACACACACAGTTGGTCTGACTAACTGAATAACTGAATTATCTAGCTTGATAATCATAGCTTTCATGTTTATTTGTGACCTAGATGGACTGTCTCTGCCAAAGGTGTGCATGTGTGTGTGTAAGACGGGAGGAAGGGAGAAAGAGAGAAAGAAAGAGGGAGAAATATCTGGAGGTTTCTTTGTCACTTCCATCAGTACAGGGAGCGCGTCCTCAAAGCAGTTTCATTAGAATAAGTCTCTTTGAAACTGTTTACGAGATGGGTTCTTTTCATTTATTTATGCATGTGCTGCAAACACACTCCACGAGCTTCTGCAAATTAACCAGTCAGCTAATTAAAAACATCAGACGCGCCACTGAGGACACACACACACACACACTGTCAATCAATCAATTTAAATGACTCGTTTAGTTGAAGAAATATCCTAGTGGCCAACCATCTGGTTAAGCTCTGACAAGAACACATTTGAAAAAGCTTTTATTTTTCAGAGTTGTGATAACTCCCCAGTTTTATGTGCAGAACACAAACTTTTGTTCAAACTTTCAAGCTCCACTGTAAGTTAATCATGAGCTGACAGTGGGTGACCTCCAGAGAGAGGTGTGTGTAAGAACGTATTTCTTCTGCCTCAGCACAGTTCTAACACACTTAAAATAACCGTTGTGTGTGAACGCACAAGCCCGCACAAAAGCAGGTGTCACAGTGCCGTCTTCTGAAGTCATTTAAAAGTTCAGCACCCCTTTGACTGCTCTCAATCTGTCATCTCAGATGCATGTGCACGTACACTTATGTGTGTGTGTCAGGAGAGCAGACTTCAGATACTGCCAAAGTATAAAAGGCCTAATGTCAAACCCAAAAATGCTCCATATACTGTTAAAACATACAAATATGGAATTAAAGCTCTCTTCACACACACACACACACACACACACACACACGCATCTGCGTCTTACTCATTGATCTTCCTGATAAAGTGTGTGCAGTGTTTTACAGTCTGTCATGATTAATAAGTCTAAGCAGCTGATGGCTACAGCAGGATTCTGTATGAGGAATACCCTGGGTAGCTGAAGGCTACAACAGGATGCTCTATGAGGAATGGCCTGGGATCACGTGTCCGAACTTGCACGCCCCCCGCCACCTACAGTAGCTCCATCCCCAGCACTCACCTGGACTACCTCGTCATCCTCCTCCAGAAGACCCTCCAGCACGTCCACTGCCATCTGAGAGGGAGAGAGGGAGAAAACAGGGGGAGGTAGGGTGAGAACAAGGGAACAAGGGTGAGGGAGAGAGAACAGAATGGGAGAGAGAGGGTAGGAGACGTCAGAGACCCTTAAAAAATAAAAACAACCTAGTATATTTCCTACTTCGTCAATCGACCAATGAGATCAGTTAGTTCGAGAAGCGCATACAAGGCTGCTGTTCCGTCGACAAGGTGGTCAATGGCCAACAAGACAGCTGACACGGAGGTCGATGGGCCCCGGGCCTTATCTCCCGGTCGATAGCCACTGTCCTCTCATTGATCGATAGCCATCTTTATCTATTAACCCTGATCTACACCCCATCTCATCTCCGGGCTACCCGATCAGCCTCGATCAATACCAAGCCATCACCTTCATTGACGGATACGGGGGGGGGGGGGGGGGGGCGTCAATCAATACCCTGTTAAGTCCCTGTTATCAACGAACATTTTCAACACTTGTTCAACGTTCTCTCACAGACCGGAGCCTTTCCTTCTCTCATCCTCCTATACAAGTCTTCCCAGCGTTTCCTTAACCATGCTGTATCTACTCAATTTATACTCTCTAATCTTTCCTTCACCTTTTACATCTCCTTCCCTATCTTCTCTTCTGAAAACATTAATTTTCTCTGGCCTCTCTGCTGTCTCCTAACCCTGGTGTAACAAGCCTGGACTCCATACTGGACTTCAGCTCAGATTTTTGTGACCTTGTGTGGGCAGTGAAAAGCATTGGAAGAGGCAGATACTTTGGTTACTATTTGAAGGAAGAGGAAAGGGGTTGAGGAAAAGAGGGAGAGGGGGCAGAGATTGTGAGAGAGAGAAAGAGGGAGAGAAAGGGAAGCGTGTCAGTGTGTGTGTATGGCCTCAGGTGATGGAATATAGATTTTTTTTGTGAACCTGAGTTTGCTGAACAGTGTTAGGTAATCACCCAAAGAGAATGGCAGGGGCAAGACACCCCAACACACACACACTTATTTACCGGCATAACCAGACACACAGTAAAACGAAAGAAAAAGAGAGCGACGTGTCAGCTGCAAGCCTGTTATCTAACTCTCATTAGAGTTGGATTCTTCACCCTTTTCTCTCCAGACGTTCTTTTCTGTTCTTCTTCTGTTCTTTTCATTCAGGTACAGTGGTTCCCGTGGCAATAAATAGGTCTGTGGCCGGGGGAGACCAGGATGAAAACAGGTTAATTGAGACCAGCTTGTTAAGGAAAAAGAAAACAGAGAAGACGAGAGAGAAGAGAGGGAGTGAGGGAAGGTGTGAAAATGTGTGTGCGTCAGCGCACAGTTTGATTAATTGTTGGGCCAATTATATGCTGAATGTTTATCGGCTATGATTAATTAACGACTGTCTGATCTGCACAAACAAACATCTGATCCCGGTTGATGACTGTGGCCTGATTCAGCATCCTCTTGTTTGAGTTAACGTACACATGCAAGCACACACAAAGGGTACCAATTGGACATCTAGATATAGATATGAAGCCTGAGACCTCCTTTTTTTTACCACAGATAAGACCTTTGGAAGATTTTAACAGTAGAAATAGAATAGAACAGAACTGGAAGCAATCATAGGTGATCTCCCCTTCTGATTGATCTCTCTTCCTCTCGCCCTTTCTCTCCTTATCCTCTTTTTCTCTGTCCCTCTTTCTCTCTCTCGCTCAATCCTCTCTGTCTCTCTCATATAGAATAGCCAGACCAGAGGCTACTGATTAAACATTTCATTTTTGAAAGCGGCCTCAGAATCTAAACAACAAGATTAATATTCCCCTGGACATGGATGGAAGGAGGGGGAGATGGTGAGAGAGAAGGTGTGTGTGTGTGTGTTTGGCGGGGTACACATCCAGGCAGTATGTCAGACAGGCAGACAGGACAGAAAGACAGACAGAAAGAACTGCATCCAGACAGCCGTCAACACAGCCACAGTCTCTGAGCTCTTCTTTTGACTTCAGGAGCTGTGACCAACGGCCCACATTTATAATTACTGTGTGTCAGAGTGTGTGTGTGTTGTTTCCTATCGTGCAGTTTTGCCACTGTAATGCAGTTGTAAAAATAAATAGAAAATAACTAAATTGTTTTAATAGGGGATGCTGCAGACAGGGGAAAGAAATTACTAGCATGTGGGGGTCGGTTGGGCTGACTCTTCCTCACACACACACACACACACACACACACACACACACACACACACACACACACACACACACACACACACACACACACACACACACACACACACACACACACACACACACACACACACACACACACACACACACACACACACACACACACACACACACACACACACACACACACACACACACACACACACACACACACACACACACGGCAGCGCTAAGCATATCCCAAAGCACTGCTTGCCTCAATTGAGCAGAGAGAGAGACTGTGCCTCATCTAGGCTAACCATAAAAACAAATAAACACAAAGCCTAAACACAGGGATGTGATATCTATCACCTGCTATTACAACCGCATCCTTAGACCTAAGGTATTGTCCATCATCAAGGGACCTGGGTCTGTCTGTCCATCTGTCTGTCTCAAAGTCTGTCTATTCATCTGCCTGTCTGTCTGCCTGTCTCAATGTCCATATTCCCATTTGCGTGTTAGAATGTCTGTCTATTCTTCTGTCTGTCTCTACCCATCAGCCTGTATGAATGTCTGTCTAATCGTCTGTCTGTCTGTCTATCTACCCATCTGCTTGTCTTACTATCAATCTGCCTGTCTGTCTGCCTTCCTGTCTATTCTTCTCCCTGTCTGTCTGCGAGCCTACACTCTTACAGCTGAACTTGTCTCCAGAGTGGAGTGGATGACGGCTGTCCAGGAAGCTTTCAGAGGTTCTGTGGCAGATCGAGGGCTCGGAGTTACAACGGAACCATCGAAGAGCCTCCACTCATCTGTCAGACCAAGGACTTCTTTCACATCCGCAGCGCCGAGTAAAGTCAACTTAAGCGAAACTTTGACGAGAGAAATTCCAGTGAGAGTTGTAAGAACCAAACCCCCAGAAGAGCCCGGAGGAAGAGGGAGAGAGAGTCTCCGCTTTGTTCATTTCCTTGAATTTCATTTTGCTTTCAGCAAATTTCAGCTTTGTCTTGGAAACAGCCAAACACTCTGAGTTGTTCAAACATACATACCATAAAACTATGCCCAGGGTATATGTGTGTGTGTGTATTTGATGAGCGTGTGTGCTGAGCTTGCTGATATGTGTGGGATGAAGACAAACGATGCGTCAGAAACTACCCACCAGATTGTCATTTAACTGATCTACATGACAGCCTCATCTTCTTTACACACAAGCACACTCTCTCCATCCCAACTCCCCCTGTCCCTCTCTTGCCCCCCCCCTCTCTAGAAAGCATGTGGATGGATGTTAAGAAGAGAGCTGCGTTGCTTTCAGCCGGGCTCCCGGTAACATTACTGTCCTGTTAGACACATCTCCCTATCATCCTCCATCTAGCTCTCAGTGCCCTTTTCATCTCTCCTCTCATCACCTCAGCCCCCCCCCACACACACACACCATCTCCTGCCCCTCCTTCTATCCCCTCTCAATCCCCTCCTCTCCATCTCCGTCCCCTTGCCATCTCTTCCTCTCCTTTCTACCTCAAATCTTCTTTCCCTTTCCCCCCCTCTCCCATTTCCTCCATACTCCCTCCACTTTCATCCATTCTCCATCTCCCTCCTATCTCTGTCTGCTTCCCTATTCTTTCCATCACGCTTCACTCCTATACCCCCCCCCCACCCCTCAGTAAATACCACTCCTCTATTATTGACGCGAGCCTGAACTCTAGCCGTGATAAAGACAAGCCTGGCCTTTCACTCTCAAAGGTGCTATTCAGCCATGAGAAGGCACACACCCACACCCATAAAAGCACACACACAAGCACATAAAAACAGACACGCACAAACCCAGGCATCCCTACCTCATATTCTTCTGATTCCATGAGCAGTTTGGCCGTGGTGATGCGAGTCTCGTATGGAGGGATCTCACTCTGAGAAACAAAACCAAAACACGAAGAATAAAAACACAGGATGAGCCTGCTCAGTAAGAGCGGGTAGCGTCCAGCAAAGCCCAGGTGTGGCCCTCCTGAGGCCAGACAGCAGCAGCAACCAGGCCAGAGGCCCCAGGCCGTGGCCCTGAAACAGAAATAGCTCCCGGCCTCCTCTCTCTGGACCCTGCTCTGGATGTGTCAGGCTTGGAGAGTGGAGAGACATGACAGCACGCTGCAAGCTCCATCATGACCTCTCTTCCAGATCTGTCACCAGAGATTCCTTCTCCAACCCTGAGTGGTTTGTTTATCTGTTTCTTTATCTTATTTAAAACCTCTGTTCTTGGTTAGATATTATTTTGTTGTCAAAAAGGGGGGGATGGGCAGTTTACGACGTAGTTAAGGCGGCAGGCGTGTGTTGCTTAGGCGGCCGCCTTAACTGATAAATGCTGCGTGAAACCCTGCAGTATGGTTGGTAAAAAAAAGCAAAACACTTTCATTTAGGGAAAGGCTACATCTCACCTGTGTTGGCTCCTCCACCATGTCTCCTCTAGGGGGCAGGGCCTCGCTTTGTTTGAGGGCAGGTAGCCACGCCCCCACACTCCTCATCAGGTAATCTCTCCCCTCCTTCTCACACAGACGAACAAGGAAACACGCATACAAAACACTCACTTGATGAGGTCCAGCCAAGAGAAACAGCTTGTTGGAGCCACACTGCCACCCACAGCCCAGGGGTGGTATTGCAGGCAGAAGGCCTCCACTCCACACTCCTTAATGAGCTGTGCTGTTTGCATTGCGAAACCTCTTTACACTAATTCCTTTATGCTTTCCTTTGTCTCAGATGTACTTCAGACAAGCTTTAATGAACAGGCTTCAGTAAGCCTGTGGATGTAAACATCTCCCAACTCTGTTCTAAGAGGTTTGCAGAGTAGCAACAAGTCCTCAATGAGCTTCATTCCAGTGCCCTTATTCTTGCCTGCATGTCCTCCCTTCTCCCCTTTCTCTATTAAAAGACTGTGTGCTCCAAACGCTCTGGCATATAATTATTCAAGATTATCATCTGCCATAAGAAGATGAATGTGTGTAGGTGTGTGTGTGTAGATTATGAGATTGAGTAAATCATCTGATTAATGGCATATGATTCAATTTTGTAACATTAATTAGCATCTGATTCCTGATTTAATGTGGTAATAACTCATCCAATGTGTGAGTGTGTGTGTGTACTGACCTGATTCTTCTCAGTACTAAATAGGTAGCTGGCCATTAGTTGTAGAGCCTCTGGGTTGTCATGCTGATGCTGCAACGCACTCTCTATAGCTTCTCTACACTTGTCTCCTGCACCGTCTTCCATACTACATACACACACACACACACACGCACACCCACACCGAGCAAGAGAGGTCAGTTGATGTCTCTATTTTAAATGTTAGGGCACGTGTGTGCTTGTGTGTGTGTGTGTAATTTACCAGAGGTCAGTGAGGTATATCTCTGCTACAGAGCAGTAGGCCACACACACATCCTTCCTACAGAGGGGCTCCTGGTCTGGTGGGGCCGCGGCCCCAGCCTCTGTCTGGGGGGGTGGGGGGGGGTTGTTACAGTACAAGAGAGCCTGGCTATAACATACATTTATAAATAATACATTTGGCTATAACTTAAGAATTGACAAACAGCACCCTCTCCTGTCAGAAAAAAACCTTCATTTAGAGCATAGGTGCAAGAACCAGGGTTTAATTCATTTGAATTGATCCTAACTAATATGTAGCTTATTCACTGGCCATGAGAGCATGAACAGTGAGCATGAGAGTGCAGTGTCTCTGAAATTACCATGCTTAGCGTTTGTCTCTCCAAAGCAGCGAGGATAATCTGTATGCCTCTGGTGTAGTAGCTGATTGCCTCCTGACCAGTGTGTAACTGTCCGAGATACATGTATTTACTGTGGCCCTCATCAGGGCTCAGTTCCACGGCACGCAGGAACACTTACACACAGTCAAGGAAAAGCTGTGAACATATACAGGTCCACGGGTACACACACTCTGTTTCTCTGAGATGTATTTACCATTGACTTGCTGAGTGTCTCCCAGCTCTCACACACTCACACACAGTGTTCCTCTGTGAAGGATATTCCCTTGGCCCTCTGCGGGTCTCCTAGCTCAGAGTGGATGTGGCCCAGCATGTCCAGGGTCTGCTTGTTGTTGGGCTCCAACTCCAGAGCCCGCTGGCAGAAACGGCCCGCCATCTCAAAGTCAAAACTGTCCATACACTCCTCCGTCTGGAGCAAAGGGAGACAGAGAGATAACCAGCATGTCCCGCTGAACGCAAACAAAGATGACAGCTTCTGCTATAGTAAGTATGGCACAATGAATTAATGATAAAGTTGGTAGTAGAGAGAGTGACACTAAGAGTTGGACCGTAAACAGACCTTCTCTAGTAGTTGTTCAACAGAGTATTTTTCTGCCGTTTTCTTTTTGGTCTTCTCCTGCATCTTTAATTTCATTCTTTCTTGCGGAGATAGAAAAGCAAGCCCGGAGTCTGCAGCATAGACGAGCGTGCACGAATACACACACAGACATATGCACAGGCACATCACCACAGACACACACACAGACAGATTTGCACACATATATACACATAAACAGTAATTTACAATTTTTTAGGTAAAGATGAGTGGAAAGCACGGTATTCGTTTGACTAGCTAGCTAGCTAAAGTAGATTACATCCAAAATCGGATGACACATAGCAAGCTAATAGCGCTAGCTGACTCCATCGTTTAAGACTTTGATCAGAACTTTAAGGTTAGATACATTAGCTACACACCTCCGTTTGCGCGCGTGTCTCTCCTCTTGCCTTTAGCCTTTTTCTTACTCTTTGCCTGGCCTCCCATGTTGATGTTGTTTAGGGTTGCGTACAGGAGCACAGTATAAATTGCATGGAACTTCACGCGTGGAATAGGTCGGGGCGGCGCATGCTCATTCGGTACTACAGCTGGTAGTACGGTATCCGAAAGTAGACAAAAGTTGTCTAGTTACGCAAAGCAAGTAATTCTATTGACTAAATGGCTGTGTGACTGAACACTATATTTGAGCACGGAACACTACATTTTTAAAGTCTTCTTTGTATAGTAATGTAGTCGAATATTATATCTGCATTGTTAATAAGATGCGCTTTTTAGTTTAAAACGTACTGTATCAATGACAAGGAATCGTACAGTGGGCGGGAAAATGACACAACTGATGTCGCAATTAAACCAATGGGAAAGCGTCTTGAAGCTGTGCCCCTTGACGCAGAGTGAATGTTCCAAAATTAGACCAATCTGCAGTTACGTATGCTAACGTCAAAGACGCACATTTTTACAGCTGTGTAGTAAATAAACGAATGATACACAGACGTTGATGCTAGGAATTTGTTATCAAGAATAATTGTGGATACAATATTAATGATTTTGCACCAGCAACATTTTTGCTGTGGAAGTTAACGGGAGTCATAACATCTGTTGCTTCATTGTGCTTAGTCTTTGACCGTCGAAGCGGTAGGAGGTTTCCGCGTTAGCTAGTTAGAGCTAGACAGCTATCGCGTTGCTAGGCTAGCTAATGTTTGCTACCCAGGCTAACAAGTAGCGTCAACGTAACGTTAGCTATATAATTTAGTTGAATTGTTTTCACTGCCTGCGTTTACAACATAGCTCGACAAATATCGGCTAACTAGGGATATCCAATATGCTACCAACTAACTAGCTATATATAGAGCTGAGTCAGCTAACGGTGGACCCAAGTGGGCCCGATCTGGACTCTGGGAACGGTATTTGTCTACTTGTTAAATTACCAAGACTGTTTAGCTCATCTATCCAGTCCAGTGCCAATACCAACGTTGATGCACCTCTCCTGTATCTGTCTGTTGCTGGCTAATAAGGCAAGACTGCCTCGCCCCGGTGTTCTACTGTGGCCAATGCCACCGGCTCTGCCTGCCGAGAGAACTGGAATTTCAATCCCGAGAAGAACGAAGAATAAACACAGCTAGCTTGCTACAACAGTATAACTTGCTTGTAGTCCCGTTTTGGGAATACTGATCGTTGGACCTGCAATTCGTTCAAGTTGACATGTCGGAGTTCAACAAAGAAGTGGTGGATTTAGTCTGGGGGAGACCTTCCAGTGGCGGAGTGTCTGGTTCTCTATTTCGGAGATGGACTCAAGGTTAGCAGCCTTCCCCCCGTGACTGTTCTCATCTGTAAGGAAACTGTTTTGAGGCTGCCATACTGAATCGTGGCCCCCGAATTATTCACCGTTTTGACTGTTGCCTTGATTTTTGTCAATGTGTTCCAGGGTTTGCCTTCAGTGAGAATGAGCCCTCAGCCCTGGAGCAGTTTGAAGGAGGACCATGTGCTGTCCTTGCCCCTGTTCAGGTAGGCCACAGACACACACTCATACAAAGTTTAGTGGAGAGAAAACAATGCATTCTCCAAGTGGGTGCAACAGATGAGCTTAGTACTCAGAAAGGCTCATATTGTGTCCTCATACGGGTCCATGACCAGTGGTGGGACAGAGTTGTAGGCTACATCCTAAGTTTGTGCTTCTTTCAGGCCTTCCTCTTGAAGACTATCCTGTTTAATCGTGATAGTTCCAACTGGAGACGCCTCACAGGTTGGTGTTCACCGCTAAGCCTCTGTCTTCATCCATCGCCATAATGTAACCAGAACAGAGTGTTTTGAAGAGGCACCTTCAAAACACCACATTTGTCAGTGGATGTTATAGGCCATGTAAGGCTACAATAAGCCTGTAGGTTTTAGACTTTAGCATGTCTAACGTATTGTGCTTGTCTTTTTGTCTGTTCATCTACTACAGAAGAAGAGCAGAGAGCAACCCTGTGCTCCACCCTGAGTGAGATCCTGGAGTCAGCCTGCTCCACCCCCTCCGTCAGCTACTGTCTGGTGTCCTGGGCCAAGGGACAGGGCCCCCACACCAGCACACACACTCACACAGAAACACACACCTCTCAGGAGACATCAAAGCCTGAGAGCAGCCAGCCACAGCAAGATCAACTACCCAGTGAGTCACTGAATTTAACATAGAAACAGACTCACACATGATCACAAATGATCTACACTCACACCTCACGTTTTACCAGTCTATCAAGCTCAGACATACTCACTAAATTTGATGTGGATATTAACTGTGTTGTCGTGTTGGGATGGAGTAGCTGACCCTAACTTGTATGGCAGTGTGAGGTGGTGCCCTAGCTCTTACTCTAGAGTGGCATGCATACATAATCAGTGTTGTGTTACTGACGTGTGTGTGTGCGTGTGTGTCCTCCTGTGCTTAGCTGCTTTGGCTGCAGAGGATCTTGGCTTTGAGCGATTTCACAGCATCCTCCAGTAAGTGTCTGGTTTATGTTAACTTCTCCTCCCACTCCCACACTGATTAAGGCTTGAGGGTAGTTCGTCCATCTTTTTCACCTCAGTGCCTAGATTTCTGCTTGAAGTCTGGAGCTGTAGTGTATGTAGAAATGGGATTGGTTTGTGTGTGTGTGTGTGTGTAAGAGAGAGAAAGGGAGACACGAATAAGAATGGAGAAGGTGAAAGTGATTTGGCTCCTTCTCCGGCCCTCACAAACCCCTGACTCAGGACATTGACTTGAGGAAGGACACACATTTCTCACTACCAGCTATAAACTGAAACCTGAAACACACACACACCTAATGAACCACAGCTGAGCTTCCGGTGCCAGAGGCATATTGGAGTTTTAAGCAGTCAAGCATATAGACTGTGGCTGCAGAAAACGCGGTCCCCTGCTGACTCATTGTTTACTAAAGCTGCCAAGGATTACATCAACACAACCAGATTACTATCTATTCAAAGATGGCAGTTTTCTAGGCCTCTTAATTTGACATGTATGTAGTTCAACACCAGTAGCTATATTTTCCAACTAAATACGCTGACTGGGTGGCTGATCTCTCCTCTGCGTCTCTTGCAGTAAGCGGACTGTCAGCTCTGTGGCAGAGCTGAGAGAGGAGATACTGTCCCTCTCACACACCTGGAGGGGGCGCTGTGGAGTCCTGTTGTTTCTCTACTCTGTCATCCTCACCAAGGTAAGACACGTCCAGCTTCAGATGTGGGTTCAAAGGATGCTTTGGAGATAACTCTTAACAAAAAGAAAAAATAATGAAAATGAAGTCATGACGGTATATACTTCTCTCTCCATATTTATTTCTGTCTCCTTTCTCAATTTTCCTCTTTCTTTCTCTTCCCCTTCCACTCCCTCTGTCTGTCCCTCCAGGGCATAGAGAACATAAAGAATGAGATTCAGGACACGGCAGAGCCTCTGATAGACCCAGTGTATGGCCACGGCAGGTACTCTGTTCCACAGCAATCCAGTCTCAGCTCCCAGGGCGGTGAAGCTGAAATCTTGTCAGAAGAGCATAGTTAGGGGTCAGAGTCAAGCAATTGTCTGTATTTACTAGGCACAACACAAAATAACCACATCTCAGCTACCGGGAACAGTGAACAATAACAATACCTCCGCCATAGTGTTATTGTTATTATCATCTCACCTACAATTGAGAGAGAGATTTGAGAGTTAAGAAGTTTGGTCCATCCACAGTGATAAAAGTCTTATTCTATAGTTCTTTTTCTCTATCTCTGTCTCCCCGCCTGCAGTCAGAGTCTAGTCAACCTCCTCATAACGGGCCATGCTGTGTCTAATGTATGGGATGGAGACAGAGAGTGTTCTGGGATGAGTAAGTCCTCAGCTTTATCATCTCTCACACACCAAGCCTAACAGTAGTTATAGCTGCTATCTGGTGGCACATCATAAGAACGGGATCAAACAAAGCTATTGTCACCTGCCCTACAGACACATCCTCTGCTGTTGCACACACACAACCACACACACACACACTCACTCATTCAGGCAAGGGCACAAAAAACATGCGTTCTACATATCACCCCCAGAGGGCAGTGTTGGTCCACTTTGATTCCCAGTCTCAAGTGCAGTTCGGTTTCCAAGTAGTCTTCAGCGTTGTTTGGACGACCGTAACTGTTTGGCTGACTGTTTTTTCTCAGAGTTGCATGGTATCCACAACCAGGCGTCAGTAGGCTTCCTCACGCTTATGGAGTCACTACGCTACTGTAAGGTAGGAGCACACACACTCATTCACCTTCTCACACACACACACACACATTCATTCACCCTCTCTCTCACTCACTGACCCCCAAGAGGCTGGTCTGTTTCTCGTCAATTTGTGGTTTTTAGTGAATTCTTGTTTACAGGTCATGAGTGACAGCATGTAAGACAGACCAATTAATTGGCTGTGATAGAATCACCTCCACAAATACACACAAACTCATACACACAATGACATACTCACATTTTCTGGGGCTTGTAGGCCCAGTGGATTTTACGATATGAATAGCACAAACCACTATGGGAGCCCCCATGTGAAAACACCCCAACCTCCCAGACAACTTCATGCCAGTCTCGCTGTCTCTCTGTGTCTCTGTGTGTGCAGGACAGATTAGATCTGTACAGAAAGTTGAAAAATGTGGCTAAGACAACGGTTAGCAACTGTCAACCGTGGAACTGTGCTGTGTTCTAGACTCCGGCACTTGACTTGATGGAGATGGAGGCCTGACCAGAAGACTGACAGTGTTGTTGGGCTGTGGTTAGAGGCAGCTTCACCTGACCCACTCTGCTGGGGCCAGTTAGCTAAGAGTCTAGCACACAGTTGGATAGTACTCATAGTAAGATTTGAATAGGCCTCTGTTGGAAACAGTAATCCTTGTGGTTGTGAACTCTGACTTGTGTGTGTGTATTCCAGGTTGGTGCGTTCCTGAAGTCTCCAAAGTTCCCTATTTGGATACTTGGCAGTGAGACTCATCTCTCTGTGTTCTTCGCCAAGGTAAGTTAGATACACCCGAACATGCACGCTCACACACACACACACACACACACACACACATACAGACTTGTATACACACAGACACACATTCAGACCATCATGCACACACACGCACACAAATACCCATCCGTGCACACCATCATCCCTGTGTGTGTGAGTAATATAAGCCAGTCTCTCCAGCAGTAGGTTAGAAAAAGCAGGAGCAGGAATGTGTGCTTTAACAGATTTAATACATCCCAGGTCAGGTAACAGAGAGAGAGGGGGGGGGGGGGGGTTAGAGGAGAGAGCAGAGGAATGGTCATATATGGCCAGTACTGGTGTCTTGGCAGTTCCATGTGAAGCTGGAGCAAGCCAGCACGAAACACACCGTGTTCTGGTGGACAATGGGCCCAAAATCAGCACAATCTCGGGGCCAACTGAAGTTTGAAATCCAATACTACAATCTGTCCATGCAACCCCTCTCTCTCTCTCTCTCTCTCTCTCTCTCTCTCTCTCTCTCTCCTGTTCTCGCTCCCTCTCTCTCTCTCCTGTTCTGTTCTGTTCTCGCTCCCTCTCTCATTTTCTTTTTTCTCTGGTGCCTTTTCTTTTTCTCATCTTTTATCTTTAGAATTTGTTTGCCTGGCCTTGCTCCGTTCTTCACAGATCCTGTGTTTTCCCCTGGGATTGGAACACACACACACACACATATACACACAGTCTGGAGCAGAGAGGAAGAGGTGATTGTGTTAAGAGCACTTGATGTAAGGCTGAAAAGATTCCTTGCTTAGAACATGAGATTTGGATGCTGAAATAGCAGGCTAGTTAAGCTGTAGAGCCCAGCTAGAGAGGTGGTGGACCAAATGTAACACACCCCCACATGTAAGGTGTACACACACACACACACACACGTCACTACTTTGGAGGTGTTGATTCAACCAGAGAGACCCCTTGACCCCTAGAGATAGGAATCCCCAAGTGTGTGTGTCTGTGTGTGTGTAACCCTATCTGTTGTTTTAGCTTGTGTATCAAAGCCAGACATCAGATTCAGGTGGAGATAATCAATTCTCCTCGGCACAGAATGAGTCATCAGAGAAGCCGAGAGCTACAGTTACCCTGCACCGTCATTGCACCACGCCCTCATTGACACCCTGACGAGAGGCAGTGTGACGGTCTGTCTGACCGCACGCACGCAAGGTGCACCACGCAGACCCCAGTGATGTGTGGTAGTCGTCATTGTTTCCACTGATGACCTCGTCAATTACCCTAGCCCTCAGAGCACTAGTGACATGAACACTCTTTCTATCTCGCTCTGTCTCTCTCACACCCATTAACGCTAATCAGGATCAGGTTCCTTACTCCCAGGAATGTGTGCATGTCTGTGTGCCCTCAGGTGGATGGTTTCCTGTGGGGAATGTGATCCCAGAGTTCCCATCTGGATCCGTTTGTTCTGCTGGAGTTCAGGAACTCACAAACCCACACACACAGGGTTAATGCAGCTGACGCTACCCTGATTATGGAAAAGAGCCATGTGACATGTCACACACCCCCATAGCCCCTCTGGCCTCTTGTAGTGGAGTAGGGGTGTGTGTGTTACCCCTCTGGAGGTGGGGGGGGGGGGGGTTGAGGGTCTCTCAGCATCCATGTCAGGGCTCAGAGAGCAGAACATCCCTGTTTAGAAGCAACAGTGATGGGAGTCTGTATAAATCCACCTTGGACAATAGCAGTAAACCTGATCCCCTCCTGCCCTGGTCTCCTTCTCTTGCACCCACCCCAGCCTGACTGGGATTCTCCCCAAAGTCACTTTCATAATGTGTGTGTGTGACCAATTGTGTGTGACAAGGGCTTTTAGAGCTTCAGATTCTAATAGCATTAGTGTCTTATCTAATCTACCTACACTCAGGCTTCAGACAGCCCTCTCCCCACCCCTTCCTGTTTTCACCATTACTTAAAAATAGTCTAGTGTGTTTGTGCTTAGACAACCCTGCTTCCTCCTGTCCCTTAGAAACACCCTTAAAGGGACAAGGAGAGCGATAGGAGGAAGTAACAGGGCTTGAAATTGTGACCATTTTGGTCGCATATGCTCCCGAAATTGCAAATAATCGTTATGGTGCGACAGGTTTAAATTTCTTTACAAAAAACTTGCTTATTAGGTGCACAGTATGTGCCTGTTGTGAGCTGATACACCGATCTACCGTTTTATCCAAGGTTCAAAAACAGTTCAACATCATTTTCATGTTCTTAACTTTAATGCAGATTTTAGATTGTCACGTGACAGGGAGCTAACGCACTGAAAATGTGAAATAATACGGAAATTTTCGGTGGGTGCTCCGAAATATTTGCTGGTGCGCCGAACTTGAAGTTGATTTCAAGCCCTGAGTAAGGAGAGGAGGCGAGGTGCTACTAGATGGCATCCTATCTCGTAGTAGATACCATGTTAAAAGGCTTTTCAAAAGCAGCTGTCCGCCCCTGTGACAAAAGCCAGAGAGAGATGAAAGCTAGTAAGGAAAGATCGAACTCCTCATTTCTTCAGCAGTCAGGTAATCTCAGATCGGTAGGTTCCTCGAGGGAGGGAGGAAGGGAGGAAGCTTTTTAAAAAGAGATGAGAAGGAACAAGGCCACTCTGGGGTCAAATGTCCCATCTCTCCTCCACTCACCCCCCCCTTTTCTCTGTCCTTTCTTTAAGTGATGAGATTCACAGGCCTCTGTCTTGCTCAGTCTCTATGGAGGTGTGTGTGTGTGTGTGTGTATACAGTAGCAGTTCTGGGTCAGTGATTTACTGGGAGGAAGAGCAAGACCTCTAGCCCCAATATCCTCTGGAGTCAGTCTTCTGTCTGACACACACACACACACACACACACACAGATACTCGTGTTGCTAAAACTGTATGTCAGAACAGATTCATGTCTGATATGCTTTGGAGAGTGGCTTTTGTTCATGGGTGTGTCTAACCGTTAGTGAGACAGTTTGTCCATAGCCACACACACACACCCACATACATGCATACACACACACACAGAGCAGTGAAAGAGGTATACAGTAGCAAGTCATTAATAATCACTGACACATCAGTCTAACGCTTTTCAACCAGGATGAAATGCTTATTCTGTGTGTGTGTGTGTGTGTCTGCCCTTTCACAGTGCTCTATAGAATCTATGTGGTGTCTGGCTTCTCTGTTCAGACTCAGCTCTTCTGATCCATGACATGCTCATTAATCACCTGTGTGTCTGTCCATCACTGCTTTCCTACACACATACACACACAGAAACAGGAGAGCCTTCATTGTTTCTCTAGACCTAGAGTCTCAGATGTAGCTGGCTTTGATGCATACACACACACAACCCACTCTCCATGGGAGACTGCTCAGGTACAACAGTGTTCTGTTTCCTGACAGGTTAACAAGGTGAACACTACACTAAGTAGAGACACACAAACGGACTTGCATGCACACACACAATCATCCACTCAGCCCCACTCATCCTGGACAAAGAACCTGAGGTGGCCTAATGGACAGAGAGGGTGAGAGAGAGACAGAGGGAAACCCTACACCTGTCCAGACTGAAGTGCCTACCTGTGTCAGTGCTCCAGGGGAAAGTGGGAAGTAGAGAGGGAGAGAAACAGAAAGAGAGGAGGGTAAGAGAACACTGCACCTGAAGCTTCTACTCAGAAAAGAGGGAGAGAAAAGGGGTAAGGAGAGAGCAAGACATGAAGGGAGGAAGAAAAGAGAAAGACAAAAGGAGAGAGGGATGATATAAGGGGAAAGAACAAACATGGTTGACCCGGTAGAGAGAGAAGGCAGGTGATGGAGGGATATTCTTTGTCTCTGTATGACAGACGCTAGTAACCAATATCTTAGAAAACTGGGGCATCGGCTTCGGTAATAAATAAAAAAAAAGAGGAGAATCCCCCCCCAATCTTACACATACACAGACGCACAGAGATTTTATATGAAAATTGCTTGGATTTGTTTATAAGACTAAGGATCTAAGATAGGCTGGGGCTTTGGGGACGTTATACTCACACACACGCAGACGTTCCCAAAGGCCACACTAGTGTGTCCAGCTATGTTCTAGTCTTAGAACAGCAGGAGAGGAAAATCTCTGGTATCTCACTCAAGGTCACATGGACGCTTCTGAGCTGTGTTTGAGTCTGCCAAAACCCAGGTGTACTGTACATACACACGTACAGCTGGAAGTGTCATCTGGGAAGTGTGATGACTAATCCCAAACTTGTTAGAACTCCCAGGTGGTGTATGTGTGTGTGTGTAGCTCTCTTTCTCAGAAACAATGTTGTTGTTTACTGTCTGATGTTGGTCTCTTATGGTGTGTGTGTGTGTGTGTGTAGTCTTCTGTTCAGGGAAACTGTCTGTTCTCAGGAAAAAAGCATAACATGTTTTCAGAACAGCTTTTTTTGTTGGATAGGAATGTGTTGCTCTTGATTTGATAATATACAAGCACAGACAGACTTGGCATCCTTTCCATGTGTGTGTGTCTATTTAGAGAATGCAGGCCTGTGTTCCAGTACAAGCAAACCCAGGTTGGCAGGGGAGAAGAGCTAATAAACACTAGTCTGACACAGACCCCGCCACCCCACAGAGTGTATGAGTTGGATGGTACAGCAGCATCTTCCCCAGGCCTCTTATAAAACAACGATCAAAGAGAGCTGGCTAGGCCTGTCATTTCATATGGCCTGTCTTTCACACACATACACACGCACACGTCATGCCTAATATGTCTGTTTGGTTGTGTGTGTGAGTCATCGTGTGTGTCGTCTTATTAGCTGTGGGATGATGGTGTTTGTGGAGGTTAGGTCATGTTAGGTAGTTCTAAAAAAATGACAGGTTTGGGCTGCCTGTTTTCAGACATGCTTCTGAAGAATATGATGGGCCCCTATTGTTAACATTTCCTCCTGTTGCCCCTTGTGACGGTGATGTTTACCAAGAGTTCCTTTTGCCCAAGGCTCTAATAAACCCTCATCATCTTATATCCTGTGTCGGACTCTGCTGGAACGCTCCCTAGTCTCCATTAGACAAGAACACTAGTAAGGACAAGGAAAGGGGAGACAAAGTAAGGAGGTGTGTGTGAGAGTGAGAGAGAAGGTATGTGTGGACGGAGAGCTGGAGGTGGTGATAGTTGGGCGCTCCGGTCACAGCAGTCAGGCTGGCGTTCCAGAGCTGACAGATGAACCACGTCTCTAGGTTAGAGATGGTCCTGCTGGGGGGAGTCTGGACTGGATGACCACGCGCCCTCTCGTTTAGAGGAGCATGTCTCTGTCGCACACTAACCAGACCTCTCCTCTCTGTCCCAGACAGACTGTCTTCACACACACAACCTTGCAAAATGTGTCTGTATATACAGTGCTATATCTGTGGATGATAAATTAAGATTTCAACAGATACGACACTTCTTAGTCCTTGCTTGTCTGCGAACTAGTGTTTGTGTGTGTAATTCAGTGTGTGTGCTTCCCGCCAGCCTAAAGACCTTGCAGCTGGTTGTCTTCAGCTCTTCATGCCCCCCCCTCATGGCCCCTGAGGATGTCATATGTCTGGTGAAACCTTACCACCCCCCTTCCCGCTCATCTCAGGCTCTCTCTTTAATAAACGCTGGCTGAAGGAGACGAGCAGGGCTTTATTTGCTCTACAGCCCGGTGTGTGTGTTTGTATAAGAGTGTGTTTGTGTAAGAAGCCACCGTTGTAAACACACCCCGCGCCTCCGTCCAGCGAAGAAGGGTCCGCTCTTCCCTTCTGCACTTAGTGGTCAGTGTGTGTGTGTGTGTGTGTGTGTGTGCGTGCTTGAGGGAAAGTGTGTGTGTCTTTATGTGAGAGAGGGAGAGAAGGAGATGTTCCCAGCCTATCAGAAGTGTCCTGTTCCACTGAGGAGTTTGCGGGGTTAGGGTTCAGGGGGTTCGTTAATAAGGTAAAATCAGAGGAGATACAGAAAATCACTATCACAATTTCTGATTTCTATGAGTCAGATTGCACCAAACTGAGGCAGCAAACAAACATTCTATAACATGAATGTGTGTGATGAGAGAGATAGAGAGAGACAGAGACAGAGAGAGACAGAGACATCCGATTGGTTGATGGTGTGTTTGGAGTGAAAACATGCCGTCTTATCTTCAGATCAGTTAATAAGGCTGTGGAGCCCAATCATTACACTAACACACACACACAGTGTGTTTCAGCAGACATGCTGCATGTGTGTGTTTCATGTTCCAAGTCAGTGTTGCTCAATCTTTGTAGTTAAAGGAGGAGAGTTTGAGTTTCAGTGCAGAAGCTCTTTCTGTCTTCTAATGAAAGTTCGCTTTCCCCTTCATCCACCCTTCCGTTCTCTTTCTTTCTTGCCCCCCCGCTCTCTCTGGCATCTCTGAAATAGGCTACTGTACTTGTTCAACCTCACACATCATCTATTCTAGTCACTTATGCACATTATAAAAGCTATTATTCATTATTTTAAACAAATTGCCAATGCTGTGGTACATTCATGCAAACGATTATGTAGCCTTCAATTGTCTGCCGTTTCCTACGTAAATCAATTGCTTATTTTATGTTGATTTTATTTATTTATTATTTATTATATTTGTTCTCTGTTAAATTGTCTTACCACCACAAACATTTAGACATTTACTTCATAAGAGAAGTCATTACATGGAAAATGGTTGAGCCAGTTGTCATAATTGAAACTCGCTGCCCTAAAATCCCATAAAAAAAATATGCAGGTTGCAACATAATTTGCTGCCAAACAGTTACTTTTGTTCCCAAAGAAGTAAACCATTTCTGAATCCTTTATATTTGTTATCTATATACATTTATCCTCTATCTCTCTCTCTATCCCCCTCTCCAGGAGATATCCCTGGTGGCCCCAGAGTCAGCCTCAGAGCAAGCCAGGAGAGTGTTCCAGACCTTTGACCCTGAAGGTAACCATACTATTAAAGACCATAATGACATTAGTCATGTTTAGATGGGCCTCATCCCCCAACCCAAATATTTGATCTATGCAACTCAATCCTAACCTATGATGACACACACACACCCAGACACACATGCTCTCTCAGAACAATATCCTGGTCTAGTCGTCTCTTCCCTTCTCTCCGTCCTGGAAGAGCAGGTGCTTCCAATACCCCCCATCTTATCCTCCTTGTCTTAGTCTCACCACCCATCATCCTCTACTACTGTCTCCTCTCATTCTTACCCCCCCCCCATCCTCCTCTCATACCCTCTCCTTTCATTCTCATCTCCACTCTCCTACTCTCTCCTCTGATTCCTTCCCACATCCTCCTTTCCTATCTCTCCTCCCCTGTCCTCTTCTTCTCCTTTCTAATCTCCCTCTAAACCCCCATCCTCCTCTCCAGCTCTTTGCTTGTAGGACTGGGGGTCCTCTCACTTCTCATCTCTGCCGCCGCCACTGTGGTTGTTGTTGTTGAACCCCCCTCCTCCCATATACACACACACACACAGCTGAGTCAACCTCCTCTTCCTCCTCCTCTTTTGGATGGGGTGACTGGGGGAAAGGCTAAGAGAGGTGCAAAAATGGAATGATAGACAGAAGAGAAGCATTTCACAAAGAGTGAGTTATGGTAAGAAGAGATTGGCCTCTCTTAGGCCTCTGTTAACACTAAAGAGGGAGACAGGGTTGGGGGGGTGTGAAAGAGGGAAGAGGAGAGAGGAAAGGAGGAGTGAGAGAACAAAATGGGTAGAGAGAGAGTAAGACATTGGAAGGGGGGGGTGTGGGTCTGAAGCTTTTAAGAACATCTGTGCTCTAATCACTTTCCTATGCTATAGAGAGAGACAGAAAAAGAATGGAAGTAGAGAGAGGTATAGAAAGGGTGAGAGATGGGGGGTTAGAGATGGAGAAATGGGAGCTTCAAGATGGAGAGATGGGAGGTTAGAGATGGAGAGATGGGTGAGGTGGGGAGAGATGGAGAGATTGGGGTCACACACGAGTCATGGTATGGTTGATCGCTATTCTGCAGATTATGAGTATGAAGTATTTGTGTGTATGCGCGTGTGTGCGCTTGAATGCATGTGTGCAGTCAGCAATCACAGATACGATCACTGTAGTCATAACTGTGTGTGTGTTAGTGTCTTCAAAGAGGACTTGGAAGTGTTTTGTGTTTCTGAAGTAAACAACATTCCTCTTCATAAGAACAATCTGTTTCATAGTGTGTGTGTGTGTGACAATAAGAGTGTGTCCAGCTATGCGTGGTCCTGTGAGGGAAAACTTACCAGCTGAGAGCAGTCTTGTCAGAACCAGTTGCCTCTGCATCAATATTATGTAAACAAAACATTCTAGGCCATTTAGACCAGAGAACAAGGGTGGACTATCTCCCCCCTGAATCTCCCTTTGTCTCTTTATCCCTATCTTCCTCTGTCTCTCTCTCACCCATATCTCTCCCTCTATCCCTTTCCCACTGTCTCCCCCCGCCCCTCTCTCTTTCTCTCCCCATCTGTCTCTCTTCCTCTCTCTGGCTTTGATACACTTCTGCTGGTGCCGGACATTCTGCAAGCCATATGGATGCTTTTCACACACACACACACACACACACACACACACACACACACACAAGTGAGTGCCGAGTAAAAGTCCTATAAATCTGTCTTTGTCGCATGTAGAGTCAGCATAGCTCACTGTGTGATAGAAGAGTGGCGCCAGAGCAAACAAACACACACATGCATAAACACACACACTCCTTGAACATGTTCCCCATTCTCTTGCTGTCCTTGTATGTGTGTAACCTAAACGGGGTGACACTGTGACTCAGGGTATGTTGTTGTGGGAGCTGCACATAACTGTACTGGAGGCATCGACACACTCATGTGTTAGCATTTAAACATGACAGGTAAGACATGAGTGTGTACACACACACATGGTAGTGCTTAAATGTGGTGCGCGCAGGTAGAGTGCTCATCATGGCTGTGGAATGTAGGTCAGAGAGAGAAGAGGGGACAAGGTCTGTGTGTGTGTCCAGAGCAGCGTAGGTTAAACAGGGTGCCTCCTGCATGTGTGTAGGTGAAGGCTTCACCTCCGTGTCATTGGGACCTCCTTTCATGTTCCTCTCTTCTTCTGTCCTCTCTGCCTCCCTTTTATCCTCTTCTACTCCCTCTGAATTCTTCCCTTTTCTCTCTCCTCTCCTTCTTATGTCTCATGTCTTTCTCCACTCTCTACATTCCTCCTTTTCTCTCCCTTCTGTTTCCCCCTCTCTCTCCTTCTCCCCCCTCTCCTTTCCTCCTGTCTCCTCCTCCTCTCTTTTCTCTGTATTCCTCTTCCTTCTTTCTCCTCTCATCTGTCCTCTCTGTCTCCAGATAATGGCTTCGTACCTGACTCTATGCTGGAAGATGTCATGAAGGCCCTTGACCTTGTCTCTGAGCCCGACTAGTAAGTGTGTTTGTGTTTGAACTTCATTTTTGTGTACGTTCTGTGTACATTTTAGTGTGTGTGTAAACTTGCATGTTGTGTGTATACTTGTACTTTTGTGTACGTGTGTGTGCTTAGCACCTGTAAGTGGCAGTGTGCAGGCCCAGGTCAGTGGACACAGCTCATGTTTCACTGCCGGCTCATAAAGAATGATAGAACCTCCTGGAGGAGCAGGAAGAGCGAGCGATAGAGAGAGCAGGAAGGAGAGGGAGAGAGAGCAGGAAGGAGAGAGGGAGGAAACACCCTAAAGCTTCAAACAGAAGCCTGTTTTATCTCGCCGCCGCTGTGCCACTAGCACAGCTAGCGTTAGCGTGGCCCAGAAACCAGGCCTGGCGGGGATGTAAAGCTGCTCTCCAGACCCCAGGTCCACATGGCTGGTTGATCTCAACCCAGCCAGGCACACGTGGCAAGGGTCCTGCACAGCCCAGTCTAAATTATCCCAGCCCACTAGCCTAGACCAGCAAATTGTATCTTAGACCAGCCCAGTCTAGCCTAGACCAGTCTAGCCTAGACCAGCCCAGCAAAGCCCAGTCTAGCTTAGACAAGCCCAGTCTATTTTAGACATTCCCAGCCCAGACCACTCTAGTCTAGTCCACCCTAGTATTGTCCAGACCACCCTAGTCCAGCCCATTCTAGTCTAGTCCACTGTAGTCCTGCCCAGGTCTCCCTAGTCTAGTCCACCTTTGTCCAGCCCATGCCATTCTAGTCTTATCCGCCCAATTGTTCAAATATTTTGGATTTCTATATTATCTTGGTTAGCTCAGAGTAAGTTAGAAGCAGCCAAGCTAACATCATCAGCCAAACCAAGCTAAACACTGTTACAACCAGCTAATAGCTTAACCTCACACTAATACTACTACTAAATCACACTCCCTCTCACTAACACAGAAACACAGACAGAGCTACAGGGTTATCAGTCCCAGTGTCTGAAAATAAGTCGTTCCTCTCTTTTCTGCCTTAAAAGGCAAATCTGTGTCTGCTTTTATCTTGTAGGAATAATAATAATATTACAGAGCTAACACACAGGAATGTCTGTCTTGAGAGGTATATTTAGTATCGCACAACTATTTCTGAACACACAAACACACACTGGCGCACGCCATACCCTCGTGTCACAGTTTGGTCTCGTAAATGACTCCACGGTTTGGTTTTCATACACAACCTCTCACATTAAAATTTACGAGACCGAATTCTGACCCTTTCTCTGTAAATTTCTCTCTTTTCTTTCTCCACTTTCCACTTCTGTCTCTCGCCAGCGTGAGCCTGATGAAGAGTAAGCTGGACCCTGAGGGGTTGGGAGTCATCCTCCTGGGCCCGTTCCTCCTCGAGTTCTTCCCTGATCAGGTAACTGTGCGCGGCTCATCATGGCGACCGTTGTTTGGTGCGTGAGGTCATCACAGATGTATTCCATCACTGAGGCTGCAACCAGTCAGCACATACCGATGTTCATCCATTCCACACACATACATGTCGACACACTTAGCGCACACACACATGCTGAGAGACCGTTCTTTTTCATGAAAGATACAAATTGCAGTGACACAGCTGTGTGTGTGTGTGTGTGGGAGGGGGGGGGGGGGGGAGAGCACAGACAGAGGGGCAGAGTGGCTCCTGAGTGACCATGGGGAGAGAGAGAGAGGGGGGGGGAGAGGAAAGTGTGTTAAAGTGATCAGGGCTTTAGAGACTCCCAGAGGAATGGCCCTTGGCCACAGAGAAATTATACTGCCATTAGCCAACTGGACACACTCTCCCTCTCTCACACACTCACACTCATGTACTGTACACAAACATACCACACTCACCCGCACACACACATGTGGGATTGTGTTGGGGTTAAGGTTTCATACATGCAGGCATACACATACATTATGTATGCATGCACACACGCCGCCACACACACTATTAGCCTCTGTATCTTCCAGCTGAGGAAAAGGGGAAGTGTTTTGGCTCAGCATCATGGCTGTTCTGTGAGATTGGGGTTAAGCTCTCAAACATGTACATGGAGCCTCTTTCTCTCTCACACACACACACACACACTGGATTGGAGCGAGGGTTTTAGGCAGTGGTACAGCATGCTGGTTTATCTGTCGGCTGGAGAATGTTCTCTGCTCCCCCCTTCTGCTCTGTCGGTTTCTCTCCTCCATTTCTCTCTGCCTTCATCTCAGTCCGTGGGTTGCCAAAGCAAGTTTGCACATACGCACACACACTGCTTGTTTCTTGTTCTAACGCTGCCCTGTGTGTGTTTCAGGACTCAGGAATCCCAGACTCGTTTCCTGTCTACCACTACAATGGACTGAAGCAGTCCAACCACAATGAGAGGGTGAGACACGCACATAGATACAGAGGTACACACAGATACAGAGACACATACACATGTATACAGAGACACACACATATACACACACACACACAGAGGTACACTACTTAGATACAGACACAAACACACATCTTTCCAGAATAAGCAGTAGCTGTAACACAACACAGCTACTGCGTGCCCCAACCCTTTGTGCGTGCATGCGCGAGAGCCTGGGGTCATACCCGAAGGTGTGTTTGGCAGACTGGTACTAAGTAATATCATCATCAATATCAGTCAGTCCAGACTGTGTAGTCTGTAAAACCTTACCTTTCTCCAAAGGACTCCCTTTAAATGGATGAATGACATCTCACACACACACAGGTACAGGACACACACACACAGTCTATATGGCGCCTGTAGGTTTGTGATGGCATTCCCAGTCTCATATTCCTGATGGGAATATCAGACCTGCTGACAGCGCTCTGCACTGACCCTTTTCCTCTAGACCTGAGTGTGTGTGTTTGTGTTCTGTACCTCAGAATTTGTGTGTGTGTATCTGTGTTGGTGTGCGCGCGCATGTGTACTGCACCTTTGTGTGTGAATCAGGGATGGAAATTAAATTTTTAATAAAAAATTAATAAAACATTTAATTGTGCGTTAATTTCAAAATCTACCAGCCACTCAATGTTTTTTCCAGCCACTTTTATTGTTTTTAACCGACAATGTGTAACTGCATGTGAAAATTAATACTACAAGATCTACAATACTTAAGCAGTATTATTTAATTATTTTTTACTTATTTTACTTATTTAATCTCAGTCTCAATGAAACACTGACACTTTCTCTTTTATACATACACAAACCACGAACTGATATACATTTCATTAAATGAGTAGGGCAGATTAAACAACAAACTAAAATTCCTCCACCCATCCTCCCCACTCCCAGTACAGTTTACTCCTGCTCATCAGAATCAGATTCTGAAGTTTCAGAGGTGCTTTCCTGAGCGTTCTTCTTCCACGACAGGGCGAACAGCACCCTGAAGCGGAGGGGTGTAGCTTCGCTCTGAAGGGGCTTATTTTCCCGATAATGACAACGGCGTTCTATACATTATCCCGCTTCTTACAAGGCTACTTGCCAAAAAAAATAACTTAACATAGTGTGTCTTATTACAATTTATATGTTACCATTCGTAGTGTTGATCAGCAGAGAAATAGTTCACCAAAGACATTGAACTTCATAGACGTTGAACATTCTTTAGGCTTCAAATCAGCTGACGTCGCTAAGCAACGGAGTACGCTGGAGTTGAAAAGTTACTGGACTACTTGCGGAGTGCTACGAAAGACGTGAATCCGAGGCAAAAAGACCACTTCTCTTGACAGCGGTCAGTTATACATAGCAACGGTCTGTTATTGAAAAATAATTGACCGCAGAACATTGGGAAGCCCCATTCAAGTGAATGGGGCATTCACGGGAGTCAGTTGGCTGAGTGGTGAGGGAGTCGGGCTAGTAATCCGAAGGTTGCCAGTTCGATTCCCGGTCATGCCAACTGACGTTGTGTCCTTGGGCAAGGCACTTCACCCTACTTGCCTCGGGGGAATGTCCCTGTACTTACTGTAAGTCGCTCTGGATAAGAGCGTCTGCTAAATGACTAAATGTAAATGTAAATGTAATTCTACAGCATTAATAACAGCCGTGTAATAATTTTATTTACCCGCCACGGTGGCCGGTAGGTGAAGCGAGTTTACCCGCCACAACACAAAATCACCCGCATTTGGCTGGTGGCGGGTGCTAATTTCCATCCCTGGTGTGAATACCTGTGTTTGTGTACTATACCTCTCTTTTTTTGTGCTTTACCTCTGTATTTGTGTGTGTACTGTCTGTCTGTGTGTGTGTGTGTGTGTGTGTGTACCTGTGTTTGCCTATGTGTGCGTCTCAACTCTGCCCCCCAGAGGAAGTGTGTGATTGATAGAGGTGACGCCTGCCAACCTTCTCCCTCTCACACACAGCTGAAGCTGGAAGTACTCTAACTACTAACTGGAAGTTTATTTAACGGAGCCGGGCCTGGTTCTGATTGGGTCTCGGTTACCATGGCGACATGCTCACGGGTATACTTTCTGCACTTGACTGGTCTATGTGATACCTCTGTTCTGATTGTGTGTGTTTCCTCAGGTGGAGTACGTGGAGGGGACAGCCCTGGTTCTAGGTTTTGAGGACCAGATGGTTCGTACAGACGACACCCCAGTCAAGCGCTGCCTGCAGACCAAGTGGCCCTACGTGGAGCTGCTGTGGACCACCGAGCGCTCCCCATCACTCAACTAGCCCGGCCGTGTGCGTGTGTGTATGAGTATGAATGTAAGGACAGCCTCCCCCCCCCCCCCCCCCCCCCCCCCCCAACCAACCAACCTGCAGTCTGACACTAGAGGTCAGAAGGTCCCAGAGACTGAGACACACACATGAGACAGTCCCCCCACACACACACAAACACACTTTGGATCCACACACGTTTACTGTTT
Source organism: Osmerus mordax (assembly GCF_038355195.1). NCBI lineage: Eukaryota > Metazoa > Chordata > Actinopteri > Osmeriformes > Osmeridae > Osmerus > Osmerus mordax. Next base: position 16,389,129 of record NC_090055.1, read on the forward strand.
GTTCTATGGTCTGTTGTACACAGCTTGTAAATCGACACACAGGATGTTAAGTGGTGTGATGTAAGAACTGGATGACTCAGCAGAATGGATGTCTCGGCTAGGGGCGTGTTCTGCTGGGACTCTGGGTTCTGATGGCCCACTGGTACGACATCTGGCCTGGCTGACTGGTTCCCCGGCTACCAGCGTCTCTGGAACTGTCCTGCCTTCCACCCAACGTCATCCCCAGTGACTTGAAAACCAACACTGTACATTTTTGTCACTCCAGCTGTGACTGTTCTAGAGAATAATGACCAAAGCCTTTTTGCATGAAACACATACACATACAGCCTGTTAACACACTACCACACTTCTACAAAATCTACCTGCTGTTTACAGCTTCAAGGGACCACTCTTCAGTCTTTGGAGGCGGAGCAGCTAGCAGGAAGTGTCTCACCGTCTTTTTGGTGTTTGACCCGGAAGTAGACCCCGTGCCAGGTTTGGTCAAGTTGGTGTGTTATCTTTTACACATTTTGACGGAATACTCCTGTATTTATTTCCACAGTTATGACGTTAAGAAATAAAACATGTTTTTTTCTTCACACGCTTCAGTTTTTTTCTTGGAGTTTATATAAGTCACTCCAATCATGCTGGCATCGTAGAGCTGGATATGAGGCTTAACAAGAAGGGACTGGATCAAGGAATGTATCTGTTTTAGTCATTAGTGTGTGTGTGTGTGTGTGTGTGTGTGTGTGTGTGTGTGTGTGTGTGTGTGTGTGTGTGTGTGTGTGTGTGTGTGTGTGTGTGTGTGTGTGTGTGTGTGTGTGTGTGTGTGTGTGTGTGTGTGTGTGTGTGTGTGTGTGTCTGTGCGTATGTGTAAGTGAGGAAGAGAGAAACTATAAACATCACAGTTCACCTTCAGTGTTGAAATTAACACTAGCTAGTTGGCTGCATCCATCAGTCGTCTCATCCAGACGCACACATGCTGAGTCTGACTGTGCGTTACCTGGATTGTGTGTATTTGTGTATGGAGACCGTAGTCATAATGCAGGGCTGTGTCTTATGGAAATGCCTAATGGAGACAGGATATGATCAGTGATTGTCTAATACAGTCTGGCCGACAGTGGTCGGGGCGTAGTGGATCACAAAGACGGGTTTTGAACTAACAGCAGAAGTCAGTTTATCAACATGTGGAACTTGGTGAAGGTGGAGTTGGGCCTCTTCAACGTTATGAGATGCACAAACTGAGGTATTTAAATCAAAGCGTAACTGGAAAGCAGGGGAGGGTGGGCAGATTCTCTCTGGACAGTGTCATTAGATCACTGTGGGTGTGTGTGTGTGGGTGTGTTGCAGGAAAGGGGATATCTGTCTGCGTGTTTTTATTGGATGCTAGACACAGAGAGAGGAGAAAACAATAACAGATGGTTGAAACGTTCAGGGCAGCATGAGTCTTTAGACTCACACACAGATCAACTCAAAGCTCAGAACGGGCATCATAACAGAAGAGAAATAAATTAGACCTCTGCTCTTCCTCAATCCTCAAATTCACGTGTGTGTGTTGAGGGAGAGAGGTCTTGCTTTGTTCCTATTGGAGTTGTTGTAAGAGAGGAGTTAAGTCAGTCCATAGCCCCACTCCCCCCCCATCACTCTCAAGTCCCACAGGGGATACCTTGTTTTAGCTGTGCAGCCCTGTGCCGCTCTCTGCGACGCCCGTGGACCCTACACAGACGTGTTTGACATTGAAGCATAAACCAGGCTTGAGGTAAACTGTCCTTCACCTCACAGTTCCTGGACAGTGTGAACCAAAATTAACACACCTGCTCAACATGTGTGACACACACGGACTGTTTGAGTTCAACCGTTAACATCTTCATACATGATCCTGCATGTGTACATGCCCACACACACCTCCTGCATTCTAAGTGTGCGTTAGTCAGTGTGTGAGTGTGTGTGTGCACTCACGCTTGGTAGGGGTTACACCAAAATCATGTGCTGTTCATTGATGTAGAACCAGGCTGTCCCTAGCTTCAGAAAGGCAGAGGGAACGAGAGGAGATGAAGCAAGATGGAAAGAAACAAAGGGTTGGGGCTCAGGGGCTGAAGGAGAGAGGGAGGGGGTGGGGTGAGTTTGGGAAACTTGAATTCTCCATCTGGCAGGTCAAGGTTACTCACCAGGAACCTCCCACTCCTAGTCACCAGTACTCTGGATCTAGAGTCAAACACACACACACCAACACACCTGTTCCCCTTCACATCTCCAGTGTCATACTCTATCGTGTGGCTAAACAACTCTGAAACTGTGACAATTATAAAGTGTATTATAGAACGCTTTAATTGCAGAAATCGTCTGGTGCTGATTATGAAGAGATAGTTGGCACCGGAACTCTCGAGTGCACACATAGACTACTTGGATCTTGTGGAATGTGCCACACTTCGATAGCATAAAAAATCTCCACACACGCGCGCTCTCCCGCGGAGAGACCCTTAAGTGTCGAAATCGAATATAATATACTTATATAATTGTCTTGAGCCTACACCTACTATTCTATCTGCTTTTAGGTGAGCGCGTGCTGTGCAGCTGCCGGGTCTCGGACCTTAAAATGTTTTGACGTGTTTTATTAGGTGTTGCTTGTATTGTATTGCAGGTCAACACTAAAAACGAGGGTCTGGTTTCAGTGGGCCTCCGTACATTAATAAAGGTGAAATAAAATAAGCCGACAGGCGAAGTCATCCTAGAGTGCCTGCAGACCAACTGCGGGCCGTTCGTGTTTAGTCTAACTTTAGACTTCTCACTCAGTTATCAAGATAATAATTACCGACATAATTGCATGTGATTATTCTCAATACGGAAGTAAACGCGCCTTCTAAAACCTTGCGGTCAGAGTAAACGGTCCAATAAAGAGAAATGAACCCAACGTTTGGTTTTTAATATTCCGTGCATATAGCCTGTGTGGTTGTGTGGTGTACCATGTGATGTGTGCTTAATTTCGACACACTGATGTCACATGTCGGTATTTAATTCGCTCTTTAGATATTTATTGTTTTAGGATCAAAACTCGCGCAACACAGATATTGCTTTTTCCCCCCTTAAAAGGAACGGGCCTGATGACGCGCCTGCATGGAGCGCGCTCTCATGTGGTCTGGAGACTGTGCTCTAAGAAGTGTATGTGGTGGGGGGCTCAAAGTTTTGTTCCGCGGACGGGGGCGCGCCGAGTGGCGCGTAGCTGGAGGACTGTGAGGGTAAAGTCAAGAGGAGCCGACCAAAGGAGTGTGAGTGTGTGAGTAGTCTAGAATCTATAGTGACTGACAACGGCGCGAGAACTGGGCGCAGCAACGGCATTGACCCTGGATTATTTCCCTCACCTGGACGGACGAAGAATCGGGAACATCTCTCTCTTTCCTATTCTAATTGTCGGATTACAGTGGCACAGCACTTGTCAGTAAGAACTGTGTGTGCTTGCGGGATGGTACGCGCTTTGAGTAGAACGGTGTCTTCCGCAGGGATGTTACTTTGGGGACTGTCGCTACTGTGGTCGGTCCTAGGAGTATGGGGCTTTAACCTGCACACGGAGAATCCCGCCGTGTACCGCGGACCGGAGGGGAGCTACTTCGGTTACTCGGTAGACTTCTATCAAGCTACCCCCGACAGCAATACGTGAGTAACGGCATTTTAGATTATTCTTAGATGTCTGGCATTTATAGCCATCCGTTGAAGAGTGGATAAAAGAGTTAATGGGTGAATACAATATAGATATCAGAGATCTGATGGTGCCACTTTATCTAGACAGTTAAAAACATAATTGCAACATAATAATCCCGCTTTTTTCTTCGTCTTAACTTTTTAGTCCTTCTTTGACTTGAATTGATCAACATGATCAAATGTAGAATGCCCAAACCTTATTACGCATGTTTGTGGGTGTCCTCTGCGGCTGTCAGGTTGAGTGTGCTGGTCGGGGCTCCCAAGGCGAACACGTCTCAGCCAGGAATCATAGAAGCTGGAGCCGTCTACTACTGCTCCTGGCCCCAGCAGGGAGACGGATGCAGACAGATACCTTTCGACAGCGCCAGTAAGAAACTCTACCTTCAATGTGTGTGTGTATGTGCGCGCGCGTGCGCCCGTATGTTTGTGTTACATTTGATCCCAACGAAGAGTTAAAGTGTAGTTTGCCTCGGGTTTCAGGAGCAGGAACGTGTGTATCGTTTGAGAATGAGAAAGTGTGCGTGTATAGCCTATATGTGTGTGTGTTGTGTGATAAACCATATTGGGCTGAAATGTGTATCAGAGGCAAGATGAATAGTGTTCAGAGTATACTGTATTTTTCTGTTTCTGTTTTTCTGTTTTCTGCATTATCAGTCATAAACCATTTACATAACATCATAGTTATCGGAACACATGTAGATTGGTTACTGATATTGGGTTTCCTGGCCTCCGCATTTGTTTGGTTGATGGACTCTTAATGCACTCTTTGGCTCAAAATCTTCCTTCTTTCAAAAATTTCGTCACTTCGAAGATAGTTGCGTAAATTACATTCGAGAATGAGAGAACAAGATAGAGGAAAGAGAGAGAGGAAGAGAGATGGTAGAGAGTGAAGGAGGCTGTACTCATCAAGAGAGCAAGAGCAAGAGAGAGGAGAGGTAAACTGTGTGCACGTGGGAATTCAGCTCCCCTCAGAGACTGAGGAGAAGTTGGGTGAGGTCTGCTTTGTATTATAGTAGATCTTCACATCATCCAAGTCTCTCCCCCCCCCCCCCCCTCTCTCTCTCTCTCTCTCTCTCTCTCTCTCTCTCACTGTCACATATGCTGTTGTCTTGAAAGGGTGGAGAATGCCATTAGAATGATTTTGTGAGTGATGGGCATGGCACAGGAGGTCTCTGTGGACGTGTGCGTTTGTGTGCGTGTGTGTGTGTATGTGTTTGATTGATTACTGAGGATACAGTGGATATGTCTAGAGTTACTGTAGGGCCATTAAAATAAGTACAAACCAGAGACTGGCACACACACACACACACACTCTCACAAAGCCGTCAGAATACTGTATAAGGTGTTAAACCTATGTGCTGGTTTCTGTCTCCTGCTCTGCAACATGCGGATGTGCGTGTGCATGTGTGTTCTGCGCTCAGTGACAGTGTGCACATGTGTGAGGTCATGCCAGTGTGCATGTGAGTGTGCATTTATGTGTGTGTGTGTGTGTGTGTCTGGGGGCTTTTTGGTTTCAGTACAAGCTGATCATATGACGGCTGAATTGACTGACTGATTATGGCCTATCTGTCTTTTCTGCCAGTTGACCTTGTTATAGACATGTGCCTTCACAACATACTAAGCTATAGCTACATAACCCACACAGCTAACAGGGCTGTCTCCAGCAGCATGTCACTTCTAGACTACCTTCTGTTTACAGAGGAGACGATGGATGGACCAAATACCTTACAGGCCCAGTTGGTTTTGTGTAGGATGTTTTTTTTTGTGTGTGTGTGTGTCAGAGGAAGGTGTTTTATGAGGTGTGGACTGCACCCTCTAAACAGACGCAGCTGGTCTTCAATAACTCGAGAAGAATCTGCACCAGAGTCAACTGCACCCCTGCTGAGCAACTCTCTCTCTCTTTTTCTTTCCCCCTTTCTCATCTTTCTCTATCTTACCTTTCTCACATTTCCCCCCTCCCTCTTTCTCCCCTTTCTCCCCTTTCCTCTCTTTCCCTGTCTTTCCATCTCTCTCTCTCTCTCTCTCTCTCTCTCTCTCTCTCTCTCTCTCTCTCTCTCTCTCTCTCTCTCTCTCTCTCTCTCTCTCTCTCTCTCTCACCTCTTCTTCTCCCTCCTTCTCTCTCTGCAGATAACAGGATGATCAAGGTGAACGGGACCAGAGAGCCCCTGGAGTTCAAGTCTAACCAGTGGTTCGGTGCTTCAGTCAGGACACACAAGGGCAAAGTGGTGGTGAGCGTTCCACCGAACAACCACTGGACTTGCGGAAACAAAACAAAAATAATACTTGAAACGTGATCCGTCTGTCTTCCGTTCTGTTATCTGGATCTGCTGGTGTATTTCGGGGGTGTATCAGATCATGTTGACGGAGCAGAGCTGCTTGCTGGCTGTGTCCCTGCAGGCCTGTGCTCCTCTTTACCACTGGAGGACGGTGAAGGTGAGCGGGGAGAAGGACCCGGTGGGGACGTGCTACGTGGCCGTCCAAAACTTCAGCGCCTACGCTGAGTATTCCCCTTGCCGGACCAGTGAGTTTCTTTCTGCTTGTATCCTTTCTTTCTCTCTTTCTTTCTTTCTTTCTTTCTTTCTCTCTCTCTCTCTCTCTCTCTCTCTCTCTCTCTCTCTCTCTCTCTCTCTCTCTCTCTCTCTCGCTCTCTCGCTCTCTGGCTCTCTGTCTCTCTCTCTCTCTCTCTCTTCCTTTCTCTCTCTCAGTAGTTATGGCTGCTATCAAGTGGCACATCATAAGCACAGGATCAAACAAAGCTCTATCATCTGCCCTACAGACACACCCTCTGCTGTTGCACACACACACAAACACACAAGCACACACAAACACACACATAGAAACACACACACAGACAGACACACGCAAACTAATTACAGTTTTTCTCAATTGCTAAGACACATTTCTTGAATGTGTACTGTGTTTTCTCCAAACTCTAAACACACATCTTCATACTTCATACAAATCAAACACAGTAGTCAAAACCATATTATCTGTCGTATAAACCTAACTTTGCATTCAAAATACACACAAAGCCCTCAAATAAATTCAACCTTCTGAATATCTTTTAGACACTGCTGGGAGGAATTGAAAAAACTATTATAAAAAGCTTTTCAAGAACCATTGACTATAACGTGTCCCTGAATTTTAGATATGTTCCACCTCATGAGTTTGACATGATGTCATAAAACTCGCAATTACTGCAATTGTCCTTCTTACAGGCTGTTTATTTTCTATTTACATTATACAGCAATTGAATTTTGAGCTATTGTTACTGTAGTGGTCACAGTATACAAATAGTAGTACTGTTAGTCAACAACACAAATGTATTGCTGTAAATTGTAATTTGGCGAACAAAGGCTAAGAAAACAAGGAAATAAACAAATAATTTTTACCTGGGTAACAGAGCTTGAGTACAGTACTGTTCATTGTGGGTCAGCATCCTATCTCTGACCAGGGTCAGGCCAGAGATTTTCCTCTACATCACAGGCAATGTTTTCTCAGCCAAACAGTAGGGAAAATGCCCCTGAATGCCTGAGCCATCCATGACAAGACTCAAGAGCAATGTCCCCACAAACTTCTTCCATGGCTTGGAGAATGTTGTTCTGTCATAGGGATTTCTGTCATGGTGTGGCATGGATCTCATTTGAGATTGTTGTTCTTCTCCCTCTTCCTCTGCCTCATCCTCTCCCTTGTCCACCTCCTCTCATTTGGACAATTATTCATTTTCTTCTGATATTTGCATCCATGATTTCAAAGTACAGATGAGCTTACCTTTGTATTCATTCCAAACCCCTGATTGCTTGTTGAGTATATTTGCTTGTTAGTGCTTACACATGGATAATTGGTTGTTAAGGGTGTTTGAATTGCGCTGTTTTGGGTTTACTTATCAAATGGCAGTATTTTCTGAATGACATAATGGTGATAATTGTGTCTTAAAGTAAGAGGTGTGTTTAGACTTTTGCAAAGAAGTGTGAATGAACCTGAGAAATGTGTCAAAAAGGGTAAATTGTGTTTAAAGACTGGGGTACATGGTCTTTCTGCTGGGATTTGGCTAAATGGTTTTGTGGGGATGGCTTACACATACCATTTTTGTGTGTTAGAAATCGAGAAAAACTGTAATGATTGTCGTAAGGTTCCTTAGGGGTTGTTTTATGTTATGTATGTTAACAGTCTAATAATCAAGCAGTTAAAGTAATCACACTGAAAACGTTATTGTTCCCAAGAGGAAAATAGTCTTAAATACACACAGCTATATTGCAGCTATATAAAAGTGCAAACACACACACGCACAGTGGGAGCAGGGCTGTGCAGCTTTGTAATGTTTCTAAGCCAGTGTTTCTCCCAGCTTCAGATGTTAATGTGGATTTATGACCAGAGGGTCTCAAAACACTGTAGCTGAGCCTCTCCGCAAGCCTGCATGTGTGTGTGTACCACCATGTACATGTGTGGGGGTCAGATGGCTGAGGGGTTAGGGAATTGGGCTATTAATCAGAGAGTTGCCGGTTCGATTCCCGGTGTGTGCAAATTGATGTTGTGTCCTTGGGCAAGGCACTTCACCCTACTTGCCTCGGGGGGAATGTCCCTGTACTTAGTGTACGTTGCTCTGTATAAGAGCGTCTGCTAAATTACTAAATGTAATGGGAGTGTGTGCACGTGCACATCTGTGTGTTGTCACGAGTCATTTAGATTCACCCCGGGGTGCTTCTGAAACGGAGAGGCCATTCATTATGCCTCCGGATTCAGTATTTTTTATGCACACATGTGCGCGTGCGCACACACTCACACACACATGTATGTCTCCTGGGAGCAATACCTTATGTGCTCAACTAGGTTGAGTTTGTTTTTGGAGGGTGGAAGGAGAATGTAAAATAATACAGAAGTTTGTGCATGTGTGCTCATCAGATGATCCAGACCCAGAAGGACAGGGGTTTTGCCAGGCTGGATTCAGTGTGGACTTCACCAAGGTAACGACTGTCACTGCAAAAACATATATGACATAATCAACGCCCCTCTGTATCCATGAACCCAAAAGCACAGAGCCATTCCCCTCACAGGCAGAACGTTGAAGTTGAATGTGTAGACGGAAGATGATAGTGGAGCTTTGTGTGTGTGTTTGTGTGTGTGAGGATTTAGAGTTTTTATCCTTTGAGTGTGACCCCTCACCTCTGATGACAATAGAGGCTAAACACACGCACACACACACACGCCCGTCTCTCCATCCAACTCAACCCTACTGTACAGAAATTTTGACATTTGTTTATTTAAGTGATGACAGGAAAGGCACTCACACAAGCCTCCTCTTTACATTGGTCACACACACACACTACACACACTGTCTTATAACCCCAACTTGCCAACCAAGCTCTAATCTGTGTGCCCTTTCACCCTACACCAGGCCGAGTCCAGTTCCTGTATCTTTTCCTGCCTTCTTTAATCTTCTGCTCCTATGGTTGCTGGAGACAGTGTGTGTGTGTGTGTGTGTGTGTGTCCAATAACATGCATCCAAGTTCCAGACCCAAAGTGTAGATCTTCCTGTCCTGATCCAGATCTTCTCTCCTACAGGAAGGAACGTTGGTGGTGGGAGGACCAGGGAGCTACTACTGGCAAGGTAAAGTCATGCTGCTGTGATGTGTGTGATAGAGACCCAAATAAATAGTAGATGAAAAGACAGAGATGTTAAAGAGTATGGACCTCACACACACAAACACGCATACCCATTTGGATGCTTACACACACTCACACGTGCGTACAAAACTGTTCGTTAATTCCTCTCATTCCTCATCTGTAGTTTTTTACCGGGAGAACGATGGAAAGAGACCTCCCTTTCTCCCTCTCTTCATTCCTCCCTCCCTTCCTCCCTTCCTCCCTTGCTCTTTCTCTCAGGAACAGGATGTGTGTGTTTTGGCGTCTGAGTTGTATTGAGCTGATGGGAGGGTAATGGAGGGTGGAGGGACTCCCCCTCATTGGAGCATGATAAAAAGATTGAGGGATAGGGATTGAGGGAGGGAACGAGAGGGGGATGCTTGACGGAAATGTACGAGAGAGAGACGGAGAGAGAGAGAGAAAACACTTGATTTTTACTGGACAGCTGTTGAGATGAATGAACGCTGTGAGTTATTAGGTTAGGGTCAGTGTTGGTTGAGTGGGGCTTCAGTCTGGGTAGTTGTGTTGGGGGGTTGGAGGGGGGGGGTGTCGGTAAGGTGAATAAGCGCATGTAGAAAGAGACAGTAGGGGTCAAAGTTCAGTTGCTGCAGGGTGTGCTCATCCAGCTCCAGGTGTTTGTGAGTGGGGACGAGGAAGCTGGGAGATGGGGGCGGGGAGGGAGGGATGGGGGGAGGGGTCTGTTAGGGTCAGGGGTCCGTCAGGGTCTGTCTCTGTCCTCCATATTTTGTCCATCCTAACTCATCTTCATTACCACTGTGATTCAGATTGTGTGTGTGAAAGAGACAGAGAGAAAGTCAGACAGTAACAGATATGGGAATACAGGCTCACACTCCTTTTTTCCCTCCCCCCACCTTAACCTCCATGCTCTTTCACTCCCTCACACTTAATTTGTTTAAAGAACGAAGGATGAGAAGGTACTTAAGAAGGACCCTCCCCTTTAATAAGGCAAAGCAGACAGAAAGAAGAGATGGTGGGAAAAAGGACAGTTACTAAAAGAGGAGAGAAGATGTGGGGGGCGAGAGAGAGAGAGAAGGAGAAGGTGAAGGTGTGCAAGACACGATGACTCATCACTGATAACTAGTGTATGACATAAGACATATACAGTGACAGATGTGTAGTGTACTGTATATCTTACAGAATAGTACAACATGGCCTAATAATGCATGAGACTGGTCTCCCCTGGCCCAGACTGGCACTGCCCTGTGCTTGGCTCAGCTTCGAGGCGTTTAAACACTTCCTGCGAATGTTTATAAAAGCTCTCAGAGCCGGGGGTTTATTGCCTCTAATACAGCAGTTATCTACAGCCTTTACACAAGGCGATCTGAGGAAGGCTTTTATATACAATGTTCTTAGCCCTGGACCTACAGGAGATTTTATGATGTAATAATAATAATAATGTATTAATTTAGCAGCCGCTTTTATTCAAAGTGAGGGGGAAGGGGAGGGTGGGGGGGGGGGGGGGGGGGGGGGGGGGGGCTGGAACCTGGAATTTTCTTCCCACCCAGGAGAGTGGGGGTTGTGGGTATGTGGACTGAGTTCCATAATGTCTCTCACTGGTCTTCACGTGGACATCTCACACTCACTAGGTGGGTAGGTTTAGCTCAGAGGTTAGAGTATTTGACTGCAGATCAACAATCCCCCCCCCCCCCCCCCCCCAATAAGTCACTTTGGATAAAACTGTTAAATTAATACATTATTATTACTCACACTCGAGAACATCTTACTCTTGCTAACATCTCACACTCACACAGTGACTGGTAGCAGATAGAAACAACAGCATCTGGGATCACACAGACACGCCAAAGGAGATAACTGAGAGAGAGAAAAGTAGGAATGACAGACATTTCTCATTGTCACCACACACACACTTACTCACTTGTCTCTGTGTGTGTATGTATGTATGTGTGTGTGTGTGTGCAGGTACCAGAGTATGTGTGTGGTCAGTTGGCTGTCTGTGTCTTCTCCTTTGCAAACGTGTGTGGATATTTCATAATGTGCCTGTAAGCGCGTGGATTTAAAGTGTTCGTTTTCAGGAACATCTGAGAGTGTTTCCTGCTCTTCCTGTTAACGGCATATTTTAGCTGTCCCAGGGGGCGGAGCTCTGCATGCCGGCCGCACAGCGGCTATTTCATGTGGGGCCGGGAGTGTGTTCACAGCGGCTTCCTCACAAACGACACCGCTCTCTCCCTGCCCTGGGAAAGTCTACACAGACGTTCTGACAACTTGTGTATGTGTTTGTGTGCAGGTCAGGTGATGACGGCAGGCATAGCAGAGATACTGAACGGGTACTCACTGAAGGCCGTCCTGAGAAGGGTTCCTGGAGAGAAGCACACCATCGCTGCTGCAGACACACATGATGACAGCTACCTAGGTAACACACACTCATATACACACACTCACACAAACACTTATTTACAGAGATGCACAGGTATACAGACAGGCAAGCACAAAGACTTATTGTCACACACACACACACAAAGTCTGTCTCATACACACATACACACAGTGCAAGAAACACTCTGTGTCTTGGTTGCAGGTTACTCTGTGGCGGTGGGAGAGTTCACTGGAGACTCAGAGCAAGGTGAGACCAACAGAGAGAGAGACACCCTGCCACATCGACTTCACCCTGGTCACTGGGCAAGGCGGACTTTCGGAGAGGGGGGGGGGGGCATGACTCTATATATCTTTGTCTGGGGAGAAATACAGACCTAGAAGTTCTGCTGCACCAACATGTTCTTCATCAGAATGCACTTCCGTAATGGTTTGCACATGCTTGTTGACAGGCTGTGTTGTGTTGTGTTGTGGTCGTCGCGGTCTAGTTTTCCCAGCCCCTTCAAGCTGGGTTGGGGCTGGGGCATTTGGGGGGCCTTGTTTAAAGGTCTAGCTCGTGATCTTGTCTGTAGTGGGTGGGTGGGGGGGGGTTGAGGGGATTTGTCTCTTGTCTCTGTGGGTGGGACTATCAGATCATCCCCACATGTCCACGCCACACTCATCCATCAGTCCGCAAGGGCGAGCACTCACATACACACACACACACGTTTAGACAGAGATAGTAGAAGGCTAGACCCTTTCCCAATCCGTCAGTCTGTTCTCAGTACACATCTGCTGAATCAGGGTGGGCCCTTAAGGGTTTCTCTCTCCCTTCCTTTTTCTTTCTCTTTGTCTTTCTCTATAATGTGTATCCCTCCTTTTTCCTACAGAGTTGATAGCTGGGGTTCCAAGAGGGGCTCAAAATTTTGGATATGTGAGTATGGAATTGATGTTATGCTTGTACACACACACACACACACACACACACACAGAAAGAGGATGTGTTAATGTCATTCAGTGCCTATATGCTGTAAAACCCTCCCTCTCGCCTCACTGACCAGAACACATACATAACTCAAATCAAGTCAGTGCTTATCAGTTTATGTGAGTGTATGCATGTCAATGTTCATTGAGTTATTGTGTAAGAATGTAAAAATGAGTATGTATGCCTGTGAATATATGTGTGTGTGTAACCCTGTGTGTGTGTTGTGAGAGTGTGTCCCCTATGCAGAGCTTCTCGTCCTCCTTAATGACGCATGGTTTCCGCTGCATGTGGGGAGAGGTGACCCCACCTAACCCTGCCTACCCCACTGCATACACACATGACTCTGGGCCTGACCCTGACGACACTCTCCACACAATACAGAGCATACACATTAACTCAGTGTGTGTTGAGGAGTTGGAGGGCGGTAGCTCACAGTGGGGGTGGGGTTATTGGGGTTAGAGTTAGGCCGGGAGAGAAGCCTGGGACTAAAGTAGCTGTCAGCCCACATCAGGTCTCTGTGAGCTGGGCAGACAAGCGTGCTGACACCTCCGCCAGGGCTGGGGGAGGGGGTTGTAGGTCAGAGGGAAGTTAAGCATAGACTCAGTGTTTGTGATTCTACATCTTTGTCAGGCTGAAGCAGTAATAAGCAGTCCATATGTGCCTATGTGTTTCTCACACCCGGCCTCTGTCAGTTTGTGTGTGTGTCTGTATGCATGTGTGTGTGTTTGTTTGCCTCTGTGTGTATGTGTCTGTGTGTGTTTTTAGCCTCTGGCTGTCTCCATGTGGTTGTTATTTTAGGTCTCCTGAAGGAATTCTCAACCCCCCCTACCAGAGGGAGGTGTGTGTTGGGGGGTGGGGGTGGGGGTTGGGGTGGTAGAGTCGTGAGGATGGAGGAGAAGGGGGAAGAGGGGAAAAGAGAATTGGGAATCTGTATGTGGTTCAGCCTCTACTTGAAGCATGAAGTAGCCCTTGTGTGTGTGTGCACGCATTGTGTTTTAGTAATATTTTACAGTTAAATCAAGGGTTTTTGCGGAAGAATATGTGTGACTTTGTGTGTCTGTGTGTGTACTTTGTTTTAGGTGGCTATCATCAACTCCACAAATCTGACCTTTATTCAGAACTTCTCCGGAGAACAGGTGTGTACAGTACTGTGTGTGTGTGTGTGACTGTGTGAGTGTGTGTAACGTTAGTGTTTCTGTCTTGCAGATGGCTTCCTACTTTGGTATTCTCTAGCGGTGACTGACCTGAACGGAGACGGGTGAGTTACGCCTCTCTCCCTCTGTCATGCACACACACAAACTAAGAAATTACTTTCAGTAAACGCGTGTGTGTCCAGGTATGACGACGTGCTGGTGGGTGCGCCCCCTCTACATGCAGAGAGAGATGGAGAGCAAGCCCAGGGAGGTGGGGAGGGTGTACCTCTACCTCCAGCTGTCCCCTCTCTCCTTCTCTCCTCCCGTCCTCCTCACTGGCACGCACACCTTCGGACGCTTTGGCTCCGCCATCGCCCCCCCTGGGAGACCTCAACCAGGATGGATTCAATGGTAGGCTGAGAGAGAGGCAGTGTGTGTGTCTGTCTGTGTGTGTGTGTGTGTGTGTGTGTGTGTGTGTGTAAAGGACTGTACAAAAGGATACAAGTCAGCTTAAGCAATTGAAAGAGATGGATGACTGAGGCAAACTCTTTTTCTGGGACAGAAACTCACAGAGAGGACCACAACTTGACTTTGCAGATGGGGTTTTTTCCTCTCTCCTCTTTCTTGTTCTACCTCTCTCCCTCTTTCTCTATCTCTCTGCCCCTTTCTCTATGGCTTTGCAGAATGTTTGAAGGTTATTGTTGGAGACTGGTCTTTTAGCTTTTTAATACTGGCAGTGCACAGCAGTGACAACACACACACATACTGTAATATTTCAAAGATCATTCGATTATTTACTCTGTCTACCTGTCTCTCTCTCTCTCTCTCTCTCTCTCTCTCTCTCTCTCTCTCTCTCTCTCTCTCATCTCTCTCTCTCTCTCTCTCTCGCCTGCCCCCATACCCTTCCAGGTGAGGCAGGTTTCTAGCCTGGGTGCCAGCCGAACTTAGCCCCGCCCACAACATTTTTGGTCGGGAGTTCAGCCTGGGGTTGCTCGGTTGGGGAAAAAACGATGCCGAACAAGAGCTGTTCGTACCAATCAATTGTCAGGTTGGGCTTTATACGATGATGGATAGATGATCAACAGTAATGTAATCAACCACGTCACCAAAGAGCGCTTGGGTTTGAATTTGTTTTCAACAAACATGGCTGCCGCTGGAGAGCAGAGATGTGTAGATTCTGCCATCGAGTCTGTTTTAGAAGACATTGACAGCGCATGAATTTTGAAAGAGGAACAGAGAAACGCGATCAAGGCATTTGTCGATCAAAAATATGTTTTTGCCGTCCTTCCTACGGGATTCGGTAAAAGTTAACATACTACGTTGGTCTGATTGGTTGTATCCAATTGAGCGAAAAGGCATTTTCTTTCCAGGTTCGGTTGAAACACGCCCCATAATCACAGCCCAAGCAGTATCAGACTCATATTCTGACTAGAATTCTGAGTATGACAACGTCAGACTAGCAGGTTTCTACCCCATGCCCTTCAATTGCCCTCCCCAACATTAGAGCTGATTTGGGTTTGTGTATGTATGGGTGTGAATCAATGTGTGGGTGTGTGTGTGACAGACACATCTGTTTATGTATTTCCTGTTTCCGTGTCTGGTTGTTTGGTCTCTGAGAGCGGATATCCTATCAAATACTCCGATGATGAAAACCTGGATCTCTTCAGCCAATCAGGAAGTACGGTGTTGAAAGTGTGTCCGTGTAAACTGGTTCCCCTGTTCCTGTGATGATGAGCAAGGGGTGAGGGTGTGAGTGGTGTGTAGGTGTGTGAGAGTTATTTTTACTCTCCAGATGTGCAAGATACGATCATGTGGAGGTTTCTGTCTTCGAGCCCAGAGTTCATTCCTCTTCTCTGTGATTGTTTTATCTTCATGTTGACTTCGACACACTCTCTCTCTCTCACACACATGGACATGCTAACACACATCCTTGTTTAGGACTGGAGGCCAAATATTGTCCTGAAGTTGAGGGTTGTTCCCTATTGCTTAGAATAGCAGTCTTGTCTTCAGATGGGAGCCATCACACACATTGGTTTATTTATATGACTGTGTGTGTGTGTGTCATGATCCCCTCCCTCTGGACACCTCTGTTAAGTCCTTATTTAAGGTGTGGATCAATAACAAGGGGATCAATAGCTTTCAGGAAGGGATCTTAATCTGATCAGGCCTCCAGGTGGGAGCACTGAACACTGTTGGGACTGGAGCAGGGGCTGGACCTGGGACTGAAGGCTGAAACTGGGGCTTGGGTTGAAGGCTGGAGCTGAAAGCTGAATGCTGGGGGCCTCCAGGGACCCCCATATTGAGATGAAGTGTGTGGGGTTAGGTTTCATACCTAATCCTTACAAAGGTAGTCGACTGTGTCAACAATTCTTTTTTTCATTGCTTTCTCCAGTCAGTGGACAGAATGCAGGTGTGTTTGCTATTGTGTGTGTATGTATGTGTATCACTGGCTGGCCAATGTTTCAGATAAGGGCGAGGGATTATTGGAGGGACTACATTGGCTGCTCAGTATCACAGTTAAAGCATCAAGACTTTTGACTTTTAAAAGGCTTGACTCAGTCAAGGTATTAGGTGTTGAGAGAACATGCTCTAAGGCGTGTGTTTGTTGTGTGTGTGTGTGTGTGTGTGTGTGTCTGTGTGTGTGTGTGTGTGTGTGTGTGTGTGAGAGTTGAGGGATCTCTGTGGGTGTTCTGCATCAAGGTTGTTGTGGCTCTGTGGTATATGCTGAGCATTGGCCGTGATTTCCTGACGGACTTGCACATTACTAGGACATTATACACTCACACACACACACACACACACACACACACACACACACACACACACACACACACACACACACACACACACACACACACACAGCTGCTGTCAAGCACACACACACCAAACATTGAGCACATACACATGCCATGCACGTACACACATGGTTGTGCTTGCATTCCACCCCACAATCAGCTTCATGTGTCCTGTGTGTCTGTGAGATCAGAAACACTGGAGAGATCTGCTGACACACTGAACCCACAAGGAATACTGTCTCTCTTGGAATGGTAGATAGAGAGTTTAAAATGTGACAAAAAACTGTTAGCTGTTGAAATGGTATATGTGTGTGTTTGTTTGTTTGTGTATGTCTCTGTGTGTGTATTATGATGATCTGCAGGGACAGTTGCCATGCCAACCGCGTGCCCTTTCCAGCCTTTTGACCTCCGACTTCCTGTCCAGAGGTCAGATGTAGAACCAAGTTCTCCTCGGAGATCTTGGTGGGACCAGAGAGGAAAGAGAGTGTTTGTGAGAGAAAGAGAGAGTGAAAGAGAAAGAGGTGACCGTTCAGAGGTAGTTCCCCAGAGCAGGTAAAGGAAGATCAGTCTCTTTTCTCTTTCTTCCCCTCTCTTTCTCTCTCTCTCTCTCTCTCTCTCTCTCTCTCTCTCTCTCTCTCTCTCTCCTCTCTCTCTCTCTCTCTCTCTCTCTCAGGAGCCCTAACCTGCTGATGTGTTAACCATCTTTCTGTTTTCCTCCTGTGTGTGTGTGCACGTGTGATTGTGTGTCAGACGTGGCTGTGGGCTGTCCCTTCGCTGGTGAGGAGCGTGGAGGGAGGGTGCTCATCTATAATGGCCGGAGAGATGTCCTAAGCCGAGGCCTGACCCTGAGCCAGGAGCTCAAAGCAGCCTGGGCCTCCAGTAGTGGCCTGCCCGGCTTTGGGTTTACCCTGAGGGGGGACAGAGACCTGGACAACAACCAGTACCCTGGTAGGTATCAGCTACACCTGTCCTGTTCATTCCTGTCCATTCAATTCCTGTCCTTTCCTATTTTTTTCCTTTACATTCCTGTCCTCTCCTCTCTTCTCCTCTTCTCTCTTGTCCATTCGTCTCCTTTCCTCTCCTCTCATAGCTCAATCACTTACACTCCCTCACTACCTCCCCCTGTTTTCCTCTCCTCCTCTGGTAAAGTCGTTACTTTAAGAGAGAGGGATGAGGGCGACTGAGCTGTTGCCACTGCCATTATCCAGTAACTAACCGCTCCCCAGAGGAAGAGGGGGGGGGCAGAGCGAAAGAGGGAGAGAGAGAAAGATGGAGGGACAGAAAGTGAGGGAGAGAGAAAGAGAGAGGGAGTGGAGTGGAGTGGAGTGAAAAAAAGAGAGGAAGCGAGGGAAAAAGAGACAGGAGTGTGTGTGTGTGTGTTTGAGAGAGAGAGAGAGAGAGAGAGAGAGAGAGAGAGAGAGAGAGAGAGAGAGAGAGAGAGAGAGAGAGAGAGAGAGAGAGAGAGAGAGAGAGAGAGAGAGAAAAGATCTAGCAACAGACTGGTCAGGCATATACTAGTAAGAAGGGTATTTTTCGCGATGATATCCACTTACCAGACATTAAACATGAGACTGGATACCAATACTTCTGAAGTACATTGCATGTATCTACCCTTAACATTAAATTCTCTCAACTGCAAAAAATGAACAAAACTTAACACTGCAGACTGAATGGGAATTGGCCTAAATATTGTGTGTACGTGTGTGTGTGCATGTTCATATGTGTGTGTGTGTGTACACACTCATTTAGTTCCAATCATGTGCTCTTAAAAGCTGATTTAAGACTAATCTTGGCATACGAACCAGTTTTTCAACACACTTATTTTCTCCCCAATTAGCAGCCTGTTAAACGTCAGCATAGTTACAGTATGCCTGCTTGCGGCCACAGTTGAAGCTGAAAAGGAGAAATATTTACTTTTTCTTTTTCCCTTTCTGCCCCTTTTCTTCTGTTCTGTTATCATAACAACATTTTCACAAACAGGAAATTCAGAATCAAATACATGCCCACACACAGACACACACTTGCACACATGCTCACGCATGCACACACACATGAACTCAGACACACACACACACACACAGCACACATGTGCATCCAGCTTATGCACTGGCATCTGGAGAGTGTGTGCTGAGTGTTTGCCAGACTACAGGCCAGACCATGTGCAGACCAACTAGAGAATCACATAAACTGTACATACACACACACACACACACATATACACACAAAACACACACACCACTCATACACACAAAGCCTTCATGTTGAAACTTAGGCTGGATTTGACCCTCTGGGAAAGCTTTGGAGGAGGAAGTAAAGTTAAAGCTCACGGGTGGCAGAGCCATCACACAGAGACACACACGCTTGCACACACACACACATGCGCACACACACACACACGCCACAAATAGTCCATGTGTCATTAGAAAGCAGACGGAAGTGAGACACACACACATGGTGTGTCGTTAGCAGGGTAGTAAAGTCACACTGTTCAAAGCAGCCTAAGATGTTTGATCCGTGTTATAAGAGCCCTGCTCCAGAGACTGTGGGCCACAGCCATCTGTCCCCCACACATATCATCCCAGCCAGGGAGAACAACACTGAGGAAGAGGAAGTATACTGCACACACCATCCCAGAGAGTACTGACACTTGGTCTAGACTTGGCTTAGAAGTGTGAGAGAGACAGGTTTTGGTTTAGACTTGGTTTAGAGAGAGAGAGAGAGAGAGAGAGAGAGAGAGAGAGAGAGAGAGAGAGAGAGAGAGAGAGAGAGAGAGAGAGAGAGAGAGAGAGAGAGAGATAGACAGACTGGGTTAGGGTTAGACGTGTGAGAAGGACAGGGTTTGGGGAGTGGGGCAGTGAGGTCAGAGGTCAAAGGCTGCAGACATTTAACTTGCCAACCTTATAGAGAAGGAGGGAGGGAGAACAACATAAACAGGAATGCAGGAATATTAAGAGAGATGAGCAGAGCAGAAAAACCTCTATACAGTCTCGCTTGGCTTCATTAGACCAACACCATCATCAGACCAATGATGGTTCAGCTCACATCCGTAACACTATCTCTCAACACTGGAGGGTCTGGAGCTTCCTGGAAAACCATCTCTGTCCTGACCTAATCCATAGGAGATTGATAACTTACAGTGTATAGCTCTGCCCATAGCCATCCTGGAGGCCAGTGTTTAGCCCACCGCTAGCTAGCCTGGAGGCCAGTGTGTATCCCACCTCCACTAGCCTGAAGGCCAGTTTGTAGCAGGTTTCTGACAGGCTGACAGCTTGTGTAAACGCTGGACGGAGGCCATGTTTTCCCAGCGTATCACTGACAAGGCTGGCCCTCATGGGCTCAGTTACCCAGCAGCCCTAAGGTGCACTTACCTTCAACCTCTCAGTGTGTACGGGGATGGGGGGGGGGGGGGGTAGTGTGTTTGTGTGTGTGTTGTTTGTGTGCGTGTTGTTTGTGTGCGTGTGTTTGCACAGGGGGTACACACACTAACCTCAAATGAAAAGTGGCAGTCATGCTTTCGATTGTGTGGGGAAATAGGATTGACTGGGCAGGGAAAGAGGGACCTTATTTGATATACCCCAAAGGTGTAGACACACACATACAGACACACACATGGCACACACACACACTCACACACACACTCACAGACAGGCTTAAAAAACACATTCACTCACACACACTTACGTGCACTTAACCCCAAAGGTGCACTTTCCCCAAATCAGGCTCTGTGTCACTGGTGGTTTTCAAAGCAAACAAAAAGTCAGGATAAGGAGAAGCGGCACAAACTGGGACACACACACACCTACACACATACACCTATTGGTAGAGAGGAGTTAGGTTTCTCTGGAGTTGGAAAGTAGGATGGACAGAGGAATTCGGAATGAAAGTAGAATTCTTCAGTTGAGTCCCTGAGCTAACTGAGTTTCTTGTTCTCTCTCTCTCTCCTCTTTCTCTCTCTCTTTCTCTCTTTTTCTCATTCTCCCTCCCTCTGTCCCTCCCTCCCTTTCTTTCTCTGAAGTCCACCTTTTCCCTGATGACTTTTACAGACTGCAGTATAAAGACCAAGTACTTGAGCTTCTGGTCTTCTTTCTTCCTCTCCCCTCTTTCCCCTACTCCCCTTTGCCTCCTTCCCCTTACCTTTCCAACTACCCCCACCCCACTGGACATCTAGACATCCCCCTACACTTCAGGCCCCTTGTTACAGTACACACACACACACACCCAAGGGTCTAAATGTTTAATGTGGTTTCAGAGGGACTGAGTGACGGCAGAAACAGATGTGCCACCTTAGATTAAATTATAGTCCCTTCTCCTCTCCCTCGCTTTCTTTCTCTCTTTCTTTCTCCCTCATTGTCCCTCCCTCTCTTTCTTTCTATATTTCTTTCTAGTCCACCTTCAACACCCAGGTCAGTAGCCTAGCCTGTGCTGACCGGACCCTTGTGCCAGTTCTACGCTGAGCTAGCTTCTTTTGTGTCTGGCCGTGTAGGCTTGTATTCATTAAGTCACTTCACCAGGTTTTAATCAGGGATGGTATGTGTGTGTGTGTGGTGCTGTGGTATGTGTCCCTAAACCACATTCATTAAAGTAGAGCTCTATTTTAAACACAGAGAGCCAATTAAGACTCCATCACAAACACGTAAAAACAAATAAACTTCCATACAGCGGAGCCTGGTCACCGTTAGAAACGAACTGGTTGCTAGGAGAAGGCAGTGGGGTATACTGTTGTTGTTTAGAGAGCCTTGATTGGACCAATGTGAACGTTGTAATGGCGCAGGAATGTGCCGTGGGGTCCCTCTGTCGCGTCTCAAACACACACACCATCTCTCTCTCTCGCTATCTCACAAACAAACACACATTCTGTTTGGGTTTCAGCCTGAATCAGGTCATGTGCAAGAGCATAGTTATATTCAGAGCTCAAAGCTCCTACAGCTCTGCATATAAGTAATATATAAGAATGCATTTGTGTGCATGTGTGTGTGTGTGTGTGTAAGAGGCCTGTGTTAGATGAAAAGTGCTGGAAACCTTGAAATCAGTCCCATGTGTGGTGTTCTTTGAAGCTCAACTAGTCTCTCTCTCTCTTTCTCTATTTCTCTATCCATCTCTCTCTTTCTTTCTCTATCTCTTGTTCTCTGTCTCTCTGTCACTGTAGATTTGATAGTGGGGGCGTTTGGAGCAGGGGAAGTGTCTGTGTACAGGTAGGAGATCAAACCTGTTTTCTCTCATTAACTTTTTCAACACTGCCACTTCAGACAAGGTGGGCAAAGTCTAATATTCTATTAACCAATGTTTTAATAATCTTATAACAAACAAATAATACAAAAATGTTTGTGTGTGTGTGCTTAGGGCTCGTCCTGTTGTATCAGTGGAGGCTCAACTTCTGCTAAGTCCCAGAATCCTCAACCCTGATGATCGCCAGTGCACACTGCCAGACTCTGATATCAAAGTTACCTGGTGAGTACATATACACATGGTTGTTTATTGGACAGGTGTTGAGACACATTGCAGAGTTGGAGACAGAAATTGCGTCTTTCTGTCTTCTGTGGATGTCTTTGAAATGTAATTTTCCAGATAGTGGTTTCCGCCTGCATGAGAACTGGTAATGTTCTGAAGAACTCTGTGGTACCAGTGAGGTCCTGAAGAAGGACGTCTCCATCTGCCTTCATTGTTCTGTATCCTATTGTTGTTTCACAGAGGCTCTCTGCACACTGTGGGGCTATTTGGACAAGAGAAGTGTGGTCGTCTGGACGCCTGTGTGTGTATGTTTGTGTGTGTGTGTGTGTGTGTGTGTGTGTGTGTGTGTGTGTTGGCATGGGCACAGACAGAATGGGGTTTGGGCAGACTGACAATTCCACAGTACTAAACTGTGGAATTCTGTCAAAACAGAACGCAGCTTATTCAAATAAACCACTGAACTGTGGTCGGAGGTACGCAATCAGATACGACACCACAACACACACACACACACACAGGCCCAGTCAAACAGCAGTCTACTGGTTAGGGGTTGTCTGAGTCTTTGTGTTTTGACGGGGTGGAGTGAGGGGGGGGGGGGGGCTTTTGAGCAGTTAGGTTGTTTTTCCTGTAGTGGCTTTATGAAGGGCTAGGAGAGAGGGAGAGAAAGATTGAAGGAAGGAGGGTTGTATTGAGGGGGGGTGTGGGTGGTGGGACATGGTCAAAAGACCAGGGTTGATCTGAGTGCTGTGAGAGACTTAAGGGACAGGGTTGAGAGAGGGAGGAAGGTATTGTTTCAGGAAGCTTTATGTTTGTGTGTGTGTGTGTGTGTGTGTGTGTGTGTGTGTTTGAGGATAATTACATACAGTAATGACTGACCAAGGAACAGAGATTTTTGTCAGGAGGTTGGGGGTCATTTCCGCTCTGCACACACATGCACGCAGAAACATATAAGCACACATGCATACACACACACATTAAACAAACATGACACTGCCTGAATAGGTTAACATGGTTAAGCAGAGCACTGCAGACAAACTCCTGGTTTGCATCAAAGCTGACACACGCACAAACACACACACACACACAAACAGCTTCAACTAAAGCCTAATGGGGGTGTCTGTCCAGTTGAGCAGAAGGGTGTGTGATTCTCTCATTCTGCCATCACTAGATTCCAGAGTATTAATGGTGCAGCTCTCCCTCTGTGGGAGTCACTTTCCTGTTCCTGATAAACTGACTGATAACTTACACATGCAGACGCACACACACTCTATGTCTCTCTCTCTCTTTTTCTCTCTCTCAGACACACACACACACACACACTCTCTCTCAGACACGCAGGCAGGCACACACACACTCACGCACCCACACTCACACACACTCAAATCCAGACATTGATGTTTTCCAGTCTCCCATATCTCTGGGATGTGTGTGTGTCTGCGTGCGCGTGGGGGAGGGTGTTAATGTGTTTATTTCAGAATCACATTATCATGCCTTTGACTTCCCTTTCTATTGGTCGAATGAACAGGCACCTTTTTGTTATTGCTGGGCGAGTCATGCAACGATTAAGATTTGGCTTCATGTTATATGTAATAATAACATCACATTATTTCTGTCTCTCTCTTTCTCTCTCAGCATCAGAGTGGATGTGTGTGTGGAGGTGAGCGGTGTGGGGATCCCTGACTATGTTGGTAAGAAGCTGCTCTCACTGGGGGGAGTGGGGACAGTGGGGGGAGGGAGGAAAGAATGGAGGGAGGGGGGATAGAGACGGACAGAGAAGGAAAAGGAGGAGTGGGTTGGAATGGAGTTAGGTGCAAGACTGCCAAATGTCTCATCACAATTCCCCATGTTCAATCACTCCTCAGCTCAAAAACAATGGGTAAACGAGTGAAAAAGAAAAAAGATTGAAAGAGATGGAGTGATGGTGGGGGGGGGGAGTGCAAAGTTTCCATCAGTTTTTTTGTGAGCTGACGATACTCAGAGAGTTCCTGAACACACACTCTGTAATTCTGCTGATGGAGCCTTGAAGACCAGGAAGTATCGTAGGAGTGTCTTGCCTCATTTCTCTTCCCAACCCTCTATTCCCTCCACCAATTCTCTTGTCTTTCATCTCCCTTCACCAACTCTGTCTCTCTTTATCTCTCCTCAGTCCTAAAAGCAGAGCTCCATCTTGATTGGTTGAAAGGACACAGGGGTGGAATTAAGAGGATTCTCTTCCTGGATACACACCAGCCCCAGCGAACTGGGGTCCTGACAGTGGGGCAGGACAGTCCTCACAATTGCCTTAATTATCATGTATACCTGCGGGTGAGTCAGACATACACACACACACAGTTGGCAAAAACCTGAAGAATGGAAGACTTATCTATATATCAAGACTTGCTGGGTCAGATCTTGCTAGCTAACCTTGGCTAGACCAAGTCTCTAGATTTGTTGAAATGACCAACATAGACTAACATGTACCTCTCTGCTCCTCTCTGCTCTGTATCTCTCTCTGTCTCTTTCTCTCTACAGGATGAGGAGGAGTTTAGGGATAAGTTAACTCCCATCTCATTGACTCTCAACTACAGTCTGGCTCCTCCCCCCTCAGAAATGGACCTCCCACCGGTCCTCAACCACTACAGTAGCTCCTTCCTGCAGGAGCAGGTGTGTGTGTGCACACGCATGTATATGTGCATGCATGAGTGTGTGTGTGTATATGTGTGTTTGGGTTTGCTTGCATTATGCAGTGAACTAGCTGTGACTTTCTTATTGCCTTGTGCGTCTCCCAGGCCTACATCCTACTGGACTGTGGAGAAGACAACGAGTGTGTTCCTGACCTGCATCTCTCTGCCACCATGTAAGACAGACAGTGCCAAACACTCTCTTGTCAACCTGTGGACATTTAACACAACTACACACACACACACCAACATCAAGACAAGGTCCATTGGGTTTGTTTTTACTCACAGGATGAGAGTTTACACTCAGCTTGTTTACTTTACCAAGTGTGTAGAGTGTGTGTATGTGTGACTGTGTGTGTGTGTCTGTAGTAGTTTACAGCTGTATGATGTCTGTGGCAGTCCAATACAAATACCTTGTCCATGCATTCTGACACACACACAAACACGCAAACAGACAGGTTTTGACAGGGGACATTTGCCTCATCTGGTTCTGTGTGAATAACTACAAGAGTGTGTGCGTCTTTATGTATGTATCTGTGTGTGTCTGTGGTTGTGTGTATATATATATGTGTGTGTGTGTCTGTGACACAGGGACCGCTCAGAGCTGGTCATCGGGGACGACAACTTGGTCATGTTGACCATAAATGCAGTTAACCGTGGAGAGGGAGCGTACGAGACAGAACTGCAAACATTACTGCCTCCTGAGGCGGACTACATAGGAGTGGAACGCAAGGTTGAGGTGAGAACACACATATAATACATACATACTAGAGACACTAGACACACACACATATACACCGATTACACACGCACACACATCATAAAAAAAGTAAAATACAGTATAGAGTAAGATATCATATTATGTTAACATAGGAGAATATATGAAAGGAGAGACACTGGCTCTGATGTCATGAATCTACAAGTCACTCACCTGCACTTAACTGAATGTCAATGACATCACATCCTGTTGTGTGTTTGTTTGGAGTAAGTAAAGTTTATCTGCCTCACCAGGAATAAGAGCCTATTATTATTTACATGCTACATTAGTGACCACGGAAATACATGGGGTCAGACGCTGACTGTGTTTGTGGGTGTGTGGGTGTACGCTAATGAGTGTGTAATGGCATTCTGAAGATTGATGAGGTTGTTACTGTCAGAGCATTCATCACTCTCTTCCTGTCCTGCCTTCCCCCACTTCTCCCCACCCCCTCTCTCCCTCTTTTAACCCCTTTTCCTCACTTGCTTTCCCCCTCCCCCCTCACTGCCACTATCCACAATGTCTCTGTTCACTCATCTCCACTTCTCTCACCCCCTCTCCTCCTCTCCTTCCCCTCTCCTCCACTTTTCCCCTAATCTCCCCTTCCTCTCCTTTCCTACACCCCTCTCCTGATTTCCTCTCCTTCCCTTCCTCTCCTCCCCCTCTCCTCCTCTACTCCTCTCCCCCTCTCTTTCTCTCCTCTCCCCCTCACCTCCACTCCTCCAGTCTCTGTCCAGGTTAAACTGTGAGTACAGGATGGTGAATGAGTCCAGACTGGTGGTGTGTGACCTGGGAAACCCGATGGTAGCCGGGACAGAGGTGAGCTCAACAGATGTCCACACACATACACACTGTCAGTCAGCTGTTACACTGGTTCATCATTACTATAGTGACCCATCAACCCGGCAATATGACAGATACTCTTCATATTCCAAACTTCAGAACACTGTGTGTTTGTGTGTGTTAAGCCATTTGCCCCCTGCATGACACATGCAGGAAGCCAAGGCTTTGTTATGTAAGGAGTGGTCCCTTCCGACATGAAACTCTACCCTGTGTTTATGTAGTATGTTTTTTGTATGTCAAGGCCGCAATATGCTTCTGCGTCTCCGTTTACGGATGGGCAGGCGCACGGATACGCACGGATACGGACGGATAGACAGCGTTTATGGTTCTCCGTAGGCTGTGGGTGCTGAAAACAATTCACCGCCAGAAGAGTAGGTGGCGCAACGGTTTTTTGTAAATCGTCGTGGAGTGTTTATTTACCTAGGTTATCGAGAAGTCGGAGCAAATTTACAAATTAGCCGTTTCATCAATAAAATACGCACATTTTCAGCAACTACACTGCCCATTTCTCGTAACATTTTAATTCAGATGCTGATTTACATGTACTGTTTAGCTGAAACATGAATTGTGAAAACTTACAGCAATGGCGGTCAAAGGATTCTGTTCGTCCTGTTTATCCCGGCAACCCCGCCCCCGCCCCTGACGCAAGCGATTCTTAATACTGACCAATCACAGCCAAGGGGGTCTCCGTAGCTCTCCGTCGCTCACAACGGATAGTTAGAAAATTCAGGAGGTGCACGTCGAGCTATCCTGGGCTCTCCGAGGGCTGACGGAGAGCTCGTAGAGGGCGTTCCTCGGAGAAGAGGGCGTTCCCATGTGTCCGTTTTTCGAAAAACGCAGAAGCATATATAAGCCTTTAGTTTGTATGTGTGTGTGTTTTTATGGGTTTTTTGTGTGTGTAGGTGTGTGTAAGTGTATTTCCTATGCAGGGTGTTGAGCTAAGTGTGTTTTAACTCTGGAGGTGACATGCAGCATTCTGATAAATCAATTATGTGGTCAGATTTCATTATAGGGGGATGGGGGAGCTTTAGAGTGTTCTAAATTGAAGGTCTGTGTGTGTGGTGAGTGTGTGCGTGCGTGTGTGTGAGAGAAAAAGAGAGAGAGTTCACTTTAGCTCTCCTCTTGGCCAGATGTTTCCCATATTTACTGGCCCTAGCTCTTTCGGACCTTCAGGAATTCATGAGCTTATACAGAACACACTCTCTCTAACATACACACACACACACACATTTGTTCTCTCTCTTTCTCTATCTTTACGTCTCTCTCATACACACACACACATACCTACATACACTTTCTCTCTCACACACACAGACAGAGTAATGAATACAGGAATCGTTGCGAGTTACACAGTGCTTTGGGTCCCAATTAGACAGTTGTCATCGCTCTGTCGCTATCTAATCAGAGGTAAGCCTCTGAAGACAAACTGTAGAGATGCATCAGGGAGCAGGTCTCCTGAAGCAGGCTGGGTCCTAGTCCTGGTCTTCATTCTGGTCCTGGTTCTGGTGCTAGTCCTGTAAAGTTGTACTGGTTTTGGAGAGGCAGTGTTCCCCACTCTGATCCAGGCACTGACCTGCTGTTCATTAACACAAACATGCTTGCACACACGCTCACACACAAACTTACACACACACATGCTCAAGCATACACTTGGACAGACGCTCACACATACAAGCATAATCACACACACAGGGTCCATTGTCATTGACATGATAATAAAATAAAACTTCCACATGTTGTGAGTTAGCCAGGCAGACAGGGTTTACTCTGGGGGCAAGACGAGAGTACTTACTGTAGCTGCACTGTATGAAGTGAGTGTGTGAGTGTGTGTGTGTGTGTGTGTGAAGGGGATCTGGTCTGTCTCAGCCTACAGACCTGGACTTATCCTCCACACACACACACACACACACACACACACACACAGGCCCTGTAGGGTATTAAGAGAGGGGATAGTGACCAGGATATCTCAGGAGAGTTTGGCTGTGCTATATAACTGAACACTTACAGATGTCACATGGTTTTTGTTGTGTCTCTGCTCTCTACCTCCCTCTCATCACCCTCTCTATCTCTCTCCCTCCAGCTGTCTGTGGGTCTGCGGTTCTCTGTCCAAAGACTCCAGGATGCCGGCCCTCACATTAACTTTGAGCTCCAGATCCACAGGTGACTCAGATTCACAGATACACACAAACATTCTCTCTCTCACTCTCTCTCTCTCTCTGTCTCTCTCTCTCTCAGAATCAGAATAAAGTTTAATCGCCAAGTAAGTGTACACAAACAAGGAATTTACTTTGGTGGGGAGGTGCATACAGTAAACATATATGAATCTTACCATTCTTATCTTAAAATGTGTGTGCAGTCCTTAAATATAGAATATAAAAATGTAAGAATGTAAAAAATAAAATACTAAATACTTACAAAACTACAATATAAAATATAAAGTAAAAGAGTGCAGTAGGGCTGTATGGAGTAGTGACAGAGGAGCATTAATGTAACGCTCGCTGTCACTCTCTGTCTCTCTCTTCTCACACACACACATACACACACACTGTCAAACACATGCGCACACACGCATACACACTTTCATACACACAGGTTTTTCTCGAACAAAGAGAGGAGAGACAGAGGGCCGCAGGACCTGACGAGAGGAGAGCAGCTTGACAAAACATCTCTGTTCAGATCCCAAACAGCGACACACTGCACACACTCACCAACACTCACCATGACTCTGCAACATGCTTCATTCAGACACTGGGATGTATGGGTCATGATCTGTTCTAGCTCAAAGGAGAAACCTACCAGGGAAAGCTCCAATCCAAACACCTCTACACCAAATAATTAACACCGTCACCCAAAATACCCCAAATTGCCTCAAGCCCAACCCAAGACAGTACTAAAACATGCCAACCGACAAAGCAACCAGCCTATACATACACAGACACCGATCTCAACACAACCAAAATGCTATACTAAACTAGCATGTAGCAGCCTTAAAACAGTCTACTGACCCAACCCAAAAACGACTTGACGACCCTATACATAAATAATAAAATTCATAGTTTACCCACCTCTATTTTACCACAACACCACTGTTTGCAGTGTCTGTGTGAGTGGTGAAATGGTGTGCGTGGTTGTCGGAGTGTGAAACTTCAAAGAAAGATGTCGGCCAGGCGTTTGGCATTAGTATCACCAAGGTATCTCCACCCATAAACTTACTGGAACCAAGAACACAGTCAACAAGGGACAAATGATTGGGACAACCCTGAGGCTGTCACAGAAAATACAGGATTGTCCGCTGATGCTGTGTCTTGTGTGTGTATGTGTGTGTGTGTGTATGTGTGTGTGTGTGTATGTGTATGTCTTTTCCAGCTCAAACAAAGACAACTCCCACAGTAACCCTGTCAACCTGACTCTGACCATCTCTGCCCGTGCACAGCTTGACCTGCGAGGGTAAGTGAGTCATCTCGTATTTGGAGCAGCTTGGTTCTACTCCCAGACTGTGAAACATCTCGCTGAGATGATGGGGTTCTTTTCTAGCGTCATGCAGGTGGAGCAGTTCTCTGTCATGGAGAACATACACGTCTATGTCTCCCGTTGTTCTCCTGAGGATATGTGTGTGGATTAGATCAGTGCATAGATCATGTGTTTCTATGAATAGAGTTGAGCTAATCATGCACACATGGGCTAGTTCTGACCCTGTCTTACACACACTAATAAATGCATGCACACACACTCAGATACATACAGACACACACATCAGGCTAGACTTAGTCTAGGCAGTTGTACACACAAACAGAGTGGGAAGGCTGGGTGTACGGTTCTAAACCTAGTACTGTTGTGCTTGCCAACAGAATGACTTCCTGTTATAATACCTCTTCAACTCTCTCTCTCTTCCTGCTTTCTTGACCTTCCCTCTCTCTCTCCCTCCCTCTTTCTCTCTCTCTGCCTCCCCTCTTGTCCTACCTCTCCCTCAACCTCTCAATATCCCCTACCTACCTGCCTTAACTTCTCTTCCTCTTTCCCTCCTTAACTCCTTCATTCTCCCTTCCTCCCTTTTTCCGTTCCTCTATATCTCTCTCTCTCCCTCGCCCCATTTATAACTCTTACTCCCTCCCTCCCCCTCTTCTCGGACCCCTCCCATACCCCTCCCTCCCTCCTTTTCTCCTCCTCCAGGGTGTCTCATCCCTCTCAGGTAGTCCTTCCGTTCCCACGCTGGGAGCCCAAAGAGAAGCCTGTGAAGGAGGATGACGTGGGACCTCAGGTCACACACATCTATGAGGTACACACACACCTATACACACACAGTCAAGGAGAAGAATGGGGAACATTGGTTTGGTCTGACGTAGGAAGTAGATGAGAGAAGGATGGGGGAAGTGGAGGAGAACAGGGGTGAGGTTGAGGGAGAAAAGAGGAAGAGAAGGGAAGAGGATGGAGGGGTATGGTTGTTGTAAATTAGTCTGCACTGACACACACACATACACACACAGTAAAAGTAGTAGCCCTGTAAAGCACAAAATGTTGGCAGATCAAAGAGCTCTTGCACTGTGGTAATTCTGGAAATTACTGTTGTAAAGAGACAGAGAGAGAGGGAGAGAGAGACACACATTACATCATACCTGTAAGAGGAGGGAGAGAGAGAGAGAGAGAGAGCGACAGAAAGATAGAAAGAGAGTGGGAGAGGATGACAGGGAGAGGTGAAGGTCAGAGATAGAATGATCTCAGATAGAGAGATAAAGGTTAGAGGTTAACTGGCCTATATATCAGAGACAGTCTGACTGGCGACAGTGTGAGAGAGTTTTGATGTGTGTGTGTATATGTGTGTGTGCCTGTGTGTGTATGGACATCCAGTGTACTAGCCGGTCTTCCGTGTTCCAGCAGATGATAATGATTTTCATTAGCTGTAATTTTCCCATCAGCAGCTGGTTCAGGTTAGAGGCCGGAGTTTCTCTCAGGGAGAATTCCTGCCTGGGAGCATGAGGCTCGTGTCCTGTATGGTCCACTCTATGTGCTAATGAATGAGTCTGTGTGTGTGTGTTTGTGTATGCGTGTTTGTGAGTATGTGTGTCCATGCGTGTGTTTGTGAGTGTTTGTGTGTGTGTGCTCATGTGTGTGTGGAACTTGTATGGAGGTAGTTTTCTTACAACACATGGAGCTTCCAGGAAACAGAGTAGATGTTTTAATGATTTAGTGACCATGGTTTTTTAATGAGGAGATTGTTATGGGGTAGGCACTGATAACAATCATGTAACCCTCTCTCTTTCTGTCACTCTTTCTCTTTCTCTCTCTCTCACTCTTTCTCTTGCTCTGTTTCTCTCCTCTCTTTCTTTCTCCATCCATCCCTCTCTCTCTCTGTCTCCCTCTCTATTCCTCTTTCTTTCTCCCTCTGTTTCTCGCTGTCTCTCTCCTCCTATCCCTCCTCTCCCTCTCTCTCCCTCCCTCTCTCCCTCTGTCTCTCTCTTCCTCCCCACCTCTCTCTCTCCCTCTCCCTCCCTCCCAGCTCCACAATTCTGGTCCCAGTAGTATTGGGGAGGCGGAGCTCCAGGTAGGCTGGCCTTCCCGTTTCCGTGACGAAAACTTGCTTTATGCCATGGAGATAAAAACAGATGGACCAATCAGCTGTGAAACCAACAGCAGTCTGAACCCCCTGGGTCTGCAGGTATGTGGACCTCCAACAACAAAGAGTTTGTGAGATACATATGGTATATATTGTATAATGCCACTTCATTCTATTTTATATTGTCTTAATAATAATAAAACACATTAATAACTAGAGAGGGTACAATTTCTGGGGAAATTGTTGGGTGTGCTTGCTTGCGTCGGTTGCACAAGGGTCCGTTTTTGAATGACATTTTTACAACTGATATTTCTGTATATTTTATATAAAAATGCATACTTATTATTTATAAAGATTACATAGATTTAAAAGCATTTTTTTTTGCTGCTCATTTACAACTGAAAATACAAGTGAAGTGTAGAATGAAATATATGTCTTCTCATTTCCCCTGCAAGAGGCAGCCTCATCGTTGAATCAAAACGAATAAATTTGGCAGACCGGTGTAAAGATTTACCTAATCTCTATGACTTAAACGTCATTTTAAGTTTTTCCTTTCTCATGATATTTTCAGGCATTTAGCCTACTCATTGCATTCATTCATTAATAAAGAACCCCCTTTGAAGATTATTCTACGACGTTACCCGGCAGTAGAAGATGGAATCGCGATTCAAACAGTCCCATCTGCTAACTGAAAATATGCCCCCCAAAACGTAAATAAGCTTGACATTTATTTAGTGGAAAATCGCTCATTCATAAAAAGCTCACTGGTAGCGATCATTGTCAGTAACAACGCAAAATGCGATATAGCCCTGTATGGAGAAGCTGCCCCGGTAAATTCTACTACTACGGTACTAGACTACAGTACTGCTGTGTTCGTCTTGGTAGCGATTGCGTTGGTTGAATTCGATTTAACCTTTTACTGCCTAAGCCAACATTCCAAACATTCCATATGCTGTTGAAATATGATATTCATATTAATATGCAAATTTTATGAATTTTCATATTAAATCATACACCTTAACTGTTGACACCATATTGAAGAACAGAACTAGGGGATTTTTATGATGTGAATAAATATATGATTACTTAAGGCAAATCATATTTTATCAAGGTGATTTCAGGCAGCCATTTTTTACAAAAACTTCTCCATCCACCATACCTCATCAGACAACTTCATTTTTAACCACTTTAATTACAAGATGGAGGAAAACTTTGAGCAGGTGGAATATCCACACATCTGTGGGCAATGTGGAACAGAAGACAGATTAGAAATATCATATTTTGATTAAAAGTTATGACCATTCTAGTGACTACATGGAAACACGTGGAAACATGGGGGAAACCTACATTTCTCTGCCCCAAAAGTAGCTAGCGCTATGGCTGGATACTCCTCTCGATAACTAAAAAACGTTGGAGTTTCTTCCACAATCGACCGAATTGGCCAAACAAGGCATGTACATTTAGCTTACAGTGTATATAATCTAGCTAGTTAATGTTGTTTTTCTAAGTTTTTTAGAAATCTGCTAAAATCGAGGCTAAACAGTGCTACTAACGTCATTACTGCCTGTCCTGCCGGACACGGCAGAACGCGAGTTTTTTTCTGGAAAAAACTCGCATCACTCCCACAAACAAATTCTTCGTATGTAAAAAGTTTAGACTTTTAATTGACAATATTGACAACACATATTAATAAACTTGTCTTTACTCAGAATATCGTCTCAGATTTCAATTCGAAGCTGTAAATCTAACTCTGTAGGCAATCTCCCATGGTCTCCGCTCTGGCTCCGCCTCGAAAAACAATGGCTGCCGTTGCAGACGATACATTTATTTTCCCCTCCCAGTAACCCCTTAACCAATGATATGTACTTTGAGCTTAACTTGTCATGAGTATCTGGCAGTTTTCAGAAATAAAATCGGTGATTGGACGGCAAAGATATTAAGGCGGGTCTTATGGGTCTTTTTCGACCCATATTTGAATGGGCCGGCTAGATAGGGTTAACGTTCCGTTGTACGGTTTAGGCTGAAATTAATAATTTTCATTAACAGATTGACAAAGTTTAGGCTGTGGCAATGAAGTTAAGGTTAGTAGTTAGATAGATTTTTGATTTAAGTAAGGAGAGTGCCGAACATGTTCTGTCGCCGTTTGGCTTCCTAAACAGCTGTGTCTCGCGTAGGCTACAGCGTTTCAGTGAGCAACACTGGTTTGAAACCACAGGTAATGATAATTTCACCCACAAATCGTTTACTTGTAATGTAATGTCATAATAAATCCTACAACGAAAATGTATTTGTGAGGAATGTTTATTTTAACGATTGAAAACAGATGCATCATAGACCAGTAGTAGGTGTTGCCCGGGCAACAGAGGCTAACGTCATGATGCTAATGCTTCAGTGAAATAGTAGACTACCGTTTCCGAAAGTAGATGTACTTCCTTAATAAAATCAGCTTATATTGTACATTACACGTCACAATTGTGTGTCATATCACAAAGTAAAATTAGTAAATAGTTATCACCCTGGCCTCTTTGCTTGTGGCGTTTCTGCAGCTGCCTTGCAGTAAAGCAGTTAGCTTAGCTATCTCCCAGAAGTTAACGAGCTGCTAAACTAATGTTCTGCTAGAGGTAGTCACGCGGGTTTTCGTGACGTTAGTGACGTAAGTAGCGTCATTGACTCTGGCTAGCAAGTTAGCCACCGTTAGCTTCACTTTTCGCCACAAAAACTTAATTTCCACTTAAATCATGCAACGGAACGTAAACAACAAAGGTTGTGCCCTTGCCGAAAGCAAAGCACACCCAATAAAAATAATAATAAGTATGCAGAATAACAATAGCGTTTTTGCTTGCAGCAAACACACTAAAAAATAATAAGTATGCAGAATAACAATAGTGTTTTTGCTTGCAGCAAACACACTAAATATATATGTGAGAGAACAAAGGTTGTGCCCTTGCCGAAGGCAAAGCACACCCAATAATAATAATATATATGTGAGAGAACAAAGGTTGTGCCCTTGCCGAAGGCAAAGCACACCCAATTATACCTGATATAATATAGAGAACCTGATGAACTCTCTCTTCCTCTCTCTGTCATTCTCTGTCCCTCCTTCCCCCTGTCTCTCTATCTCTCTCTCTCTCTTCCTGTCTCTCCTACCCTCTTTCCCTCCCTCCTTGTCAGACGTCTTCTCTCCAGGACACTCCAGAGTTGCTTGGCTTCCTGAAGAACAGCACTAGTGGTCCTCACCGTCGCAGGAGAGCTGTCACTGCTGCTGAGAGCTACAGTAGCAAGACCCTGGTACACACACTCACACACACATACTGTACACACACACACACATACACACGTATACATATCACACACACGAACAGTATACACACATATATATACTCACACACCCATACACACATACATATCACACATGAACAGTATACACACATATACATACACATACATACATACATACATATACACATACATACACATACATACATACATACATACATAAAATACACACACATACATAGATATAGATGTACACACACTCACACACATATAAACTGACACACACACTGTACTTAATCACTGTCTCAACCTCTCCTCCTCTGTACAGAACTGTAGCAACATCATCTGTCTGAACATTCTGTGTGTGGTTGGTCGGTTGGATCGCGGTCAGAGTGCTGTGGTCAAGATACGCTCTCGCCTCTGGGCTCACACCTTCCTCCAGGTAAACACACGTATACATCCAGTAATCATACTCATATACATACACACACACACCCAAACACACGCAAGCACACACAGATATTTAAAACTTGCCTAACGTCCCCATGCTGTCTCTGTTGCAGAGGCGTAACGACCCGTACTTTCTCAACTCCACCATGTCGTTCAGAGTGACATCCCTGCCCTACCGCATCCAGCCCCCTTCCCTTCCCCGACGCAACACCTCGGTAACAGAGAGAGGGAGTGAGCGGGGGGGGGGGGGGGGGGGGGAGTGAAATCTAGATACTGTTTCTGTGTTTTTTATTCTGTTAATAATTGAAACCCTATATGCATTTGTTACTGTGTGTGTGTGTGCATGTATGTGTGTGCGTGTGTGTTTGTGTGCTGAAGATGGGTACGCTGGTCCTGTGGGGTACCCCTGATGTGGCGTTTGCTGTTCCACTGTGGGTAATCATACTGGCTATACTACTGGGACTGCTGGTTCTGGCCATACTAACACTGGCTATGTGGAAGGTATGCCACACAAACACACATTCACATACACACACACATCTACATATGCTTACACACACTGACATACTCATACACTTCTCTTCAGTGCGTGTCATTGACAGGATGACATTACACACACACATATTCATAAACTTACACACACACACATACAGCCTCCCCATGACATCAGTTTAACTGTAGCTACACCCTCTAGTGTGGGTTCTTTGATCGGGCGCGTCCACCAGCGGGGGATGACATCTCTGACCGGGAGCAACTGACCTCCGACCAAGCAGCAGACGCCTGATACACTGCACACTTCTGATTGGAGGAGGCGGTTTGGGGGGAGCCAGGCTTCTTGGAGGTGACTCAAATCAATGGAACAGATCTGAGATCTGCTGGTTGGCCACAGACTCCCAGATCCAGAGCCTTAACAGACTGGTCCAGATCCAGCCAGCAACACAGAGAAACCAGCCCTGCAGAGTCACTGTGTGACCATGTTTCTGTGTACCTGTGTGTGTTCCCTGGGCTCAGCTGAACAGGCAGTGAGGAGGGGGGAGGGTGGGGTGGGGGTGGGGGGGTTGGATACATTCTTTCTTATATAGTAGACACCATGGCTGTCTGTCACTCTGTCTGTCTGTCTGTTTGTTCGTCTGTCATCACTCTGTCTGTCTGTCTGTGCGTTTATCTTTTACTCTATCGTTCTGTGCTTGCCAGAAACACTGCCTCCTCTCCTCTCAATGTTGAATGCATTCCTCTCTGTTTATGTTGACAGTAGTTCTGACAGAAGTATAGTTTTATATACGTAACACACACGGGAGATATGTATATCTATGAATGAATGGTGTATGTGCAATATTTGGACATGATACTGAAGCGTGTTTACACTGGCATTATTTTATTTGAGCTTGATTTTTCCGATTGTTGTAAATAAGTGCTCTCCTAGCATATTCCAAACCCTGGAGGGATCAGGACCCTAAACAGATTCAGACTGATCTGGATATAGAGGGAAATGTTTTAACAACTTTTAAAGATTGTATTGTTAAATGTTAATTGAAGTAATTTACTCAAAACAAAAGAACCCCCAAATCTTTAGATGACCTGTCAAATCAACTCAAGATATTGTGTCACATGTAGCTATTTATGTTGTAGAACTCAATAGGAGAAAAGGGAAAAAAAGGGAAAATAAAAACATTGTAAAAATAAAGATTATGAATAAACTCCTCCAGATCATGTTATTAGAACATGCTATTACATGCATAGATACAGTGGTTTAGAATCATGGATACAGTACAGTATGTAAATATGTATGTAAATATCACTAATTAGCAGACTCTCATCACATATTGGATTGTTGATTTGGTTAGCATACCATTGGATGATGGATTGTTCAAATAAAGTGTCCTTAATTAAGTGTTAATTGTTCATGTTGTCCTGTTTCTGACTCATGCAATCAGCTGTAGAAAGACCTTGTTGCAAACCACAAGTAGATCATATAACTCTTACTCCATCCAGTGGGTTATTTTGGTAGCGCACTGTTTTTTGAGGATTACTTAATTGCAGTTGCTGGTTATGGATAGTTTATGGTTTTAGACTGTGAATGTATACTAAACATCAGCTCATAAATAGTTCTAATGAAGTGGATGAATTCATTATTATTCATTACAGGAGAGAAACCGTGCAGTTTGTGGTTAACTAGTGGTCTTTTCTAATCTTCCATCTTGTGAGATACTGGGGTGGAGTTTACATTCTCTTCTCCTGTTTCTGGACCTGTCAGTAGATGTGCTGGGCTTCTGCGCTCCAATAGGTCCATCTGACATCAGCTTGTGTCAGGTGACCAGTGACAGTGCTGCTGCTGTTGCTACTACACTGCAGCTGCCGCTGCACTGCTCTGAGGGAGGGAGACACATGCACACACAAACAGATCCACACAAATACACAAGAATGCACACACACGCCAACACGCACACAGATACAAACGTAAGCACCCCACACAAAAACAAACAAATGCACACGCTTTTTTATTGGTTGTGATTCATGTGTTTGAACTGGGTGTTCGATAAATAAATCGTTTAGTGGTGTTTCTGGGCAGACAAGATAAAAGCACGAACATAGAGGTATACCAGTGGACTCTGTTATTTTATTACCAGGAGTATACAGAGACAATACACTTGTTTATATGTTTTATTTCTTTGAACAAATTTGATCAATCTAAAATCAAACATTTAAAATAATGATCTCATTATCTCAAACAAGAAAACCTGCAAATGGCATCAAATCGGGGACAATGACTTAAAACAGGACAAATCTGATCTGAGAAAAGTCTTCATTCCTCTGGTTTTCTGTTGGTTTGAGTTCATGTCAAATGGAATTGCAAAGTAATGGTAAATGAATGGTAAATGTTACACAATAGAGTATACAAACATAGAAAAAGGTGCAAAAACGTATTTGAAATCAAACTACACATCATGCAATGTATTGTTGAGTCCTCATCCTTCCTATTGTGTCTGTAGGGCAACCTGTTTCATGGAATGTCCGTGTACATTAGTTGTGTACTGTAGCAAACTAGAAGAGACCACAACACAAGCTGGAAGACTTTGGCCACCATCATACTCTGTCTTTGATGTGATTAACAATTCCCCAACATTTCATTGCTCCATTTTTCCATACAATCTCTCTCTCTCTCTCTCTCTCTCTCTCTCTCTCTCTCTCTCTCTCTCTCTCTCTCTCTCTCTCTCTCTCTCTCTCTCTCTCTCTCTTCTCTCTCTCTCTCTCTCTCTCTCTCTCTCTCTCTCTCTCTCTCTCTCTCTCTCTCTCTCTCTCTCTCTCTCTCTGTGAACATGAGGAGGGAAATGAAAAAGTACTGTACAATAATCAGAAGCGTCAAAGGTTACAGATATTTAGCACCAGAAACCCCCACCCCACCACCCCCTCCTACCACTGCCACCACCACCACCTACCTTCTTGGAACCAGTTGCCAATGTGCTATTCTGCTGGCCTACCACTAGGGGGAACCCACACTCGATAAATCATTTCCATTTGAAACACTGAGGCCTCTGAGGACGATAACATCAAATATCCATGACAACTCAAATTATCACCACTCAACGCAAATCTCGTCACTTACAATGAAAAGCTTAAATTAAGAATGTTGTCATTGGTGCATATTGGATGAGGTGTGTTCTGAATTCTGGGGTGATATCAGGATTTTGCAAAACTTTGTGTCATTAAAGAAGCAAATAAGGGATGCTCCTGTGACAGCATTACAGCACACTGTTACACATAACTCAGAATGATAGCCACTAAGACACAGATAGTACGATGATAGCAATGAGTCATGTACATTAATATATATATAAATATATATATATATTTACGGAGAACAGTCAGAGGGCAGAGTCTAGTCCTGAGAGG
Organism: Osmerus mordax; assembly: GCF_038355195.1. Lineage (NCBI taxonomy): Eukaryota > Metazoa > Chordata > Actinopteri > Osmeriformes > Osmeridae > Osmerus > Osmerus mordax. The sequence goes on from NC_090055.1 coordinate 16,428,567, forward strand.
TCTGTCTGGCAGTTTGCCTGTAACACCGACAAGACACAAACAACAGTCCAGGAGTCTGATTAGCCACTATAACAATAAGAGAGAGGTGTCATATCAAACAACAAATAAACGGACATGTTGTCACCGGGGTTGCTTTTAGACTGCAGTTCATCTTAACATTCATTTCAAAATGTGCAAGTTGATTACAACAGAGATGTATGTAGAAATGCTTCGATCAGAAGCTGTTCCTCCTGGAAACCTGTCACACATTCATACATTTAGTTCAACATGTTCTATTGAAATGGTTACAAACACAGCGGGGGACCACAGCAAAACCAATGGCCTAAAATGGAATGATTTGAAGAGCCATGCAGACCTGATCATTACACGCACACGGCCTGCCTGCCTGCCTGCCTCTCTCTCTCCCGCTCTCTCTCTCTCTCTCTCTCTCTTTCCCTTCTCTTTGAAACACAAATGTATCAGGCCAAATTCAAGTTCAGAGAGGGTGGTCAGTCCAGGATCATGTTGACCAATGATTGATAGATGTGCTTTCATATGTACCACTACACTGTGATGACCATCACCACCTCACCCATGATCTGATATGTACAAACTTCTGATTCCTGGAGCTGGCTAGCTGTTGGACAGGAGGGAGTTGGCATGATAACATTACTGAGGGGCACGGAGACTCCACTTCTCACCCTTAGTTACATAAAAGTGCTGCTGGTTAGTATACACACACACATGCACGCTCACACACACAAACACACACACATGCCATTCCTGAGTAATTACTGTTTAATGTGTGATTTATTTTTGGCTGTTCTGTAATAACGGTGACAGGTAACACCATATCCATCTAACAGAGATTACAGGGGTCAGGAATCAAGTGTACAAGTGTACCCTTCTGGCTGTGTCAGTTTAGAGAGTACAGGTTTTGATAAGACAGGGTCATCTACAGATAGAAAGACAGAGACATCTTATGTGTCAGAATTAAAGCTATCAAAATATAACTAAAGGCTGAATGGCGTTTCTCCTTCCAAGATTAAACTGGAGTACACAGGTCACTGGGCATTTGCATTGTCAAAACAATGCAGAGCCATGATCTGGCAATGATGACTGGTGATAACTTATGATAACTAGACCTACGTAAATAAAGATATTATCAATATTGCACACAGGAACAGGGCCTGAGCAGGGAGGGTCTAATAGTGGAGTGGATTTTTAATCTTTAATCACACAACGTTGTTCAGACTCCAGGGGTTTGATCACTTTACCTGATCACAATATTGCAATCTCGTGCTACATCCACACAGGATTATGCCTTCATGAAATCAAATCACCACAATTTTTTATTTGTGTTTTTCGACTGAAATGTCATAATATAGCAAAATATCTGGGTTCAGTAATTAGCATTTTATTATAGGAGGTTTTCTTGTACACACACATAACTGGGTGCGCTCACATCAAGGGAGCAAAACTGCTTTGCCAGCAAGTCAGAATATTGTAAACAGCCATTGAAAACAACGTAGACAAACAACGTTGTTTGTAATCCCTACACTATTCAAGACGATAAATATGTTTTAGATGTTCAAGTGGGCAATGGTCATATGGCCCTACCTATACATACACCTATCTCATAAAGAGGCCCAGTGTTTATACAAAGGAGAATCTGCGTGCATACAAATCATTAGATGCATTGAATTACCTCCATAACTATATCCATCCATCTTTTTGGCAATTAGTGCAGCTTACTTCACAACAACTCCTTGTCATCTCTGCTTTGGAGCTTTTCTCTGCTAGAAATGCTGTGAACATTGCTGCTTTTTTGCCCCCTAGTTGTGCGCGCATCTCTGCAAAGGGGTTAGAAACCCATCAATCTGCTCATCGAGCTGAGACGGGCATGTTTGTAGCTCAGTATTACAGAGATACAGTGTGATGGTTAAGAGGTACATTCAGACCTATCCTGGCCTGCAATCTCAAAGCCAGTATGCTCAAGAGGAGACTGGGACAGACTCTAGCCAGAGAGCTACACACACTTACACACACATGCAAGCACAAACACACACATGTATAAACACATTGTGTACACACACATTTGAACATTCACTCACAAAACAAATACACACAAACATACACCTGTTCCTTCCCTGTCTGTGAAACAGCACCACAACACACAAAACTGGTATTGGGGGCAGCCTAAATACCAAAAAGAGGAGGGATGACATCACCGCCAATCCAGTTAGTTGCTAATGTGTTTCCATGGGGATAACCAGAGGGGTGTCTCCGTCAGTCTGACCTGTGCAAGGTAAAGTGCTACTGGAGCAGTCATCCCCCCTCCCCCTTCCTGTCCCCCCTTCCCCTCACCACACACCCCAGACAGACAGCACCATACTATCATCAAGTCTGAGAGGTGGACCTGTGTCATACACCAATGCCTTCCTGTGTCTTCCCTGCTTCCCAGAGGAAAAACACATGGAACTACATGTAACATTGCTTGATTGGTCTGTCTGTTAAAAAAAAAGTTGTATCACAAGACTCAGCTTATCATTGGTGTCAAGCGGTGAGCTTATCTTGGATGTGTGGCTTCTACGCTCAGTCCCCAGCCAGCTCATTGCTCTTGGCCTTTCTCAGGGTTAATTGCACTAACCTCCATAACGTCCTAACTTTGCCTGTATGTAACAATACAAATGTAAATACTGTGTAAACTCACTCTATATTACAGTTATCTGAATAAGGGTAGAGATAAAAGAAAAGCACAAACGATATATCACAAACATTCAATTTTTGTTATCCTCTTTTCCCCAGAAGTGACACTTTCCCAGTCCTCAGCTGCCAGTGGTGGATCTGCCCTCGATGCTGACCTTCACCTCGTGAGGGAGGAAGGAGGGTTTGGGCAGCGTCATGGGCGGCTCCTCCTCCGCCTTCTCTGTCTGGTCCCTTTCCGGGGCTGACCAGCGCCGCTTACGGCCCAGCGGTTTGTCCGCATCGGCCGACTGTGTTCTCCTCTGTTCTATCTGTCTCAGCTCAGCGCTCCCTGTGGTTCCCGTGCTTGGGCCTGGGCCTCTATCCTTCTCCAGACAGTCTGCATTGGCTGCTTTATGTGCAGTATGATTGGGACTGGTCCTGACAGGGGAGTCCGAGCACTGGCCAGGCCCCTGGAAGGGCTCCGGGCCCTGGCTGCTCCTCAGCTTGATCTCTGACCCCTGGCCGGCAATCAGGGAGCCATTCCTCAGGCTCCGCAGGGTCAAGGACACACACACGTCGCCAACACACAGCTTGGCGCACGACAGCTCGAAAAGCTGGGTGGTCCGGTCAGGGCAGCAAGATGACCAGCCCTGGCCAAATACGAAGAAGGGGTACTCCACTAGCACCTCCACACACACCTGCACAGGAACACACACTCACAGGATTATTGACAGAATTTTCATCATTGCACCTGTATATTTGTTATCACTGATGTGAACCATAAAGGTATGCTCCTTGTTGCAATGTGTTATCATATCAGGAGTGTAGGTTTGTTTTCAAATGTGGGTGGGACAGCTTTTTTTATAACTGAGGATGTGGCTGTTAAATATGATTTTCTTTATAAACAGTCGGCGGGACAGATCTTTTTTTGTTCAACCCTTGTATAATAAAACCTATGCCCCTGAATCGCATTATACTGATTTCACATACATAAACACAATGTTTCCCTGCATGATTTATGTTCAACAGCTCCCCCTTCCAACGGCAGTAGCTTACCTGAGCCTTGAGCTCCCCCACAGCGAACTGAATGACCACAGCGTTGGGTGTCGGGCTGCAGTCAATCCTCTCCACGGTAGATGAGTCGATCTTGAGCTCGCTGCTGATCTCAGCGCTCTGAATGAAGTCCTCGGTCCGCAAGTCCTCCACCCTCTTCAGCTCCCCGTCCGCCAGCTGGATGATGGAGCCGCGCATGAAGAAGGGAGGCAGGGCAGCCGGAGAGGTGGAGGAAGCCTGGATGGAGACAGGGGCAGCAGGGGACGGGGCTGGGGCCGGGACTGAGGACGAGGCTACCACAGTAGGGGTGGAGTTTACAGGGACAATGGGCAAAACCTGGGCCTGGACCACAGGAGGAGTTTGGTGTCCATCGGAGCCCAGCAACTCACACTTGGCCAGGGCGGTGGCGAGGTAGGCATGGGGCATGGCGGTAGTCAGCTGAGGGGTGGTGGCCGTCGCTGTCATGGAGCGAGGAACCTCCAGGTCTGAGGTTCGGGTGCCACCGGCGGCGCTGCTGACAGGTATGAGCAGGGACTGGCCCCCAGGGATGACCAGGTGCTGGGGCAGCGTGGCGTGGTAGCTCACGGCGTGCTGGTGGCCCGTACTGGCTATGTAGCCGATAATAGGGGTCTGGCCGGAGGAGTAGAGGCTCGCTGGCAGATCCTCGGCAGGGTGAGAGGTCTGGATGACCGTGTGGGGGGTGGAGGGCTTCAGGGTGTCGGAGGAGGACAGGGAGGAGAAGGAGGAGGTCCTGGAGACTGGCCTCCCCAGGCAGATGCCCCCCTTGTCAGTGTGGACAAGGGAGGAGATGATCTTGTTGGGGCCAGTGTCCAGCTCAGGTCCGGTGCTGGGCTGGGGGCTGGCCACCAGGACCAGGGAGGTCTGCAGGCCGGAGCCCTCCTGCCCATAGTCTGCCGGCAGCAGGATATGCCTGGCCTCATAGCCATGAACCTGCTGCTGGTTGTTAAGTGGATGTCCAGCTCCTGCTGCCTTCACCACAGCCGTTGGCTTACCCAGTCCCAACTCCAGGTCTCCGTTTACCAGACCCTTGTTGGGCCCCTCCACTTTCTTGGCTGGGGGACCGTCGGCGTACTGCACCAGCAGCTGGGAGGGGCCGAGGGTGAGGGTATGGGGGAGGACCCCTGAGTGAGGGTGGAGCTGGAGGTGTCCGGAGGGGGCGGAGACGGTCAGAGGAGTGCTGTCCAGGTGGATGTACTGGCTGGAGACGTGGGTGGAGGAGACAGCCAGGTCTGGGGAGAGGCTGATTTGGAACTGCTGCTGCTCGCCCTTGCTCCCCTGGGAGACCAGGGTGGTGTAGCCATCAAGCTGGGGGCGCTGTGGGCCAGAGGCAGGGTTGGAGATGGCATTAGTGGGGAGGATCTGGGAAGAGATGTAGCCAGCGTAGGGCCCGGTGAGGGCGGAGCTTATAAACTGGACGTTGGGTGCGAGTTGGGCATACTGTATGGTGCCACCCTGCTGGGTGAGGGTCGTGGGGTAGATGGTGGGGAGGGAGGTCAGGGGCACCGCCGACAGGGAGGGGGCAACAGAGGAAGAAGAGGAGGGGGAGGAGACGGGAAACCGGGGACTGCTGGTCTCGGTGGACCGGCAGCGCTCGCTGGCTACGCTGGCCAGCCACGCCAGGTTCTCTGTGTGCTGGTTGTCTGGGGCAGCTGTCGCAGCGGCGGCCACGACCAACGGGCGCTGCTCCAGCGCGAGGATCTCTCGTTTCTTAGGAGGCAGGCAGCCATTACTCCGCTCCTGAGCGGACTTCATCGTGCGCTTCGTCGTGTTTTTGTTGTTGTCCAGTACTACTATCTGTCTGTGCCCCTCTCTCTGTGTGGTGCTGGAGGGAGGAGGGAGGACCGTCTGCCCGGCTGGCTGGTTCCAGACCTCAGCCTCAGGAGCAGCGAGTCACACCTGGCGACGGAGGAGATCCATGGACTTCATGAGGAATCATGTCTGTCTGGCCAGCTCCCTCCACAGGCTCAGTGCAAATCTGGGGAGCAGAGGAGAACATGCAACTGAAACAGGATGCAGCTTAAAGGAGAAAATGAGAGATGAGATAGTATTGCTTTGGAAGTCAGTCAACATGTCATTGAGTCAGCTATTGAATCATTGCTCTTTAATCCCCCATTCACAAATTACACTTAAAGATGCTGTTCTAATGTCCACCACTAGGTGGCGCCTGATTCATCTGGAATGTGTTTACCTCAAGTAGCCAATGAACTACGAGATAAACCAATGGGTGCCTTTTCCCCAGGGACAACTGTCAGATTCTCCTCAGTCATCCACCTCATCATGCTTTCTCTCATAGCTGCTTCTGTGAGACACAGCATGCAAATGCTGACACACATTTCCTGGATCATCTGTGTTTTCAAAAGGCACCGGTTATATTGTTTCATTTAGAAACCGAGCTAGGAATTTTCGAGTTACTCGCAGAGTGGAAGAAGAGAGAGTGTTCCACTGTAGCAGTGTGTAGTTGTAGCTGTGGGCTGTTATCAGACTCCCAGTTCCACTCTACAGCAGAGAATACAGAGACGAAAAGGGAAGGAGGGCCCGGGTAAAGAGAGCACCATACAGCTCCAAAGCTCCTGAGGAAAGACCCAGAGACTGGAGGCCTGTTGCTTTTGTCTCTGACTGAAACACTGAGGCAGCTGTTATCTCATCTGAGCTCAAACTGCATATATCGATTCCTACTTCTTGACAGAAGCTTCTCTTTGTGTATGTCGCAGGCAAAACAATAGTACTTGGAGCGCATAGTATCAATGTAAACAAATACACTTTGATGTATTCTTTCTATTCAATATGAAAAAGATGATGGTGTCGTACAGTAAAAGCAGTGCACAAATGACGAGGGGATACAACTTTGTATCAGATGAGTAGGTTCTATAACAGATTGGTTGTAGTGTATGTCGTATCCTGGAGGCTGGGTTCAGTGAACACTGAAATTAGTTCTTTATCTGCACCCACTAGTGGTTTGGGCCTATGTTGTGTCAGGGAATGGCCCAGTAGAGCTGTAGAAAGTGGGTTAAGCAAGCACCACTGTGCCAACAAGCCACAGGCTTCAGCCAAAGGAGGCCCTGTCAATGTTGACCGTGTTTGACTGGCATAAAAACCCACTGGAGCACACGACGGGCATCGACAAATGGGTATAGTCACTAAAACACACACATGCACTTACTAGCCCTCACACACCCAGACAAACGCAGAGATATTAATAATGTGTGCCCACAAACATAACCTTCTTCTTGATCTCTGTCAGTTTTTTTCCTCTATTTTTCGGCTCTCTCATTCTCTCCCTCCCTCTGAGTGTGTGTCTCCTGCAGGTTTATCTGAGGTTCAGTGCACAGGACTCTCTGTCGTTCATTAGCCAGGGACACCTACATGGAGGGCAGGACACACACAAAGTCAAGTCCACACACACAGGCAAGCACAAACACACACCACACACAAGCATGCACAAACACCACACACACACGCACCCACAAATACACACATCCTCCATCAAGAGGATTATTAGACACCATGAAATCCATCCGTTCAGTCATCCAGTGTTGTTTGATGTATGGACGAGCCTTTATTCTGCAGACATGCCCCTTGAACATGATGTATAAATAGAACGGTAAACCACAGCGGCGACCTCAGAGGATCTCAATTTGTGCCCATCAACCTCAGGCTCCATGACTTTGACAAGGTCACGGCATCCATAGGAGAAGCAGCCACAGTCTTTATCTCAGGGCACAGCCAGCTAGATTAACCAAACGTAACAAAGAGGAGGTGCAATAGAGGAGGGGGGGGGGGGCTGGTAAAAGAGGATGGATGGGTGGGAGGGGGTAGGGTAAGAGAGGGAGGAAGGTAGACAGAAGGAAAGCAAGATGGCAGTGAGAAAGATGTTGAGGAAAGAGAGTATGTGATACATGAAGAGAGAGGAGGGGAGGAAAGAGTCATAGAGAGAGAGTGAGATAGAGCGGATGGGGAGGCGAGAGACAGAGGGAAAAAGGTGGCAAGTAGGAGAAAAGAGAGAGAAGTAGAAAGAGGGGAGGGGGGACAGACAATGGAGAGGAATTGGAGATGGACAGGAGGAGGGAAAGGGAGATGTGAAGAAGAAGAAGAGAGAGAGACAGACACAGAGATGTAAAGCAAAAAGAGAAAGCTGCTTCTCCTGACCCACATTGAGCAGAGCCTGCAGCATCACAGTGGTGTAGTCACCACCCCCCTCTCACACACACACACACACACACACACACACACCTCCTCCCTGAGAGATCCCTCATCAGCAACACAACCACATGACAGACATATCACCACGGCAACGCCGTGACAACCCCGCCACGGCAACACCATGACAACAGTGTGATAATCCCAGAGCCCTAACGACGCCCAGGGAACACGGTAACTGAGTCTCTAAGCCTGCCATGGCTACGGCACCATCACAACCCCATGCTTCACTTTTCAATGGCAGAACAACACTGTTTGCAGGGCACTACACACACAAACCTGTTACACACCACAACATGACAACACACACTGTACAAGGAATGGAGTCTCAGTCTGCTATCTATAGTACAGTATGTTCTAAACTATAGAAGGTTCTCTCAACATGCTCTGGAGGCAGTGTAGTACACACACTCGGACACACACACACACGTGCACACACACGTCCACCCACAATTGGGAAAAGTATTAAGCAGCAGGAGCATAGAAAGCATATACACAGAGCAGGCAGCCTGCTAGATTTTCCACAGACAGTTATAATTAGAACAGTGAAACCAACAAACACACACCCTTAATGACACCACAGAGAACAACGGACTGCATTTAGACACACACAGTTCGACACACAGTCATACACACAGCCATACACATATAGTCAGACACTCACTATCAGACACACAGTCACACCCACACAGCCACACACACAGTCGTCACATGTAGGATGTAAAAGGGAAAGCCTCCAGATTGTCACCCTTGACACCGCCTGTGTGGAAAGGGACAGACAGGCGGGTCTCTGTGAAGATCATGACACACTGAAGCTTCCTACCTCTGCCACTTTAGTCAAACAGAATGGTAGAGTGACCTCATCCAATCATCCTCATTCATACTCCCACACACACACAAAACTGCACAAACCACAGAGGTACGTCAGAGTGTGTATGTGTGTGTGTGTGTGTGTGTGTGTGTGTGTGTGTGTGTGTGTGTGTGTGTGTGTGTGTGTGTGTGCAGTAAGAGCTTCTGTGTGTGTGTGTGAGTGAGTGAGTGAGTGAGTGAGTGAGTGAGTGAGAGAGAGAGAGAGAGAGAGAGAGAGAGAGAGAGAGAGAGAGAGAGAGAGATGATTGAGTAAGCATCATTGAATTGAATTGAGAGAAATCGTGTGTGAGAGACAGAAATACACCTGAATGGAAAAATAAAAAATATATAGTATATGGTAGACTGTGTCCTGACCGACCATCAATGTAAACTCCTCTCTCACACATTCCCAGGTGATAAGTAGGGTGTCTGCTGGTAGGAAGGGGTGGGGGTACAAGCTCCCCAGCCCCAAACCCCTAACAACCCTCCATAACCTCCCAGTCACCATCCGCAGCTGTCTGCCTCCACATACACAAATCCTGCTGGGACCTCACACACCCTACCGTCTCATCCAAGGCTTTAAGCCTTGGATGAGCCTTGGTGTTAACATCAGTCGAGCCCTTTGTGTGAGTGTGTCTTGTGAAGAGTGTTGTTTAGACACCATGACGATTTGATTCTGATCCCATCTCCTCTCCTCTGTTCCACACTGCTGCGGCCCAGCATTGATCTATCTCTGCAGACTGTGGAGACTGTGTGGAGACTGAGGTGAGAAGCAGGGTTCACTTATTAACTCACAGACCAAACTCTGGGAACGTAGAGGGTAAACAAGCCAGTAATCAGATCCTGCGTCCTCTTGTGGCGGGTTGCACCGAAGCAGTTAGTATCAGAAATCCAATTTTGCATACTTAGAAACACATATCATCATCATTCGGTGAACTACAGACTGCACAGAATGCACACAACTGGTCAGAGAGTCAACACGCTAGACTCACTCTCTGTCTCCATCAAATAGTATTACTCTTTTTCCCTCACAAACAAGCTCCTTCCTTATTACAAGGCTCGTTAGTGTGTCACCAGTTCTCTGAAGCTCCAATGAGCCATTTCCCCCTTGCCTGTGTGCATCCAAAGAGGGGTGCCTGTCCCTTTAAGAGGCGGACCCAAGCCCTATTAACTCTCTCCGTCTGAGGCAGACAGAGAGCCCAGCTCCAGCTCTGCCTGTTTGTCTCCACAATGACTCCAGAGAGCCGCTGCAGCAGCCAACAACTCACACAATGTACAGATCCTTAGACAGACAGAGAGAGAGTGAGAGCGAGACAGCGAGTGAGAGAGAGAGAGAGAGAGAGAGAGAGGGGGGGGGGTGGGGGGGAAACTCCATTAAACCTGTGAACCAGGAGCATTGTTTCTGCCTCTCCAGCCCTCAGCCTCTGAGATTAACAGATGCTGGCTGGCCTCTAGGGGCATCAGAACAGCAGTGCCGGAGTGGTGAATACAGGGAGGAAAATACTACGCTGTAAAAGATAGGCGACAAACGAGAAATGACAACCCCCCCCCCCCCCCCCCTACCGCCTGAGAGGAATAAGCTTACCAGTCAGTCCACAGTCCTCTGCTTGCTAAGCATAGCCTGAGCTTTCTGCTGCCTGGGAGCTGTGGACGTGCTTTCGTCCTCCTCACTGCTTCCTTTGTGCAGGTCGGTGCCAGAGGTGTGGGTTCTACGGCGGTCCAGCTCAGTGGTACATCCCCCTGTAGGCTCCCAGCTGAGCACCCTCTGCCTACTACTCTGCTGAGGACGGCTTGACGATAAAGGAAGTCCCCCCTCTCTGGTGAAGCTCACATGAAGTCCTGCGTGCAAGGCAGCTCCAACGTGTGTTATGCAAGGCCACCAGACTGCCAGTTCTCTCTCTCTCTCTTCCTCTCTCTCTCCATCGCTGCCTCTCTTACTTGCTCTCCCCCTTTCTCTCTTCCCTCTCCCTCCCCTCTCCCTCCCTCTCTCTCTCTCTCTCTCTCTCCTCTACTCTTTCTCCCCCCTCCCTCTCTCTCCACTCTTTCTACCCCCTCCCTCTCCCTCACTTTCTCACCCTCCCTCTCTCAGTACTCCACTGACACAGCTCCTCCCCCAGCCAGCTTCATCAGCCGCATCGGGTATTCATTCAAAAAAAACACTCTACTTGGCAGCGCGCCCAGACTACGCTCACACAGGGAGGGCGGAAGAAGAAGGGAGGGGTGTGGGAGTAGGGAGGGAAGACAGAGGGAGGGAGAGGGGGGAGGAGGAGGTGGAAAGAGCTGGGGATTCAGCGAAGGTTTACTCATACAGACATATGGATGTGAGTACGGCTGTGTGTGCTATGCACCACACGTTCACACTGGCTGGCACATATGCACACATCGCAAATACACACACACATTCACACACATGCTCACACACATCCACATCCACACAAACACACACAGTCTCACAGAGGGTTAAACAGACAAGCATTTTAAAGCTGTTCAATATTTCACTGCTATATACATTTTATCTGCAGAGACAAATCTGCTGGTTGAAATCTAGCCTTAGAGGCAGATGACCCAGCTGATCTTGACCTGAAGTAACCTGCCCCTCTGTGGAACCCAGGCCTCCGTCCTCTCTGCTCCTCAGATCTATCACCCATAGCAGGCAGAGCTGGCTTGATAAACACTCCCCACCCAGCACCCTGGTACTGGGACCCTCCTCTAGCCTGGCCCCTGTATCCACAGCAGCCACCCAGACCACCAACACCAGCAGCACCAGCTCTCGTTGAACATTTTGTTCATTTAACGGACACTTTTATCCAAAGCAATATACAAATAGCATCTGGCTTCTCCAGGGCAAGGCCCTCACTGAGCTGAGGTACCCCAGACCCGGACACAAAGTGTGGGAAGGAGAGGTCTGGGAGTGGCAGGTTGAAGGAAACAAAAAGAACAGACTGAAGAGCTAGTCCAAGATTCCTTTTTTGTGCATTACTCAAACACACACACGCAAACATGAGCACACACACAGGCACACACACAGACACAGTGTACTTTTGTAGCCCAAAATAAAGGTAGGTCATGTGCACATATATCTATATATTTCCTTCCCACATTGATTCATATAGAGGAAGACACTCACACATGTACACACACATAAACACATTCACAAACATACACTCACACACATGCAAATATTTTCTAGAACATAATGTTCTTCTATAGCACATCAGAAAGACAGTCAGGTAATTTAATGGACACTTACAAACACCAATGTTTCTCAAAGAAAACACACACAGAGAGACGCACAGTGGAGTATAAAGTACTTCTATAGCACATATAGGGACAGCACTTGCAAGATACAAGCAGGTCATATAAGGGACACACAAATATTCGTTGAAATCTTGAAACATGATGAAGCTATTAACTGTGAGAAACCTGTCACATGAGTGCAGTTCCATCCTGTCCCTGTGAGTCATTCCTCCTGTGACGTGCTGTTGTGGTTATGCACCGCTAACTAGACTATTCTCACAACACTATCCTCAATACAGGATCCTCACTATATAGTTCTCAATACATTATCCTCACTACATTATTTTACTACACAACCATAGTATCCTCACTACATCATTTTTTGTACACTACTATACAGTAGGGCTGGGCGATACATAACCAAAAATATATCTCGATATTGTCAAAGAATTTACTATATTCAATACATACCCCGATATGTTTGCATTTGAAAAAAAAAAAGGCTTATCAGCCTCTTTTGCCTCCATTAGAAAACAACAAAAACAATGTAGATAGAACAGCTATTGTTACAAAGTACAAAATGTGTAGGGCAAATTTAAGAAGTTGCCATAACATGGTACTTTCAACTAGACAAAATGGACCTCACATGGAACAATTCATGCAAATGTCCTTATGTGACAGGACAAAAACAGAGCAAAAGAGAGTGCCTGTGCGAGTGCAATTTTCAGTTTGTGTGTGTTTGTTTGTCTGTGTGTGTATGTGAACACAGAGGAGCCAGACGGTGATCTTAAAACACAAGCAACACAAGGACCAGCGAAAAAAATAAATAAAAAGATTATTTATTTATTTTATATTCGATATTCACGATATTTTCAAATTTTACATCGTCGTCATGTCGTCGTCACATCGCGATATTATCGCTAATATTCGAGTGAATACCATACAAGACTGCACTACACTGACAGTGGACCAGTAAGAATAAGAGAACACAGCAGTACATTTGGGTCCAAAGGCACATTTGGAACCACTCAATTTGCCTCCCTGTCTGGTCCCTGAGTGGGTAGGTGGGGGGCTTCCTTAATGGGGGTCAACAATGGGTCAAGCTCAGGCAGCCAGTGGTGCTGTATACAGTGCTGTACGCCTCTGTGTAAATGACTGTACTGTTGTGATGGGTGTGTGTACAACTGCCAGGAGGCTTGTTGGTGACCTAGTTCCTCATGTGTTTCATATTCAAAGTGCAGACACAACTGTAGCATGCATAACATTCCACAAGTGCTGAACCCTAAATGAAAAGGAAGGCTTTCCAAAACACATCGTTAAAGTTACAATTACTGCTGCAACTTTGTCCAAACCTCTAATACTGTGTCTATCCAAAGCTATCTGTGAAATATTTAATTTAGTAGTAATCTGTGTGTGTGTGTATGTGTATGTGTGAGAGTACCTTTGCATGTGTGTTATTCATCCCTGCATGAATCATGCTCTTATCCTCTTATGTGTACCTTTACACACTCACAAACAAATGGCACACACTGTCCTTAAATGTGTGTCTGCTCTTCTATTTTAAGCTCCACTGTAGCTCTCTACACAGTCAAGCACCCTCTGTTTCACGCTCACACGTTACCTTCACCTTGAAAAGCCAAGGGTGTTTTGTTGCTGCGGGTTACATAAAGCAACATTTACGCTGTGAAGCCCAGTGCCAGATTAAACCACTTAGGAGCACAGAAATCACACTGTCCTATCCACAAAGGTAAGTGGAAACTCTCTATTAATGCCACACATGGCATCAGGACAGCTAATGAGACACTAGCTCCACAGCAATCCGGGCACCTTGTCTGCTAAAGATTAGCCCCACAACACTAGTCAACCCCTGTTACTCACGGTCCAGACTGCCTGTATCCCATGTCCACCTGGGTAGGCCCTCCGTCTCCAGTCTCCTGTCGTCCTTCTCTCTGCTCCTAGCAGGACTGTGTGTGCCACCTCTGCTCCTACTGAACAGCAGACATGTCCAGGCATGCGGCACACATCCCAAAACACTGCATACATGCAGTAAACACACATGTATACAGACACACATACAAAGACATACACACAACACACATTTGGATTGAGAGAAATTGTGCTTGTTCTTTGTGAATAATTAACCCTCTGTTTGTGCTTGTCAAAATCCCATTTTGAATAATCCAGTACATTCGGTTTTCCCATAATTTCCCATAGCAGGGTGAAAGGGAAGTGGAATACCACTGCTTTCATTTTGTTTTATTATATATTTGGGTAGTTGCCAATACGACTTGTAACTGGTATCATGTAGCTTGTAATAAAGAATATCTACACATAAACACAGTTAAACGCGTCCTCGGGTGGAGATGTGAATGAAAGCGTAGGAGCTACCATGCTGGGTCACATTCCATTCATTTTCAGCATGGGGGTTCAGCACCGGGGTCGGAGCTGGGATTAAGCGTTGTCTCGCCCATCAGAGGAACGGGTAAATAAACCTGGCCCGACTCCCCGGGAGAACAGCGGCCGCTCGCTCTGTTGTGGCGCGGTCGGTCTCAGAACGAATGGCGCGCTCTGCGCGCGTGTTGGGAATGCGAAAACTCGATGCTGCCATGGCAACAAGGGGTTGCTCCACGGTCTCCAGTCCCCATTAAGAAAGATGGGTAGATGGGTGCTTGTGTGGCTACTTCTCAATGGCGGTGTAGCATGACAGGCTGAAAGATCCCATTGAGTGCTGGGGAATTCAAAAGCAGAGGGAAAGTGATCAAGGTGACAAGCAGGTCGGCAGGCAAGTGCCACCAATCTCACCTATCCACTCAGAGTTCACGTCAACACCGCAGAATGGTCACAAACCAAAAAAAATTGCTCTGTTGCCCTACTTCTGGGTGACCGAGTTTACGTGTAAGTTTACTCTCCGAGGTGGAAAGGATTCGGCTGCAGCTGTCTTTGAATGACCTTGACAGGTCAAACAGGTCAAACAGGTTACGTTTGACCTGTTTAACACACTCGAGTTGGTCTGGCAGTGGTATAGTCGTTTAAAAATAGTTACTTTTATGCATGTTCAGACTGTGGGACCGTTACCGGATAAACATTCTTATTAATTGATAGGCGTCACCCAAATCTTTTCTTAAAATCTTTTGTTTTCTAAAAATAGACTGATAGATGTTCTGTTGATGTTTGCCTATAGTTTCTGCCCTCAGGAATTCAATTTAGTTGTTGTCTTCAACAAGGCCTGCAGGGCTCTGTGGGATTCACAAATTGTAGGCTAGTCAGGGAATGTGACAACAGCTAGTGAACTGTGTTTAATAACACTTATCAGAACTTTTCATATTTTTACCAAGGTCCAAGTGATTCTCCCCTTTCGTATTTGTCAATGGGTGGAACAATTTGCATGTGCTTTAATGTCCTTGAAAGAGTCTGGGTCCACATTTCTCCAGGGTGGAGGCATTTTTCCCATGTTTGAGAGCCAAGACTCTCCATTCAGCTGAAAATAGCCGGCCCCTGCTTACGCACATTGTCTTCAGTATGCTGTTTGAGCCGCAGAAAGAGGAGGTTGTCGTTCAGAACTGGAGGAGTGAGGCAGTTTCCAGTAACCTACAACTTAGAACAGACTACAATTTTTTTTGAATGCTTGAGCTGATGGTTTTATGTAAGACTCCTTACAATAAGTAAAGTGACTGTAATGTGTGTCCCAGTCATTGTCAGTACAACCTTATAGGTGACATTAGCAGCCATAATTGTAGAGACTAAAGAATCAACAATATTATTTTCTTTCAAAACGTTTGAAATTATTAGAAATTTTTTTTTTACTACTTTTGGTCCCATTCTGTGAAGTCTCTCTCTCTCTTCTATACACAACCAGCAGAGGGCAGCACACTTCAGTGCAAAACTGGTTTGTGATGTAATCCATGAAATGACAAAAGGGAAACCTACATTTTAGAGACCCCCCATTCTCTCTATTTCCCTCTCTCTTTCCCCTGTAAAATGGAATTGCAAAGTAATGGTAAATGAATGGTAAATGTTACACGATAGAGTATACAAACATAGAAAAAGGTGCAAAAACGTATTTGAAATCAAACTACACATCATGCAATGTATCGTTGAATCCTCATCCTTCCTATTGTGTTTGCAGGGCAACCTGTTTCAAGGAATGTCCGTGTACATTAGTTGTGTACGGTAGCAAACTAGAAGAGACCACAACACAAACTGGAAGACTTTGGCCACGTCTCAGTACTCTGTCTTTGATGTGAACAATTCCCCAACATTTCATGGCTCAATTTCTCAGTACTCTCTCTCTCTCTCTGTCTGGAAAAGTTTGGAAAATGTTGTGGTTGCGTGCTGTTAGGTAAACAGTGGCATCTTTTACCAGTCAGTTGTATCATTGAGCTGCAGATGGGCCAAGCTGGTCAACACCAAGTCAAACAATGCCAAGCACCTCTCAAGACCAATATCTTTAGTAGACATATACTCAGGTTGTCTATCTGTGCCTTTGTCTTCAGTATCTGTTCACAATGTCTGTCTTTCTGCGCTTATCAGCCTCTGCACCAGACCCTTCTTGTCCCTCAAAAAAGAAGAGGAGAGACTGGAATAGGTTTAAGTGATGTGAATGAGAGAAGGGCCTCCATTACTGCATATTGGTGGCTGTAAGGTTCGGTCATTAAGCTCTAGCGGTATGTCTTCAGGCTTCACGGTATTACAGGTTCTGGAGTGTCATAATAGTATATAGTCCAGACCATAGTAAACAAAACAAAGCTCCAATAGACAAAACTCTAGGTCAGAGGTTCTTAACCCTGCCCTCAGGGAACCCCTGTCCTGCATGTTTTAGAAGTTTCCCTGCTCCAACACACCTGATTCAAATAAATGGGTCGTTATCTAGCTCCGTAGAAGCCTGGTAATGAACATGCATTTGAACCAGGTGTGTTGGACCCAAGAAACATCTAAAACATGCAGGACAGGGGTTCCCTGAGGACAGGGTTAAGAACCACTGCACTAGGTGTTTAATGACAAAAGATCAAAAAACAAAATTATGAATATTCCATCAATATAAATCTACAGGTACAAGTTAAAATGTCAACATATATTTGCCATACATAATGGACAATCTTTTTGAGGTCATGCAGTGCTGCAAGTATAAGAGAGGTAAGGACAGCCAGTAGTTCCTCCAACCATCTGTCTTGGGGGGGGGGGGGGGGGGGGGGGTATAGATTTCCTACTCAGGAACCAAATAAAGAGGCTCTCTTTTTACTGCCTATCTGACAGGAAATGTATGAGGGGAAACATTTCTCTGGTACAGGGCATGTATATTGGAAAATGTGTTTATTCATTATTTATTACTAACAGTAAATAAAAATGGTGCATAGTTGACAACTTTAACCGGCTAATAAATTCTAATATTTCTATATGTGTAGATGTTCCCAGGCATGTCTGAAGATCAGTCACACACACTAGTTTCCTCAGATCAATTAGGATGTGTGTCTGCTTGTGTGTGTGACTGGTAAAGTATTCTTCCTCAACAACAAGCTTAATATTCATCATGTTTTCTATAAAATGCTATATGAATTGCCACGCTACAGTGCATGCACAAATTCTACTTGACAGTCTTTGTTCTAAAGTGGGGTTCCCAAAGTGGGGTTCATGTCATAACCAGTCCCAAGGAGATCATTCCCCTACGTGGAGGACTGATTGCAGGCCCTGAGGGGATCAAAGACTGAGGCGAGTATATACAGTCAGCTTCACCGGACACTGATAGAGATGCTCATGAATTAGTCCTTTCACAGGGTTTCAGTTGTGGCGAGGGGAGATGGTGGGGTGTGCAAAGGGCTCCTCGCGCAGCAACACTGTCACCATGCCCACCATGGCGACAGCATCAGAGGAGGCGGAGCTGTTCTGAGGGGCTGTAATCCGAAGACACCATCTGTGTCTGTCAGCAGAGGCTGCCACTTAGTCAAAACTAACACAATCACCACTGCAAAACATGCCAAAAATCTGGGCAATGGATACTAAGCTCCAATACTCACTTCAGAAAGAACGGCAGAACACACGGCAGCACACACTGGGACAAATGTCAGGGTATTGGTTTTGAGTAGTCTAAGCATCCTGGAGGTTTTATAATGCACAGGGTGGCAGTCATTGGTAATATGACAGGTTAAATGAGTAGATGCTGCTCCAAAAAATTATGTTCAGCATCAAAAGGATTCTGTTATTACTACAGTCAGTTAACAGACATGTACTTACACTGCTCAAACACTGGGATGTGCCCTTCTCCTCGTATTCAGGCAGTATGTAGACCAGACTGCACATTTGTTCAGAACCTTGTTTCCATGGCTCACTGCCATGGAGTAATCCTAACATAGTGGAAGTATCCAATGTACATTGCAAGCAAAAACTTTGTGCTTTTCTTCTTTTTCATACCTATGACATTGAGGGTGCATTTCATTACACTGTGTGCCTTGTCTACCATGTGTTTCTGACAAAGACCTTGAAATGTGTAAGCAATAATCCATGTCCTTTCACAGAGCAATTTAAGTAAAAACTGAATCCTGGATGTAGGAAATTGTTTATATGTACCATTGTCCAACTGGAAAATCAGAATTTATAAAAACAAATGCCATATCCTGTAGCATCTTCATCTTGCATGGAATGATGGGAAAGGAAGGTGCTTACATACTACAAACACCGATTCACATCAAAATATCACGTCAGTTCGATTAAATCTACAAATTGTCCCTAAAGAACAATTTATTGGTACCGATGGAACAAATAGACAAACACAATTTACAAAATCATAACACTGTAAGGCAAATTTGACATTTTCTGCTTGAATCTGCTTGTATCTTTTCATCACCTGTTAATGTGAGGCTGTTAAGGTGTACTGGCTATAGTTGTCATTAGGGACACACTTCTTGTTAAATAAATAAAATACTTTAAAATTAACCCAACACAGGCCTCACAGCATAGAGTGGTACTAAAATTGGTTTTCAAATTTCAAAACAGCTTTAAAGCAATAGAGAACAGCATGCTTTCACTCTTAGACTTAACAGGCATATCAAACACTATGATGGCACATTTATACTGTATGAAGCGCTTGAGATAAATGTATGAAAAAAGATTGATAAATCTGGCCATAATATTTGGTAGCAATGGTCTAAACTGTAACCTTGGTAACACATTTCAGAATTAACATGAGTCTTCCTTTCAAAATGTCAATAAAATACATATTTAGTAATAAAATACAGCACTATTAGAGCTAAAACCATTTAGAGTTGCAAAATCATGCACAGGGTTCACAGCTTCAGGTGGAAAATTAAACAAAATTATCAAATTGATTTGTTAATACATGTTATCAGTTCTCACTGATAATACCGTTTGCATTACAAAAATTGTATCATGACCCCTTCAGGTTGCCATAGCAGTTTGCCACTAAAACAAATCAAGCAGCAATTTCAGAAAGAAATTATTCTAAATACCATTAATGAAAGAAAAATAGTCCGATTTACGAGAGCATACGAGTCTAAGAGACTAGCTTGCTTCTTCAGTGATGTTGCAGAGCAATTCCCCTTGCGGCCTTCATTCCTCACATCTTGCTGTGCTAGACTCAAGCTTTGGAGGAAGCCATGAACTAGCACTAGACATTAACCTTAATAACTCTAACCATGAGGTCATCTCGCCCCCGTGCGCTTGACGACTATGGTGCCGGCCACCATGTCATACACAGTCCTATTGTGCTGGAAGAAAAGCAGTGTGATGAAGGCTGGGAAGAAGAAGGCGATGGAGAAGTTCTTGTTCAGGGCTCTTACAGTTGAACTGAGGAAAGACATGAAAAACAACACACATAATCAGAATGAAAATGTCTAACCAATGTGAATTGGTTAACCCTTGTTATCTTCGGGTCATTCTGACCCATCAGTCATTGTGACCCACCGTCGTATTGCGACAACTTTACCGCATACAAAAACAAAGTGAAGCATTTTCTTTTAACCGTTGGGCTCTCTCAGACCCCCCACATTGCAAAGGTTAAAAGAAAATTATTTGTATTTGTTTTTGTATTGGGTAAAATTGGGTAAACACAACGATGGTTCGTTATGAACCTTTGGGTCATGTGACCCGAAGGCAGCACAAGGGTTAAACGCATTCCTCAGGTATAAATACAGTCTACCTGCTAGCTAGCTTTTTGTTGAAGCAAAAAAAAAAAAATAGCTAGCTTTTTTGTTGGCGTAGTTGTCTAGTAGTCATGCTTGCGAGTCAGAGATCCCGGGATCGAGTACCAGTTAGTGGAAAGATTGGGAGGACTGACGAGCAGTGCGACTATGGCCTGTTACAATTGCACTGAGGCGTTTACAACAGCAAGCCTATGCGTTCCACTATTTCAAATGAAAACAGGTTGGTTTCTTGTGAGTCACTACTTACGCGGTCAGGGAGACATTTGTCGCTGGTACGACGAGGACCCGATTGGGTTGAAGCAAGACTGATGAGTCACATGTGACCACCCTGAGGCCAATGATAAATTTCCCTGGTGTGGCACCCCCTGCCCCCCATATGCAGACAATCTGTTGGAGCACAAGGAACATGAGTGTCATTAGAAGACCTCAGAAAGTTATAACACTGACCTGGACATTGGCTCCTGAAGAACAATTATTTCGATGTGGGTAGGATATGTCATGTTATGGTGCAAGATTTTCATTTGATACCAATTGTAATATAAGTTAAAATACCTCATAGAAACACACCAATATCCGATAAATAAGTGCAACAAGCATCATTTTTTGTAGCTCTTCCATGGATGTGTCCTCATCTATTTCCTCCACAATGAAATGCATTGCAAACTTGGAGATATCCCTATAAACACAATGATCAAAAATTACTTGGTTATTTTAGTAAGTTGCCTTTTCTCCCATTCTTGCTGTGTGTTTATTTTGTCTCCTGTCCAACTCCTGTACATACTTCATTCCGCTCAGGTGCATAATACTGATGATTATGGTGGCCTTGATGAAGAACAGGATGAAAAAATCCACCATTTCCGCAAGGAACCTCTGCAGAGGGGAAGGAATACTATATTCTCGACCTTGGAGGACATAAGGCAAAAGTTAGCATAGTCTACACTTGGCTAAGCAACGTTTATTAAAACTACAGTTGTGTAAGCTACTTCACTTGGACAAGCATACCAATTAGTTGAAAACGAATATTTTTGAACGTACAGACAACATTCTGACCTGGTCGTTGTGCATTGCCGTTTTGTTGATGTTGCTGCTGCGGTTGTGTGGGCACTGAAGCTGGCACAGGTCCATTGCCAATAGTATCGCCTGTGTGGCTACCAGGTGTAACTAAGGCAGGTGGATATGGCGATAAAGGTAACCCGAAAGGATTATTGAACCAGTTTTGCGCATCGAAGTTGGACAAATCGGCTGGCCAAAGTGGTGAAGTCGATGTCTCGTTCGTTGACTGTGGTAAATAAGGAGGAGACGACATAGCAGAGACAGATAGCCAGCTTTGCCAGTTAACATATCCTGTGTAGTACTGCCACATCCATCCTTGCAGCTTTTCACAATATTCCGACGTACTCAGCTTTCGAAAATTATCTTTTCTGCTTTCCGTCGAGTCTTGATGACTCGATGACCGCATGTTTTCATATGACACTGGCCTGGCTTTACTATTATAAGGAATATGTTCCTTATATACTTCTCTGTTTGTGTTTCCTGAATCGGCCATGTTGAAAAATTACGTCATACGCATTTAGGGTTTCTTGTACCAAAAAATGCTTGTATTAAACACATTTTGTTGCAAACAGTTTCACACGCGTCTGATAATTGTACGTAATTTGCATGTAAATATATACTTAAATCAAATATTTACGCTGTCATGTAGAAACATATTTCAACTTTATTCATTTCGTCACTGTCACATTTGGTACAGTCCAAATATTTTAAACCGCACTTCTAACAAATCACCACAAGAGTGTAGTGAAAGCTTCGCTAAACGCAGAGACATAGAAAAACCTATGGCTCTGCTATGGCTCTGGCGAAAAGTAGACGTTTGGTGGTCACACTTTATGCTGCGTCGAAGTAGCAGGCTATCCTCTTTGATGTATGTCATTAAAATTGACTGTTCAATCGTGCATTCACTTTGTCCCACATGGGACAAAGTGACAAACTTCGTAAACGTGTGAATGTTTAATTTGTTGGCAGAGCAGACAAATCAATCAAACTTCCAAGAACTTGCTAATTACATAGAAATGGGTTCAAAGGATTCCCGCTACTTAGCATGGCTGCCTGCATCTCGGGGGAAAAAGATCTGTGGCACACTGCCATTCTCCAAGAACTATCCAAAGCTTAATCCTAAAAACAATGGGGTATTCAGTCATAACAGCAGAATTAAGACATACGTAAGGTTCTGCCAAAAACTTCTTAAAATCATCTTGGTAGGCTAATATTTCATTTGTCTAGCAGCAAGCTACTTAAAAATAAATAAAATAAGGATTAATGCTTAGTGACAATACAGAAATACAAATAACAGCATACATTATACTTGTACAGCAGTACATTAAAGTGTAGTATACAGAGAATCAACAATAACAAAACAAATATAAATAAATAATAAACACGGAACAAATAGGAAGTCCTTCGTTATCCTTTAACAACTGTGAAGGAGGCATAAAAGTAAAAAAAAAAATTGGGGTTATTTTTGACCAAACGGAGAGAATTAAGAAGAGCGGCAATTTCTAGCTGAAAGACGGAAGGATGTCCGTCCTTGAAGCCATTTTTGTTTGCGAAGGAAAAATTGGCTTGCTGTGTAAAAACGTTCACTAGCAGCAAGTTACTCACCAGATGAAGGCCTATTCTACATTATAAACTGTTCTGCTATTAATTATTGCTAAAGCCTATGAATGGTTGTCCGTTTGGATGAATATGCAGGGCTGCCTACTTTTCAAAAAACCTTGGAGTGAAATTTGGTAGGGACAACCAAAATGTTGCCGCGTACAAAGCAACCATGATTTTTGCTAAGTTTGAAACCAATCTGAAATGGGTAAACTAGCACCTCATTTATTTGCCTACGTCAAGAAAAGTTGCCTGCAAATGTGCTCGAACAGGGCACGAGGCCACGAGCACAAAAGGGAATATTATTAGCCGATTGCTGATTGACCTGAGCTGAATGAGCACAAGGAGAAATATGGAGTCAAATTAGGGTCAATAATATTTGAAAAGTGCAAAATTTTGGCCGTGTCAAAATCGGGCAAAACCACCACCCATTATAAAGTCATACATTTTATATGAGTCTGTTGCTTTTGTGTTGTGTTATATAAGATAAAATTTACCCCAGACCCCACACAGATTTGGGCCTCCCAATGTTGACTCCATGGCTACGTCCTTGCTATAAATGCTTCAACTGCAAGCCAAAGCACCTGTCACTAATTCCAGTCCCTCTATCTCTCACAGCATCAGAATACTCCACCTGTAAAAAAGATGTATGTATGGGGCGGTACTGCTGTAGTAATTGCTGAATTTGTACATGTCTTTGATTTCTGTTCTGGGGTGAAGTTGAATAGCTAGCAATTACCTTTGTTTGATATACTTTTTGTTGAATGTGTAGTTGTCGATAGCATTGCTGATATGGCCCCTGTCTTGAATGTTAACTTTTGTACATTTTTGTGTAGTGCATTTTACCGAACATGTGCCCTTTGTGTTACATTGAATTAGACTGCAGTGGTTCTCAAACCTGTCCCAAAGTACCTCTTGTCCTGCATGTTTTAGATGTTTCCCTGCTCCAACACACCTGATTCAAATGAATGGTCGTTACCAGGCTTTGCCAGAGCTAGATAACGACCCATTTATTTGAATCACATTAACATATAAAACATGCAGGACAGGTGGTACTTGAGGACAGGTTTGAGAACCACTGAATTAGAGTAATAAACCCAGTTGAACTGGACTTCCTGCTCATACCTGTAATTCTGCACTCTGATGTTCCTTAAACACCGCCCTCCAAAGCAG
Organism: Osmerus mordax; assembly: GCF_038355195.1. NCBI lineage: Eukaryota > Metazoa > Chordata > Actinopteri > Osmeriformes > Osmeridae > Osmerus > Osmerus mordax. The sequence continues at coordinate 16,452,569 of NC_090055.1, forward strand.
TACTCTTTCTGTTTCTTCCTCTCTTCGAGAATTTGTTTAATTTCTGTGGCTCTGCAAACCCTCATTCTTTTTTCATTAATCAGATTGTTGCAGTGGCACCACCCTTGGTCATAATCGGACACCACCCTCAGACATAATCATTCACAAAAAGCTGGAAATCTTTTGGAGAATTTGGGCCCTAAACTGCTGACCCAGAGAACACTAATTAAAGGAATTATGTGCACTTGCTTGAACAGGGAAGTCTGTGCATCTCAGCTGGCTTGGCCTACAGCTCGTGAGGTCAATATTCAACCTTGAGTGGGCCTCCTCAACTTTCCCCTTTTACTATGACAATGAATTCAATGTTGCTTGTGTACCTGTTGATAATGTCAAGGTCTTCACTATTAAGGAAATCTGTCACTTATGCCAATTTAAGGTGCTGGTCTTGAGGCAAACTGCCTTTCATAAATTCACTGAAAAGGTACCTTAGCAACACAGCTAAATTTACAAAAGGCATGTCAAGTCAAACTAATCCGGAGGTATTAAGTCTTCAATCCAAGTCGGGATCTGGGGATCACATGTCTAATGAATGTTGAAAGCTTATGGGCAGAGGGTCAGGGCTCCACCCTGCATTTTTATTGGCTGTTGTAACATCTTGCTACCATTTAACTCAAATGTTTTGGCCCATATAAAGTTCAAATATCATTTAATCCAAAGCAACATACAATGGTGCATATAAAAGTTGCAACAAGTATTGGTACATTGGAATTGCACCAAGTCCTCCAATTTCTGCTCCAAGCCCTATCAGTTGACTTGTAAATATATCAAGCTTTAACCTCCCCCCCCCCTCCCCCCCAAATATATTACATGTGGCCATGTGCAAAAGTGACATGTAACTTCCCAGCAGTAGAATTAATGTACTTTTAGAATGAAACCTGAAATCATTCTGCAAAGCTGTTCCACCTGTTATGATCTGTCAATGAACAATGACACTTGGTTTAATTCTGGAATGCTTTTAAAACGAATTACTGGCACTCAGGTTCCACCAACTCATCTGGAAAACATTAAATAAATCCAAAACGTTTGAATCTCCAATAGTAACCCATTTTGTAGGAATAAAAGTCACAGCAAGACATGTAAAGCACAACAGGACTTTTATTTAAACATCCTAGCATGCGAGTTTAACAAGTAATGGCATTTGGCCTAATTGGTATTGGAACAGAATACAAAATGCATGTCATCTGATGCCGTTTGTCTGGGGGCAACCTGGCCATCATGCCTCCTTCTCATAGATCCTCACCGCCACAACATCATCCATTGTGCATTTCTGGAAATAGATTTGTTAACATGCAAGCACACTTCGAAATCAAAACATGCAATGCATCTATAAAAAACACATACCAAACGGAACAGTTTCTGGGCATTTTAACGTCGCTAAACTGTCCAGGCTTGTCGCAAAAGACCAACTCACCGCTATGAGTTTTCCGTCTTTAATCTCCCGCTCCAGTATCGTGGTCTTGCCATCCCAGGACTGCTTCTGCACAAGTTTACCGTTCTCTAGAGTCATCGAGGTCTGAAAATGGGTCGATAGATACGTCCGCATATTTAGTCATGCTTAAAATGAGCAAATATCGTTAATTGCTTGTTATACACCCACCTTCGTTTTTCGGTCATCTGCTGTGGTCTCATCGAACTCCTCGTTTAATTTGAACTTCATCTCTGTCGTTTTGAACGTGCTTTGAGACTTCATAGTTATAACACCATCATCCACGCTGAACAGCAAATTTGGCTTTGCCATGTTACCCAGCTGCCTGGTGGCAAACCCGACACCTGTAATGTAGTCGACAGGTAAGTGTTTCATTGCCAAAGTTCGCTGGCTGTCAAATGCAGAAAAGTGATGTTGCTAATGTGTGGGCTGTTGAAACCAGCCACATGGTCCAGCCACATGGTCAGTCACAAACCACCAATTCACAATACCTACCTACTGCCTTCATATATTCATCAAAATTCTCACTAGAGGCCATCTTCCAAGTTCCGACAAATTGGTCAACCATGTTTACAATTTAGTTGCTGTGTCAAGCCGGGAAGTCTCTACAACCACACCACCCTTTGTCCAAGGCGTAAAACGTGTACGAGGAAGTTCATTTATAAAGCCCTAATGACACGCGCTTAACTCAGACACACCAATCAAGCGCTGTTGCTGGTGCTCCCATGGAAACAAAGGATAAGGGGCGTGGTGAAAATCAGAATTAGTTTCACACCGTGTGGTTCGTTGGTGCGCTTGTAATTAGACTGCATGTGCCAAGCCTTTTTGTCATGGTCTATGATTTACAAACATAACTTTTCACTTCATAAGTATTATATTTGGAACAATAAGGACATCATATATAAATGCAAATCCTTTTTTCTGAAACGTTGGTTTGATAATGGCATTGTATTGGTAGATCAGTTATTTAATGAAGATGGTTTACTTTACACTTATGAAGAGTTTCTGGCACATTGTAAGATTCCTGTAACACCAGGGGACTATGCTAGAGTTTTTGGTGCAATATCTTCAAAAGTGTGTATGCTGTTTAGACATGGGAAAAGAAAAGACATTCAACACTGGTCCCAACCTACTACAGTACACTCTTATGTAGATAATATTTGTTTCTCTTTTAACTCACGTAATAAATCCATAAGAGAGTTACTTAAAAGGGACTGTATCTTTGTCTTATATTTATTGGTGGCCAAGCCGCGAAGCAGCGAAGCCACTTAAGTCTTTCTACCTTTTCTTCTTATTATTATTAATCATCTTCCTCTCCCATTGGAGTCTATGGCAGCCCCTAGAACCGTATGGTTACTTTTTGTGAAATTTGGCACACTCATTAAGGACAGGCCCCTCTTTATTCTCACCAAGTTTAATGTCTCCCATTCGAGCACTCTAGCGCCACCAACGGGTCAAAGTTGGACTTGTGTTTACACACGTAACTTTTTAACCGTATGACCGATTTTCAAAAATGAGGTACCGTTGGATTCCCTGGATCAAGACGAGTTCAACACACCATATGACGTCAATTTCCAGTTATATAGATTTTCCGCCATTTTGAATTTTAAGGAAAAACGTTTTTTCGCTTCTCCTCCTTCAATTTTTGTCAAATCTTGCCCAGAATTGGCACACATCATCGTCACAGCAACCCTCACTAAAAAATTCGAAAGGATTTTTGATTTCCAAAACTGTTTGTCCGGTACAGACAATCAAAATCGGCAGCAAAGACATCAAACAGGAAGTTGGGTCATATCTCAGCCAATCCTTGAGAAATCAACACCAAACTTGGTATAATGACTCGGAACCCTCATCTGAGGATGTCCAAACAATTTGGTGTCATGTGATCACTGGGCGTGGCCGCAGGATGCAAAAATGTGTTTTGGCCAATAACTCTTGATTTGTTTGCCTTTATTAAGTGATTCCTTTGTCTCATGAATCATGATATCTTGGGACATCCCGTGTGTGACACATGATAACTCTCGATAACAGCCGAATTGATGCGGCCGCCATTTTGAATTACTGAAAAAAATAAAATCTTTACTCATCCTACAAATGTTTTCCAATCTTCACCAAATTTGGCAGAGATCATCTTCAGACCAAGCCTCACAAAAGCCATCATATGTGTTTTGGATTTTCAAAACCGTTTGCCCGGTACGGCCAATCAAAATGTGCCGTTAAGCCAGCAAACAGGAAGTTGGGTCGTATCTCAGCAAATCTTTGATGGATTCACACCAAACTTGTTGCGTGTACTCGTAACCCTCTTCTGAGGATGTCTAACATGTTTTATGGGTCATTCGACTGCTTGGCCACCTCATTGCTGCTTGCAGCTATATTTCGTATTGGAATCGTTTAACAGACAATATTATTTGGAAAAAGGTTTGGCTTATACCTAATCAGGATTTGATTATGAACAAAGTTAAAAGGGGTATCTTTTAAAATTATACACAGGATTTACCCAGTGAAACATGATTTTCTTAAATTTAAAATGGACATTGATTATAGTTGTACCTTTGTGACAGTCACCCTGAAACTGTGGTTCATTTGTTTTGGCACTGCCCGTTTGTGAAAACATTTTGGCAGAATGTTTGTGATTTTATTACAATAAATTGATGACCAATTTCTTTTGATGTGGAAACACTTAGTATTCGGTCTTTTAACTGTAGAGACAATCGTGATCAGGTTTATTTGATCAATGTTATTATATTAATGGCAAAGTTCTATATTCACAAATGTAAGTTTTCATGTAAAAAGCTTTGTTTTATTATTTTGTATAAGAAAGAAATTGAGCATTATTTTGTTTCAATAAGATTCTCAATGAAGCAAAAAGCAGTGAAAACTTTGAGGACCTGTAAACGTTTCAATATTTATATTTAATTCTAAATCAAGCACCCCCTATTGTATGATTGTTGTTATATCTTTGTAATATGTATATTAGTATAATATGTATATATACATAAGATATGTAATAATTTTCTGTTAATAAAAAATAAAAAAACTGCAATGTGAGTTAGCCTGGCAATCGTCTACCCAGGGTGACCAAGGCCTTTCCATGAAAACTAAGTATAGGTCAATACATACATAAAATAAAATCGATATAGTTTCTTAAATCATGTGTGCACTTTATTGCCTTTCAGAAGAGAAATACTAGCTCTCATCATCACAAATATTGCACATGATTGACCTGTCTGATGTGCATCCAAAACATCAAATCTGTCCTGTTCTCCCATGACCCATGCAAGGTCTTGCTGCTGTCGCTAGAGTTACATTACTGAAATGTACTCGATAAATACAATTCTGATGCTTTTCTGGTAGCATGCAGATGACCCAAACTGTAGAAGTTACTTGCAAGTTAAATAAACCAGTAGATGGAGCCAGTGAACAGCATATCAACAAACCATATTCAAATACTGCACCTCAATGTTTGCACTCCACTGATATCAGTTATGTCAATATTTGATCCGACAAACAATTATAACTTAACATTCTTTAAAGGTACCAAACTGAAAGTAAACAGAAATCATCAAGTGAAATAGTTTATCGTGCTATATTTTTCATTGTCTCTGTCACCAAACAGTATAGCAAGGGCTCTCTAAACTTGTGGTGTCTACCACCACCCAGTGTTGTGGCCAGAGAAATGCGATACAAAAGACGTTCATGACCCACAGACAAATTGCTGCCACCTATAGTTGAATATAGGTTTTGATTTGGGGATGGGTGTTGGCCTGCACAGAAGCACAGTTTGTATGAGTTTAATCTACTGGCATGTTGGTATCTGAGCAGGTGTGAGAGCCTTGGGGTCAGCCTTAGACAGTGTTGTGTCCTGCCCAGCTGCTCTATAACATTCCCCTGCTTGTTCCCACCATTCTAGACAGCTCAGTCCACTTTACTGATACATTTGTGACACCATAACATTATCTGAATTCCTGTAAGATACAGGGCCGCAAGTTCCCACAACTCTTGATTTGTTTGTCCTTTTTTTTTGCACATACACCTCGTCTTCTCCCAGTCAGTAAGCTGTTGAATTGTATTAGAAAGGAGTGAGACAGTATGTCAACTTACCATCACCCGATGGCTGGATGTTTACCAATGTAATAAAGGGATTACTGGTTGTTCTCTCACCCAGAGCTGCTAGCGGCGGATTCAGGTGGCATTTAGCAGGCCTGGAGCCCCTCTAATGAATATGAACTCTGCCTGGCAGACACATAGCAGGCTTTCTTCCTGGTTTTCATCAACACTCCAGTGCCCATTGAATGGGGAAACAGTGGCCCAGGACAAAAGCCGTATATACTGTACAAACACAGCTCAGAGCTGCTGCACACTGACACATTCTTCAGTGTGTATGAGAGCGAAGGGGGGGCCCTTTCTGCTCCTTTGTGCGGGTGTCTGTCAACACTGTAGTTGGAGGCTGAGCCCATTGTGGTGGCCAGTGTTTCTTATTGATACAGGGCCTCTCTCAGCTTGTTCCCAGGGTCCAACCTGAGAGCACTCATGAATAATTGAGAGAGGATCTTCAGGGGCAACGCGAGGGTTGCAAGTTTGACTTTGCTATGTTGCAAATTTAAGCTGTCATTAGGTGTTTAAGTAAACAGGTAATGGGGAGGGTGGAGGAAGGGGGGTTACAGCTGCTCATGTTGATCACCCTGCTGCAGTCTTCTGTGTCTGCTGTGTGTCCCATGGGTTGAGCTTCACTGAAATTGCTGTGTGTGTGTGTGTGATGTAGGTGTTTGTGGGTGTGTGTTCTGTGTGTGCGTGTATGGATTGACATGTCCATATATAATACCTGACATGTCTTGGCTGTTAGGCATAGAGGGGATTTGGGAAGGGTAATATATGTCAGTCCTTTAAAGTTTAAAGAACATTTTTTCTGAAGGTTTTTGAAGAACCCATGCAAGTTCCTAGCCTGGCTCTGCCCTCCTATGTACTTCCGCTCAATTTTATTTTTGCTTCTGTACATAGGTCTGGCCATGAGGTACGTAAGTCAGATTTTCAGGTTGATTTTCTACCGGCGAATCAGCAAACAGAGGGAGTGGCTGAGAACGATGATGTGCGCTAGTTTGTGTTGTAGTTCCGTAATGGCGGCGGAGAAAGATGCGAGCAAAGCCATTCGGTCCGTTGTGGCAACGCTGCCGAATATCCAACAGCTAAAGCCGGAGCAAGAACAAGTTTTGCTGAGTTTTGTTGGTGGCCATGATGTTGTGGCCCTCCTCCCCACGGGGTTCAGGAACAGTTTGATTTTCCAGCTACGGCAGCTACCTCTGTTACAGTAGTGGTGAAGGAATTGGCTACGGTGAACGCTAGCGATTGGTTATGGCAGATCAGAGTGGCTCTGGGCAGATCCAATAGTTTTAAACTTTAACAGAGTACCCGCCTACAAGGAAGTCAACTCTTGTCAATGGAGCGAGGCCAGACTCTCTGTACAAATGCAATGTACGAGAGTCTGGTTAGCACCAGGCTAGCAAGTTCCTACAGGCTCTAAAAAAGTATCGGAGTTCCAGTTGACTGGCTGCCAGCTCCAAGCTCCAGCAGGGGGCAGCCATTCAGGTCTGGCTCCCCATCGCATCCATCTGTTGAGAGGGAGGCTCACACGGCCTGTGGGACCTGCCCTCTCCTCCCTGGTCCTGCAGATGACTACTGGAGGAGGAAGTAAGGGGTGGAGAGAGGGAGGAGAGAAGGAAAGAGAGGTGTGAGGGAAGAGGAAGGGTAGACAGTAGAGGTAGGGGAGAGGGTAGAAGGAGGAGAGAGGACAGAAGGAGTGGGTAGAAGGAGGGGTGCGAGGAGGAAGATAGGGAGATGGGAGAGGAGAGAAGATGGGAAAGACAGGAAAGGGGAGGGTGCAAGAGAGAGGTGTGAGAGGAGTGGTAGACGTCTCCCAAGTTGGGACACGTGAAGTGTAGTCTGCCTTGGAGCAAGGATCAAGATCAACTTGTATGCTGGGAGCCTTTTCATGATTCCCTGCTTTGATCTCCACTCTCATCCTTTCATCCCACGCGCTCCCTGCACTCCGGGCCCCCGTTCTGTAGCACACTGATGGGGATCGGGTTGGAGGGAGCGGAGGCAGTAGGGGGGCTTCCGAGGTGGGGGGTGGGAGGGTAACCCTCACAGAGGCCCTGCTTGTTCTTTGAATGCTGGAATAGGTGCTGGCTGAGATGCACATTGGGCCTGCAGGCGACCGTCAGGGAGCGGGGTGGGCGGAGGTTTTGCTTTGAGTTGAAGCAGCATGTGTGAACCTGCCGGGCCCTCTTTCATGCTCACTCAGATGTGCTGCAGTGGGCCACAGTTCCCGGTGTGGAAAACAACCACCTTGCTACTTAGAGCCTGGCCCTCTGACCCCTGACTACATGGGAAAGTGCAGCCCTCAGCCGGTGGTTATATAAAGCATGCAGCGGTCATAAGAGTCCTTGATAAATCACTCTGCTGGAGGTCTCTCCTGTTCCTGTACGTCCCGGGCTCCTGTTATAGATGAACACTTTCGCTTTCAACCCCACGTAGATTTGATACTTCTGTTTTAAAGGGAGTGGGGGTGACTTGAGACAGCTGAAGGTTGCATACATGAAACATGGTGAGGGTAAATTTCAAGGGATTCTCCGCTGCCACATGTAAACGTAGTGGAAACTGGGTACCCCAGTGGTGGTGGTGAGGGGGTACTGTACCCCTCTGGGATGCAGAGTAGGTGGTCATGTAAACGTGTGGTTGGAAGCTGGCTTCCCCAGTGCAACACTGCCCTGCCCCCTCCCCCCCCCACACACACACTCACCCTCACCCAACCCCCCTTCCAAAGCCAGCTAAACCCTCAGCCCCCCACGCCAGCCACTTGCCGTGTAGACAGACTCAGGCTGAGTGTGCAACACAGATGCAAAGGCACAGAATGGAACCCCTAATTGTGGCTTAATTGGAGGGAGGGAGCACTTACCTTTATTTAGACATGTGGTAAGAGTTAGGCTGTGACAAGCAAGCATGCCCTCTCAGCAGATGACTGCAGTTAATATTTCATTTTCGGGGGCAGAGTAGGGGGATTGTGTGTGATTATCCAATTGAAGGCGATGACAGAATGGATGAATGGCCATGACAAGTCTCGGGCAAACAGGCCACTCCACCTTTACCCTTCATGTCAGATGAAATCATACTCAATTGGCCCATCAGCAGTTAATGGACAAAACCGGTCAGAGGTGTCTAACATACCCCCCAAAAAGTGTTGGATTGTTAGTGTTTTAATAGAATCTTGTCCAATGTCTGAACTACGGTATTGTTAATAGCACCGATGTGTGTGTGTGTGCGCCATCAGTACTTGTGTGTGTGTGTATGTGAATGCTGTGGGTCTGGATTGTGTCGACGTTTGTAAACAGGGATCTATCAGCAGAGGGATAAATAGGGGTGCGGGTGCTGAAGAGCAGAAGAGAGAACAAATAGTTTGTGAGTGTGTCTGAGAGAGAGGGGGGAGAAAAAGAGAGAGAGAAAGTAAGAGACTGAGCTAACAGGCTCTCTACAGATCACTGGCAGTTTGACTGCAGTGGAGAGTAATGGGGCTGGCAGGGCGGAATCAATTACTGGCCACAACAGATTTTCCCACAGGTCGGAGCTTGGGAAAGCAGGACTTTACAGCAGCAAAGACAGCTGGCACTGAGCGTCCGCTGGGAAAGGCTCACAGAAAAAGAAGACATTTTTGTGATAAACTTGCGACACTCCATAAATTGCCCCTTTTCAACTTTTTTTGTCATTTAAAATGTTGGAATTTGTTTCCAGTTAAATCCTCAGATTGTTAGCCAAGAAGCATCATTTGGCAACAGTAATAAAAAAAAACTAGGTCCCTGTTTTCTCTCCCTTAAAACTTGCTTATCGATGTGGAGAGCAAAATAAATCAGAACTATCATCTATCTGCAGTCTCTAAGCCAGCCCAGAGGATATCAGAGAGCAGACAATGCATCAATCTTTTGTCTAAATGTATCTAATTCCTTCTGAGGGTCAGAAACTCCACCCGTCATACAGTCTCCCCCTGTCGCCCTTCAGCCTCTTGTCTGATCTTAACCACAGAGTTTCACTAACACTCTTGTTTTCTCTACTTTCCTATTGTTATGCAAACATGTTTTTCTTCTTCCTGTATCTGGGTCAGGTCAGCTCTGTGTGGCCTCTAAAGCTGTTTGCTCTTTGGTCCTCACTTCCCTGCCACGGTCGTCACGTGCCGCCTCCCCGTAGGCTTTTTTGTGCCCCAAACCCCTCCTCTCACCCACCCCTCCTCTCACCCATCCCTCCACCCTTTCACCTACCATTGTGACATTATATAAGTTGGATGGGAAGAAGAAGTAGCATATTAGCAGACACTTTGAAGAATACAACTAGACATGTATTGCTCCAGAATGTGTGTGAAGGTGGAAAGGCTGTTAGGATTTTACTTATCCAGGCGTTAAAAACTTAACTAGATCACACAGACTTCCTTTCAAGGTTCAACAATCAAGAGAAAGTTTCTTTGTCAAAGCGAAGCCTTATATTCTGCTGCTCAAAGAATGAGTACTTTCTGGTTGCCTCTCACTCAGTCATTTCAGTCTCTGAGCCCCCTTCATTCCCTCAGGACTCAAAAACACCCCAGAAACTTGTGAGATCCTCGTATCGGTAGGAATTCATCCTCAAATAAATAAATAAAAAACAAACCTAAAAACTAAACAAAGCAACAAGGAAGTAGGCACATCCTCCCCTTGCTTCACCTATCCAAATATCACCTCGTGAATGGGTGCCAACAAAGGCAGGAAGGTGAGGAATGAGAAGGAGGGTGTGCTGGGGCTGAATGGTGGGAATGGGGCCTTCGGCCTGGCCTGGTCCCTGCCTCCTGCCACACTGAGAGCCTGGGTGCTGACTGGAACTTGTGGGGGGACAGGCAGGAAGCTGGAGCCCTCAGGATAACATTGTTGAATGGAGGCGGTGTGGGAGACATTTCCCTCGGTAACCCGTCGCCGGTCATTCAGCAGCTCTATGGATGGCACCGTTCATAGAATTTGTCATGGGGGGTGGGGGGGGGGAAGCGGAGAGAAGGATCTCCTCTATGATTCCTGTAGTGTTAACCAGGGCTGGGGCCATGATGATATCACACCTTGGGCAGTTGGTGTTGGAAATACAAATCTCCACACGTCCAAAAACCAGACACTCAGTTGTAAAATACAGAGCCCCCAATGAAATCTCCATATGTCTCCAGGTCAGACATGAGCTCTCACACACGTGTCTCCACAGCACATAATCTACACACACCACAAACACATTCATGCACACATGCACACCCGCTCCCTCCATCATGGTGCAGTTGTTGAATGACAGGTATAAGATGTCGGGGTGGTGTGCACACAGGATGCATAGAGGCCTGTGAGCGTCGCTGCTGCCGACAGCCCCAACGGTTGACATAGTAAATCAATCCTGCTGAGAGGGGGGTGAGGGGAGGTGGGGGGGTCCTGCGAGACTGAGCCGGCCTCTGTCGGACACACTCAGCCAGCCAGAGAGAGGCTGTCGACGGGTGGGAGAACACTCGCCGGGAACCGCTCACACGGAGATTGAGTTACCACGGAATTAGATCAGGGCTGTGGGAAACAGCACCTCCTAAACACACACACACTCTCTCACTCATAAACACACACTCTCCCTCACACGCACATAAACACATGCAAACGCACGCCTACGCTCGCTCAACAGCCCCTACACACACACACTCATACACACCAACACACACACACGTACAAACACATTAACACCACAAACACACATACAGTCACCAAGGGAAACCTGAGGGAAGATTGAGGAAGGCAGCTGGGCACACGCCAGTTTCCAACAAATGCTTGCTTATACCTCTTAGCTTCCTGGCAGTGTCCTGGTTCTGGGGGACAGAGAGTGTGTTGGCCCGATGGTCAACAAGCTAGTTAGGTTCCTTTGGAATTACATCAGTTGTAGTTCCCTAGGGAATAAATAATCCCTATTACTTCATTAAGCATACTTTATCAAGCAAAAACAGTCCAAATCTGTAGTGTAAGCAAATATCTCAAACATAATTTTTATTTGATCATGATGAATGAGCATAAAAAGATTGAAGGAGTAGGCGCTTGTGCAACAGGTGAGATGTATTGTTTTGTGTTGATGGGTGACAGGGGAGGTGGGGGAGTTGACGGGGACCCCATGAGCTGAAGTATCCTCAGGAGGCATTGCCACTTTAGAGTCTGGTCAGCTTAGTACTACCATGAACAATAATGACTCCATCCAAAGTTCACTGATGCTGACACCCATCAGCAAGTCAGTCTGAGACCATGTCTAAGAGGGGGGTAAAGGTCGAGAAAAAGGCTCTCATTGATGTAACTGAGTATCTGTCTCTGGATTCTGTCCTGACCCAGGACTTCTAGGAAACGGAGTCCGAAAGCATTCCTTTATTAGGGCTACTGTCCAAGGAGCATGCAGGGCTTTGGGTGTGTTTCAGCACTGGATTACACACATGTCAGGGTCTATAAATCGACCAAATGGAGACTGAGTGTGGAAATGCAGGTAGTGGATGCGTTCAGGTCTTAGTTTGTTCTTGTGTGTGTGTTTATGTCAATGAGTGTGTGTTTGTGTGTGTGTGTGGGGGGTTGGGGGTGGGGGGGGGGTGGGGGTGTAAGGCTTTTGCATGCTGACTCTGCATCGGCCAACCGAATGAGGCCTGTATTTTTCTGTCTCACTACTGACAGCCTGCCCACACTGGCCTACAGTTGTTTCCTTGAGTCGAGCTCTCATCCTCACTTGTCTGTCTTGGAGCGCAATAAGTTAACAACTGACCTGATGGACAGCACAGAGCAACAGCTGCTCTCCACAGGAGCTGGGAAGAAAGGCTGGAGAGGGGCATACTATCAGTGATTGCATTACCAGATGTCTCCATTCCTGTAGGAATGAGTATCCATTCCTACAGGAATGGATACTCATTAGGGTAGGTCGTAGTAGAAGTCTCTCTCTCTTTTCTCTCTCTCCTCATCCCTGTCTCTTCCTCTCTATCTCCCTCTCTCTCTTCTAGGCCTCAGGTTGCTCCTCTGTGCCTGCTTCCACCCAGAAGGGATTAGTTACACAGTAGAACACAAACAGTGAGCATTCCCATGTTTTATATAGTCTGACCAATGACCCTTGCACACCGAGGTCATAATGATCACAGCCTTAGCAGACCACCCCTCGCTATGTGTTTGGATTATCACAATAAACCAACCTCAAATGTCAATGGACATTTCATTCCTCCAGCCTGGACTTCTCACCCAAACATCTGATTCCGAAACATTTAGATTGTCAAGGAGGAATGTGTGCTATTACCCCTCTCCAGTGGATGAGGGCCTCTCTGGGAAGGTGTCCCTGAGCCTGTCAGTTAACCCGAATGTCGCCCATGGAGGGGGTTTCCTAGCGCTGCCTGGCAACACTAATGTAAACTGGGGCCCCAGGCTGATCAATGCTGTTGTTGAACCACACAGCTGACAAAGAGCCACACACTGGTGAAAGGCCATGTGTGACCCCCCCAACTTCACACAGCTGAATGAGAGGGCTCCATGTGCTGTTGTTGTCTGCTGATCTGAGAGGCTGCCTGGTGAGAAGGACATCAGGCTAGTAGGGGTCTTGTGTTCAGCCTCTGATGTCAGCAACCTGCTGCCCTCAGGCCCAAGGCATGGACACACACACACAGTACAGAGATTACCTTTATTCTCTAGCATTATGCATCTTTTCCCATTCTTTCTGTCTGTTATGTAAGTGTAATCTTACTTACAAAAAGGATTTTACCTTAAAGTTTTAAATTGAGCGATTACATTTCAATGGGTCATGGAGGAATAGAGGCCCATACACCACTTTGGGACATCCATCGTCTAAAAACGTCCAAACATGTCACTCAAGTGTCAGCTTGATTTTAATAGGCTCAGTGATTTGGATGCCCGCCCATTTCCCGCCCCTCTTCTACTCCGTGTGAAAATAATACCATGGGAACAAGGTTTGACGTTTAAACTGTTGCGCAGACCCACCGCTGACAGTGCACACTGAGCTCACATTAAAGGACTTTTCTCAACATTGCCTGGAAGCAAAATGAAAAGAAATCATAATTACAGTTCGTCCGACAGCGAACTGGATGACAATATTGAAGTGGAGAAAGACAGTGCTGACGAAAATGGGTAAATTCAGTAATTACTTTCTTGCAGTTTGTTGTAATTCCATGATTGCATCGGAGAAACAGAATTATTATGTTAAAGGATACAGTCTTGATAGAATACGAGAAAGACATTTTTGCTAAATGTGCACGTTCTGCGTTGTGTTATTGGGAAATGCGCTAACGATAGCCCTTTCTAAAATAATGAACTATGAAATTCGTAGTAGAATACGTTTAACATGTGTTTAACAATATTTTGAAAAGAATACACCCCACACACCACAATGTGTCACTTTATTATGGATCTTTCATTACCAATGATCGTAATATTATTATTTAATTGTATGTAAACTTACAATTAATTTATTATCTTATATTTATTCCAGACACCTGGACTCTCCCCTCAACTCCATGTCGCCTCCTACAACAACTCAAGTTCAAGCCAGAAAACGGCGCAGAGGAGTGAGTCATCCATTTATCTTGCCGTGCGTAATTACGCATGGATGTCATGAAGCGGCTGTTCTCTTACATCACTGCCGGCCACTGCGTGATGTTATGCTTTCTTTTATGTGTAGATTATTGAGAAAAGACGTCGTGATCGAATCAACAACAGTTTGTCCGAACTGAGAAGACTCGTTCCAAGTGCCTTTGAAAAGCAGGTATGCAGCTACATGGTGTAATTTTTCTTCAAGTCATTGCCTTGTGATTATTGTAGAAAGAAACGTATTTTTCTCTGTGTGTGTACATTTTGTGGTAATGGTCAAAGTGACTTGATAATTCCTGTTACAGGGTTCTGCTAAACTTGAAAAGGCAGAGGTTTTGCAGATGACAGTAGACCATCTGAAGATGTTGCATGCAGCTGGTGGTAAAGGTGAGGCTGTCTATAGCTATACTAACCTGTCCTTTCTCAGATTGTAGTTATGGTAACATGAATAATATTTTTTTTTATTGCACTTTTATTTCATAAAGATCAACATATGCGATGTTGTATTGTATGTATGTAAAACATGTGAAAAATGAGTTCTGGATGTTTCTCTGACTCTGAGATGGTCTCTCAACAGGTTACTTTGAGGCTCATGCTTTGGCCAAGGACTACCGCAGTCTAGGCTTCAGGGAGTGTCTGGCGGAGACGGCTCGTTACCTGAGCATCATTGAGGGGCGGGACAGCGCTGACCCTCTGCGTGTTCGCCTGGTATCCCACCTCAACAACTACGCTTCTCAGAGAGAGGTTCACTCTGGGCTCACGGGACACTTAGCCTGGGGCTCAGCTTTCGGGACACCCCCAACCCACCTGGCACACCCCCTACTCCTGCATCACCCCCAGGGCCGGACAGCCACACCCCGGAGCGCCAGCAGCCCTCCCTCCTCCTCGTCATCCTCCTCTTCCACTGACGCATCTGTGCCCCCCAGACTTGCTGTCATGTCCCCCACAGATCCCCTCAGGGTGCCCCCCAATGGTACTTTGCCCCTGGGGCTGTCTGTGTCTGCCACCAAGCTCTCCCCACCCCTCCTCTCTTCCCTCACCTCCCTGTCTGCGTTCCCTCTCTCCTTCAGCGCCTTTCCTTTGGTCTCCGCAACAGCCCACAGCCCCATGGGCCCCTCCCCCAGCCTCAGTAAGCCTTACAGACCGTGGGGGACAGAGATAGGGGCCTTCTGATCTCCCTTAACAGGACTGAAAGCAACAGCTGAGCTGTGCTGCCCACCATACAACAGGCAGAACTACCTGTCTTATCCGGTCCTCTGGTAATAAAGGAAATCTTTTGGAAATAACACAGACTGATTTTATTTTATTTGGGGTGGGAAGGGGATGAGGACTCTGAATCATTGCTTTCTGAGGACTTTCTAAATCATCCTACTTTCAGCACTTCTGTATGAAGGAAGGGAGACAGGTTTGTTTTCTTCTCTTTTATGATAATGTGTAACATCAATTCTATGTTTCAATGTTCAATGTTTTACCTCCAAGGTTATTTTATATGTTATATGATCACGAATGGATTTGCTGTCAAAGTGCACAGGAAGTGGCAGGTGTTGTTTATTTGTTGGTAAGAGAAGTTTTCTCTGTTCTACTGTTGTGCTGAATAAAGACCTCTGCATTTTAACATAATGTAGTGTTACTCATTAACTAGATCTGGTATTGATTTAGTTGTATCAGAAGAACATATCATTATTAAACCTGCATCATCACTGTATAAAACTACATTTGACTAACTATCACTTTGCATTTGAATAACCATCAGCTGTCATGTTTTTGTACCAATAAAATTGAGTTTTACAGTAAACGAGAGTAAATCAATATATTATCATGTGTACAGTTAGTTTTTTCCCGTCTTGGGTATTTTTCGGACCGGAATGGGTGGAAACTTCTTAACTATATGCCAGGTAAGAAACCAAATCTTGAAGTATTGTTGCCCCCATGAATACCCAGGAAGTCATTTGTGACCAGGGGAAATCCTCTACAATTCCCCCTTGACCTCTCTAATATGTGCAGGTCTAGACAATAGTGAGAACAGGATACACAGATGAAAGGAAATGAGGTAACTGGACACATTACATTGAGAGACAGCTGTGCCAGTACATCACTGTATAATGGCAATGTTTTTTAAAGGTTACTGCATTCTATCAAAATGAATTATTCTAGATTTCAATTGTAGTACTTATCTAACACATACCTTTCGGGTCATTCAAAAGGCTATAGTTCATGTTGAGGACCAAGAAGGATTAATCGTTTGATTAAAATCCTTCCTTAGCCTAGACCCAAACGTCCGGCTGTTGATCTCTCAGATAGACTTTGTAAACCACCTCTCTCTCTATGGGGACAAAAGAGGGATCTCTTGCTGTCCTCTGTTGGACAGAATGCAGTACTACACTTGGTCCAACCACCCGCCCCAAAAGGAGGCAGCTAAACATAACTAACATAACATCAAGGCAAACTAAGAAGATGGTGGATATATTACAGTTTTTCACGGTTGCTTTGGTAGGCTACATTTCTCAGATCACAACTGAAATTCTGTAAATTATTCATTCAAGCCTCACGTCATCTTGTCACTTGTGCACATCATAAAAACAATTTCTCATTCTTTGAACAAATGGTCAGTTATTTGGTACATTCATGCAAAGGATTAGGTAGGCTACAATTGTCTGCTATTTCCTACATTGTCACTTATTATGTCATGTTGTTCAAAATGTATCATACTCTCTGGAAAAGTATTTTCCCCTAATACATCTAGATTTTAGTTCATTGTTAGCCTGACGTTGTCATACTCATAATTCTAGTCAGAATATGAGTCTGATAGTGATGGATCGTTCGCGAACGATCCATCACGAGTATACAAGAGCCGGCTCTTGAAGGTGAACGTCAGGAGCTGGCTCGCATATCTGAAGAGCCGACTCTATTTTTAATAGATTAATACAGCCTATACAAATTAAATGATTATGAAATAATGAATTTTAATTGTATTGAAAATAATTGACTAATTCAAAGAACAACAAAAAAATACTTGTAGTCTTAAAGGCGCACACGATCATCCTCACATTCTGTTCCTGTCAATCCTGCATGAGGGAGGGCCGAGCCAACTCACACAGTCAGAGAGTAGTCAAAACTCGGAGGAGAGCCATGATAAATCAATGCATTTTTAAAGATATGTGGTTACGGTCGAGTATGAGTTCATTTCATAATTTAATTCAAATTGTTTTCACACTCATCATAGTCAAATTCATAGTTAAAACATATATTTTTTAAAGAGCCGTTCGGGAGCCAAAAGAGCCGGCTCTTTTTGGTGAGCTGAGCCATACGAGCCGGCTCACGAAAAAGAGCCGAAATGCCCATCACTAGAGTCTGATACCGCTCCGTTGGGCTGTGAGTATGGGGCGTGTTTCAACCGAACCCGGAAAAAAATGTCTTTTCACTCAATTGGATAGACCTACAACCAATCAGAGCAACGTAGTATGTTGTTTGTCCATCCATCCATCATCTGCCGCTTTTCCGGGGGTCGGGTCGCGGGGGCAGCAACCTAAGCTGGGGTATGTTGTTTGTTGAAAACAAATTCAACCCAAGCGCTCTTTGGTGATGTGGTTGATTACGTTACTGTTGATCATCTGTCCACCATCATCTGTCCACCATCGTATAAAGCCCGCTCTGGCAATTTGATTGGTCCGAACAGCTCTTGTTCGGACATAGTTTTTCCCCAACCGAGCGACCCCAGACCCAACTTCCCGACCAAATTATTTTGTGGGCGGGCTAAATTTGGCTGGCACCCAGGCTAGTTCATTGTATAAATTACAGTAGGGCTAGGCGATAAAATATCGAAGTAATGACTTCCCTCAATAAAGATATCGTAACATTAATTCATTTTCAATAATATCGATAATTTCGATAGAGAATAATTAGGAACAGCAGTCCATTTAATTTCTGTGATGCAGCAGGAAGTTGCGGAGAAATGGTAGCCTACGCTCACTAAAATATAGGCTACTAAAGTATAGAAGCAATATAAGTTCTTTGAATATACTGAGCACCTCGAGTGGAGTAGCTAATGTTAACCGTGGAAAATTAGTTTTATTGCCGAGAACAGTTGCAGCGATAGCCATGGTGAGGGAGCAACTTCCAATAAAGAAATTATTGATAAAAAGGGTTTCTTCTTCAATTATTTGGAAGTGGTTTGGCTTTTTGAAATCCGAGAATCCGAGAGCAATGTTCGGTGCAAATTAGGTGGCTACCAAGTCTGGTAATACGACAAATTGCAAATGTGGACTTCTCGACAGGTCTCGGTTAACAAACGTTTTAACAAATCTCTGCTACAAAGCTATGGAGGATTATAGGGGCAAAAACTAAATAATTAATTAAATCAATAAATGAATGGTTAAATACTTGGATACGTAAATAATGATATAACACAAAGCTTAAATAAATGACTAATTATATAATGTAATGCCTAATTGACATACAAAATATATAAATACACACAAATGTATTTGTGTGTATATATATAGATTTTTTCATGTGTTCACATTTATTTATTTATACTTACATTTATCCACGGTGTATCCATGCTGTTTGCTAGCCTGGTCCTAACCAGACTCTCATACATTGCATTTGTACATAGAGTCTGGGCTCGATCCATTGACGCGTTAACTTCCTTGAAGGCGGGTACTCTGTTGAAGTTTAAAACTATTGGATCTGCCCAGAGCCACTCTGGATCTTGCATAACCAATCGCTAGCGTTCGCCTTAGCCAACTCCTTCACCACTAACGGAGCTAGCTGGAAAATCAAACAAATCCTATGGGGATCAAAGATTGTTATTGCTCCGGCTTTAACTTCTGGATATTCGGCAACGTTGCCACAATGGACCGAAAGGCTTCGCTATTGCATCTTTCTCCGCTGCCATTACGTAACTACTACTCAAACTAGCGCACAGCATCAACTTCGTTCTCAGCCACTCCCTCTGTTCGCTGATTAGATCGGTAAAAAGTTTACCGGAGACATCTGACCAATATACCTCAAGTCCAGATGCAGTACAGAAGCACAACGAAAATTGAGCGGAAGCACGTAAGAGGGCAGAGCCAGGTGTTTGCTGCAGCAAAATAAATCCTTTGTCACCTGTCACCAAGTCAGGGGGCGGGTTAAAGCCTCTGATTGGTGGTTCAACTTAAATCGACTGCTTTTGACTAATTCAAGATGGCAGTAGGCTACCTAGTGCGGATTCAATGTATAAAATATTGCATGTTACAGTGGTCGAAATGTTGACGGTAGCTGAAGAGATGGAGGCAACTGCCAATTCACTTTTTTTACATCATATTGAGAGCTTCGCTGAAATTATAGCAATAGGTGAATTCAACTTCATGCAGGGCCGGTGGGGCCGACAGCCGGCTGCCTTGAAGCTGAGAATGCCATTGGCTGCTTCAAGTAAGCTGGGCTGCAGGCGGCTGCAGGCGACGATGGTGTTGTGCCGAAATCTCACTCCCTGCCAGAATTCCACTCCCCTATGGGTGAACGCGTGCACTGCCTTCCTAGCGTAGGCTATTGCTATGTGTAGATTGGCGAACCAAGGCGATTTTTACGAGTAAACTGTTAAACCTTGGTTCCCTCGTCTTAGGCTTTGAGAAAACTGTCAGTAGGATATTTTATTCATGTTTTATTGAAATATAAGTGATGTTGCGCAGCACTTGAGAGCCTATACGATTTGTATTACGTGCTACATGTAAATCAGAATGATTGTTTCATGAAAATAGACGTGACGTTGAGCTGCACTTGAGAACACCGGCGTACAGGAACATGACTCAGCAGCACACTTTACTAACAGTATTTTTGACAAAACTATTTGTCCTGTGTTTTATTTTATGAATTCAAATATATAATATATTCATATTGATGATGCATTCAGTTCATAAATTATGAGGCATGCTTTCCCCGACACGAAAGTAGATAGGCTATACTGCTTTTCTAAGTAAAACGTATCGGTATTGGTATTGGCAATACTGGCCCTGTATTTACTCCTTGGTACCACATTTTGCAGTATTGCACAGGCTACAGAGTGAGACGATAGAGGATCCCTCTGGATTGAAGAGAGCTTGATCGACTGGTTGAGCCTGCCTGGTGTGTAATACTGTTCATTCACCAATCAGAGGCTTTAACCCGCCCCCCTACTTTTGAGGGGGGATGAAATATTTATTTTGCTGCAACAAGTTACACCGTGGATAAATGAAAGTATAAATAAATAAATGTGAACACATGAAAACGTAAATCTGCACACAAATACATGTAACATTTATATATTTAGTGTCTCATTTAATCTGTAATTTATATACTGTATTTTGTATCTCAATTCGGCATTAAATTATAATAATTAGTCATTTATTTAAGCTTGGTGTTATATTACATTTACATTTAGTCATTTAGCAGACGCTCTTATCCAGAGCGACTTATAGTGAGTACAGGGACATTCCCCCGAGGCAAGTAGGGTGAAGTGCCTTGCCCAAGGACACAACGTCATTTGGCACAGCCGGGAATCGAACTGGCAACCTTCTGATTACTAGCCCGACTCCCTCACCGCTCAGCCATCTGACTGTTCCCCATTCCCCATCCCCCATGTTATTTAATTATTTATTTATCCAAGTATTTAACCATTACATTATTTATTTAGTTATTTAGTTTTGGCCCCTATAATCCTCCATACAAAGCGTTTGCATACCTGTCGAAAAGTCCATATTTGGTTTCTTATATACTACAACAATCCCAAATCAAACAAGTCTGGAGCGCCATGTTGTCAACATCTCCAAGGCAACCGCTTGCTAGGTCTGTAAATCGTTTGCGGACCTCTGGAGATGTCTGCAATGGTTTTTCGGACTTCTTAGAACGTCTCTGGACCAATAAGAACAGCGTATTGGTGCAATTATAATACTAGTATATTAAAAACCTTTTTTACCACCTGAAGCAAAATCACTCGTTGGAACTTGCAGAAAGTGTGAGTTTGCGCGAAGGTATTGATAAAAAGCAAGGTTTTAAAAAGCTTAAGTTACTTGACCCCAGGTGCTCCCTGGCCGCAAACATTTCTCTCACACCGCGCTGACTAAACTTTATGCCGAGTGTAGGGAAAAAGTTGAGGAAGAGACTTATTTTGCTACTGCGGATCTGTGGTCTACCGTCTTAATTGGGTGTGCTTTGCCTTCGGCAAGGGCACAACCTTTGTTCTCTCACATATATATTATTATTGGGTGTGCTCAAGCCTTCGGCGAGAGCACAACCTTTGTTCTCTCACATATATATTATTGGGTGTGCTCAAGCCTTCGGCGAGAGCACAACCTTTGTTCTCTCACATATATATTATTATTATTTTTTTTATTTCTTTTTGCCCCCCTAAAACTCAGTAAATACTTGGCCTACATAGACAACGTAGGTGTCAAAAGATTCGTCTTGGTAGCGATTGAGTTGCTTCTATTGGAATTTACGTTCCGTTGCATGGTTTAAGCGTAAGTTAAGTTTTTGTGGCGAAAAGTGAAGCTAACGGTGGCTAATTTGCTAGCCACAGTCACTGACGTTACTAACGTCACTGCGTCACGAAAACACGCGTGACTACCTTTGCCAGAACATTCATTTCACATCTGTTAACTTGGGGGATAGCTAGGCTAACTATAGCTTTACTGCAAGGCAGCTGCAGAAACGCCACAAGAAAAGAGGCCAGGGTGATAACTATTTACTCATTTTACTTTGTGATATGACACACAATTGTGATGTGTAATGTACAATATAAGCTGATATTATTAAGGAAGTACATCTACTTTCGGAAACAGTAGTCTACTATTTCACTGAAGTATTAGCATCATGACATTAGCCTGTGTTTCCCGGGCAACACATACTACAGTGGTCTATGATGTAGCGTTATCTGTTTTCAATCGTTAAAATAAACATTCCTCACATATACATTTTCGTTGTAGGATTTATTCTGACATTAGAAAACGATTTGTTGGTGAAATTACCATTACCTGTGGTTTCAAACCAGTGTAGCTCACTGCAACGCTGTAGCTTACGCGAGACACACTACAAAAACATCTAGCTACAGTACACAGCTGTTTAGGAAGTCAAACGGAGACAGAAAATGTTCGGCACTCCCCTTACTTAAATCAAAAGTCTATCTAACTACTAACCTGAACTTCATTGCCACAGCCTAAACGTTGTCAATCTGTTCATGAAAATAATTAATTTCAGCCTAAACCGTACAACGGAACGTTAAATCCAATTCAACCAACGCAATCGCTACCAAGACGAACACAGCAGTAGTCTAGTACTGTACCGTAGTAGTACAATTTACCGGGGCAGCTTCTCAACACAGGGCTATATCGCATTTTGCGTTGTTACTGACAATGATCGCTACCAGTGAGCTTTTTATGAATGAGCAATTTTCCACTAAATAAATGTCAAGCTTATTTACGTTTTGGGGGGCATATTTTCAGTTAGCAGATGGTACCGTTTGAATTGCGATTCCATCTTCTACTGCCGGGTAACGTTGTAGAATAATCTTCAAAGGGGTTGTTTATTCATGAATGAATGCAATATGAGTAGGCTAAATGCCTGAAAATATCATGAGAAGAGAAAAACTTAAAATGACGTTTAAATCATAGAGATTAGGTCAATTTTTACACCGGTCTGCAATAATGTCACGAAAACACGAGTGACTACCTTTGGCAGAACATTCGTTTCGCATCTGTTAACTTGGGGGATAGCTAGGCTAACTATAGCTTTACTGCAAGGCAGCTGCAGAAACGCCACAAGCAAAGAGGCCAGGGTGATAAATATTTACTCATTTTACTTTGTGATATGACACACAATTGTGATGTGTAATGTACAATATAAGCTGATATTATTAAGGAAGTACATCTACTTTCGGAAACAGTAGTCTACTATTTCACTGACATATTAGCATCATGACATTAGCCTGTGTTGCCCGGGCAACACATACTACAGTGGTCTATGATGTATCTGTTTTCAATCGTTAAAATAAACATTCCTCACATATACATTTTCGTTGTAGGATTTATTCTGACATTAGTAAACGATTTGTTGGTGAAATTACCATTACCTGTGGTTTCAAACCAGTGTAGCTCACTGCAACGCTGTAGCCTACTGTACCCGAGACACTAGTGTGAGTAGCTAACAACAACTCCTCAGCTGTTTAAGTCAAACGGCAACAGAACATGTTCGGCACTCCCCTTACTCAAAAGTCTTTCAGTAGGGAAACTATCTGACTACTAACCTGAACTTCATTGCCACAGCCTAAACTTTGTCAATCTGTTCATGAAAATAATTAATTTCAGCCTAAACCGTACAACGGAACGTTTAATCGAATTCAACCAACGCAATCGCTATCAAGACGAACACAGCAGTAGTCTAGTACTGTACTGTAGTAGTAGAATTTACCGGGGCAGCTTCTCCACACAGGGCTATATCGCATTTTGAGTTGTTACTGACAATGATCGCTACCAGTGAGCTTTTTATGAATGAGCTATTTTCCACTAAATAAATGTCAAGCTTATTTACGTTTTTGGGGGCATATTTTCAGTTAGCAGATGGTACTGTTTGAATCGCGATTCTATCTTCTGCCGGTAAAGTCGTAGAATAATCTTAAAAGGGGGTTCTTTATTAATGAATGAATGCAATATGAGTAGTCTAAATGCCTGAAAATATCACGAGAAGGGACAACTTAAAAGGACGTTTAAGTCATAGAGATTAGGTCCATTTGTACACCGGTCTGCCAAATGTATTCGTTTTGATTCAGCGTGTCAGCTGCCTCTTGCAGGGGAAATGAGAAGACATCATATTTCATTCTACACTTCACTCATATTTTGAGTTGTAAATGAGCAGCAAAAAAAAGATGCTTTTAAATCTATGTAATCTTTATAAATAATAAGTAGGCCCGATGCATTTTTATATAAAATATACAGACCCCTGTGCAACCGACGCAAGCAAGCACACCCTACAATTTCCCCAGAAATTGTACCCTCTCTAGTTGGGTGTGCTCAAGCCTTCGGCGAGAGCACAACCTTTGTTCTCTCACATATATATTATTATTATTATTATTTTTATTTCTTTTTGCCCCCCTAAAACTCAGTAAATACTTGGCCTACATAGACAACGTAGGTGTCAAAAGTTTCGTCTTGGTAGCGATTGAGTTGCTTCTATTGGAATTTACGTTCCGTTGCATGGTTTAAGCTTAAATTAAGTTTTTGTGGCGAAAAGTGAAGCTAACGGTGGCTAATTTGCTAGCCACAGTCACTGACGTTACTAACGTCACTGCGTCACTAACGTCACGAAAACACGCGTGACTACCTTTGCCAGAACATTCGTTTAGCATCTGTTAACTTGGGGGATAGCTAGGCTAACTATAGCTTTACTGCAAGGCAGCTGCAGAAACGCCACAAGAAAAGAGGCCAGGGTGATAACTATTTACTCATTTTACTTTGTGATATGACACACAATTGTGATGTGTAATGTACAATATAAGCTGATATTATTAAGGAAGTACATCTACTTTCGGAAACAGTAGTCTACTATTTCACTGAAGTATTAGCATCATGACATTAGCCTGTGTTTCCCGGGCAACACATACTACAGTGGTCTATGATGTAGCGTTATCTGTTTTCAATCGTTAAAATAAACATTCCTCACATATACATTTTCGTTGTAGGATTTATTCTGACATTAGAAACCGATTTGTTGGTGAAATTACCATTACCTGTGGTTTCAAACCAGTGTAGCTCACTGCAACGCTGTAGCTTACGCGAGACACACTACAAAAACATCTAGCTACAGTACACAGCTGTTTAGGAAGTCAAACGGCGACAGAAAATGTTCGGCACTCCCCTTACTTAAATCAAAAGTCTATCTAACTACTAACCTGAACTTCATTGCCACAGCCTAAACGTTGTCAATCTGTTCATGAAAATAATTAATTTCAGCCTAAACCGTACAACGGAACGTTAAATCCAATTCAACCAACGCAATCGCTACCAAGACGAACACAGCAGTAGCCTAGTACTGTACCGTAGTAGTACAATTTACCGGGGCAGCTTCTCAACACAGGGCTATATCGCATTTTGCGTTGTTACTGACAATGATCGCTACCAGTGAGCTTTTTATGAATGAGCAATTTTCCACTAAATAAATGTCAAGCTTATTTACGTTTTGGGGGGCATATTTTCAGTTAGCAGATGGTACCGTTTGAATTGCGATTCCATCTTCTACTGCCGGGTAACGTCGTAGAATAATCTTCAAAGGGGTTGTTTATTCATGAATGAATGCAATATGAGTAGGCTAAATGCCTGAAAATATCATGAGAAGAGAAAAACTTAAAATGACGTTTAAATCATAGAGATTAGGTCAATTTTTACACCGGTCTGCAATAATGTCACGAAAACACGCGTGACTACCTTTGGCAGAACATTCGTTTGGCATCTGTTAACTTGGGGGATAGCTAGGCTAACTATAGCTTTACTGCAAGGCAGCTGCAGAAACGCCACAAACAAAGAGGCCAGGGTGATAAATATTTACTCATTTTACTTTGTGATATGACACACAATTGTGATGTGTAATGTACAATATAAGCTGATATTATTAAGGAAGTACATCTACTTTCGGAAACAGTAGTCTACTATTTCACTGACATATTAGCATCATGACATTAGCCTGTGTTGCCCGGGCAACACATACTACAGTGGTCTATGATGTATCTGTTTTCAATCGTTAAAATAAACATTCCTCACATATACATTTTCGTTGTAGGATTTATTCTGACATTAGTAAACGATTTGTTGGTGAAATTACCATTACCTGTGGTTTCAAACCAGTGTAGCTCACTGCAACGCTGTAGCCTACTGTACCCGAGACACTAGTGTGAGTAGCTAACAACAACTCCTCAGCTGTTTAAGTCAAACGGCAACAGAACATGTTCGGCACTCCCCTTACTCAAAAGTCTTTCAGTAGGGAAACTATCTGACTACTAACCTGAACTTCATTGCCACAGCCTAAACTTTGTCAATCTGTTCATGAAAATAATTAATTTCAGCCTAAACCGTACAACGGAACGTTTAATCGAATTCAACCAACGCAATCGCTATCAAGACGAACACAGCAGTAGTCTACTAGTAGTACTGTACTGTAGTAGTAGAATTTACCGGGCAGCTTCTCCACACAGGGCTATATCGCATTTTGAGTTGTTACTGACAATGATCGCTACCAGTGAGCTTTTTATGAATGAGCTATTTTCCACTAAATAAATGTCAAGCTTATTTACGTTTTTGGGGGCATATTTTCAGTTAGCAGATGGTACTGTTTGAATCGCGATTCTATCTTCTGCCGGTAAAGTCGTAGAATAATCTTCAAAGGGGGTTCTTTATTAATGAATGAATGCAATATGAGTAGGCTAAATGCCTGAAAATATCACGAGAAGGGACAACTTAAAAGGACGTTTAAGTCATAGAGATTAGGTCCATTTGTACACCGGTCTGCCAAATGTATTCGTTTTGATTCAGCCTGTCAGCTGCCTCTTGCAGGGGAAATGAGAAGACGTCATATTTCATTCTACACTTCACTCGTATTTTGAGTTGTAAATGAGCAGCAAAAAAAAGATGCTTTTAAATCTATGTAATCTTTATAAATAATAAGTAGGCCCGATGCATTTTTATATAAAATATACAGACCCCTGTGCAACCGACGCAAGCAAGCACACCCTACAATTTCCCCAGAAATTGTATCCTCTCTAGTTATTATTATTTTTTTGTTTTTTATTTTTTTTGCCCCCCTAAAACTCAGTCAATATTTGGCCTACATAGACAACGTAGGTGTCAAAAGTTTCGTCTTGGTAGCGATTGAGTTGCTTCTATTGGAATTTACGTTCCGTTGCATGGTTTAAGCTTCAGTTAAGTTTTTGTGGCGAAAAGTGAAGCTAACGGTGGCTAATTTGCTAGCCACAGTCACTGACGTTACTAACGTCACTGCGTCACTAACGTCACGAAAACACGCGTGACTACCTTTGCCAGAACATTCGTTTAGCATCTGTTAACTTGGGGGATAGCTAGGCTAACTATAGCTTTACTGCAAGGCAGCTGCAGAAACGCCACAAGAAAAGAGGCCAGGGTGATAACTATTTACTCATTTTACTTTGTGATATGACACACAATTGTGATGTGTAATGTACAATATAAGCTGATATTATTAAGGAAGTACATCTACTTTCGGAAACAGTAGTCTACTATTTCACTGAAGTATTAGCATCATGACATTAGCCTGTGTTGCCCGGGCAACACATACTACAGTGGTCTATGATGTATCTGTTTTCAATCGTTAAAATAAACATTCCTCACATATACATTTTCGTTATATGATTTATTCTGGCATTAGTAAACGAGTTGTTGGTGAAATTACCATTACCTGTGGTTTCAAACCAGTGTAGCTCACTGCAACGCTGTAGCCTACCCGAGACACTAGTGTGAGTAGCTAACAAAAACTCCTCAGCTGTTCAAGTCAAACGGTGACAGAACATGTTCGGCACTCCCCTTACTCAAAAGTCTTTCAATAGTTGAAAAATCTGACTACTAACCTGAACTTCATTGCCACAGCCTAAACTTTGTCAATCTGTTCATGAAAATAATTAATTTCAGCTTAAACCGTACAACGGAACCTTAAATCCAATTCAACCAACGCAATCGCTACCAAGACGAACACAGCAGTAGTCTAGTACTGTACCGTAGTAGTACAATTTACCGGGGCAGCTTCTCCACACAGGGCTATATCGCATTTTGGGTTGTTACTGACAATGATCGCTACCAGTGAGCTTTTTATGAATGAGCGATTTTCCACTAAATAAATGTCAAGCTTATTTACGTTTTGGGGGGCATATTTTCAGTTAGCAGATGGTACTGTTTGAATCGCGATTCCATCTTCTACTACCGGGTAACGTCGTAGAATAATCTTCAAAGGGGGTTCTTTATTAATGAATGAATGCAATGAGTAGGCTAAATGCCTGAAAATATCATGAGAAGGGAAAAACTTAAAAGGACGTTTAAGTCATAGAGATTAGGTAAATTTTTACACCGGTCTGCCCAATTTATTCGTTTTGTTTCAACGATGAGGCTGCCTCTTGCAGGGGAAATGAGAAGACATCTATTTCATTCTACACTTCACTCGTATTTTCAGTTGTAAATGAGCAGCAAAAAAAAAAAGCTTTAAAATCTATGTCATCTTTATAAATAATAAGTATGCATTTTTATATAAAATATACAGAAATATCAGTTGTAAAAATGTCATTCAAAAACGGACCCCTGTGCAACCGACGCAAGCAAGCACACCCTACAATTTCCCCAGAAATTGTACCCTCTCTAGTTATTGGGTGTGCTTTGCCTTCGGCAAGGGCACAACCTTTGTTCTCTCACATATATATTATTATTATTGGGTTTGCTTTGCCTTCGGCAAGGTTACAACCTTTGTTCTCTCACATATATATTATTATTATTCTTTTTGCCCCCCTAAAACTCAGTCAATATTTGGCCTACATAGACAACGTAGGTGTCAAAAGTTTCGTCTTGGTAGCGATTGAGTTGCTTCTATTGGAATTTACGTTCCGTTGCATGGTTTAGGCTTAAGTTAAGTTTTTGTGGCGAAAAGTGAAGCTAACGGTGGCTAATTTTCTAGCCACAGTCACTGACGTTACTAACGTCACTGCGTCACTAGCGTCACGAAAACACGCGTGACTACCTTTGGCAGAACATTCGTTTCGCATCTGTTAACTTGGGGGATAGCTAGGCTAACTATAGCTTTACTGCAAGGCAGCTGCAGAAACGCCACAAGAAAAGAGGCCAGGGTGATAACTATTTACTCATTTTACTTTGTGATATGACACACAATTGTGATGTGTAATGTACAATATAAGCTGATATTATTAAGGAAGTACATCTACTTTCGGAAACAGTAGTCTACTATTTCACTGAAGTATTAGCATCATGACATTAGCCTGTGTTGCCCGGGCAACACATACTACAGTGGTCTATGATGTATCTGTTTTCAATCGTTAAAATAAACATTCCTCACATACATTTTCGTTGTATAATTTATTCTGACATTAGTAAACGATTTGTTGGTGAAATTACCATTACCTGTGGTTTCAAACCAGTATAGCTTACTGCAACGCTGTAGCCTACTCGAGACACTAGTGTGAGTAGCTAACAAAAACTCCTCAGCTGTTTAAGTCAAACGGCGACAGAACATGTTCGGCACTCCCCTTACTCAAAAGTCTTTCAATAGGGAAACTATCTGACTACTAACCTGAACTTCATTGCCACAGCCTAAACTTTGTCAATCTGTTCATGAAAATAAATAATTTCAGCCTAAACCGTACAACGGAAGGTTAGGCTAAATCGAATTCAACCAACGCAATCGCTACCAAGACGAACACAGCAGTAGTCTAGTACTGTACCGTAGTACAGTAGTACAATTTACCGGGGCAGCTTCTCCACACAGGGCTAGATCGCATTTTGCGTTGTTACTGACAATGGTCGCTACCAGTGAGCTTTTTATGAATGAGCGATTTTCCACTAAATAAATGTCAAGCTTATTTACGTTTTGGGGGGCATATTTTCAGTTAGCAGATGGTACTGTTTGAATCGCGATTCAATCTTCTACTGCCGGTAACGTCGTAGAATAATCTTCAAAGGGGGTTCTTTATTCATGAATGAATGCAATATGAGTAGGCTAAATGCTTGAAAATATCACGAGAAGGGAAAAACTTAAAAGGACGTTTAAGTCATAGAGATTAGGTCAATTTTTACACCGGTCTGCCAAATTTATTCGTTTTGATTCAACGATGAGGCTGCCTCTTGCAGGGGAAATGAGAAGACATCTATTTCATTCTACACTTAACTCGTATTTTCAGTTGTAAATGAGCAGCAAAGAAAATATGCTTTTAAATCTATGTAATCTTTATAAATAATAAGTATGCATTTTTATATAACATATACAGAAATATCAGTTGTAAAAATGTCATTCAAAAACGGACCCCTGTGCAACCGACGCAAGCAAGCACACCCTACAATTTCCCCAGAAATTGTACCCTCTCTAGTTATCGTTATTGAATGGAAATATAAATATCGATAATTTTTTACTAGTGCTGTCAAACGATTACAATATTTAATCGCGATTAATCGAATTAATGTCATAGTTAGCGATTTATTGCAATTAATCGCACATCTATTCTAAATGTCCCTTGATTTCTTTTGGTCCCATTATTTTTTCCAATTTTAATGCTCTTACTGGAACATGGAAAAGTGGATCGGATTGCTTGGAGCAAATGTTTTTTTTAAATTGAAAACAATATTGCAATCGCCTGGCTTTGACGAGGGGGCAGAGAATTCGCATCAGCTGTGTGTTTGGCCATCAAGTGGTATTTCAGAATGGACGTTGAAGGATTCATATATCCATGTGTCTATTCCAATATGTAATGATAGTATTCAATGACACAAATCTGTGTTCTAGAAAGAGTGGTCTGGAGTCGCAGAGGTCCCATAATATCAGCTTTAATGCAGCAGTTGGAAATCAACAAGTACAGAGCTCTGGGGTTGTCTACATTTCCCTACCCGCAACAGAGTTTGGGCTGGTTCACAAAGTCCAACTGGCTATCTTTCCCTGCCCCAGCATATCATATACAATGCAATTGAAAACACAAGTATCAAAAAAGGGTTGAGCTTGTTCTCTCGTGCATCAGGGAGTTGTTCTTGCCTACGCGTCCCACCTGCTCGGGTGCCATCTCCACCCAGTTTCAAGGTTGTTTCTGTGTACAATTCTAATGTGGTCAAGCAGTATCACTCTTGACCTAGTCGTAACCCTCTTTTCGGGACTCTCACATTCGTAGCAATAGCAAAAGGTTCACTGGCCCTTCTCCACCAACTCCTGCAACGTACGACTAGATTCTGGATCAGCACAACACATGCTCCAGTGGTACCCCGTACTTCCTTTCCCCAGCACCCTTAGGGCGTGCAAGGTTCTCTCGATGACCTTGAATGGTCCTGTCCATAAATGTACAACAGGCTTCTCCGAACATCGGATGATGTATTGGGGCAAGTGGGGCAGGGTCTTCAAGGGGAAGGGGGGGGGGGCAGACCACTCCTAGGTCTGATGGGGCATAGGGGCAGATGGGGCAGGGTCTCCAAGGGGAAGGGGTAGATCATCCAGTGAGAAGGGGGGGGGGCAGGGTCTCCAGGGGAATGGGGCCTTAGAACAGGGGTTAGGTAGTCAGACCCGCCGGTCTGACTCGTCCTGAAGTAGAAAAGAGTTACAGTCCCAGCATCACCTTATCTCCCATGATCAAGCAGTAACTGAGTCAAATGAGATGCGAACAGTCGAACACCAATGATTAAACACAGATATTGAAATCAAGAACCCATTTGAGGATTTAAAGTGGATATTTTTAAAGTTCAAATAAATCCCTCCTTTCACACCCTTATAGGGTGTGACAACAAACCCAAATTTAAAAAATATCCCATTACCGATTACACAATGTTGACATACAAATCAACAATAATGATGAGTCTATGCAGCGTTATGGCCAAGTGGTGTGGATACACTGGACACAGTGGGAAAACCCTAATGATGTTATAGGGGAAAACCCACCGTCACTCCACAGAGTGGACATTCGACATCCATGTATCCACGGCAGACCTGGACATGCTCACAGGCCCCCTTCACCACATACATATAACTTTAGCCAAGCTTTTAGAATTGTAATAAAATAAAATAAATTCGAAACAAATAGAAAAACCAGTAATAAGACAGGATATTTTAAAGTTTTCATAAGATCCCTCCTTTCATTGATAACTTTAATTAATACCCAATCTCCTCGTTTGACTCCTCCACTCTTTGGTTTACTGCTTCACCTGGAACAGAATTTAGCAGAAGACATCTCTTTTCTCGTGAGCATTAGGTTTAAGTTGTGTAATTATGATCTTCTATAATTCAATTCAAATGTTGTTAATGCATCTGGTACAGGACTGGGAAAGATTTCAATCCACTGTAAACATATCTATAATTACCAGGCAGTATTGACCCTTCAGTTTTCTTATTGTTGAGCAAACACATGTAACATCATCTAATAAGACAATACATCATCATTTGATATTCAACTCCTATTAGTCATGCCTAGAAATGACAATCTGTTTCTTTGTTCCCTTCTTTAGAAAATCAACTGTTAGTCTAATTTCTTTCACTTCAAAAAACCTTTTCTGTCTTTTAAAACAGTTAAGTTTAAGACCGATACTGTTTTAGATTCTCTATTTTACCAAATCACACCTCTTTTTATCAAAGATATGATAAAAGCAATTTTCATTATGCCAAACCAGAATCTGTATGCTTCTTAAATGAAATATAGACCAAATAATGTTCTTAATGTAGCTATTAACCAAACATTTTTCCCAACTATATTTTCTATAAAGGTCAGATAGGTAGAACTTCATAACTCGTTTTGCTGCAGTTCAAAACGAGCCAATTAGCTCAAACCATCATAACCACAATTTATCAGACTTGATGAGTCTTCCCAAATTATATTCAGAACTGAATGTTATAATAACCCTCTTCATGCACTAATACCATTTATTAATACAACATTATCACAGCCTAACTGTTTATCCCAAACAGTATGCCAGGCTCTGATAAAACTCTCAAATAAAACTTAAAACCAAATTACAATTAAACTCCAAATAAAAGTACATTTAGTTATTTTCGCTTTCTCATTTTTAACCAAATTACATCTAATACCTTTATCAAAACTCTTAAAAACCCTAGATTTTACTATTTTGACTTAAAATGTTATCCATATACCTTTCCAATTGCTTCCTCATAATTTTTCACATACATTTCCTCAAACCATTCTTTGACCAACACAGCTGGTTTGCTCTAGTATAACTCTTCCAATTGTATTAGAACCAATCTATAAACCAGGGGTTCAATTTCTGCATTTTTACTGAATACCATCACACATCACAGATTTTCCGCCTATAAATCCAAGTTCTGGTCGGAAAGGCTTCAAAAAACCTCCCTGTTTGGCTAGGAATTATAACAAATGTTGATCACGCATTTGTTAACCACCAAACTTGGGATTCATCTAAACGAACACATCTATCAGCATTAATACTCACATAATTATGCAGAACTATACCCTCTGGGATCACCTTTGTAAGATCTCAAGTAACAGGGCTCTTTTAGCCCCCACCTTTCTCCATCTCTCCTCGGGATTTCTGTAACTTCTTGGTGTAAAGAAAAAACCACACCACACTCCTATCTATTTTTATTCAACACAGAACACGTTCAGGGACTCTAACCCTTTTAGGACTTTAGAGGACACTTAACCTCAGGGACTCTAACCCTTTTTAGGACTTTAGAGGACACTTAACCTCAGGGACTCTAACCCTTTACACAAAACAAGTTCAGGGACTATAACCCTTGGAGTGGATTCAACCCTCTCCTTTTTTATAAACACAAAACACGTAGGCCTACAGGGACTCTCACCCTCTTTGAAGAGGACTCTAACCTCTCTTTGACAAAGACAAACCACGTGTTAGGACTCTCACCCATTTGAAGAGGACTCTAACCTCTCCTTGACAAGGACAAAACACGTGTAGGGACTTCCACCCTTTTGGAGAGGACTCTAACCTCCCCTTGACAAAGACAAAACACAAAAACGGTTGATTTCCCACCACTGTTGGTTTGACTAGGTACGATGAAACATAGTAATCGTCTAAATTTGGTTCTCAGTTCCGAATAGCAGTACTTTGAATTAACAGGTGTCTGCTTACCTTTTTTTTAAATGTTGAGGCGCCTCTGACGATTACGTCTGCCTCCTCGTACCGGTGTATGGGTCTTTCTCCCGATCTGTTGGTCGGGCCGGAACCCTCTGGACTCCCTCTTTTCAGCGTCGGGGTCACCATTTGAAGGATTCATATATCTATGTGTCTATTCCAATATGTAATGATAGTATTCAATGACACAAATCTGTGTTCTAGAAAGAGTGGTCTGGAGTCGCAGAGGTCCCATAATATCAGCTTTAATGCAGCAGTTGGAAATCAACAAGTACAGAGCTCTGGGGTTGTCTACGTTTCCCTACTCGCAACAGAGTTTGGGCTGGTTCACGACGTCCAACTGGCTATCTTTCCCTGCCCCAGCATATCATATACAATGCAATTGAAAACACAAGTATCAAAAAAGGGTTGAGCTTGTTCTCTCGTGCATCAGGGAGTTGTTCTTGCCTACGCGTCCCACCTGCTCGGGTGCCATCTCCACCCAGTTTCAAGGTTGTTTCTGAAAATGAAGAGATAGAGACACAAATAACAGCCTGCTTCCCACACTCAGTGTGAGACCCAATGTTTAAGCCTGAGCACACTTCTAAGTTCATAACTTTAATAAGCACAATGCATAACTTTAATAAGCACAATATATTCTTTAACGTGCTGCGATGATAGCCCAGTTCACAACGACAAAACACACCGATCACTTTGGTCTTGTCAATGGAACCATTTGGCAACTTTTTTAAAGTAAACTTTCCATTCAGAATCTTATTGGCATCCATTTCGGCGTCTCGCACTCGCCATCCACTCAACTTTAGCCTATACTCTTTAGTCGGCTCGCAAACCCAAACAAGTGTGTGCGGCATGCCTGTTATTTTGTTTCCGGTCTAGCTAGATCCGGTGTGGTGTTGTAGTTATTCTAACGTCAGTAGTTGTTGCAACAGTATGTGATAAAAACTACAAAGTTTGCTAGGCCAAAAATAACGTTAATCTGGCGATAAAATAATTGACGCCGTTAAAATGGGTTTGCGTTAACGCCGTTAATAACGCGTTTAACTGACAGCACTATTTTTTACCCATATCGCCCAACCCTAAGTTACAGTAATACTTGATGGTTGAAACAGTTGTCATCCGTGATTGTAATTCCCCTTACAGCACTTCCATGTTTACATTTCTACTAATTTTGTAATTTTTTCCCTTTGTGCTATGTAGTGCTGTAAAATATTTTTTCTGTATTCCAATGGCATGGTCTGTCAACAGGACAAACAGCAAAAGCATAAATGTGAATCCATCCAATCTCTTGCAATCAATCTCCCACATACAATAAATAATGTGTAACTTTGTTCTGTTGCAATTGATATATTTTAATTTACATTTTCACTTGTTATCAACATCTTAGCCATAGTTTACATTAGAAACTACTTACAGAATACACTGTCATTGACATGCCTAAGCATTTCGACCATCTTGTTTGTGAAGAATGACACAAGGACACATAAATATTTACTTTGAGCAAGTTACGGGCTTTTGCAAGTAATCCATTGTGTGTTGCAGAGAAATGCACTAACTGTTGCAAATGTTGAGAATGATTAAAAAATCAAGGTGTCTGAGAATTAATTCATCAACTAACACCACAATATTCAATCTGGGTAGGTAATTGGTTCTTTTATTTGGCAGTTAAATCTTTTTCTTGTCTTTCAGCACAGAAAAGTATGTGATGGAGCATGCCATGTACCAGAACCCCTAACCCTTATTCAGCAAAGTTTTCGCAGGGAAATATGAATTAGACCAATACAGGCAGCAGGGGAAGCAGGCAGATCATTGTGGCATATAAAAAAATCTAAATGACTAAGTGTGCCGAATATGGATAATAATTTCAGTCATTCTCTATCTTACTAATACAGGGAAAATATGCAACTGATAGTCCACCTGAAGAATACCATCACACGCACACACACAGACACACTGTTCACACTATTACGTAATATCAAGGTAAGGGCAACAGCATATTTCATGGGTTAAAATGTCATTTATCATGCCAGTATGATGACATAACATTCAGGAAATTTCATCTCCAATTACTGTAGACCGGGGTACACATTCTTCCAGACAATAAAGCACCTATTGTTTATCAAGCCCATGTCAGGATGGGTTGATATTTCACTCTGCAAGTTTGATAAGCACAGATATGTGCGTTGATAGCATGTGTTTGGTGTGTGTGCAGAGCTAAAATGGGATACGGTGATGTCTGTAGTAGTCTAAAGTCTGAGCACTCCACCCATTTGTAGTCTTCACAAAGACACAGAAACTGACATCATCAGGGAACACTGTAAACGTCAGCTAATGACCAATTCACAACACCAAAGCCTTTCACAAGAAACTGCTGCAGATTGAAATTTAAAGACCAAGTGCTTGAGCATAACAAACAAAACATTTGAAATTGCACAGGGCTGTACAACTAAACTATTTGTTTGCACTACCTACCATTCACACATGATAGATAGATAGAGAGAGCGAGAGGGAGAGGGAGAGAGAGAGAGAGAAATCAGATTGATAGATCGATAGATATAGATAGATCGATTGATCAATAGATAGATAGATAGATAAATCAAGTATTTACATAGTAACGGCAATGTTTGTTCCCTTTAAATTCAAGAAATTCATTCATTTCCACTGATAATACTGAGAGAGGGGTGTGTGTAAATATTGAGGGGGTAGAGTGTGGTGGTGAAATTTTCCTCCCTATAGGGCTCTGGGTCTTTTCTGGAGAGGCTAGGGTTTGGGAGGGATGGAAGGGCGTGGGCTGTTGATTGAGGTCAGGGTGAGGTGAGGCTCACGCTGTCAGCTCTTCCCTCAGCTCCTTGTTCCTGCGCACCACCTCTGCATGTCTCTCCTGCAGACACAGGCAGAGCAGGTGAGAAGGTCACAACAGAACAGCACAGCAGAAGATGGACAGCACATGATGGATTTCCATGTGACCATAATAGTGGTGTGACTGAATGCTATTGCAAGGTTACAAACTGATGAATCACTGCTATCCTTCTACAGTTTACCAGAAGAACTCTTGACATGTTTTTGTTGTTTTTTCACTCGTCCACTTCCGATTATGACTATTGCTGTACACCTCAACCCTGAGGACGCTCAGTGGCTGGTGACAGGTCCATGATCTCAAAATCTCACCTTCTCCTGCAGACGCTCCAGCATGGCTGCCAGCTGGGCCTTGCGGTTCTCCTTGATCTGCAGCATCTTCTGGGTGAGCTTCTCCTCTGCCATCTTGCTGAAGTTGCTGTTCTCCTCCATGGCCTTCAGCAGCACCTCCCTCTCGTGCTCCCTCTTCTCCGCCAAGGCTTTCAGCACCTGGGCCTCCTGGGACTGACACATGGGACAGGGGCACCATATGAAAGGAACCATCTATTTAACCCTCACCACCTCCATACTCTAGAGCCAAAACCACATGACACACACACAGTATTTGTAGATGCACTTAAACAAAAACTTTATAGAAACAGGATCAAGTCTGGGATAATCCTCCCCTGGAGGTCAGCAAAGTGTGGTTACCCTTCGGCGGTCCTCAGCAGCCTCCAGCTTCTTCTGGATGTCATCCAGAGAGATATCCTTCTTGGGAGGCATGGTGATGCTGTGGGCCGTTTCTGACACTGGGGAGGGGGGCTTCAGGATAACCTCGAAGGCCTGGCCTGATGCTCGCTTGTTGATAGGCTTCACCTCCATGTCTGCAAAACAAGCCAGCATTAGTAAGCAGTTTTGGGATGACAGCAGGTAGAGATTACAGTCATCTGGTATGGGAAAGAACAGACGACACGCAGTCTTTGCATCTGTGTTGAGAAAGGAGCTTGACCTGAGTCTTACCTTCAAATTCACAGACAAGTTTCTGGGACTCTGGATAGAAGCAGGAGCAGATGAGGGAGAGGACAGACAACTCCTTCATCTTCTCTTTGTATGCTGTGGGAATACAAACACATAAGACTTGTCAGTTTGATTCCAGTCCACATTATGGCACCTCATTATGATTTATTTGAATTGGAAATAGCATTGCTGGGGGGGGGATTTCATAGAGTTTTATGGCCATCCCCACACATAAATCTACAAATAAAGCTAGAAGGTTCATATAATTTATTAAGAATATATTTCTGCATGAATACATGTACATCTACACTAAAAATAATTACTGTAAAGAAGGACATTAAAGGCAACATTTATTGAAGGCTACATAGTTTTATACATTCTGGTGGTCCTCAGGTTTGGTGGCCACTTCTTGTTTTTACATCTCATACTAAAGACCTTAGTCCTAAACATTAACCTTAATCTCCTCCTCCATTACACCACCACAGTAAACCTCTAACCACCATGGACAGTATCCCCACTAGGTATTACTCAGCCCATTCACTTCACCAGCAACATATCTCTATCCAGAGGGGACTGCAGACAGTCAATACTGATTAGACACAACTGCAAAGGCCAGTGTGGACAGCTAGCTTACTGCAGGGCTGGACCACCTCCCACCCAGCTGCCCGCTGGCCTGCTACACCTGCATGCCACAACTCAACCCAGCCTGCCTCCCTACAGATAGGCCACTTTGACCAATCACACGGAAGCACCGTGCTCCAAAACGTCAGTAGCTTTGTGACAAAAGAGATGTGTTAGCAACACATGCATAGCATCATAAAATGACATTGTTTCAAGAGGATGTTTTCCGTGAGAGAACCTAAAGTGAGTCAACATCTGGTATAATGCAGTGAGTCATCAATATCTGTCACAGGTTTACTGAGATAGGTCTATCAATGGGAAACAAAGACAAGACAATGTTGTCTTATTCCACTACAGAGCATCCAGATTATTACTTGAGACATATATAAATATTTAAGAATTTAATATGATAAATGTCTTAATCAGAGTTTTCAAAATTAGGTCTATAATAATCCCAAATAAGGGTCTGTCATGACTATTTTGTCCGAGTTCAAGTTGTAGGGTATCTATGGGTGATTTCAATCCAGAAAAATAAACGTGTGAAAACAGTACATTTATCCTATAGCTTACATTAAGCCTAGTTTCGTTCAATATAATACAACGAAATTGATCTACATTCTGACCCCAGAACGTCGCGTTGACGTTAAATGAAAATAAATGATCTGAGTCTTTGTAAGTTTTCTTTGAATGGTCGGTTAGGCTTTAGGCAACCGGCGTCTTGGGTGGGGTCTTTCTGCATTATGCTGCTAGATCAGCCGCTGAATCAAAGTGGCAGGTGCAGCATCGTGCATAAAACATCGGAAAGGTTTTATACGGGATCACGATCATGTAAACAAAATATATCTGATTTGATTTGATCAAATATTTCTTAATCGTCTTGCAGAAATAAGCAAGCCTACGGACAACGCCTACTCCGATTCTGAGAGACTGTAATACCCTCTTGCTCTAATACCCCCGTCAAAACCTCAAATTGTAGGGCAAATTCTCTTTTCAAAACAGCCGACAATAATGTCTACGGCATCGTTTATAAAAGATTTGCATGTCAATAATTATTTACATGTCCTGTACAGATCCCAGGCCTCAACAGTGTAGTCAAAGAAAAAGGTTTCCATGGATAGATGCAGGTGTCTGAGACGATCGTACATTGTAGGTACTGTTATTTAAATTCAATCATCTTACCAATTGCTGTTTTGGCCATGGCTTTTTCTCTTTAGCAGCGGACGTTGCAGGACTGGTCAAGTTGGGAGATAATGCTGTTTAAGGCACTGAGTCAGCGAATAAGACCGGCTTGGATGAGAGTCCGAGCTGAAGATGGGAGGGTTGAATTATGACCATAGGCGATTTTACCTCGGGTGCAGGGGGTGAATTTGCACCCCCTACTGTTGGGATGAAAACAAATTATTTTCCAATAATAAAAAAAAAACGATTAAATGATTTTGGAACATTTTAAAGTGATGTCAGAGTTGTATACTCATGATTCGTTGTATTCTAATGATTCGTTTTAATTTTCAAAATCTACTATTAATTTTGAGCATATTTTCGTAAACAAAGTAAATGTCACTACCCTTTGCACCCCGTTTATAACCTAGAATCGCCTATGATTATGACTCCGCACTAGCAGATTGGAAACTCTCTGTATCTTGACGCGAATCAAGAAAAGCATACGTCCTACAACCAATGGCAGTGAATTTTTTTACATAGTTTATACGGTTTAATAGCGGAAAGTACTCACAAAACTAGACCCACTTTAATTCTTTATTTGAAATATCGCACATTGCGTGCTTTAGAGCGCGTATCGGGTTCACCAAACCTACCGTAACTTTGTAAATGAGGGGCCATGAAAAGGATTATTGAGCATCCTTGTTGGTGGAAGCTGCGGATTGACTTGACAGCACAATGCAATGTATGGCATAGGTCAGATTCCCCTAAAGCATAGATCCACAGTAGTATAGAGCATGAGCAAGATATAAGCGACTACACACGATGTGGAAGGCAGATATGATTAATGACAACCTCTGTAGTGATCACAACTACACACAAGTTTTGCAGGAAATATTTTTTTTATTAGACATTATATATATATATGTATAAATATACTGTATGTATATATGTATTTATTTGAGAT
This sequence comes from Osmerus mordax, assembly GCF_038355195.1. Lineage (NCBI taxonomy): Eukaryota > Metazoa > Chordata > Actinopteri > Osmeriformes > Osmeridae > Osmerus > Osmerus mordax. The sequence continues at coordinate 16,493,108 of NC_090055.1, forward strand.
CATTATAGACATCTTTTTGCATGAATAACATGAAGATTACATTGCTTTATGATTAATAAAATACTCGGGCAGGACACGTTATTTTGTTCAATAGCGGTTTGTGTTAACAGTATGTCACAGAATGCAACAATCTATAGAATAACTTACTTTACATTTAAAGCTTTTGGTGAACTTGGGCAAACAGAGGTAGATTTGAAAATGAGGCACCTGTAATAATCCTTTTATAATAAGTCTACAACACCATCTAGTAGAATTGGACTTCAGGAGCTGAATTCTTAATTTCACCTGACAATTTGCTTGGATAAACAGAAGGGTAGGATTAAGAAGTACAACACTCTAAAACAATCTACACCATGGGAGCCTATCATGAAGTCTTTAAAAGAGATTGTCATTAACTCAATCAATAATTAGCCTAATTGTAAATAGCAACAAAGCCGAAGAACCCTGTAAGACCCCTGGTTGTAAAATTACTACGTCACTTTTAGCTCTCTAATTTCTAATTTCTTTTTTTTGAAAGACCCTCTTTCAAAAAAAATTGCACTTAGTCATGGGCCAACACAGTTACACTTAAGAGGAACTTATGTTCCATTTCTGCCAATCTATAAATTGCATTCTTTACCAATCACTAAGCAATAATCATTCATAATAATAATCACAGATATAGTGAGCAGCAATAAATATCTAGGAATGTGTTTATGATTGTGATTGAATAATAAAATCAAATTCAGGCTACACTAATAATTTCCCTGGGATGCTCTAACACTAGGCTTCAAATTTCAGCAAATACCTAGTTACAGCATCCTACCAACAAGCAACATACTAGCTTTGGCCAGAAGCATTCAACATCTTCTTGATGAAGTGGGCGACCAGTATTTGTGGACGTTGTTGGTAGTTGTGAAGAACTTCATGGGAGCTGGTCAGCTGATCTCCTTTGTGTCTATCCAGCAGGGTCACACACACGACAGCAGCTTCCGAAAGCAAGAGAACAAAAGCTCCATTACTATTGTGCCTTTTCCTCTTCAAAATGTCACTTCAATAAAGCTTATAATACAAAGCAACACAAAGCCTAATTGCTGATGTGCCATTTTGTATTCGACTAAGTGGGTCCTAACAAGTGCATAGGTTTGGCTTGGCTTGAAAGGTAGGGGGGCTGTTTGTTCTGAAATTAGTGTCAAACATAAGTGTTTGTATCCCCCCCCCCTCCCTCCCTTCTGTGAAGCGCATTGTGTTGCCTTCTGGTATTAAATGCGCTATATAAATAAAGTTTGATTGATTGATTGGTCTGCCACAATCTGTGACAGGGATTATAAAAGTGAGGGTGACAAACATGACATTTCAAAGTGTGAAGGGCTCGTATATTCCTACCTCGTAAACCACTGAGTTTGCACATTGCAGCAAACACTGAGGACTCCATCTCAATATTGCGGACTCCAGACTGATACGCCTTGGCCAAGTACTCCTGCTTGTCCTTCTCAGAGTAGGAACAGAAGGCTCCATCTAAACGAGCTTGTCCTGGATGCACAAACAATTACTGTCAACAAAGATTCAAATAAATGCAACAACTTCATAAATACACACTGTGGGGAAAACATGGGCGTACAATGGACCTCCTACCCTCATAGAAATCCATGGTGCACATGGTTTTGCCAACGACCGTGTCAAACAGGCCCAGGTCCTTGCTGCACTGCAACAACTCGTCAGCCAGGCACTGGTCCAAGTCGGTGCTGCGAACCACTGTCCTCCCCAGGATGACCTGCTCGAACTTGGGCAGGAATGAGGCATCCACTGACTCCTTGGTGACAACCACAGTGCCTGGTTCAAGGCCTACAACGGGAGAACAAAACTGATCACAGCACTGAATTGTGTTTACTGTAACCAGGGTCCAACAATGTAGTCAATTATTGTTATTGTTACTCAAAGAAAAGACAAGGTCTAAAGCTTTTTATGAGGAAACTGACTACTAGTGCTCCATTTTAAATATTGCCAGCTATACTTACCTAATCCACCCGAGGTCCCAATGCGCATGATGGTAACATCTGTGCACTGTGCATGGTGCAGGAGCTTGATGAGTTCATGTAACATGATGGATATAGATGGGATCCCCATACCATGCTGCAAACATAAAGCATGTAACAAACAACAGCCTATTACAATTGTACTTCTGAACACAAGGCTTTTCACACTGCACTTAACCCAAGGCTAAGTCAGGTGGCTGAGCAGTTAGGGAATCGGGCTATTAATCTAAAGGTTGCCAGTTCGATTCCCGGCCGTGCCAAATGACGTTGTGTCCTTGGGCAAGGCACTTCACCCTACTTGCCTTGGGGGAATGTCCCTTATTGTAAGTCGCTCTGGATAAGAGCATCTGATAAATGACTAAATGTAAATGTAAAAGCATTCTTAGAAGGTTCTGAGTCCCAGACTAAGAAAATGTTCACATTGGCACATTCCAAAGTGGGCTAACCCCGACTTCAGCCTAGGACTTGCAGGCCCTGCTCTGGACCAAGGTTAGCCCCAAGTTTGTGGGGTTATCCCCTGAAAATCAACTAAACAAAGGCCTAAGAGGTGCCAGTGTGAAACAGGGATAAGTTATCCCAGGGTCAACTCTTAGCCTAGGGCTAAGGACAGCCCTGGGCTAAGTGTGAAAATCCTATAATAATAGTGCCTCATGTGTCTCAATTCAAAATCTTATGACACAACAGTAATTTAGATGGTTAGTCATAGGTCTTTACATACACTGACAGACAGCACAGGGCCAACTTTATACATGGCATAGCGGTCAGTCCCAGCACAAATGTTTGGGAACTCAGATTTCTGATCCTCAAAACTCAGCTCGCCAGCAATGTATTCAATGAACAATTTCATCCTCCGGGGACTGCCTCCAACACACACAAACTGAGACACAAACACAAAAGAAGATCAGGTTGACTTGGATGAGAAAAACACAAAAGGGCAACATGATCTCACCTAAAGGGACAATGTAAAAGCCATGCAATATACTGCAATCGATCTTTAAAGTTTGCCCACACGATAATGTGATGAAATGAAATTGTTACTTTAACATCGCCAAACATAGCTTGTAGGTCGTGAGTTGAGGTTCCCAGATTGAAATGGTAGAGTATGTCATCTTTCATTGCATCCAGATGCGGATTGTGCACATGGACAGTACTTCAAATAAGAAATAAGCAGTTAATTGAAAATGAAACATTCAACAGAAATTGTAGGAACAGCATTTATATTCCATGTGTAAACTTTTTCTTTGGCGCCAGCTACGTGTTCACAATAAAAGGGAAATGGTGCAGCCTCCAACTTGATAGACCTTACTGTAGGCTACACGAGTCATTATACAGGAAGTTTCCATTATTTTTAAACAATTTACATGGGAGCTAAAACAAAATTAAGAGGAAGCTCTATTCAACTGTTGATATATTTTAAATGTACGAACTCGATATTTTTATTATTTTTATGAATTACAGAAACTTTTATCTTAACGTGGTCTACTGGAGGCCTAAATAGTGAGCGACAACTCACCTGCACATGTCTTTCTTATCATCGCCTGTTGCCATTCTCCTGAAAGGATTTTCAAGTTAGACAGAAGCTTCAACAGCGAGGTGAAGTTAGTTTCATAATCGACATTAAGCATTCGTCTCACATTCAGGAAACGCTAGCGTTAGGGACCGTGTTTAAACTACCCGTACAATTTTGAGAAATTAGGACTCATAATATTTCTAGGAATATAAAACCTCAAACGGACACCAGAGTATTCTAACAATAGGTGCGTTCGACATGGACTGCGGCTGCATGAAACGACCGGCGAGAGTAGCCGCTTGCAGTCGGGGAGGAGTTGAAAACGGCTCTGTAAAGTCGGACATTCCAGATTCTCGTGGTTTGATGCGTTGACGTCAGTCATGGCCGATCAAGCGCTGTTTGCTTACTTTACTTTATTTATAATTAAACTTAGTCTTTCCGTTAGTGAAGAGGCGGACTAAAACCCTTTCTTCAACACATTTTTTACGGATTTGAGCGTTGGCAAAACTGAAGGTGTCAGACTAATTACAAAACACGCGTCAAACTTGTCGTGTGTGAGTCTGGCCAATCATGAAATAGCTGTGTCGTCATTAGACCCCTTGCAGTTGCTCTTGAGAAAATGCGCTCGGCCATAGACATATCAGTGAGTCAGATGGCTGAGTGGTGGCTCTTATGCGATCTGGCTCTTATCCAGAGCGACTTACAGTAAGTACAGGGACATTCCCCCAAAGCAAGTAGGGTGAAGTCATTTGGCACGGCCGGTAATTGAACTGGCAACCTTCAGATTGCTAGCCCGATTCCCTAACCGCTCAGCCACCTGACTCCCTGTCCAGACATCCCCCATCCAGCTCTGCCTCCATCCTAGAGGACATGGAGGGATTTAGGAGTCTTCAAAGTGTTCCTTCCACCGCCCAACAACCTCCTCAGTTGAAGTCAACAGCGTCCCATCTTTGCTGTACATAGCTTGGATGGTCCCCCGCTTCCCCCTCCTGAGGTGGCGGACAGCTTTCCAGAAGCACCTAGGTGCGGACCGAAAGTCCTTCTCCATATCTTCTCAGGGGGCTGGTGCTGTCTTGGCATTTAGGTCTACATCAAAAACTCTTTAGTTTGCTTAACTGCTGCACTAATTCACACTTGACTGGTGGGGACCTAACCCTTACTGTAATTGTAACTGTTATTTGTCCCTTTGCATTCTCTAATTATACTTTCTTCTCTCTGTTGCCCACCTCACCTCCCCTGTGGTGTGGGGGGATTGAGCTGTGAACATCGGACTGGTCGCTGGTGTGACAATGTGGGACCAAGTCCCCAAATTGACTTTAATCTCCTATGACGACAACACAGAGGTCCTGGTCCCTTCCTGTCCATCTCCCTGGCTGTCCTGTGATGCATTTGGTGGAAAGCATATTGATGTAAAAAGCAAATACACGTTGGTTATCCTGTCACAATCAAACCACAGACTAGCTGCTGGTTGACCTGCAGCTGTGTGGCCATTGGTCAGAATTTAGTTTAGCACGGCTTTAATGCTATTTTCAGAGATTAGCAATTTCTTTCTTTAAAAAAAATTTTAGATTGAAAAAGTAACGGGTGTGGAAGGCCAGACATTATTAGAATAATCTGGTGTCAATGTAATTTTTTTTAACAAGTTTGAAGTTATAAATTATAAATTAAGATTAGTGTGGATTTCATGCTATTTTCAGAGATTAGCGATTTTCGATTATAAAAAAAAAATTATAGAGTGGGTGTGGAAGTAGAACAGAAATTATTTGAATAATCTGGTGTCCGTTTGAGCTTTTATATTCATAGAAATATTATGTCATAATTTTTCAAAATTGTACGGGTAGTTTAAACCCGGTCCCTAACCCGACGCTGCAAAATAGCGTTTCCCGAATGTGAGACGAATATTGAATGTCGAATATGAAACTAACTCCACATCGCTATTTTAGACCATATCAGTCAACCAATAAAATGTTGGCAACATAATGACATCCGTGAGAGATGTCTAGCAGTGAAGATAAGCCTACGGTTGAGCACCATCTTTGACAGGTGTAACCTATGTATAAATGTTTCTTTGTTAATAAGCGCTAGTACTGACTGCTATGCGATCAAATAAGAATACACATCCGATCATTTGGCACAACAAAAAATCTTCAATGGTAATAGCACTAATAGACATTTTCGTGCGAAGGTAAACCAGAGGTTTTACTATACAAATGGGCTACCTAAACAAGACGGAATAACAACGTAAATCATTCTAGATTATTTTGTTGAATAGCCTACATGAGTAGGCTATGACCTAGAAAGTGTTACCTGAAACAAATGTTACTTCCTTTCCACTAATGTTGGTTATCAATTTGATGCTCGTTTTCCAGGAAATGCTCAACGTTCACTAACCGGAGATATCCAAGTAGTTTTCACTATAGGACGTGACACCGGTTCACAAGCAGCAAAGCTTCGGTTATGCGATCTGAGCAGCAGCTATAGCCCAGTTTACACACTCCCAAATGACCACTGACTGAGCATGTACGATCGGCTTTGCGTCAATTTGCGTTACTGCCTGAGCGCTTTTCTCAATGACAGAAATGAACAAAGAACAGAAAATAAAAAAGATGGCAAAGCAGCGAAATTTATAGACTCACAATCTTACAATAATTTCGTATAGGAGGACAATGCATAAACATTCATATTTTATTAACCAATATTTTTAAAGCAACACCTCAAAATGAATGCTTACACAGGCTGGTAGGCCTATTATAATATACAGTAATCTTTAAAGAGATTAACAATTTTGATCAAGATAAAAATCCACTCTTTGATGTCTTGAGCGCAGGATACAACACACGGCAAATCAAACAATGTCCTTCAGTAGAATAGGAAAGTTCTGCCACAAAGTCAAAACTTTTTTTTGTTGCATTTTTTATGGCACTGTGACTATTAGCACTCTCTTTTTCAGAACCAAATGGCCAAAAAAGCCTTACCACCAGACTGAACCAAAAGAGGCAAATGCCTTATAACAACTTAGCTTATGACCAAAAATACATGCAATTAAATTCAAACAAATACTCTAAATATGAAAACATTTTCCATTCCACAAGCCCAAAAAAGTAAATAAACATAGAACACTCATATGCGTGGGTCGGCTAATTTGGCAGGTTTCAAATGGTTCCACAGTTGCCTTATCAATGCAAGTTTGTGACGCCTTATTTTCTGGAGAGGTCTAGTTATGGTAGATAAAAGCTATACTGGACAGGACTGGAAACATGGAATTGTCCCCAGTGTTTCCCCTAGTTTCTAGTGAGATTCCTTCCTCCCTGTTGTGTTTCTTTGTAATTCTCTGTGTTTGTGGTGTTGGCATGTCTTGTCCCCCTCCCTCTCTCCCCTGGTTCCTAGCTCTCCACAAATCTGTCTTGTTTGTAATCACAAAGCTGTTGTCCATTGTAGTCACCCTACACAATGTATTATTTTGTCTGTTCCCCCTTCGTCAGATTGTCTTTTGGGTTGCCTTAAGTGTGAGTAATCTGTTCCCTTGTGTCCCTGCCCCAATGTTTTGTCTGAGTTTCTTGCTTTCTCTTGTGTTAGTTACAAATCTTAGTAATTTGATCCTGCAATGACAGGTATGGTTTTATATTTTTCACAGTACAGGGGGAATACAAATATGACATTAGATTTATTTCAAGGCAACATTTGCAAGCTTGTCTGTTATGTCATGTTAGTGTCTCCACTCCACAAAAGCACTGGCAGTTCCAATCATTTTGTCAAGTTCCAATACAAATGCAACATTTTGATAATAGTCATCATCCTTTTAAGTCTCAGACTAAATGCCATTTATGATCCCTCTTCAAAGAAAACTAAATGTATATAAACATGCATCGCAAGAGGCTTTTCTGTACTAATGCACCATGGGTCAAAATTCATCCATGCTAGGCAACCTTAAAAATAGAAATAGGCGTTAATAAACAAATTATTCATCTTGTCAGGTACATTAGACAGACAGTGCATTAGAAATGATGTTTTAGGGAAACAAGACAGAACTTGAACAAGTAATAGGAAGTAAGAGAGGTGATGGGCACATTTAACGCCTACATTTCAACTTTCAGCACAGGTGTCAATTCTGACAATCTAGATGAGTAATTATACTCACATGACATTTCCTTCATTCCACCTCTTGTCACACTTCTCCACCAGCCTTGGTAGACCAGGATCTCTCTATAGAATAAATTAACCTGGGTTACTTAAGAGCTACACATACATGACAGGATCTAGAGTGAGGGACAGACACCAAGTTCTGTAGACACTTTATTAGACACTTCATTTTATTACACAAACAAAACAAAATGCTGTACAACCCTATACACTCACCGCCTTTTCCAGAACGACAGGGTGCTCAGGTAAGAAATCAGGCTTCCTTTTGGCAACTGGAGAGCTTGCCAACTCAATCAGAAACTCCCTACTGTAACATATTCGGACTAAAAAGAACATTTTAAAATCACAAAACCGTGGACCATTTTTAACCTCAGATTGAAGTGTGTCCTTTGGAAAAGATAAACCTTTTCCCGATGCTTAATTTGAAGACGATGCAGTAGAATACTGCTTTCCAAATACTGATTTACCTTTATGACTTTTCTCCTCATTTTGTGTGTGGAGCTGTAGTATTTTGTAGAATTGTTCCACTCCAATGTTGTTGATCTTACAAATAGGTCAATAGATGATCATTACAAAAATGCTGAGTGGACAACAATAATCTGAGAAATAATTTAAAAGGACACTCACTGATTTGTCTTCCACCTGTGGATATGCAAATGTATCCATATTTCTAAAAGGCTCTGTGTGAAACAAAAGTATGTCAAACATGTAGGCTATTTTTGCAATGAGAAAAGACTACATTTAGCATGTGTGTAGATACATATCAGCCATGGATGGAATATGATATTTGCTACCCTGGTCAACATTATTGAACCGGCGTAGTGGCCTTGCTGGCTCCAGGTGTTTCTGCAAACTCCTTCTTCTTGATACCTCCATCCTAGTTTAACACACAGAATCCAAGAAAAATATGAATCCCTACGTTGCGTTTGTGGTAAGCCGGGTGTTGGTTTGATAAATGCGGTCATTGATACGACTAGCCAGCTAAAACGTTAAATGGTTTGACAAACTTTTTCAGTCATGTTCAACTAGCCTACTCATCACCGACCGTGATGCTAACCGTTACGTTGACAGAATCAGCAGGCAACTTTCATAGCAAGGCTAGCTCTAGCTAGACTAGCTTGGCTAACTGCAATAATTAACATTTCACACGCAATATACAAACAATATCCACATTTTTGCTAGATGACTTACTCAAAATAAAGCAATTGACCTTTCTGACCCGGTTTTACAAAACAGATTAAAACTTTTGTAACACCGCACACCACGACAAAACACAGCATCATTCAGCTCGCTGCTTAGTGGAGCCTATAATGTCCGTAGCTAGCAGTAGGTTAGCCAAACCGACAGTTGCGATACTGAGAATAAGTGTAATTGTTTAATTCAATCAAATATATTTAAAGAGCCATATGCACATGATCATTCACCTGCTCAGGTTTGCTGCTTATTCCAAGAATACAGGAATCTGTTCAGTCCGTTTTGTCCGTCTCTCAGTTTTCTCCCTTGTCCTCGAGTCCCACCCAGAACTTGTGACAGGAGTTATAACCAATAGCGTCCCGTTCTCTTTGGCATTTCATGTTACATAAAATGTTTTTAACAATGACTTTGTCACCAACTGTCCCAATACCTTCATCATGTAAAAATATGTATCTGAGTGCATCATGCGTCTGGTAGAAACATGCTCTTGCCAACTGCCTAGTTAGACCATTTGTTTGTGAACTTTGTGTTGTAACTTAACTCTCACTGTCTAGACATATTGACATTGAATGGCAGCTGTTACCTTAACAGAGTTGATGCAAATCTAAACGTTCAAATTCAATTCAATTCCCCCTGGAAATACCGATATTAGCATCAGCTGTAGGAAGGTGACACACTTGGAAAAAGAAACCAGACAACAAATTGAGCATTTGTTTCAAAGCACCATGTAGTACAAGTGAAATAATAACGTATTCATTTAACAGAAGATTATTTTCCAAATTCACGTGAAGTACAGGGGGAATTTTAACCAGCGAGCTTGATCTGCAGTTAAGTGCTCCAACCACTGAGCAATAATTTCACCCCATTAAGAGGTCTAAGGCCATCCTTTGACGAGGTGTGGAGCAAAATATTTTAATACCTCATGCAGCTTCTTTTTTTTTTTATCAGTAGTAATGATAAACAGTTGATCAAGAAATTTCATGTACATGCTTAATTAAGGACACCACTTTACCTGATGTACAGGTTAGAAATGGTTTCACAGAGGTGCAGTTCAAGATCCACTTGCAGTACATCACAATTGTATTACAGTCACACTATATAGTAAATGACACTACATTAAATGAAGTTTAGTTTGTATTCCATGAGTGGTTGAAGTGTGCTATTAGGTGACAACAGAAGACAATTGAATGATGAGCATTTTAATCAAATGAGTTATGCACAGTAAGGTTATTAAATAATGTAAAATAAATAGCACTTTTGTTTTTTGTACCATATGCTATTCAAATTTCACAAAATAATTCTGAACAAAGACTGCACAGACTATGGTACTTTAATGCATTAGCTAAATTGTAGTAAAAAATCAATAAAAATTCATCACGACATATCCATTATTCACTGAAGGATAATACTAACAAAAGTCAATGAATCTCACAAATTCATTTTAAGTGGTCTCACAAACCACTTTGTCCATCCACACCACTAATAAAAAATATAGGACTATTTTTACCTCTTTAGAATGTCTCCACCAAATCTTGACCACCAAGGGTCTGATCAAGGTGTTTAAACAAAAACGAGTTGTATTTTCCGCATGCCTATAGGTCTTCCACTCAATTCCTCAACCGCAGTCAATGCCTCCTGGCGTGACTCAAAGACAACTGTTGCAGAGCCTTTAGGAATACCATTTCTGTTATACTGCAAAGAAATAGACCCTGGAATTACACGATATCCATAACAAAAGTCATAGATTTCATTGATGGTGATTTGCAACGGTAGATTAACCAGCTTCAAACAGGTGGGGCCATCATAATGTTGGGGGGGGGGTCCAAAACCACCATGGAAAGATCCATTGCCACCATCCTGTTGACCGTAAGGACTTGCACAGTTGGAGTCAAGACTACTGTCCCCACGGATGTGAACCTGCAGGTCTGTCAGTGGAATGTGGCCATCGGGTGTCATGAAATCAGAGTACTCCTTGTCATGAGAATGAAGAAGTGAGTCTCTGTTCCTGGCAGAGTACCTCTCAGAGCTTCTCTCCCTTACTGTGTGAACGTCCATTGCAGGGTCAGCAACACCAAACTCACGCATCTGAGACCTTGAGATGCATTTCAGCATCAACTCTGAACCAAGAAATCTTTGCCCATTTAAAGACTGCGCAGTCATAGCCTCTACCTCGGTCTGAAAGATCACCAAAGCCTCTCCAATCCCAGCACCCCTGTTATCACGCAACAAGATCACAGAGTCCTCAGAGATACTAAAGCCAAGGAAGAAGTCCATAATCTCAACTTTGCGGACATCAAAAGGCAGATTTCGCACATAGAGGCAAACCTTATCAGAATTGTATGGGTCAATGTGAGACAGAGACAGCCTTTCCTGAGACCTACTATGCCTTTCAGGAAGCTCATCTGCCGTGTGTTTATTGGTTTCCAGAATGGAAACCATTTTTTCTTTTGAGATTGGGGAGATATAAAGACATCGATTAAGGAACTCCTTCTTATGATGGGTAAGGGCATCACAATAGTCTTTCAGACTTCTGAACAACACAAACAGTGACCTTGTCCGTTTTGCTTCGCTGTCAAGCAGATATAAAATCTGATCATCCTGAAGGCCTGCATTCCTGAAGAGTTCCTTGACATCCCTCTTCTGGACTGAATAGGAGAGGTTTTCTAACAAGACACAGAACTCCTCATCAGCAGGAGGAGCACACTTCAATGAGTGGCCCACAGGAGAGCGTGACCTTGCACGTTCTTGAGGATATCTCTGCCGATATGGGGGGGAGGACCCTTTTCGATATTTGTGGGTAAATTCATCTGCATTTTCCGCCATTGCACCATTTGCATTGATCCATTCTTCCTCTGTAGCTGGATAAAGTTCAACAAACCTTGAGCCAATATATTCCCTGTCCCTCTTCATACCTTCTCTTGCATCTTGTCTTGTTGTAAACTTCACAATTCCTTTACCATTATTTTGCCCACGGTGGTTCTTCATCAGGATCATGGCATCAATGATCAACCCCTGGAAAAAGTGTCTCACTTCGTCTTCAGTGACAGAAAAGGGCATTCCTTTCAAAAACAAGAACAAGTCACCCACACTGTTAGATTCTGACTTGCGGTTCTGAATGTGTGCCTCACCATGAGGATCCTGGACAAATCGATTCCCCATCTCAGGAATACCTCTTCGCTTCTCCATGGATAGTTTCTCACTGAAGGAGGGGTCAGTAGCCTCACTTTCACGTCTTCTAAATTCCTCCTTGTGTGGTCGTTGTTGGTTAAGGTCAGGTTTTTTTGTACTTGCCTCTAGAATGCTCTGCATTTCTGACTTGCTGCTCAATAGTAAGTTAACCGGAGTGCCTTTTATACAACCGCCTGAACGAGTCATTGCTCTCCTTGCATCTTCGTCAGAAGCAAATATTATGAAAGCCTCATCACGCTCCCCACCAATAATATGCACCCCACCATCAGGGATTTTGAGGCCACTGAAGAATTTGCGTATATCCTCAGAACCTGCAGTGATTCTGAGTCCCAGTAAACGGATGACCACCGCCATGCTGAAGCACAAACAACAGCACCTGCAGACAGAGAGGTACAGAATAGCATTATTACAGACACAACCAGTGTCTGGCTCACCAGAAATTCCACAACATTCCACCATAACACCTCTGAGCCTTGTCTACTGTGGCACTAAAGGTATCTGGTCATAACTCAAATACTGAACGATGAAACAATCGTCACCACTGTAGCTTGGAAATTGTTGCCCTTTGTCCAACATTCCAATTGACTCAAAGCAAAGACACAGATCTTTATTCAAAGTTCTGTGGTTCAACATCCAATCAAAAGAAGGTACATTCACAGTTGGACTCAGATGCAAGTCTCCCACTCGCATCACTTCAATAATTTCATCCAATATTAAAAGTTAAGTTCACCGTTTCCATGCTATTTTTTTTCAACACTACTCTATGGTATGGGCTCTGTATACAAATCAAACAGATGACAGATCAAACATGCACAAAATAGACCAGAACATATTTAACCAAGTCAGGCACAACAATTTCGGAACATTGGCAAACACTGTAGTTGTGAAGATCAACTAAGTCCTTCTAAAACTACAGTAAAAGCATACTTGCCAAAGTATGCTAAACAGTAAAACCAGTAACTAGAACAGCTCAAATTTATCTAAACTATTATTTCCAAACATTAGCTAACGCCATGCCCCCCTTAAACTTAGCGTGCATCCATACGCCTACTTTTATATTTGATAATTGAATAATGTCATTCTGACAATGCAATATGAATTATACTGCCAGCCAGGCTACATCCAAGAAAGCTCATGACCACACACGTACAACATAGGTTGATGCTGAACCACACAAATATAGCAATTACTTGAGTAGTTCAATGAACCATCATCAACTCACGGACATCACACAAAAAACTCTGTTGGCTAGTTCAACAAGGTTAGCCCATTTGACACCCAGGCGTAGTCACGTAACGCTAGATTATAAATTATGGGCTACTTTCGATGGCTCGACGTTAGTTCAGAAACACACGAGACGAGAGCTAGCTATACAGTAGCATGCCAGCTAGCCTAATCGGGCATTCATTAAGATGTCAGGATAGGCGAGCAGCAATCTAACAAGCAGTTAGCTGCAAACCTCCTTGTACGTATGTACCTTTCTTGGTTTTAAACAAATACCTTATAGCTAAACTCTTTTGGAAATACACGGTATTGCTACCGTCCACTTCCCACTCCCACAATCACGCTAGGCAACATTTTGCTTTACACAAACTCATTAGCTCCAAAGCTACAGGTAGGCTAGGCCTTGATGCAGGTTTGCAGAGATGCTACTCTGCAAATTAGGATTCCACACTTACACAAGTAGGAAGTGAAAAAACAATTTTCAGATCAAGTAAAAATCTATGAAATTGTCCTCGTGTCACTAAAAGAATAAACCCGGATAGTGATATTGTTGATTCGTAAGGAGGAAGGCCTTTTTACTATAGTTGGGGTAGCGAGAACATGTTCTTTCCGCGTTTCTTCTTCTTGTTGAGTTCTGGTTTGAAAATCGCATCCAACTGTAAGGTGCATATACCGCCACCTACTGTGCTGCAGTCACGGCCCACCTACATTACATTGTCCTTCAAAAAACCACTTCCTTCCCCACCAGTCCTAACCTTCCCCCTTCCCAATCCCACAAATTTTATTTCCGCGTTTTGCATTTCATGCTGCTCACATGCAACTGCCTAATTGCTTGCAGATTGGTTTTCTTCCTTGATTTTGATAGTAGGCTCACATCACCCCACCTACTCCAAATCCATTAAATCAACCAGCATATCTCCCGTCTGACCTACCAGTCTTTATAATATTGAGGACAGCAGCCGAACACACCACCAGGCCTATATTCCTATTCCCTAAATATCTATATATCCAAACCATTTCCAAATATTCCCATTGAGACATTCAGAGGATAGTGTGGTTGACATTTCTAGTGTTTTGGGTGAACAAATAACATTTCACACATCTGTACATTATCCAAACCACCCTGTCCATAGCAACTAGAGCCCGACCGATAATGATTTTTAAGGCGAATACCGATACAAATATTTGGTGATTTAAAAATTAGATATTCCGATATAATGGCCAATATATAAATATTTTAAAATCCAGAAACGTGTAACAAAACATCAACTGATTTCCATAACATTAGTTATTTGTAGTTTACATTTAGTAATTTTAAGCAGACACTCTTATCCAGAGCGACTTACAGTAGGTACAGGGACATTCCCCCGAGGCAAGTAGGGTGAAGTGCCTTGGCCAAGGACACAACGTCATTTTTCATGGTCGGGAATCGAACCGGCAACCTTCTGATTAATAGCCCAATTCCCTAACCGCTCAGCCATCTAACTCCTGTTATTATTATTATGAGTCTTCACTATAATATGATAATGAAGTTTAAAAATAAACTTGTTTGTTTTATTATCACAATAGAACAGAGGAACATATTAAAGTTCTGATAAATAAAATGTATAAAAATTAGGGCTGTCGAAGTTAACGCGATAATAACACGTTAACACAATCTCACTTTAACACGATTAAAAAAAATAGTGCCGTTAAAGCAGGTTTCTGTTTTACCCTGGGAATCACCTGTTGTAATATGACTTCGACGGACTGCCGACGGTAGCTGAATAGTGAATGATGGAGAGGGATTTTAAATGGGAAGTTTCATTTTAAAAAGTTGCCAGACAGCTCGGTTGACAAAACCAAGGTTGTTTGTATTGATTGTCAGTTAAGTTATCACTGGAGTACTTCCAGCTTTAAATATTATATGCAAGCAAAGCACACAGCTAGCAGCAACAGCGATAGCAGCAGCAGCGTGGGCTCCGGTTGTATAGGCCTACGGCAGACAACACTCGACAATGTTAGACAAAAATCAATGCACGCGTCAACCTCCGTGCCTCACATGGTACTGATGTGGCAGGTGTTGCCAAGTACTTGCGTGCAAGGCAGGCAGACTTGTTGTGTGTCCTAACATGTTTGGACCACCACTCCAAGGGACAATCCTTTGTGCTGATGACAGGCTCGGCTCTATAGATTTTTCAATACAGTCCTCCTCCATCAGATTCAGAATCAGAAGTAGCGAAGAGAGCTGCTCTCTTCTGTGGAGGTTCATAAATGCCGATACCGATAGTTAGGAAAATGCCTAATATCATCCGATAATATCGGCCCGCCGATCGGTCAGCTCTAATAGCAACACTACAAATTAACTTTACAAAAGCACCTTAATAGGTTATTAAAAAAATAACCAACACTATCATCCACAACACATTATTTGCCTTATTTGTCATTGGGTGCAGCATGTGTCAAGAGCTTGCTGGAAACTCCATAGCGCTGGTACCAGAGCAGAAAGGCTCTGGCTTCTAGTATATCTCTAGCTCGCTGCACCACATGACCCAGGAGACAGGGAACACTGTTGTGATTCGAACACACAGTTCGAATCACACAGGAGCTGTAACAAAACTGTTCCAAAATAGTTTTGAGGATCTATAAAAAACAAAAACATAACATTTAGGAGTAACTAATTCCTGGACAATAATTCAGGTATCACTCACATTTGAAATAAGGGTATGCCATTATAGGTGTAAAAGCACCCCTTTGCCTAATTGTCAATTCCTAAATTAATCATCCGAGAAGCACATTGATTGTGTCTCTTGGAATCCTTTTCCCAGACTGACCAATAGTCTCTGGGAAAAGGATTCCAAGAGACACATTGGTGCACTTTTATCAACTTTTTAATTGCTTTGGACATGAGGAAAGATTTATCCTTGTTTCCTCCGGCCACAGCCAACACTGCCCGGCTACTGTAATTGGTGCAAAAAAGTCAAAGATAAATCATCTACAAAACAATGTAAGATAGTCAAACATAATGATTGTTTATTAGATCTAATGTACCAGATATACTGGAAACCAACATATGTGTGTCAGAGTCTCTGGTTTATCAAATGAGTGGTAGTTTTAGTTTATCAAAGGATACAGATGTTCCTATTAGTGAAAGCTGTTGAACTTCATGGATTGTGCCTGTGGGCCAAATAGTCACACTTTATCTTCTCGCTGTAACAGGAACGTATCAAGTTAAGTAAAACAAAAGGATTGTCTGTCAGAAAATGTTCAACAGCACGATTTAAAGTAAATCCCAACTACCAGACAAATACTGACATATGTCACAAACCTAGAACAAGCTTGGGCGGTATATAGGAGTTTGGCTGCAGGTAAGGGGAACAATAATCCTAGAAGTTCCCTGGGCTCAATCCCCAAAGTCAAGCCACTACTGGTGTGTGAAAACAATGTAAAATGAAAACGTTTACATTTTAACAAAAAATGTCAATGTTCATGAATCAATCAATAAACATGTTAAACTGACTCATTCATTTTATTTACAGCAAGGTCACTCCCCTGTTTGCTCAAAACCTATCTGGCAGTGGTGAGACTATGGACAAGCAGCAAGAGTCCAGCCATGCATGAGGCAATTTCTGTGTTCATGTCTGCAAGAGAACCTGCTGAAGGTACTACAAAAAAAAAGGTATGCTCCTTGGGGTGCCTCTCATGGCCTGAGCACAGTTCAAGGCCTGGTCATTTTGAAATAGTAGCACACCATCAGCAGACCTGCAAGACATGCAAGGGGCATACAAGATTAATTAAATTACCTTTTTACATTGAAGATACTGTTAGGACTTGTGCAGGAAAGCTAGACTCAGCAGTGAGTTGTAGTTTTGACTCTGACACTCTGACACTGTCAGAATGTGTCCAGCCGGAAATGTCTCTCAGACTTTCTCACAATGCCTTGATTCAAGCCCTGAAACAATATATAATATTATAAATGACAATAAATAAGTTAGAAATGTCTTATCTATTGGCATTCTGGCACATATTTTAGCAGACGCACATATTAAATGTAGTCTTAGACCATGTCTAACACACCTGATCCTGTGCTCCCACTTACATTTACATTTAGTCATTTAGGAGACGCTCTTATCCAGAGCGACTTACAGTAAGTACAGGGACATTCCCCCCGAGGCAAGTAGGGTGAAGTGCCTCGCCCAAGGACACAACGTCATTTGACACAGCCGGGAATCGAACTGGCAACCTTCAGATTACTAGCCCGACTCCCTCACTGTTCAGCCACCTGACTCCACTTAGCAACACAACTCCGCCATAGTAGTCTAACTTTTCAAACTCCCTTTGGACAGCTTCCATGCCTTGCTGCAGTAACAAATTAGTCTCCTCCCCCAGTGTCCATTACAGCCTAGCAAGAGTGATATATTGTTGAAGTTATTAGGATCACAGTGCATGTTATTGTTGTACATTTTAACCACACATTACGCAAAGAAATTGAAAATGCGGCCTAAAATGTGCCTGTAGGCCTACTCACCGTAAGCCCAGTTACTCCCCCAGTGCCCAGTCCAGAAGTTTTCTGATGGATAGAAATTAACCATATAGATCAACTTTGATTCTGGAGACAGTGAGTTGATTTTTCACTTGTCATGAATGGCATACTTACTTGTTCTTGACCAGCTGCGTAGCACCTGCCATCACTTTGGTCTTACTATCAACAAACACTGGTGCCAACTTTCCATCTTTGGTGCTGAAAGGAGATCTATAGAGAGTATTGCAAAAATAGTTATTCAGTCTCCATGATTGGGGGCATCGAGTGAAGCATCAAACTGACAGGATTGATTATGATGACCTGTTCTGGCCACCGGGACATTTGGTTATGAGATTCCAGAAGTCCAAGCCCAGCTGGTTTCCACAATGGCCAACCTGAAGTACGACTGACGACATATTTTACATAACTATGGACAAGAGCTATAACATCTCTGAACATCGGCCAAAAAGGTAGCTCATCTATTATGGCATGACATGGTGAAGCAGGCAAACATCAAAGACTTGACATAGTGTAGTTCAACCAGGTGTAAGATGTGGCGCTTAGCTTGCTCTCAATTTCTGACATGAATATAAAGTCCTTAAGTCTTCCAAATCTTACTGACTTACCTTTACTGATGGGTTGGTTAGGCTACTTATATTTTTCCCAATAAGTTCTAGATCAGAGCAATTTGTTTTTAGCGCGAGTTCTCCGGGACCGACGCTGAGTAGGCTATACCACCAACATGTCATCATGGTAACAGCGCTCAGGCAAAAGGAAGAGGGGAGGAGTCGCCGGGTGTTTGCAGTCGTCTCCACAGCCAGCTTGCTAACGTTAGCTAACAAGCTATCTAGATTTCCAAGACAAACTTCTAGTTGAACAACAATTTAAACAACGATTATATCAGTGCAGCGTGCTTTCCTTTAAGAGTTTGGTCCAACACACTGCTGGGCATTTTTAATAGTCGGCTTAATGTACATTGACTGAGTTAAAGTGAAGTGAGGGAGAAAGGAGAGGATACAAATTCGAGTACACCCCGTATGGATTTGACGTCGGCATAGCTAGCCTACATCGCTTGATGTTTTCCAGTCAAGATAAAAAGCTGTTTGTTATTGGAATGGAATATGGGGGAGCCTTATGACCCAAACAACCCGACAGAGTGAGTATCGGTGCCCCTTGCTTCCTGTGTACTTTTTTATAACTAATTAAGTCGTGTGAAAACACGACTAGCAAGTTAGCTATGTACATTCCAACGCCGGGGAATCAGCCTACTACTCACACTTACCCGCTAGCTCCTTCATTTAGCTTAGCTTACTTGTTACGGTTTCATTGTGCTGCTAACCAAGTATGGCTCACGAGGGCTCAGTCAATATTCTGGACCTTGGCAAACAGGATAGTCCCTAACTGGGATTTATGGTGTACAATACAATAAATAAGTATCCATGAGAGAGATTGCGAACTTAAATTGTCATCTTGTGTTTTATTGTGTTATCATTGTATAAAATCATTAAGGTACCACTAAGATTAGTACTGGTAAGTAACTAACCACCTGCATACATTTTGCTTTGTGATTATACTTTAATACACTTTAAAAACGATTCCTATTGTCGATGTTTTGAAATTGCTTAAATTCATAAATTTGAATATACTGATTCCAGCGGCCTTAATTTCTCAATGGAACAAGGTTGCACGAGTACTTTCACAGCCGTCTGCGAGACCATGCAAGCAATTAGCAGGGACAGTGGATTTCCTTTTTTTCCAGGAGGTATTCTGAGCCTATCAAGTTAGCTAGCCTACAACATTGCCTAATGTATTCCTTCAACAATATTATGACAGTAGTAACCGCAGGTTAACTTCTTAATATTTTGTATACACAACTGCCAACCACCTCCAGTAGCCTAACTTCAAAATCAGGCTATGATAGCTAACCTCCCTAGCAAAAGTAAAGACACAACAAGCAAGCTAGCTAGCTAGCTAGTTTCACCCAATTAAAGGCCTATCGGTTAGCACAGCAAATAGGCCCCAAATAAGTATATTGCTTTTCTTTTTTAGATCCGCTACTTGTACCACACATATTTGCAACATATAATACATATCTGCTGTATTACGCACTGCCCAATGTCCAAATAGAAATGCTAATTTGGGGATTATACTGTCATTGCAATGTGCTAGTCAATTAGCTTGCTACCTTGAACAAGGAGCTAGCCAGTGGGTTATGTAGCCACAGTAATGTGTTATGTGTAAACGGTAAGCGAGCTTCCTTGCAGGCTAGAATCGTTTCCATGTATCAGTGCGAGAAATGGCTTCCTTTGCTACACTGAAACAATAGATAACGCAGCTACATACAATTCGTGAAGGCTTTACATCTGTCTCAAGGCACCTAAGCTGTGTTTGATACATGCAGTGTCTATGTAGGAAAGGTTAGAAGCCTTCTCCAAATGCTACAAACCAGTGGCTTTGCCTCATTAGATTGATTTTGATGCCCAGATCAAAAATAAATTAATAATAATAATTTAAAAGTCCTTCTACTTCCCTCATTTGTGTGACCTATCCCAGCCTTTATCTATACATATACTTGTATGTAGAGACTAGACATTTGAGATGTGCCACACAGTGGCTTATGTTCATCTTTGTAAGCTCTCCTTTGCCATGCCCCATGCACAAGAAATGATTGCAGATTGCATATCAAGTTACTTATCCTTGTGTTCAACCTTACCTGGGAATGATAATATTATTACTGACAGTCCACATTTAACTCTCAGTCAGTAGACCAGTTGGTCATTTTAACCCGTTCTCAGTTAAGCACATTTTTGTTATGATGCAAAAATATTTCCCAGATGGCCTTCTAATTGCAAATCTGTCTTTTTCAGGTGTGACATCCTTTTGGCGAGTTCATTTCTCTGAACTGGATTATTATTGGCTAGCAGCTTCTATAGGGTCACAAACCTCAGGCCTGCTGCTCAATGGATGCTCTGGTGAACACAGAGATCAGGTGCCCTTATTATACACACCTTCACCACAAACCAGTTTATCATATTCTTTCCCAGGCAATATTTTTTTCTTGTGACTTAGTAGCAGATATAATATGCATGTTCTATGAGTGTGTATGACCAATAAAATACACCCATGACACAATTTTAAGATATAGTTGAGTAAAATAAATCTTTTGTGTGTTCTGTCTTTACATGTTCTTCCCGTGTGACTACAGAGAAGAGGGGGGTAATACCTCGGTAAGTGTAGGTCATATGTTCTAAATATTATCTGCAATTTTAGGTTAATCAGTGGGCTGTTTTATTACATTCTGTCATAAATGTAGAATTCTAACAATTGAACAAACAAAAAGCTACCTTTTCCATCCTTGTGCAAATATGGTTATCATATTCTTGTTTATGGTCATATTTTTCCCCACATTGTTACTTTATATAAACACCTACTTTTTTACCTTTAGGTCAAGGTTGAGGGCCTATCCAAGGCAGCTATACTCAAAGGCCTTTCCCCAAGAGTTATGTTATCAAGCCGTCTCTTGCCTAAGGGAACCAAGATGAAGGTGAACCTGGAGGAGCAGGGTCGCCAGAAAGTGTCCTTCAGCTTCTGCCAGACAAAAAAACCACTACAGAGTGTTTTCCTGGCCCCTCCCAGCCCTGAAAAATCTCTCAGTGAACTTCCTTCCGCTGTTCCACCTGGAACGTCACTCCCTCAGGATACGGCAGGGCTTGCAGAAAGTCAACTGGAGCAAATGCAACCACCTTTAGTGTCCACATCTGTAGCAGAGACCCATGTACCTCAGACTTCAGAATCCTCTGCCCCCAGACCTAAAGTGGACTTGGGAAAAATGCATTTCAAGAAGCAGATCCTCAGTGTTTCTGTTAATGAAGATAATTTGACACCTAGCGTCACATCACAGGAACCACCCTCCCCTGAGCAGAAATCTATCATGCAATCTCCAGTGAAAAATGAAACAGAATTCCCTTCTCCTCAGTCTCAGCTCAGCCTTCAGAACGTTGTTAATGACTGCCCCTCAGAGAATGCCCCCATGGCAGCCTCTGAAGAGAAGCTGATCCCTGTCCTCAAAAAGCCAACAGATTCCTCCCAGACAAGAAAAGAAGAAGTTGATGGTTCCAGTACCACAGAACAGGAGGACACCATAGAAAATAGGAAAACCCGGTCCCAATCTGACAGCACACTACCTGGTTCAGAATCTGATGGCGATTCAGTGCGGACGTCTTCCAGCCACAAGTCAGGGGAACCTAAGAGCACAGAGAAGTCAGAAAGTAGACACGAGGCAATGAACATTTCCCCAAGGTCCAAACTAGAGGAAAAGGAAAATAATTCTCACGTGCGGTTGGATAAGCATGAAAGGACCTCCAGCTACTCAAGGGTAGACCGTGAACCAAGACGCACATCCTTGCGGTCCTCTCATTCGGACAAAGATCGCAGGAGAGCAAGAAGTCGTTCGCGGTCCAGATCTAGAAGCCTCCGGACTAATTCATCCCACTCTCGATCTGAAAGATCCAGAAGTGACCGAGGGTTTCGGTCTGAAAGATCACATTACAATGAGTCAGAGCGAAAGTCTCACAGGAGCCCTCCACACAGAGAAAGGAGAGGCTCTCGTTCCCGGACTGACAGCAGGATCCGTGACAGTTCTGACTCTGAAGACGATGTCCGGAGGAACCGAACTAGAACTAGTGAGTCCAGCAGATCATCCACCCACTCTGGCTCACAGAGAGATGCCAAGTCATCTTCTCATTCAAAATCGGAGAAATCTGTAGATTCTCCCAACTCTTCTGAGTTGGATAAAAGAACACAATCTTCGTCTGAAAGGGCAAAAAGAACATCAGACACAGATTCCCAACAAAAGGGTTCTCCTGATGTTGAATCTTATTGCAGGAAATCCAACAGTAATTGCAAATCAGAGACTCGTATTAAAACCAATTATTCAAGCCCTCAAACACGGTCTCAAACATCTTCAAAAAACCTCCAGAAGAGTAGCTCCAGCGACTCGGAGGGGGATCTTAAAGGGAAATCAAAGTCACAGAGCTCTGACAAGTACTCCAGCTCTAAAGAAAACTCAGCAACTTGCCATAAAAATTCCAGTGCACCAGACTCTAAGCCTATTATGACCTGTAAGTCCCCAGTGAACGTTAGTGAAAACAGAAGACAATCAACAGACACATTTCACAGTCCCATTAAAATGCAAACACATTTAGAGTCTGTGGAATCCCATCCACATAGCAAAGAAGACAACTTAGAATTTTATTCTCAACCAGTTGATGCATGTCAAAAGCAGGAATTCTGTGACAAGGCTACCCTCCCATCCCATGATAAAGTTGTGCAAGAAGCACCTCTTTCATCATCTTTAAATTGTTTACATGTTGACAGGAAAACAGAAATAGAATCAAAAGGCAGTGACCTTCCTGCAAGTTTACCAAACCCGTCTGGATTAGAACTGTTGGTTAAACAAAATTCCCCAGCTGTGAAGAAAGATGAATCGCAAGTAGAACTTCATGTAGCCAATACTACTTTTTTCAGTAGTAATGGTAGAGTGCTATCCAACGAGCCATTGGTGGAGTCCAAACCGACAATGTCTACTGCAGATGTATTTGTTAGAGAAAACATGCAACAGAACACTAGTCTGGAAAAGATCCTTGAAACATGTAGAAATGTGACTGTAAACATCCAGTCTTGCACAAGCTTCCCTATCAAATCTGAATCATCGTGCTCCGAACCTGAACAGCGGATTCTGAAAAACCAGAGTGAACAGACAGACATTGATGTGATGAAGAAAAAGCGACCTAATGCAAAGAAGTCCCGTTGGGATATTGTTGGTCAGGACACCTCAGACAGTGATAATCCTCAGAAATTGCTTGGCCAAGAAAGCAAGCCTACCGTTAGAAAGGTAATCTCAGTTAAAAGTATAGAATTTACTAAAGAAATTATTCAAGGTGACCAGTCTGTGTTGAAGGGTGAAGGGCAACAGGAGTCTGTGATACATTCCAAACTAATAAAGCAGGAAAGAATACCCAAGGATGAACCCAGCTCTGTAAATATCAACCCTAGAAAAAGTGACCAACTAGACACATGTAGAGTCAGTAACGACCATTTTGACATCAAACACCCTGTTGACCATCATGTCAAACCCCCTTTAGTTTTAAATCATATCTCACAGGGAGACAAAGCTACTGTGGAGCCAACCTGGAATGGTGATGACAACGAAGATAAACATACACTTGGAACCCACAAGAGCAAACTGCTGAAAAGTCACAGTGAGTGCAGTGATAGTGAAGATTCAGAGTATGATTCTGATTGTGGTGCAGCCATAAAACGGTTGCACTCTGTGGTGGTTGTGCCAAAGAATTCCACCCTGACGCAGGACCCACAAGACCCATCTCTCTGCAGTCCAGCCAGCATCTCAGACTGTCAGCATGTCAAAAGGGCCAGTGACCAAGAGGGCGACCTGCACTTCAACCCACGGCAGAGGCATAGAGGGGGTTCTAGCATGAGTGAAAGCACTAAGCAGTCTAGTATCACAGATGGAAATAACCCAGCACGTGACAGTTTGTATTATCAATCTCAGAGCAACATGATTGATAGTACCAGTCAGTTTGAGGGCTCCAGTTTTATCAGTGCCCAGCCTTACAAGGATTCTGACAGTGCCCAAGAGAGACCAAAGATTGGGCCACCAATAGCCCAGAGTCCAGCCTACAGCCTTGACAACTCTTCCAGGCAGTCTGACCCAGGACATTCACAGCACAGTGTCAGTGTTCAAGGTGGACGGATGCTCTCCCATTACCAACACAGGAACTTCTCTAGCTTGGAGAATCTCAACAGCAAGGAAGGCTGCGATGCAGTCTGGAACTTCACACATGTAGAGCAGCCCACCAGCACATACCAGCAGCCTGACAGTAGTTATGGGACAAATTTACAAAATCCCAAACAGCTTGCAAGCTCCTCCTTTGGACAGGAGTACAGTCAAGCTCATGCCTACTGGACCCAACAACCCACCAACATGCCGGTCTACATCCATGTAGCTCCTCACTATAAGGAGACTGTTAGTCAAGTGCATCCTGACTCGCTGACTAATGACCATGAGGAGGACAGTGGACCTAAACCATTAGGTTTCGGTAAAGTGGCTTTGCAATGCAATGGACCCAACCTTCTGGGATCTTCTACCTTTGTTCAAGCCCATGAAATAAGTAGCAACTGCAGGGGCCCTGTCAGTGAGAGCATTCCCATTCCTGAGCCCACTAGAGAAGAACACCTGAGGCCCCACAGAGGCAGAGGTCCTCCCAAGAAAAGACGCCCTGAGATCGAGTCAGATTCTGATAATGAAGCAGAGTTCGGCAAAAGAGTACGCCTCATAGACAGCAATGCCCATAAGTTCTCCAAAGACTCTAAGGAAACCTCAGGGAAGGCTGAGGTGCAGCGCCCTCTGCTTAGCCTGCGGGAGTTCCAGGATGCCAGCAACTGGAGAGAGATGGCCAGAGCCAAGAGGATGCCACCGTACTTCGATCTGATTGAGGAGAATCTTTATTTGACAGAGAGGTGAGACTTTTACATGAAAGCTGTTCCTAGGTTATAAGGACTGTATCGAATGAATATTTTGGTCGTTGACTATTCTGTCAATTAATGGAGTTACACATTTTATGCAGTCTTTCTATTCTTCTAGACCTAATTGCATAGACTGCCTTGGGGGGGGGGCGACCGTGTAGAGACAGAAATGGGAGTCAGGTGGCTGAGCGGGAATCGGGCTAGTAATCTGAAAGTTGCCAGTTCGATTTGTGCAAAATTACGTTGTGTCCTTGGGCAAGGCACTTCACCCTACTTGCCTCGGGGGGAATGTCCCTGTACCTACTGTAAGTCGCTCTGGATAAGAGCATCTGCTAAATGACTAAATGTGACACGCCGTCGTGTAAATAACATAAGGCCATTTAGTTTGCTTAATAAAAGAGCAAGCTATAGATCTGTTTTATAGGAAAGCTAACCGTAAATAATATTTTGTGATCGGGCTTTATATATATATAGAAAATCTTTATTTTTTATTATTAACTTGACCTTCCAGGGGGGACGGGGGGTGCCGTTGGGAGGGCGGGGTGCCCCCCTAATATAATGGTAGGGGAAACACTGGTTCATGATCAAGCAACTGAACTGTCAGTTTAAAAAATAG
The DNA here is from genome assembly GCF_038355195.1 of Osmerus mordax. Taxonomy (NCBI): domain Eukaryota; kingdom Metazoa; phylum Chordata; class Actinopteri; order Osmeriformes; family Osmeridae; genus Osmerus; species Osmerus mordax. Next base: position 16,519,042 of record NC_090055.1, read on the forward strand.
TCCTGAGTGACAGCCAATAGACTTGTTACTTTAGTATTACATTCCCTTTTGTTTTATCCAAATTCCTAAATGTAAACACTTTGTTTTTCTTTACTACAGAAAGAAGAGCAAATCCCATCGAGACATCAAGCGTATGCAGTGTGAGTGTTCAGTCCTAACTAGGGAAGAAAGGTCACGTGGAGTATTGGCTTGTGGGGAGGACTGCCTTAACCGTTTGCTGATGATAGAATGGTGAGTGAGGCCTGTTTACACTGCATGTTTGTACAACCTCACACTTAAACTACTATACAATCTCTTACTTTTCTTTATTTAATAAAATGTATGTGATACTGCATGTATGCGATAACTATAGTTGATAAAAAAAGCTGGGAAACGTATTCAGTGTAGATGTAAACAAGGGAAGGGGCTTTGTCAACTTCAGGTTAGATTTGTGAGTTTTCATCCTTGTGGTACCTTTGACCTACTTTACAGTTCATCGCGGTGCCTGAATGGAGCGTATTGCTCTAACCGACGCTTCCAGATGAAACAGCATGCAGACTTTGAGGTTATTCTGACTGAAGATAAAGGCTGGGGACTGCGGGCAGCCAAGGACCTGCCTCCGTAAGGCTACAAGCTGCCTTTAGCTTAAAAGCATGTTTAGATCGATGACAAATTTGATCTAAATCATTGGTCTTAAAGCAGTATATTGAAGCCAGAGGAGTTTGATCAAATCTCCACACGCACTGGTCCTTTAAGTCTAATGTGTATGTCTTGTCAGGAACACTTTTGTGCTGGAGTACTGCGGTGAGGTGTTGGACCACAAGGAGTTCAAGACGCGAGTGAAGGAGTATGCACGCAACAAGAACATACACTACTACTTCATGGCCTTGAAGAATAATGAGGTGAGTGTGTGTCTGACATTTCCTCGTCACAAGCAGTAACATGCATTTGTAATCTATTGTTGCATGTAATCGGCTGACCGGTGTTTGGATGAATACCTGGATTTTTTTGGGTGTCTCTTCAGATCATAGATGCAACACTGAAGGGGAACTGCTCTCGCTTTATGAACCACAGCTGTGAGCCCAATTGTGAGACTCAGAAGGTATGTAGAGACAAAGATCCACCAGATAAATTGGGTTTATTTTGTTCCCACGTTCTCATCTACCTGGGTATTACGCACCTCAATGTGAGGTTCCCTCAATGAAGAATCTTCCTCCATATTTTAAATATGTTTTGGTCAGTGTCTAACCAGTATATATTTTGTATTTAAGTGGACTGTAAACGGTCAACTCCGAGTTGGCTTCTTCACCACAAAGATGGTGCCGGCTGGAACGGAACTGACATTCGATTACCAGTTCCAGCGATACGGGTCAGTGTATTTTTTGTTATATACTACAAAATGGACTTGTCTTGAGAAGCCCCAAATAAAAAAACATTCTTGAGAAAGTACAATGGTTATCATGTCCCGTTTGTGTATTTTTTTTATCCATTAGCAAAGAGGCCCAGAAATGCTTCTGTGGGGCTCCCAGCTGCAGAGGCTTCCTGGGCGGGGAGAACCGGGTCAGTGTTCGCGCCGCAGGAGGGAAGATGAAGAAGGAGCGCAGCCGCAAGAAGGACACAGTGAGCGCGCTCACAACGGTGAGTGGGATGGATAGATAGACAGATCGATGGAGACGGACGGATGAATAGAGAACGAGAGAGACATGCTCTCTGTCTGCTTTGGTTTTCTATGTATGTAGCCCAAATGAATAAGTTCCCCCCAAAATTATTAAAATGATCAAATCTAAAAATAATAGGTTGGTCACGCTGTTCTTGATCCATGGTCTGAGAATATGCCTTGTTCTGGAACTTAGGCAACTCATCGACCCTTGCTGAAGGAAGTGATGGTCTAGTGGCAGAACTAGGTCGGATTTGCACTGGCCTTAGGCTAATTGCTCTGAGAGCTACATAATTTGTCCTATCTATAAATAACCTTGACTAAACACAAAAGACCAGCTATTTTAAGCAAACCCGTCAATGCAAATGACTGTTTTCGGGGGAAAGTGCTACCTACCTGGGTGTTTGGTAAAGAACTGTCACAAATTTCCATCCTATTGTTTGTATAGATACATAACTATAATGAAGATAAAAGGTTAACAAGCTAGCTTCACATTCACATTTGTGGGTTATGGTAAGTTTAAAAGTTAAAGGTTTAACTTGGTTGAATTTGTCTTTTGTGTGGTCTTCTGTTCCGTGCAGGTGGATGAGGAGCTGGAGGCACTGCTGGAGAATGGAGAAGGCCTGTACGATGAGAAGGAGGTGGTGTCTCTCTGCAGACTGATGGTCCGCATGGAAAACATGGAGCAAAAACTAACCTGCCTTAAGCTCATTCAAGTACGCACGCCCACTTTTTGGGGGGTTATGGTTCTGTTGTAATTTGATCCAGGTAGTTTTATGGTCTTATGATGTCCCAAACATATTAAACAAGCATGAGGTGCTTATTATATGCACTTTTGTCTTTGCACAGGATACCCAGAATCCCTCATGCCTGAAGCAGTTCCTGGACCACCATGGTCTGTCATTGTTGTGGATTTTCATGGTGGAGCTGTCCGAAGCCAAGGGCAACAGTGCCAATAACGTCAAATTGCAGTTTGAGGTCAGACATTGTTTTTGTTTACAGTTAGAATCTTTTGAGCTTTACATTAACGATTCACTTTTATTTGCATGTGGCATCACTGTATGACGTAATTAAGGCGCCAGGCTTTTCAGTTAAGGCCACCTTAACTGAAAAGTGCTGCGGGAAACCCTGACAGTATGCGCTGACTAACGGATGTCCGCTCGTACGTACAGATCATGAAGACCCTGTCCGTGCTGCCCATCTCTACTAAGAACATGCTGGAGGAGAGTCGAGTCCTGCAGTTCATCCAGCGATGGGCCCAAACCCACTCCCTACCCCAGCCTGCAGAGAACGACGGCTACTCCAGCGAGAATACGTCCCGTGCTCAAACGCCTCTCAACACTCCTGATGGGTCTGCTGCCAAACTTGGAACGGAGCTGGACAGCGACACCCCAAAACGGGCTGTCTACCGCCGCCTCAAGATCATCAGCGAGAACAGCCTGGACAGCGCGCTATCGGACGCCAGCAAAGCTTCTGACGGGAAAGAGGAGGAAGAGGATGATGACGAGGAGGAAGACGAGGAGGCCTTGCGGATGGGTCTGTCCGAGAGCAAAGCAGAGAAGACTGAAAGTGCGGTAGGAGGTGATGGTCAGACTCCAGTGGAAAAGCCCATGGAAGCAGCTATCCAGGATCAGCAGGAGAAAAAAGAAGAGGCGGAGCCTAGCAACAGTACCAAGCTCAAAGAGAAAGCAGACGAGCAGGAGATGAAATTGGAGACCGATGAGAAAGAGAGTGGGCAGGAGCAGCCAAGTCAGCCTCTGGAAGAGATGGTGGTGCTGGAAGAAGTAGAAAAGCCTGTCGAAGCTGTCCAGGAGCCAGAAAGTCATTCTGCTCATGCCCAGACAGAAGATGTTAACACTGCACTAGCAGAGCAGCCAGCTGGTCTGGAGGAAGCCACAGCAGAGATGGAGGATGTTGAGAAGGCTCCAGGCAGTGAAGAGCAGCCAAAAGAAGACCAGACGGTACCAGAGGCTCCCCTCCACTGTGAGGTTCCCCAGGCTCCTTCCAACATGGAGGGGTCCCGCAGCATGGAGGCCCCTGGGACTACCTCCAACGCAGAGCCTGCTGTTCCCCTCCACAGCTTAGAGGACCCGGAGGCTCCCATTGGCTCTGATATCCCTGCGACTTCTCCCAGTACAGAGGTTCCTGAAGCACCCCCTACCTCAGATGCCCAGATGGAGGAACCTGCTATAGATGCCCAGGCAGTGGACCTAGCCCTAGAACCCCAGGCAGTCGACTCTACCCCAGAGAATCAGGTAGAGGACCTTACCCCAGCTGATCAGGTAGTGGACCCAGCCCCAGAAAACCAGGTGATGGACTCAATTCCAGAAAACCAGGTCATGGACCCAACCCCAGAAAACCAGGTCATGGACCCAAGGCCAGAGGTCCAGGCAGTTGACTTAACCCCAGAAGTCCAAGAAGTGGATCCAATTGTAGAGGTTCAGGCTGTCAACTCAAACCCAGAGGCCCAGGTGGTAGACCCAGCCCCAGAGGCCCAGGTGGTAGACCCAGCCCCAGAGGCCCAGGTGGTAGACCCAGCCCCAGAGGCCCAGGTGGTAGACCCAGCCCCAGAGGCCCAGGTGGTAGACCCAGCCCCAGAGGCCCAGGTGGTAAACCCAGCCCCAGAGGCCCAGGTGGTAGACCCAGCCCCAGAGGCCCAGGTGGTAGACCCAGCCCCAGAGGCCCAGGTGGTAGACCCAGCCCCAGAGGCCCAGGTGGTAGACCCAGCCCCAGAGGCCCAGGTGGTAGACCCAGCCCTGGACGCCCCCGCTGCCCCTGTAGAGCCCTCAGCGGTTGGAACTCCCTCTCAGGATGAGGAGGAAGGTGTGTCTGATGTGGAAAGTGAGAGGAGCCAGGAACCTCCGATCAACGTTTTGGACATCAGTGGCATGGCTGCCAGACTGTTAGACAGCTGGAAGGACCTGAAGGTATATAAACAAATTCTCAATATATTCAGGTTAGCTTTTCTTATGCTATGTCAAGCAGGCAAGTTGAGTGCAGAGGTGTAACAGATGTTTTAAACAGTGATGTTCAACTTTCTTCTTCTTTACCCAATTATTTCCTTCATTCTTTAGGAGGTGTACAGAATACCAAAGAAAAGCCAGGTGGAGAAGGAGTCTAATGGTGGGTTCAATTGCTCTTCGTTTTTCATATTTCCATGCTTTCACTCGTCGTGCCTCTAAACTATTGGACTGTCCATTTTCAGATCGCGGTCGAGATCGTGATGCTGCCCTGACTCCTCGTACCCCTTCTGCCAGCCGGGAACGTGAGAGGGAGCGAGAGAGGGAGAAGGAGAGAGACAGAGATAGGGACAGAGAAAGAGACAGAGACCGTGAGAGGGAAAGAGACCGTGACAGAGAGCGGGATAGGGAGAGGGACTGGGAGAGAGACAGAGACAGGGATAGAGACTGGGATAGGGACAGGGACAGGGATCGAGAGACTGACAAAACCCACCGCAGCGCTGGCCGTCGGCGAAGACGAGCCTCCACCTCCCCCCCGCCCTCCAGCTACGAGCGAAGCTGCCGCCGCAACGAGGAGAGGTAAGGACCGGTGACCTGAAAAAATGCCTCTCCGTTGCCAATCAGACATAAACACCAGGAGCCAAATGTATCAAACTCTGATTCATTTTGATTGATTTTCTCTGATTTATGAACACTGCGTACGCTAACGATATCACACGTTTGTCTTCGTAGATTCCACTTAATTGTGATATCCTCCAAAAGCGCTAAAGCATTGCTCACTGATTGTATAATCACACTCGGTGTAAAAATAAAAAGTTTTTTTCTGGCTAAATAGGCAAAAGTAGATTATTTTAAGTAGATAGCCTATACAATTTACTCCCATTGTAGATCAAGTAAAACTGTCATTTGTTATGCATGTACTTTTTCTCTGCCTTTTGGTCACTGTTTCACCGTATCACATCTCAAAACATGGGTTCTAAAGTGTGCAGAAGGTATTCAGATTCTTACGCCACGTGTTTTTTCATAAATCTGAAACTGTGTAGAAACACCCGTACAACTTTCTACGCCTATTTTACATTTAGTCATTTAGCAGACGCTCTTATCCAGAGCGACTTACAGTAAGTACAGGGACATTCCCCCCGAGGCAAGTAGGGTGAAGTGCCTTGCCCAAGGACACAACGTCACTTGACACGGCCAGGAATCGAACCAGTGACTTTCTGATTACTAGCCTGATTCTCTAACCGCTCAGCCACCTGACTCCCTGATTTTCATGTGTACGCGCCTTCGTACATTCGGCCGCTGCAGTTTCAGCAGGGAACTATTTTTAAATGCACAAGATCTGCAAACACTGCCGTATTCATCTGTTCTCTCGTTTCCCTAGATTTGATACGCCCGTCAGCAGCAAGAAGGTTCAGTTGAAGGAACGCAACAAGTTGTCAACGGAGGAGCGCAGGAAGCTGTTTGAGCAGGAGGTGGCGCAGCGCGAGGCTCAGAAACAACAGCTCCAACAGCAGCAACTCCAGACCCTGGCCTACGACACCATGGGCTACGGTTCCAGCCCTGGCTTTCTGGCCTACCCCCCTGGCTACCCCCTCCAGACCTTTGTAGACCCCACCAACCCCAATGCGGGCAAGGTACTGCTGCCCACCCCTCCCGTAGAGCCCCTGTGTGCCACCCTGACCTACGAACAAACTCCTCCCCAGCCCCTCATTTCTGAGCTGGGTCTGGCCTCTCCCTCCTCCACCTCCCAGGCCACCCCGGTCACCAGCCTTGCTCCGCACATCGGCACCACCGCCATGGAGCTCACCGCTGGCACCCCCCAGCAGTACGCCTCCTCCGGCGTGGCCCCGCAGGACCCTGGAGTAGCCGTCCTGTCTGTGCCTGCCCAGGCAGCCACCCAGGTGCAGGGCCAGCAGAGCTACACCACCCTGTGGGACCCCACCACCCAGCAGGCAGTCACTGTGCAGACCCAGCCAGCCCAGCAGTACCCCCCAGCTCCTTCACAGCCCCAGCCCCAGACTGCCATCTACTACCAGGGCCAGCCCTGCCAGACCATCTACAGCATCCCCACCGCCCCCTACCCACAGGCCAACACTCCTCTCATTCAGGTACTAGAATATATATATATATTTTTTTTTTTTTTTACTGAAATATTTATCATTATAATAATAATAAATTATTATTTAAACAAATCACCAAAATGCAGCATACGTTATTCCTCTTGTCAATTAGTTTTTTGTTGTGCCTGTTCCAACAGGCATACAGTGAGAATGCTTCCGGATACCTCCACGGCCAGCCCGTCTACACTGGCCACCAGCAGGGGGTGGTGGTGCAGCAGGGAGGCACGGTCACCACCATCGTCACCTCCCAGACCGTCCAGCAGGTAACACACACACTTGTTCTGCTCTCCAACTGACAAAATGCTGCCCTTTTTTAGGCCACTAGGGGGGAATAGCGTTCATGAAGATGTCGAGGATGACTGGATGAGTCACTTGTAAGCTGTTCTCCTATAATGTAGTCCTTCTAGCTAATGCTTTTATCCACAGTGACCCTTGAGGGGTTTGAATCTGCAACCTCTTGATCTGTGTTCAAAATGCTCTCTGCCACTCTGAGTTATACCCATCCCCATTCATTTAGTCCTCAAGTACTTCAGGCCCATATCCCTGTTAAGCTTGTCTAGGACTAGGCTTTACCCGTGTCTGGGACAACCACTTTGCTTTGGAACTGAATGTGATGAGACACAATTTGTATTTGCTCTTGATCCCCTCTACTCCACAGGAGATGATTGTCCCCAACAGTGTCATCGACCTACCCCCTCCGTCTCCCCCCAAAGCCAAGACCATCGTCCTGCCTCCTGGCTGGAAGGTGGCCAGGGACCCGGAGGGCAAAATCTACTACTACCACATTATCACCAGGTCTGCATGGTCGTAGCTGTATGTGAATGCGTAAATGTTCATATGTGTGCACTTCAGTAGCACAGCCAGAATTTTTGTTTTGGGAGGTCCTATCGTAAAATGAGGGAGCCACAATTTTTTTTATATATAAATATCAACCATTCCTTAATTTTTATTGCAAGCAATCAAGAAGTGTAAGAAATCTGGGGTGGCGCAAATGTGAATGAGGGGGCTGAGGCCCCCACAGGCACTCTCGTGGCTATGCTACAGGTGCACTTGAGCTTGTCTGTGTTTGTGATTCTAATCTGCGTATCTAATGCCATCTCTCCGTGCCTCATCAGGCAAACCCAGTGGGACCCTCCGACCTGGGAGGGGGGCAGTGAAAACGCAGGCGTGGAGCACGAGGCCGAGATGGACTTGGGGACGCCGACCTATGACGAGAACCCCTCCAAGGTGACCCTCCACACACTCTCCCTCAGCTCTGTCATCTTCGTTCCCCCACCAGAATGTCTGTGCATTAGCGTGCATCCCAGGCATGATTACAGACAGTATGGGCCTCCTTCAGCTAATTGAAGATGTTGCGAAATAGATTATTTTCATCTGTGCCTCAACTGTGGGGGGGGGGGAAAGGAGGGGTGGGGTAAAATGTTGTGACACATCTGAAAGTCAACTGGAGATGAGTCTGGAGTGATTGAGTGATGACCTCAGCCCCATCTGAAGGGGAGTGGTGTGGAAGGTTGGGAGAGAACATGGAAATCCTAGCTAGTTCTCCATGTAGACTGCTGTCTGTCCCCCAGGCGCCCAGGGGTGTGGTTGTTCAGCCCATCTGCCCTCCTTCTCAGTCGCTCTCGCTCTTTCTCTCGTTCCATCTATCCTCTCTTTCAGTTTGTTCAGTGTGTTTTCTCTCCATTTTTACCCTGCTTTTGATGATGATTGAAACCAGCTGAGGGAACTTGCATTAGTTTATTTGCGGTTTCTTAGTTTAGAGTCTAACTACACAAATGCCCCTTTTGTCTCTGAGATGAATCTTTGAAAGATATGTTCGTAACCTAGGCAGTGTTGAGAGAGGGAGAGAGACACTTAATTTTTTTATTTGTTTTTAATAGAGCTTTGGTTGGCAGGCAACATCCTCTGAGGTCATAGATGATTTCCTCTGTCATTCTAGAACAGTTCATATCCACATCCTGGAATGACACCTTTTCTTCTTAAGCCCTCTACCCCTCCCTCCATCCCTTTTTCTATCCTTCTGTCTTTCTGAATGTTTCTGCCAGGCACACTCCCCTGGCTCAGTAGGCAGGGTGCCCACCAGGATGTCTGGAGTTGGGTGTGTGAGGCTATTGTGCTCGACTTTGATCCTCACCACCCTGGTGGGCATGGCTGGGCAGTTGGCTGGCTGGCTGGCTGGGCAGTTGGCTGGCTGGCTGGCCGGGCAGTTGGTTGGCTGGCTGAATGCCACTGGCCTTGAGGGCAAATCTGCAGCACCTGCCGTGGTTCAGGGAACCCTCGGGTGTGTCTGCTAACAACCTCTGGGAGTTCATTGTACTTGTGTAGTTATATTTATGTTACCGTGAAATGGCCGCTGTTGTTACACAGCTGAGACAGTCTATCGGATCTTAATCGTGAGCCAGTAGAGATACAGGCGGATGACCGGGCCAGTATTTAGGAGGCCATGTCGAGCAGACTCGCGTGCATGACCTTTGTGTGTGTGTGTGTGTGTGTGTGTGTGTGTGTGTGTGTGTGTGTGTGTGTGTGTGTGTGTGTGTGTGTGTGTGTGTGTGTGTGTGTGTGTGTGTGTGTGTGTGTGTGTGTGTGTGTGTGTGTGTGTGTGTGTGTGTGTGTGTGTGTGTGTGTGTGTGTGTGTGTGTGTGTGTGTGTGTGTGTGTGTGTGTGTGTGTGTGTGTGTGTGTGTGTGTGTGTGTGTGTGTGTGTGTGTGTGTGTGTGTGTGTGTGTGTGTGTGTGTGTGTGTGTGTGTGTGTGTGTGTGTGTGTGTGTGTGTGTGTGTGTGTGTGTGTGTGTGTGTGTGTGTGTGTGTGTGTTCACAGTTCTCCACTAAGACGGCAGAAGCAGACACCTCCAGTGAGCTAGCAAAGAGAAGCAAAGAGTCATTCCGAAAGGAGGTGAGACCAAATTCTTTTCAAACAGAGGATGAGACTGGGGGATTCAGGCTCTTTGATGGATGGATGTGATGAACTTCCTCCATCCCATACAGCGAAGCATAAACAAGTCATCATTCATTAGTTCCAGATATTGGATGCTCAACAGCTGGTAATGCTTTTCTTACTTATTTTACATATTTGATGAATGCCATGTTCACTCTGTGTGGTGCCTAGATGTCCCAGTTCATAGTGCAGTGCCTCAACCCATATCGGAAGCCAGACTGTAAACTGGGCCGCATCAGCAACACTGAAGACTTCAAACACCTGGCTAGAAAGGTGAGACTGAGAACAACATCAACCTAACCAACTAAATAACCATCCACCACATCATCCTGCTTAATGGTCACAATCCTTTGGATGGATAGAGGTGGTGGTTAGAACTACACTATAAAAGAGCGAGTTCTCGATTTCCCAGACCAAAAGTAGCTGAGTTTCTCCTGCCAGTTTCTTTTTTTTAGCTCGAACAATTCTTTTTAACCTTTTTTTATTTTCACCAATTTGACTTGACTCAGTATGAAAACGTGCAATGGTATACTTAAAACCACTGTCATGTTTTTGGTTTTACTCATTCCTCTGTGAAAAAAAAAAAAGGTTCAGCCAAAATGTCTTTAAAGGGGGAAACAAGCTATTTTCTTTCCTGTTTCTGTGAGGTTTTCTGGGTTGTCAACCACATCTCTATGTGGACTGGATTCAGTGGGGTGTTATTTAGACATACCAGGACTCTGAGCACATGGGCAAAATAAACAAAGACAGTGCAACTAAACTGGCAGAACAGTACAGATGGTACTTTAAACTGGACTGAAGTCTGAAAAATAGAGCTTAGCGCTAACATAAAGCATGTATTGGCTAAAAGCTTGAGTTTTCTCTGTCTAAAATAAGAACCAAGCTTATGAAATGTATTGCATTACATGAAAACTGAACCAAACTTATCAGCAGTATGGCCTAACTACCTCCCTATATCCGGTGTAGCTAGCTGCTGTGTCTCCTGTCCTTTGATCTAACCTTGGTGTGTGTGTCCCCCACTCCTCTCAGCTAACCCACGGTGTGATGAACAAGGAGCTGAAGTCCTGCAAGAATCCTGAGGACCTTGAGTGCAATGAGAACGTCAAGCACAAGACCAAGGAGTACATCAAGAAGTACATGCAGAAGTTTGGCACCGTGTACCGGCCTAAAGAGGACACAGAGCTGGACTAGCCTGCAAGGCGTAAGATCCGGGCTGGGGCTACACCTGCCCTGGACGGCCGGCGGGGAATGAGACTCACTCACAACCACACGCAGATCTGTCTTGACTCTCCGTTCTCACTCCCACAGGTGTGGAGCCCAGGCTTCCAGCAGCCTGAGAGGTCTGTTGTATGACACTGAAAACAGGCCCATAGCCTTGTTTGCAGATTAAAGAGCTGGACTGTGTGTGAAGGGCCATCTAGCCGGCTCTCCGCCACCTCTGGTTGCTGGGGGGCCATGACGATGAGACTGAGGCATCACAGGATGACCCGAGACTCCAGGCGAAGTGTTGACCGAAGTCAACACTGAGGGGTGCTACATTGACTGTTTCACTACTATCATGTTTGGTTTTAAGCGTTTTCCAGTTATCACTCTTAAAATGGGTCCTCATGATGTTGATTTCATCTCTACTTTTAAGCCCTCTCTCCCCTGTCAGAAAAGGATATCTGACAGATTATTAAAACATACAATAAATATCCATTGCTCCTCGTTACTGCCCACTGTTGGATAATGGTGTACTACTCCAGCAAAGATTATTGTTAAAATATGAATTAATGTCAAAAAGTAAAGAAAAAACTTTTTTTCCTCCCCATTTGACTGACTTTTCTCATGCACACATCGACCCTGCGTATCTGGTGCTGCTTTCACTGGGCTGTGAGATTCCAGGCCTCTGCTCCCCAAGCCCTGCCTTCAGACCACGAGTTTGGAGCCACTGTTGTTCTGTGAATGCTCGATGAAGGCTGGGGTCTCTGACGCAAAAAGTTGTTCCCAAGGTCACTGTCTCTCGAGTGTCGCTGCTCGTTACGTCAAGCTTGTATATTTTACATGAGGATGTGGTGGTGGGGAGGGTTGAAACGTTTCCTTGGCTGTCAGGGGGCTCTGAGAAAGAGAGGCAGAAATGGATAAGGGTAACTGCTCGTCTTATGTCTTTTATCAACTTGTACCAGGAAGCAAACAAGTTCTGACTTGCTCTCTGGGACATGTTTAGTGTGAGTATGTGTCCCCAACACTTTAACCCCCCCCCCTCTCCCCTACAGGAGAGGACAAGGGTAGCATTGTGATTTTAACAGTCCATTTCTATTTATATATATATATACATCTTACATGGTTTGCTTTGTATTATTCTAATACCTTGTACAGGCATTTGAAAAGGAGCCTCTTCTGTTTTGCTTTACAGAATGTTCATTTCCAAGGTTCTCCCCATTGTCAGGGTTGCAGTTTCCTAGACCTGGGGTGTGCTGTAATCAGCAACTGTGTCTCAGCCCATTGAATCGCATTAAACCATGTTAAACACATATGTATTATATTGCTTTTTATGTGAATATATTGAGAAATAGTTTTGGAGAATGTTTAAATAAATAAAGACTTTGTAAAAGGACTGTTGGTCCCTGATTACAGTGTAAATATGTGTAATAGAACCAGACTCATCTACATGGGCGTGGGTCCGGGGAGGCATGGTGAGGTCCTAGTTCCACCAGCTCATCCCTCTGTACCAGCAGCCATGACTATCAGCTAAACCCAGGACTCATCTGGCTCTCACAGACCCATCAGGTTAGATGGTGGTGGGGTTACATATTCATTTAGTTGGTTTTCAAGGTTGAATTATGAGACTGTTTTTTTATGTATAATGAAGTTCTGCCCCCCACTCTTTATTGTGTAAGCATATTGTCATACTGAGTGTACAAACATTTCAAAAGACAATAAACCTTTTGTTAAAACTGAATCATTGCATTGTCTACTTGTAAAGTAATTATTTGTATTGGGTTTCGGATAGGCTCACACAGAACCAAGGAGAAAAAGCCTTCAAGTACATAAGAGTTTAGATTAGTACTCTCTCCCTTATATGGAGTGCCTTTGGAGTGACAGCCATTACAGCGCGCGCGCACACACACACACACACACACAGGGCCATACCAGATGTCTGGCTCCAGTAAAGGGAATCAAAGTGATAGACTGCTTTCATTAGAGGCGTTCTGACTTGAGCTGGAGGCCCCTGATGAGCCTGTAGGACCGAGCCCCGCCTCCATCCCAACCCCCCCTCCAAGTGCCCGAGCATTCCGCCGCACTGCGCCTGCGCGCTCCAGACCGCAGTTAAGCAGTCCCGTCTGGAGTGCGTGACAGCATGCAACGCTGCCCTGGGCCCTGCTAAACGCCTGCTTCTACTTAAGATGGAAGGCTGAGAAATCATTAGCAGATTTCATCAGAGAGTAAAGCAGAAAGAGAGCTAGAATCAGATTCCCATCTCGCTGGGGAGATGGAAAACGTATCTTCAGAATAGTTTAGGTGAAGCTTATCTTATTTTTACCCCCAAACCTCTTAAATGCCTCTTAACTGATTTCCCTGTCTTGGATCGGAAATGTTTCTGTACACCATAACCCGTATAAGAAACAGGATCTGCCCCCAAAGTCTAAACTTCCACACTGTGCAATCTGTCAAGAGGAGAGAGAACTGCTATGTTGTCCTGCAGGCCCAGATCAATCACTTACTCAAGATCTAATCCCCTCCTTCCCCATAAAAAGAATGCTACTGATCTGCGAGAGTCAAAAGCCCCTCTGGACAGGCTCACAGTATTCCCACATGAAGGGTATCTTTCATGTACATAGAATACAGATTATATAATACACAGTAGAGCTAAGTACAGATAGGGCTAATGTACAAGGAAATGTAGCGTAGTTTGGGACTAAGAAACCTATTTAATCAAAACATTTTATAGTATAGAACTTGACCTGATTGGTGTACTGGAAACAGCTTACAAAGTAAACACAATGAATCGAGACCATGTTCTAATAAAAACATTCTTCTTTTACATCTTGTAAACAAGATCACTTGTTTTGCATGCCACACTCAGATCCCTCTTTAAGTCATTACAAAGACAGAGATAAACATAGATCAGCCAGTACAACAGGCTGACGCCTGCTTTACTGCTCAAGTAGGACTGTTTCCAGTATTCTTGTCACAACACGCATCAAGCTCAACAAGAACTATCTCATTCATACACAGTATTTGAAACTATGTATTCCATGAAATACAATTTTTACAAAAACACAAAGACAAGAAGTATACGGATGAAAAACTAAATAAGTGATTGATTGTTACACAATAATATTGTAAGATTATCATGGCATGGCTATACACTATATCGAATAAGAGGATGATTTTTCTGTCCTTCAGCCCAGTCCTCTTTATCTGGCTTCAATGATGAGACACTCACATCATGAGGAAGACAACCCAATTCAAGCCTGATGACGACTGGACACAGCAGTGAGCTTCATTGTGAGCTTCAGTCTCTTACAGGAAAGAACGTTTCCACCAGTCGGGCCTCTACCTCCAGATTCATGTTGTAACCCGACAGAGACACAGTGCTGGGATGCAGACATGGGATTTGCCAGATGCTGTATTGGATGCTGCCAGTGTTGAAGATGCACAAATGAGTCAGATGTCTTCACAACCCTGTTGTATGTTCTATATAAGCCTATCCCATTATGGTACTGTCTCATCACCATTTAATGTCTAGACCTAAATAGAACACACCTGAGCTCAATACATAAGAATACAAAGCATGGCCTTATTTGATGTTCCATCTTGTGTATCAGTACATCTATTTTGCTAGACTCAAGGCACTGGTGCAAATAAATAGCTGCAGCTATCAGACATGACGAAGTAGGCAATCAGAAGAATGACGGGTGAAAAAAAACAGGAACCAGCCTCATTTCCTCTCAGTCCCTGAGGCCTGCACCTTCACAGCACCTCGTTCCTGGTCACCTCCAGATGGTGACAGGTTGTCAGCACCCCCCCTCCTCACCATCCACCAAAGTAAATCCCCTCTCATGTCCATAAGTCTCCTGTGAGTGGCTGAGCCAGAGCAGGTGGGTGGGGCTCTTACACCACGGAAACGCCCTGCGAGGGGCAGGTGAGGGCGGACGCCACTTCGGGCCTCTCGATGCGGCCCAGTGCCGAGCACAGCAGGCCCAGGGTGGAGCCCTCCTGCTGGGCCCAGTTGGACAGCAGTGTGTGGACAGGGGCCTCGCCGCGGCCAAACAGGTCCAGCTGCTCGGCCTCGTAGCCCAGCACGGCCCCCAGCTGCCTCCAGCCCCTACCCCCTCCCTCCTGCAGCAGGCGCTCCACCTCCTCCTGCCTGTGGGGGGGCAGGTTGATGTACAGACGGCTGTCCTGCTTGCTGTCTCGCTTGCTTCCTACAGCCGCGGGGGGTCGGCAAGGGGGGTGGGGGGCAGATGGATGGAGAGGCAGAGACAGAGGTTAGCCACTGTCTGAACTGCTGTAGTTACTTATGAGAAGATGAACAATTAAAACGTGGCTTCTTTTTACTCAGAGTTAACCCTATGCAACGTCAAGCACTAGTGTCCTAGTCAGTAGCTGGGGCGAGGGTATGTGGAGATACATGGAGTTTACCCATTTCTCTGTTCATGTATACCCTCATCACCATACACCCTGGGGCTTCATTTTAACCACCATGTATTTTTAGCAAATGTGCTATTAATGTTAACCAACTTCATAACTTTACTTCTCAACTTCACTGGATACAGAGGACCCAGTCATGACTACACAGAGCAGAGTTAGTATTGTAGTTTTGGGGGTTGAGGTGAAGGTGTGCTTCTCACCTTTGCTGGGCTGGCTGTCCTGCAGGCTGTGTGAGTCCAGGAAAACTCCGCTGTCGCTGTGGAGCTTCTCTACCTTTTCTCCTTCTGGAGCTGCTCCCAGCTCCGCAGCACGGGCCTTCCCCAGAGCCTGCTTCTGCTTACATGATGTCCAGCTGAGGAGAACACACACACACAAACATGCACAAACGCGCACACTTTAACAACCCCAATAACAATACTCCAACAACAACACATAAAACCTTTATGGAAAAATGTGTACAGAAAAAAGTCAGGTTTTTGCATGCTATGCAGTCTTCTAATCTACAAGCTAACATTCAGACCACAATGCCAACAAACTCTCTTGTATGGCTTCCCACAAATCAAGTTAGGATGACACAGTAAGGACCAACATCATTGTCACTTGTTTTATGGTTTGGTGTCCTGGTTGAGGGTGTGCAATAAAACTCACCACTTATAAGCCACGTAGAGCAGCAGGCCCAGGACCACAGCAGCCAGGACTGACACGTAGGCCAGGATGTTGCTGCTGCCACCAGCCCCATCCTGGTGGGTGAACCCGGGGGCCGAGCTGGACCCCTCCACCTCCTCGTTGCCCTCCTCGCCTGCCCAGCGGGTCTTATCACGGATGTGGAGCTTCTTATCTGGAGGGAGGCAGCGAGGCTGGTTTAGGAACAGTCTATACCGATCACAAGCTAATGATGTCTTGTAATGTCCACGAAACGTATGTCATTAGAGGCAAATGTGTTTCAAGAGAAGAGTGTGAGCCTGGTCTGTATGTGACCTCTGTCAGGCCTCCTGGGGTTAAGAAATGGGTCCAGGCTCCAGCCCTTTGGACCCCTCTGGTTACACCCTACCTATTTTAGGATCAAACACTCTCTGGGACTGCGCTGACCTCTGTGGGGTCGTGGGGTCACACCATGGACTCCCTGTATGTGTACAGATGACCAGACTCCTGGTGAGAGAGCAGGGCCATTTGGAAGACAGCCGTCTAGCATGCTGTAAGGGTCACCAGGCTCCCCAGGCTCCAGCCTCAACCCTAGCCTAAGCCTCCATCCTGACCCCAGCCCCAGCCCTAGCGCAAACCCTCAACCCCAGCCCTAACCCCGGCCCAAGCCCTGGTCCTAACCCTGGTCCTGGCCCCAGGGCTCTAGGGGTAGTTAGCCTATAACCAAATAACCAATTTGATTTCAGCACTTAAGAGTGTTTTTTTCTGGGTACTCATGTTTCCAGGCTAGGAGTGTTGCCGAATGTTCAAATGAAGGGTGGTTGCAGGTGTTGGCCATATGTCCAGTACCTCACTCTTTATAGGCCTCTCCCCTTCTCTCCTACTTCTCCATCTCTTTTATCATCTGAGCATGTCTCTGCTACTTTCTCTATAAAGCCTTCTAAAACCCCACCCCACAACCCTCCATCATCTCCAACTCTCTGCCACCCTTCTCCTCCAGCCTCTCTCTCTCTCTGACTTACCCATGCAGAGAGTGTCGGAGTTGCGCTGGCAGGCTCTGATCTCCACCTCGCTGTCGGAGCATCGGAGACATGTGTGGCAGGGCTTTGTTGTACTCTGCTCCTCTGAGAAAGTTCCGGGGCCACAAAGTTGGCACTCTGTGTTCCCCTTGACACCGCACTCCCTCGTCACCCCCTGGCCGCGCTCACACGTGGAGCAGGGGGCACACAGGCCCTCGTACGTGCCGACACGCCACAGAAAGAAGCCCTCGCTGCACTCGCAGTGCGTGTCCTGGCTGGCGGAGCAGGCGGCCAGTGTGTGGATGCCGGCGGGACAGCGGACGCAGGGTTGGCATGGAGACAGGTCGTCTGACGAAGAGAACGTTCCTGTGACAGACCACAACCAGGTGAGTGGGGTGGAATTCAGATGATTCAACCCACATCGGTCTATGTCTCTCGGCTTAATGCCTGATAACATTTTACACAATTTTACACGCACACATCCCACAGAACAGGCAGCCTTCAAAGGGAGCAGAAAGGAATAGAGATACGGAGGTGTGACATTGTGGAGTCGGACCCTGTATGACAGGCCTCACCTTCAGGGCAAGGCTGGCACTTGGTGTCCTGTTTTCCACACTCCTCCACCACCCCGGAACCAGGGGGGCACAGGCTGCAGCACTCCCCCGTCCGGGTGAACCTCCCACTGGCACAGGCCTCACCCAGGCCAGCCTGCAACAACAGCCACACGGTTCACATGTTAAAGAGAACCTCCAGGGCTGTCGTTATAAACCATATGGCTGCAACATGGTCTGGAGATGAGGAGATAAGATCTGTGCCATTAGTGGGAGTGAGGAGCGGAGTATTTGACTTTTTTACACATTACCAAAGATTCTCGTATAAAACATTTTCTACAACTTTGTTAGTTACAGGTTAGGTTAGAGGATTCTGCACTTTCTGAGGGAAAGGAGTATAGTAAGTGTTTGAAGTTCCAGCCCACTAACATCAAGCACAATCTCTGGTATCACTTTCAGTCAGTCCAGCCCTGTTCCTCTGAATGCCCAATAACAAGACCTCAATGTTCCACATGTGGCAGGGAAACCGGTTACACACACACACACACACGTCCCTCGCCATTGGAAAAACCTGGGAAGTGTGGGTGTATCGAAAAATTGCCTTTTAATCGGTTTAATCTGCCTCGATTTTCTGTTTTCTGAGTCCTCTAGGGTCCTTATCTGCTGTGGGTGAGGCAGAGGCTGGAGGGGCCAGAGTCAGCAGCAGACAGCAGGGATCCAGTAGACATTCCTCAGGGCTTGAGCACCACAGACAGAGCCTAGCAGGAGTGGCTGGCTTTAATCAGAAGGCTTTAGACCAATGGAAAGAATAAGACATAAAGGGGCAAGGGAAAACACTTGCACAGGAGAGGAGGAAGGAAGGAGTAAAAAAAAGGGCTTCCTCCCTCCCACACTGATAAATTCCATATGAGTGTGAATGACACTGGTGTGTGTATGTGCATGTGTGTGTGTTAGTGAGTGCACGTGTGTTGCGGGGGGAGATAGTTGCAGCCTCTGGGGAGGGGGGTGTCAGTTAACCAGAACTGCCCAGCATGTGAGAGTCTGTTTGGGTGAGAGGGCCCTTTGATGTCACCCCCCAAGCCCTGCAGGTGTGTGTCTATGGAGGTCAATACTACACCCCCACCCACCCCCCAGGCCCTCAACAACGGCATCTTAAGCATGTACACATTTAGGAAAGATTGGCCCACTGGCCCTGGGGGCTGACAAGAGCAAACAGATGTCTAACAACCAACCTCCTGCACAGGAGAGAAGTAACAGCTAAACATCCCCTGATCTGTGATGTCTCTTTCTCCCTCTCTGAGGTCTGCTTGGAAACAGTGGCAGCGTGTGTCAACCTGTGCAGCCTCTAACCAAAACTCATCACACAATCACGCTCTTTCACACACACATTCACACGCACTCAAGCACACACATGCGTGCACACATCCACACACACCCCATCATGCCATACCTACACTCACAGAACACAAATATTTCCACCGTGTTGATACTAGAAAGGGAAGCAGAAGCACGTTTCGCTCCAAAAACAACTATCAGCTTTACTTCAGATCTGAAATATATGGCTATCTGGACAGGGGATAAGCTGGAACAGATCACAGGCTGGGACACAACCAGAATCAGAACCAAGGCCTTGTCTTGTGTAGGTACCCAGACCATGTCCTCTGTATGACAGAAGTATCTACTCAGCTAACACTCTCCAGCCTCAAAGTTCTCTGGACTCTGACAGATACATATTTGGTGGCAGCGCGGCGGCAGTTTTTTTTGGTGGCGTCTCCCTGTTGCTGTTCTCTCTGCGGTCTCTCAGCTTCCCTGGTTCTGCAGGCAGACGTTTTAGAGAAAGAGCAGGGCTCTGAACAGGCACTGGTATTTCCTCCCGTAGTTCCCTAATATAGAGTGAAATATTTCCTTCATGCTCTACTGTGAGTGGAGAGCCCCGTGCTTGACAGAGAGTTTAATGAATATAGTCAGGAGTGCCTATAAGAGCTCCAGCCTATACCTGACACAAACACCTACTTGTGACATGGGTGATGGGTTTCAGTTTCTACCTACAAAAAGCCAGAACACACAAACAACTTCAAAATACTTAAACAAAAATGAGTGAGGCACTGTTGCTCAGCCAAATTTAGGTCACACTTTATCATTACGATGATAAATTGTGATTCTGATGACTAGCTTGGGAACCAGATGAATCTGCGAGCTCATGGTTTATTTGCTCTAGCAGATGGGTCTGGCCACTCTCCCATTCAAAAACATTTCCCTCCGGCATGGAGAAGGCATTTTGTAAACAACCAAGATACAGTTTCAAATTGATCTGGTTGCGTCCAGAGACATTTTGGTCTGTGCCTGTTGATAAGCCCCTTGGAGATCAAACATGAACTGAGAGGCCAGGCTATCGGGCGACTGGATTCAGCATATAAACTGTGTGTATAGCCTGTTATATCACTGTGATTTGGTAGCTCAATACATGGATACAATTGTAGCACCTTATGAACTACAGTCCTTTACTGTGGACGGCACTAACTCAGATCTCATCTGTCTCTCTGAGGGTCATAGAGTCAGAGAGTGAAATGGGGGAGGAAAGAGGTTTGGAGAGAGAGAGAAGAGAGAGAGAGAGAGAGAGAGAGAGAGAGAGAGAGAGAGAGAGAGAGAGAGAGAGAGAGAGAGAGAGAGAGAGAGAGAGAGAGAGAGAGAGAGAGAGAGAGAGAGAGAGAGAGAAAAGCGAGGGAGGGGGGGCTGTGATTGCTCTCTCCACTTGGGTAAGAAGTTGTAATTTACAGGGATTCCCAAGTGAGCGAGGACCACCGTGCAGAGCTCCTTTCAAGATGGCAGTAAACGCCACGGCTGTCATATTCACTCTGTCAACACATACACACATACACACACACCTACATACACACATACTACTGCCTGGCCCTCTACCTCACTACCGCCAAAGCCGCTCCTGGGTCTTTTTGAAGTGAGATCACTTTAGCCGTGATGTATGGGCTCTGGCTGCAGCAGCCTGGAGTTTCCACGTAAATCTAGCCTGAGGGATGAGCAGATAAAAGGCCTGAAGCCCCAGGAGCCAGGGGCTCTCTCTCCAGGCTGACACTGACCCCTGGCCCTCACACCCGGGCTGCAGCAGCAGCAACAGCAGGGGCGTCACCACCACCACCTCCAGCAGGGGGAGGGAGGAGGAAGAGGGGGGATGCAGAAAAGAGCCAGGAAGCTGTCTGTCTGTCTGACTGACTGCAGTGGCTGACCTGCCTGTCTGACTAACTGCAGTAACTGAACTGCATTTTCCTCCTAGACCAATGATTGTCATTACTTGCTCTAGGCTGGTCATCCTCTCCAAGAAATTAACAGTTGATGTTACTTGTGTACTTGTTTATGTTGGGATTATGTATTTACTTTGCATTGATTAAAAATAAAACCATTTCCCCCCATGTGAGTTAGTATGAGGCACAGATTATTTATTTTTGAATCTACCTGGACAACCACAGATTTATTTTTCTCTGTCATGTTGAGCATGCATGCATCTCTTGTCTGTATGACTGGAGAGAGGAGCTGACCTACTGCCTCAGAGCTGTGTTTACAAGGAACCAATCTCTTCCACAAGAAATCTGCTTAGCAGCTGAATGGAAATTCCCATTACTGAGTTCTAAAAATCTTTAAATTTTCTCTCCACAGACCAGAAGAAAATTATAATTGTTTTGTGCCGGATTTCTTGAACATAGCAATACTCAAAACCTGCGCTAAAATTATACAAGAATTCCCAAAGAAAATGTCTCAGTCATTATTTTGAAATATACCCAGGGCATTACTAAAGCACTGAGTCACCATGAGTAGCTGTACTAGTTGGGCAAAAGGGTACCAATAAACAGAATTTGGGGGAGTATAAATCTCACACAAGAACTCACACTGTTTGAAGAAAAAGAGACCATTTCATTTTCTTAAACTGGCTGTGTTGTATTAATAGTCTTGACAAACAAAACAGGTCGGATATCATTCAATTGTTGGCAACATACTCGTAATACCCTTAAGAGTGTGGTGTAAACAGAATCTCTCTGTTATAAAATGAGATTAGGCTATCTTATAAAGACATTTTATCACAGTGCTTTGATGTGGGAGAAAGAGTTTGGCTCTGAGGAACATGACAAGACATGTGTTCCCTAGTCCTGGGGTTTAGCCTGAGGCGCATGTGTCAAACTGCTGTCTGGAACTGTGGGGCCACAATTATAACACAGTTACTGATAGTTTATAACAATTTTAAATCTTTAAGACTTTTAAGGCTATTGCAATTATTAAATTTTTTGGTAACTGTTTTTTTGTTTGCTTTTAAGTTTATAGGTTATGTTGTATGCTCCTTTGGCCTCTTGGGGAGGCACGACTGTTAATGAGTTCATTCTCAATTGCCTTCTTTAATAAAAGTATAATTATGAAAAAATGTTTAATAATTCAGTGGTTAGAATTCTAGTACAAAGACCAATGTTATATGCAATTTGTATCGCATTCACCTAGGCCTACTTCACAAAAATGTTTTACACGTGGAGTTAATATGATACATTTTACAACGTTCTGAACTTGGTGGCCAAAATACATCCTTTTGGAAATCCTGTAGAAAACATTTCTGACATGAATCTTTGTTGTGGGATAAGGATAATTTTCAGCACATCTACAATGTGCTGAAAATATAAAATTTGTCTAATAGCTATCTACTACGCTTGATTTGGCCTACTAAATTAACATTGATCTAGTTTAGCAGCATGATAATATAGCGGTGAGCAGAATCATTTGACTACAGAGGTTTCCACCACGGAAAAGACTTACCTTTGCCAGAAGAAAAAGTGTGCAGACCCATAACACAGTCATACTTCAGTTCTTCAGAGAACTCTCCCTTCCAGGCGTCGGCCACTGATGGATCCAGATGGGTAAAATGTATCAAGAAAACGAATGATGTTGCTACACAAAACGGCCTCACTTCAGCAACATAAATGCTCGACCGAAAAAAAGTTAATAAAAGCTACTAGTCCGCTGATCAACGTTACGGATGACAGCTTGTCCAAGAAAACCTCGCAACGAATTAAAGTAGTCTACATGCTTACGTAAGAAAACATTCAAAACAAGATCTGCCTTCCACATCTATAAATTGTAATCTGTTGAAGACAATACTTGTTTCTCTAAAATCCCTGTGTTCGTACGTTCCGTCTGAAGTACCACTAAGATATATGAGAAAACTTCGTATCCAAGTCTTTCTAGGGATTGAAGTCCCCCCTCCGCGTTCTGATTCTTCCCACCTCTGGAGCCCAGTACCTCGCTGTCTGATTGGCTAGGTTAGGTAATAAGCATATTGGAGCGATATTTTAATTAGAAAGTAGCAACTGAATTGAAACCTGGTTCATTGACATAAACTAATCGATATGTAAAGTAATTTGTTCAAATTTAGGTTTCTTGATTGTTGTTCATATAATAGATTAAAATACTACCGTAACAGATAAATAGGCTACAGATCAACGTACAGGTAGTTGAGTTCAATTGTTATTTAAAAAATATTTTTGTTGACAAAAAATGAACAGATTAGTGGTACACTCAGGACTGTTAATAACGGAACACCATCACCTGTTGCCTGTTTATATTTGTTAGCTTTCTTAAAGAATGACAAATCCCTGTTTAAATGAATTGATTAAAAAGACTGAGCCGTCCACGATGCCCATATTTGATCTCACCAATTCACAGGATTATAAAAAACATTCGGTGAATTACAACACCTTGTAAAGGCTGCAGAATGCACCACATGGGGCCTGGTAACTTCAGAGAAAAACAAATGGGCAGATCTCCGAGACACAATAGCGGTGGCACTTCAAAGCCTGTTTCAGAAACCGAGGAGACAGTCTGCAGAGACATCCCCCCTTTCCCCTCCTTCCCATTCCATCTGAATATTATTTATCTAGCCATGTTGCTTTTTTTCTTTTTTCCAATTTGGTGAATCCCATTCACTGTGAAGTCTCCCTCTCTCCATCCCTCGCCCTTCTCCCTTCTCCCTTGTTCTCTCTCTCTCTCTCTCTCTCTCTCTCTCTCTCTCTCTCTCTCTCTCTCTCTCTCTCTCCCTCTTTCTGTGGCCTGGCCACCCTCTCTTAAACACTACCATGCTGTTCAGATGAATCAGTCCAAACTATTTACCCCACTGAAAAAGGAATTTCTCTATTCCAGTTCACATCCTCTTTACAACAATACAAAGCCTGAACACCATGACTGGGATTTTCCGTGGTCATACGTGGGTGAGAAATAGCAGTGTAGTGTAAGTAATAAAAAACAACAGTAATCTCTCCATTCCACAGTGAGGCAGATTGGGTCATGAAGGGGTGTGTGTGTTGGGAGGGGTAGGTTGGGGTCAGTGTGAGGGACAGTTTGAGGGTTGCTGTGGTTCTTTGCAGGATCAATTCCAACAACGACAAGTTTGAGGGAGCTCACGGTGGTCTCCTTTCCAGCAGCTTCCCCCTTGTCTCCCAGAGTCCCCTCAAGACTGGGGAGGTCACAGACTATTACCTTCAACAACCCAGAGCAAGGTGTCAACCCCTCCTTCCATTGTCCAGAGAGTCACATCAGAGGTAGAATAGTCACCACATCTCCCTCCCCTCCCTCATCCTTTTTCTTTACTTGTATTGACTGTTGGGGGGGGGGGGGGGGAGGGGTAAAAAAGGGGGGGGGGAACAAGACCCATTTTATCGCCACCCCCACCCCCCCCCCCCACCCTTCCACTAAGACACTTTGAATTGTCCCCCTGTAGGTGTTTATGGGTAGGCTGACAGGATGTTCGGCCCACCAGGAGATCAAAGCCTCCTCTTTAAGTAAATTTAGTGTTGCTGTGACCTTTTCAACTGCAATAGGGTTCATACAGACAGAGATGACAGAGATGTGCTGAAGGGGCTGGAGAAAAAGAGGATCAAAAGTGTATTAGAGAGAAAAAGTAACCTAGCGTTAGAGTTGGGATGGTTGGCAGTTCCTGTACCATGTCTCTCCAGAGTGGGTGCTGTGATGGTAAGATGGAATCTTCTCAAGTTCTGGCCTGTGGTTTAAAAAATGTTTATTGACAATTTAGCCCTCAAGTTTTGTTAATCTGTGCAAATATCTGCCACTCACAGCTTTACCTGAAAGACAGTCTTTATACAGAAGAATGGATCCGCAAACTGTAATCATTGTTGTCACACATTTGCAATTAAGGAACAGGAGACAATCAGGCAGTTAAAAAAAGCATGTATTTTGAACACTTTGAGAGAAAAATACAAACACCAATATAGTGATTACAAAAGAGCAGATCCAGAACCAAGGTAGCCCTGTGCTGCTCTAAGGCTTGGGTTGGATTGTGCAGGGGTACAGATGATGGAACTTTGAAACAAAGCTGTCACATATAAACACTATGCATTCAGTGTAGTGTCCTAGGTGGAGGACTGAGGTGTGTGGTCAGCCAGGAAGATTAAACTGGAAACAGGTCAGCACGGCTGCATAGTTAAGTGAAAAAAACATACATTCATGTAGGACAACATACACCAGTCTCACACAATGCTTCATCAGGATCATGAAAAGCAGCTGACTTTTATAACGATGCAAAAGACACTCCTGTACAAAGAATACAGCAAATACAGACATTCAGTGTTTCCCCTACCACTATATATTTATATATAGCGCCCGATCCCAAAATAAGTCATTTAAGGTTACCTTTCCTATAAAACAGGTCTATAGCGTGCTCATTTATTAAACAAACTAAATGGCCTTTACTTATTTACACGGCGGCATGTCATTTCTGTCTCTACATGGTCCCCCCCCCCCAAAGCTGTAAACCTAGGGGAAACACTGTCATTTACATTGAAACAAGCCATTTCAGACTCACCTTTTCAACAAATATCTAGACTCAACTGAATCATAAGACATTAACTGGTTAATGTGATTCTGAACATTGAAACACATCCATATAATACGAGCAGACCACCCCCCCCACCCATACATACACACACACACACACAAACACACACACACACACGCACACACACACACACACACACACACACAAAGCTATAATTATGTCTGTATTTTTTTCAGCTCTCCATAATTCACTGTAATCCAGATATGTGTAACAGGCACCATTTTGTTGGTGCTGTATTGCAATTGCCCAGCGGTTCCCTTTATTGTCCTCCATCATGATGGTGCATAACAACAGATGATCCCTGGCCACACTACAGGGGCCGACAGGAAGTGCATTCCTCCACTCACGTCTGAGTCTTTCCTCAAATGTGTTTCACAGACACTATCTCTTTGTTTCAGTTCCTCTTGAAATAAAACAACAGCAGAACAAACTTTCAACAGCAAACGAGAGACGTGTACTCAGAATAAAGATGCACAAAGAATAGAGCGACTACAAAGTAAGGCTTTGGATGATGTGGGATCCGTTTTGTGTAGGATATATTTCTAAAACATCATTTACAGCAGCAAATTTGATGGACAGAATGGTGACAGGATAGAAAGTGTAAATTGAAGGGAGTGAGTCTTGGTATAGTAATTATACCAGCTTACTGGAATTCAGTGTGTTTAAGGCTCCAGTTAAAGAGACAATAGAAAGTAAAAAAGGCACTTTAGTTAATGTAACAACATTTTTTAAAACATAAAAGGTTACTTTGCAAGGAGAAATCATCTTAGAAGATGAGCAATGACAATTTTGCAAAAACATACCAATTTTGCAGCAACAATTAGAAATTAGTTATCAATAAAAGTAGTCTGAACAATACACTCACAGTAGCTTGAAAAGAACAAACTAATATACAGTAGTTATTTACATGTAATAAAACAAGGCTGTCTTCTCTTCTTTGTAAGGTAAGTGGGATTTTGGTCTTTCCTCTACAGACACTGGTTGCTTCTAAGCTTCACAATCACGAGAAATTATACCTTTGACCACAACACCATTATTGCTTTATCTGTTGAGCATTGCATACAGGCATGTCATGAACACTCAGTTCAATATTTGAGTTGACCCAGAAATATTTTTTTTTGGACCTTTATCAATTAATGTGCATAGTCCATCACTGACTTACTGTACAAATAGCACACAGAAGCAGCTCGACCCACAACACACAGACACACACTTAAATGCAGAGAAAGTAGACCCACTAGTGGTATGCACTGGTACTACAGCATTTCAATCTCAAGCAACATTAGTCTTCAAGTTTCGAGGAGTCAAGGTGCCGTTGCCAAACCACTGGCCTTGAAACAATCAAAAGAAAGGAGGAAAAAAGGGATGCTGAAAAAAGGAGGGGGGAACATAGAGAGTTCACAACATTCTTCCCCTCATACTGCACTGTGTCTGTGTGTGTGTGTGTGTGTATGTGTGTGTGCATGTGTGTAGGCGTGTGTGTGTTCCAGAGTGAGTCACCAGGCTTATAGACATGACTAGGCTCACCACAAAGAATTCCTCCACAGTAATCGTTTTCAAGGACTATACTCATCTAAAAAGAGCACTCCTCTTTGTCCGCTAAAACATAGACATTCTTTGGAATGACGCAGTCTAAAAACAAAGCAAAAAAACACCGGGCTCAAAAAAATGCGTTAAAAAGGTTTTCCCCTTTTTGTAGAAACAAGTGCAAGAACTGTAGCTGCTCTCCCAGAGAGTTCAAAAACTAGAGCCCAGAGCTGAGCTGGGCATGGGAAGAATGTGGAAGGGAGGAGGAGAGACACAGTGTGAGCCAGAGGTCTATAGACCCCAGGGTCTAAGGGACCAGTCTTCCCAGGGCCTCTCTCACTTCGCAGTGTACTCTGTTGGGTTGTACTCTGTCTCACCAGAAGAGACCTGGGAGATCCGTCGGGTGGAGCCCCACAGTCGACGAGAGAACTGTCCTGAGCGCACCTGAGAGGAGGAGAGAGCGGGGATTGGGCATCACCTCACTTTATAGGGGACAACGAACACAGACATAACCCCCACATGGTCCAGAACTCCAGCGACACCACTCCCCTACCCCCCCCCCCCCCCCTCAACCCCCCCCCCCCACACACACACACACACACACACACAAAGGGGGCTCCCTCCAGTCTAACCTCCTCTGGTTTCCCCGCGCCCACCACGATGAGCTTGCCATCCTCCAGGCCCACCAGGATATGGCTGCCCTCCTTGGTCACAGACACACTCCTCACAGGCACCTTCAGGGCCAGGGGCTTCACTGCCAAGTCCAGACTGGTCCACAGGAAGAGAAAGAGGGTGTCACTTTGATGTTCCCCTACTATGGTACTTGACTTATCTGCACAACAGTGCTGTATCACAGGTGATTGTTTCTATGTGATTGCGGTTCCATACTCACCTAAGCAGGTCTCGGATATGGAGGTTGCCCTGGGATGTGCCCAGGATGACGTAGTCGGCTGCCAGGTACAGAGCCGTCACCTGCTCCTCCAGGGTGGCGGACGCCAGGAGACGGCCGTTGACCGAGTACACATGGAGCGAGTACTTCTCCTTTAGAAAGAGAGAGAGAGATAGAGAATGAGAAAGAGATAGAGGGACAGACAGACAGATAGAGAGAAGGTCAGAGTAAAGAGGGTTGAGTACATTAAATGATGGAAACCAAACGTTTACATCATGATATGTCTGATGATGATGATTCATGCATGCGTGTGTCCTCGGAATATGTGTATATAGTACGAGTCTGTGTGTGGTCTGAATACCTTCCCAACAGAGCAGCCGTCCAGAGCAGTCTGAGCCACGATGTGGCCCTCCATGCCCACCTGCAGCCCCGTGACGTAGGCTGGCAGACAGCTCTCGCCTGGGGGCCTCAATGTCCGCAAGAACTGGCCCCGCCTAATACTGTGCACTATCAGAGTCCCATCCTGACCGAGGAGTAGTCAGACAAAAGGTGGCACGTCAACAAATGTAACACTAAACGTCTGCCAGATACATTGTGTGCTATGCCCTTTGCAGTGTGGCAGTTGTCCACTACTCGCAAACTCTCACCTTTGCTCCTGAGACAGCCATGTCCAACTCGGTGCTGATGGCCACAGAGCTGACTTCCTGGTCGTGGCCACAGAGGACTTGCACTGGGCGAGAAGACAGGCCACTGGAGAAGCCACCCTACAGGAGGAGGAGTGGGGGAAGTTCAACACAGGAAGAACAAGGAAGCAAACTTCCTGGCCTTAACATTATACCCATGTATACATACCAAGAGGACTGGACAATCAAGTTCATACTACAATGTACCATAATACATTTATCATAAGAATATGATATATAATCACAAGGAAAAAAGAAATCTATAAATGAAAATAAACTGTAATGATTTACGAAGCTGACAGTGTACGGTACCTGCTGTAGGACCTGCCAGACCATACAGGTAGTGTCCCTGGAGCCAGAGATGAGGTAGATTCCACAGAGGTCCAGAGACAGGCACGTCACCACATCTAAAGGACACAACCCAACAGGAAACACAAGGCTGATCATCTATATACCAACTCATCCATTCACCACAGGTCAACACAGGTCATCAAAGGTCACCACAGGTGACCGAATGAGCTTCTCACCGATGTGCCGGCAGATCCTGCCCACCAGCTTGCCCTTGCCCAGCTGGGTGACACGCAGGCTGCAGTCCCAGTGGCCGCCGCTGAATAGCAGGCGCCCATCGTTGGAGACCACCAGGACCTGGGCACTGATCTCCACGCCCGGGGAGAAAGGCCCGCTCAGGAAACGTTGTGTCCTGTAGGAGGAGAGAGAAATGGATGGACAGAGGGATGAGGGGGGAATGAGGATGGAGAGAGGTATTGTTGCAAGGAAACAAATAACGGGATGGAGAGAGAGAGGGAGAATAATGGAGAGAGAGAAGGAGAGAAAGACGAAGAGAAGGTAGGACTGAGTGAGATACTGCAATCCAAAGGAATCTTTGCTGATAGTAAGTGAATCCTTTAAGTTGCATTAAGCCTTACACAAATAACGGTAACTAAGTACAGCTTTCGGCCACATGAGACGATAAAAAAGTTTGTGTGTGGTCTGGATCATCTTCCGTCATTGATAGTGTATACAGCATGGGGCTAACAGTGTAGGAACACACAATTGCTGGGGTCACTCACTTGGGATTGAGCACAGTGGGGTCCTTGGTGAAGGTGAAGTAGTTGGCAATGTTCTTGTCAAACGGCAGCCAGCTGTGTGTCCCTATCAGACCGTTGGCACTCACTGTCACCTGGGAGAGGGGGGAGAGGGGGGAGAGAAGAATTGGAGAGCAGAGAGAGGGTGGAGAAAGAGAGTAGAGGGAGAAAAGGGGGGAGTAACATGGAGAGGATATGTGAGTGACTATGCTTCAACATGTACAGGACAGGGTTATATACTGTAGTATGCAAAGAGCAAAGAGAACTTCAGTGGGTAAAACTCACCAGAACATCGGATCCTTGGATGATGAAGGAGCGGTTCTGGGTCTTTGGGACTATCGCCTGGACCAGGGGTATGCCATCACTCACCACCTGAAACACACATAGACACATGCAGTAGCCATTAAAGTGTGTATAAACCGTACAAGAGGTATTCCTTCGAGTGCTAAACGTAGGTAGGTGACAGGGAGTGACTGAGGCAGTCCTACCTCCACAAAAGGTCGCAGCTTGTCCAGATGCTCAAACAGGTTGAGGGGCAGAGTGTCCATGCGGGCTTGCCGTCTGGACGCACTCTGGGCTGACATACGAGGGGGGTGAGGCTCCTACTCCCCCAGAAACACAGTCAGATGGTCAGTTAAGCACAGCTGGAACACCACACACACCCAGCTACAAACAGCACAGACACAGTGACATTCACAGACAACAGTACCACCCAGTCACACACTCAGCCAGGGTGAGAGAGCAGAACTGCTTGAAATAAACATGTGTTCCCACAGGCGCCTGCAGAGTGGTAGGTAAATCGTTGGAGTGTTTAACGGTAGTAAATTGCTGAGATGGGACTCAGACCTTGAGGAGCTGACAGGGGGTCTGGCCGAAGTTGCTGATGATGCCCTCCAGGGCCTTGCGCTCTGTCTCATTGGCTATGGCATCTAAGTCCACGGCGCCTAGAAAATCACCAGTCAAACAGCAGAAATGTACGGAACAGTGGGGTAGAACAGTGTGGTAGAAGAGGGGTGGAACCGTGCTGGATAACTATGTTCTGTCCCAGTCTTACCCTCATAAGTGCAGTAGTAGAACACATTGAGGGCCTCCACGGCCTCCTCGCCTCTCTGCTTGTAACCAAAGATCAGGTCAATCCACTCATGGAGGTGACTGGACACATGCTCACATTCCTGAGGACACACACACGCACACACCACAGTTACCTCCTATCCACAGTGTCCTTCTTTCAAAGGGATCAGACCTATTCATTTGTGGGTGCAGTAGGATCTGGATGACATGGCATATGGGATGGAGGGGTTGACTGAAGGATGAGATGCTGGGAGCTCCCTGTCTCACCAGGGCCTTCCTATGCTTCCTGATGAAGTCGTCCCTGGACGAGGCCCAGCGTGGTAGTAACACATCTGCGACTGACTCCTTGGACATCTGCAAGCTGCCCAAGTCAAAGCCTGGGAGGAAGAGGAAAATAACACACACACACAGACCCGCACAGAAACACAAACTGTCATATACATAAACATTAAGTATAGGGGGTCGTACACTCAGTGATAAGGAGAAAGTTACACATTAACATGGATTTGGGGTCACATCCTATATCATATAATATCTTAGCTCTGACTGTGCATAGGCTCCATATGTGACATATCTCCATACCCATGCAAGGCTGGTTCTCACCGTTCATGTTTTGCAGGAACTCTGGGAAATAGAAGAACTCGGGGATGAGCTCTTTGACATCAGCGGGGCTCTCCATGCGAGCCTGCCAGGCCGCTGGCACGGAGTGGAATTGTCGGTCTGCAACATCAAACCTGAACACGAAGAACCACACATTTTACCGCTTCTATGTGCTGAGAGTAACTTCAAAACTTCTTGAGCTTTCACCTCCTCCTCAAACATACTTTCCAGCCTACCTGCCGCTCTGCAGCTGGATGTGCAGGGTGGTGAAGGGCTCCATGCGGATCATGTAATGCATGACCCCGGCAGCGTTTGAGTAGTGTGTGCCGTAGTGGAACTTGTCGATGGTGCCTGTAGAGTCCTCAAAGCTCTCATACCTGAAGGCATACAAGGGGAAATGGATCAAAAAGAATGAATGTATCAGTACTAACAACTGTAAAGGCCCTTGCACACTGAGTGCGAAATTTTCGTATGCGTTTTTTCGCAATCGTCAGCCTCAACATTCGGTGGCTCAGAATTGCCCAAAAACCTATCAAAATCAAATCAAATCAAATCAAATTTATTTGTATAGCCCTTTTTACATGCAAGCATGTCACAGAGGGCTTCACATATCCCCATAGAACTGCCCCTCAACCAACCTAAACCCTCAAGGAAGACAAGGAAAAACTCCCAAAAAACTCTCAACAGGAGAAAAATGGAAGAAACCTTGGGAGGAGCAATTCAGAAAGGGATCCCCTCCTCCAGAGACGGTTGGTGAGAGAGAGGAGCAGAACACAGGCTAAACATAGTCATACAGTGTCGGTGGGTTTTTAAAACACCAAAATCCATAAAATGTTGGCTATGGATGCGAAAAACGCATAAAATAGACCGATCCGAACTTTTTTTGGACGGACGAAAGTTTTCGGAGGCAGTGTGTAAGTGCGATTGACATAACGTGAGGGCGTATTTATCTTTTTACGTGCGAACATTTCGGACACGAATTTCGGACTCAGTGTGCAATGGCCTTAATGCTGACACTGTAGAGTTGGGTTTTCAGCAGATGTTAGGAGATTTAGATTAATACACCACTCACTTCTCTCTGACATTCTGGGCGTGTTTGGAGTTGACCACACCGATGGGTTTGGACAGGTCCCTGAACACTTCAGGGTCCTCTAGGTCCAGAACCGAAGAGGTGTAGTCACACAGAACCCAGGGGAACTGTAAAACATACAAGAACACAAGTCATACCCAACAGAAAAACCAGGACTGGTCTGTGAAAACAGAAAACCAAACTGTCCATCTTCTGTGACAGTTAGTTTGTCAATCAGTTACAGCCAGGGGAATTTTTTTGTATAATTCTTCAGTGTTTTCTTAACATATTATGTCTACTTACCACTGGGTACTGGGAGAGGTCATTATACGTGCGCCCAGCGATGGTGTTCAGTTGCATCAGGTACTCAAAGTTAGAAATTTCCCTGCACACCCATTTCTATAGTAAAAACAAAACAAAAAGAAGTTCTATTCAAATTAGGAATTTCCTTTATTTCCTCTCTTTTGGACTCATAACAGTTGTTGTGGTTGCTGGTTGAAGAGTAGTCGGGTGTGTCAAGCACCTGTGTGAGCCCAGAGGCCGTCAGCAGCTCCTGTGGGGAGCGGGAGCCGAAGTAGAAGAGGTTGGGGGGCCGCAGCCCTAGGATCCTAGAGTACACCTTGTTCCGCACCTGGATAGGGGAGGGTAACAAACAACACTATGATCTTTCACTAATTTTTGGTCAAACAAAATGTACCATAAAATCACTACCCCTGGGAAATAAAAGTTTCACAAGCAGTCTCTATGGTCTTAAAGGTAGTATAGGTTGGATTTTTTCCATTGACTTATTTAGTGAAACCACCGTCAATAAAACTATCTGGAGAAAAGTGTTCAGAAAATAACTTGGGGTGCTGTTTCTCAAAATATTCTATAATGTTACCCATTGCAGCTTTAAGGGACACTTAAGTGGGTATCAATGCTGTAAGCCAATCCTGTGGCTAGTGAGTGGTGCTGTGATTGGAGCACCTTCTTCCTGAAGTTGATGAAGTAGTGAGACTGGTCTATGAAGAAGAGCTCCAGGGCTGACCGGCGCAGGTTGTAGCGTCTCAGGTGCACCTCTCTCAGCTGAGACAGAGGCCTTTTGAAGTCAAACCCGATCCCTGAGGAAAGATCACTGTTGAGTATGACAATCCCTACTCTGGATTGTTGTGTTGGGTTTATGTGTTTACTTTTGTTAAATATTGTCATGTGATCAAGGTTCATCAGGTTTTGGGGCTGTGTGACGCACGTGTTGGGTGAGTAATGAAAAATCCTAGTAAGGGTAACGTTTGGCAACTGAATCGGTAACTTGTCTCGTTCCTAATACATGTTGTCTCTTAACATACCCTTTGTGAGTAATGTCAGTGCTTATTAGGGTAGATGTGTTTTCTGTCAGATTGCAGTATGTCCTTTACCCTCCTCAGTCTCCTCTTTTTCACTGCTGTAGTCGTAGAAGTAGAGGTGGTGAGTGGTGACCTCCAGACGACCAGGAACCACTGCCACAATGGTGATGAGCTCGCAGTCCTCCGACAGCACCAGCTTCTCCTTCTGACTCTCATCCTCCCCCTCCACCCTGTGGACCAGAGTGAGGCATGCTGGGTCAGAAACCTCGGATCTCCATCAACATGGTTATGGCTAACAACAGTTAATTAGCTGTGTCTGACAACAGTGAGCACTAGTGTTGCATTGATGAGGTGGTGTAACAGCGACTCACTGGTTGTCCAGAAAGACAATGTCCTCTTCTCCCAATTGGTCGTCCTCCATGTCACTCACTTTTGCTTCCTTGGCAACAGCAAGGGGGAGGGGTTCAGAACTGCGGGGACTTTCAGCTCCTTATGTTGGAATAAATCAAATTCAAAACAAATCCATACATCATCCATACGTGTTAAACACTATTTCCAACTGGCTCATGTGAACGCTAACAAAAATAAGACATGTTTTGTTCTTGAGATGTACCCATGTTGTCTCTGAAAGCGCTAGCCTCTGCGTGGGTGTCGTACTGGTAGTTGGGGACCAGTTTTAGCCTCATCTTAGAGTAGGTCTCTGCACTGGAAAGCTTCCATTTAACCACTGGAGGATCTCTGAGGAGTAGTATAATGACTACATTTCAATGAATACATAAAAATGAACAGGTCTACATTAAATGATGTGGAGAAAAACTGATTTTGAAAATAATTGTACAAAACCGTACAAAATCCATCACAATACAATATGCAATTTTTAATTCCTAGTAAGTCAAATATTTGAGGCTGAACAACCAGACCTGTATGCCCAGGGGCCTCTTTCGCTGGTCAGCAGGCAGCGGAGGGACTTCCAGTGACGCCACACCACCCCCTGCTGGCTGGAGCTCTGCTTCTGTATGCTGTGGTACCTGTTGTTCTCACTGCGCACTCGCTTCAGGTGAGGGTCCACAATGGCCTCCTGCTCACACAGGCACCGGCATACAAACACACACACACACATAAACACGCATACCGAGGTCGTTGTTTAGAGTCTGTTCAATTGACTTCAACCTGCAGCTTTCTAAACAGGCTCCTCTGGGTGAAGGCCTCACCTGGAATTTGGCTTTGCTGTCTCCTTTGTCTTTGTCTCGCCGTATGGCTGTGCTCATGAGGTCGTCAAAACAGGAGTTCCAAAAGTTGGACATGAGGTCGTGGCTCTTCCCAAACGTGTCCAACTCATACTGTTCCATAGTGGGTTGGACCTACAAATGTCAGCAAATACACGCATTTCAGAAAACACAATTACAACACACACACTTAACCAACACAAAATCTCTGTACAATTATTTTAAAAAGTAATGACTTTTTTGACTTGGAACACACGTCATTGCAAACACTAACCCTAACCATAGCTTTGGACTGATACCAAATGCTTGATAAGGCAGTGTATTGTATGATCTGTATATACAACAAGTCTAAACAACAAAGATTTAAGAGAGTGAACTGTCACACACTTTCAAAATAAATCCTTGTCTGAACTTGGGAGGATCTGTTTGGCTTTAATTCACGGAACCTCTTAGCATAAAGTTGTAAACTTAATGCTAAGAGGTAACTGTTAGTGTAAACTTTTCTTTTCTGCCAACACACTGAGATTCGGTACAATTTTTACCAAACTAGCTACTTTAGTCACTCAGTCATATTTATTTATAAAGCACATAAAAAAAAAACAGCTGATAGCCAAAGTGCTGTACCATAGCGAATTATTAAAACACACACATTAAGACACAAAACCGCCTAGCTTTACATTACATTCTCTCAGTCAACCAGCACAAAAGTAAACTATGAGTTGCTTAGTGGGTGTGGGATAGCTGGGTGGACACAGCTGATGACACAGAACAGACAGCGGCAAACCCAAACAGTGCCAAGTTAATCTAGAGCCAAGGACAAAGGTTACGGCAGCCCCTCTAAAAATACATCACTGAGATTTAGACAAATTACTTCTGTGGAAACATAACATTTGAAATCTGCTTTTCTGTCCAAGCACAGTTCACTCCCACTGCTCATATGAAGCATATTGGCAAAAGGTCCGTATTTTTTAATAAATACACCTTAAATGAATATGGCCTGGTACTGTTTACATTCTCTGATACTGTCCGCTTATGAATCCAGTAACATGACAGGCCTATATGGGTATCTGTCTGTAACAGGGTAGTGGTGATGTAGGGCAGGAAGACTGACATGATGCTGGTAGAAGTCCTGCCACTCCACGGTGTGACAGTAGTTCTGCAGGTCCTGAGCGAAGGTGGGGCTACCATTGGTCACAGGAAGGTTAGGCAGCAGGGACTGCAGCGTGACGGGGTCAGCGTGCTGGTCCAGGAGGGTGCGTACGATGGGCACCAGCCGGGAGAAGGTCTCCGCGTGCCCGCCGTTGGCGTCCACCATGACACCCTTTGGCCACAGGGGGGCGCCCAAGCGGCCCAGCAGGAAACACACCTCCACCCACTTTAGACAGAGCACTGTCTGGAGGAGGCTGTGGAGCTTCACACAAGCCATCACACACACCTGTGGTCCCAGGAAAAAGAGAGAGGGAGGGAAGAAGAGATGAGAGAGCGAGAGAGAGAGAAACACAGATAAAGAAAACATTTATAAAAAGAGAGGGAGGGAGAATGAGTCAGAGAGAGACAGAGAGACAGTGAGAGAAAAAGACAGAGGGATAGTTTGCAAGACAGACGGAGAAAAGAACCATTACTGCAAAGGAGAGACAGTGACATAACTTGGAGAGGCATGTACAACATTACAACAGTGAGTTGCTAAGATCTTGACAGGGGCTCCTTAAGAAAAGTACACAACCAAAGCCCCGTGTTGCCATCAAAAGGGTTAACCTGGGACAGCTTACTTCTGTCCACTTGATCCCTCGATCTTGCAGTAGCCATCCCATAAATCAAAGGGAGCAGCCTGGTCATACAGAACACTCCCCCAGAGGAATGTGGGCTCTCCACTCTGATACCCATAGAAGGCCTGGTAGAGCTCAACTGCTGTCAGCCTTGTTACACCACAATAGGGCCTTTCACACTTGAAATCCAAATTGAACGAATTTCAATCAGGCATAAATGGTTAGTACTGTTGTTGTTGTTGTTGTTGATCACCCTGACCTTTGGTTGTTTGAATCCCTGTACTATGAAAGGGAAATGGTGTGAGCATTTATTATTTGTGGTGGGTGGAGTGTGTGTGTGCAAGAGGCTAACCTGAGAGTCCTGCTGCTGGATGTATCCCGTGATGATGCGCAGGCCGATATAGGCCATCTCCCTGAGCTCCAGAGAGCCTGGGGAGCCCGGGGCACAGTGCCATGCCTGTAGCCTGTCCAGCAGGTTCACCACCCCCTCAAAGATCTGCAAAACAACAACGCCTGTCAGCCACACGCTGCAAGCCAGGACCCGACACAAAGCAGGACCTGTTACCACACCTCTCAACACACATGGCTAACTTTGACTATTCATCACACACAATAAATACAGCTTAGTCAGAGAACAACAACTCCTACACATAATTTATTGCCCTGCCGTAAACCAGGCCGAGAGGAGACACACAGATAATACAGACAATAACAGGAAGTAGCTATATCCTTCACAGCATTCCTGGCTAATGAAGATCAGGCCTCCACACCCTCCTGAGCCTCTATACATTGTAAGCAAACAACAGTACTGGGCAGACTCCCATGACTCTCATTTGAAAAGGCTGCACCCATACATGAATAAACTCATACAGAGTTGATTTTCACAAAGGAGTGAAGTATTCATCTGGAGGGGGTACCTTCTCGCTCCACAGAGCGTGGTTGTCGGTTCCCTCAGCGAACAGGAAGTCCTGGAGCAGCCTGAGAAGGCGCACCAGGCTGGGACAGTGGGGCAGAGACTGACCCTGGGCGTCTCGCAGGTCCGACAGGGACGACTCCAGCATCATCTCCAACAGGCTGGCACACACACACACGGCTTAGGATACATTATGACTGAGTCTCAGAGCTTTGAGGTCTGACTCCCTGTGGTGCTAGCGACAGATGGTGGACGGGGGCCTGGTCTGAAACTAACCTTCGTTTGATGTCGTCGGGTGGGCGCACCAGTTGGCAGGAGGAGCCCAGCTTGGTGAGGACAGAGAAGACCTGGCCTCTCTCCCTCCAGACGGCATCCTCGCCACCCTCGGCCCCGCTGCCGCTCCACAGCACGGAGAACACGATGTTGGTCAATAGGTTACACAGCTCCTCCTCCGGAGTCTGCTGGCACACACACACACACACACACACAAACCCAATATATTAGGAAGATGAAGAACTTATGGGTTCTAAAAGTGTGATGGATTCAAGCAGCAGAGCCTGGGGCCTGTTGAAGCAGGCAGGAGCCTGACCTGAGGAATTGAGGGCTTAAAGGTTAAGAGCCCTACCTGAGGGTTGGAGGTGTTGGAGATGGTGTCTCCGGTGGGAGGGTCTGTTCCATAGCTGGCATCGTCAAGCACATTGGACAGACTGGAGCTCTTCCTGGGCCTCAGAGAGGGGAAGGGCTTGCTGTGCTCCAGGGGGGACGGGGTGTCTCCCTGACTGCCTGCGGGTGTGATGGTGCCCGTCCCTGTGCCCGCCTCCCCCAGCTCCAGTTCAAAGGGGGAGGTGCCAAAGGGGGAGAGGGGGTGGTAGAGCCCCTCCTCCTCGGGACGGGCTGAGGGGATGTCCACCGTGTTGGACAGGGAGGACGAGTGGCTCCCCTGCTCCACTGAGTCAAAGGACTTAAAATGCAACGAGTGTGCGTAGCTCTTCAGCTGCCCCCCGCCGCCGTTAAGGGGTGACTGGGAGAGGTTGGAGAAACCCTCTGAGAGGTCCCGCAGGCCTCCTTCTTCCTCATCCTCTTCATCCCGTGAGGTGTAGGTTAGGAAGAGGTCGGGCCGGGTGTCCTCTATGACTATGCTGTGGTCCCTGCGGAGGGGGGGGCGGAGGGGAGGGCGGAGGAGGAGGCGGGCGGGGGGCTCCAGGGAGCTGGGGGTGCTGGAGTCCTCCATGCTGGCTGCTCGGGACTCGTAGGACTCCTTCACATAGAGCTTAGTGAGGACGTCCTGCCAGCCGGGCTGACGAGCCAGCTGCCTGACGTAGTCCTCGCTGGAGTAGATCAGGTGGAAGAGCTGAGGGGATAGTAGCAAAGAGAGAGGGGTAGCAGAAGGAGGTGAGAAAGAAATACGAGAGGTGACGTAAGAAAATGGAGGTGTGATGTTTTAATGAAATGCTTTTTTATAAATCAGTGAACAAACTTGGGTTGTCCTTGAAGCTGACCGAAAATGGATCTTTTCAAACTTAAGTTTCTATTCTTCACCAATGGCACTCTCAATCAATAAAAATAACCACCCTGACAGAATCTGAAAGAAGAACATCCGAAGGCTGACTGACCTTGCGACACACGTCCAGACGGACAGTGAGCTCAGCTCTGTGTGACAGATACACCACAGCCAGGAGGTCTCTGAAGCTAGGGCTGGCATCTGCGTGTCAACAGACGTCACAGTCGAGAAGAAAATACAGAATTAGCTACAACCCCCCTATAATTTTTTAAAACAAATTCCCAGTGTCTCAGAGGCTATTTTGGATTACCTGTTGCAAGAACCTGCTCGTACAGACACCGCACTGTGGTCATGGTTACAGGGATGTCTCCAAGGATACAGACCAGGCCTAGGTAGCCAAAATCCTTCAGCTTGACGCGGTGCTTAGTCCGTTCAGGCACTCTTTCACTCTTCAGGATTTTGTAGAGTACCTACACAGACAGACAGAAAACACAAAAACACCTCATGCTTAGATAACAGTCCCCATTTGTCTCATAACAAAGATAGACTAATAAGATTTCATAGAGCTGGATTGATATGCTTCAATTTCTGTGTAAGAGAGAGGCTTCTCTCCTTAGGTCAAGAGGTCATGTTGTGGACACACTCAGATCGTATATAGATAAGGGTCTAGCTTGTTTAGAAACTAGCTACTCGCTAGAGTCAGTGAGTATAAACTATGCTGGAAAAGGCTTTAATAAGTTACGATACGGTCAAGTATAACCTTTCAAGAATACAAACATGCTGACCACATGCTGTGCCCTGTAAGGAAGAATTCTCTCGAAACTATATCTGAACTCCATTGTATATACGTCTGTCTGTAACCCATTGCTGTGCTCATCTTACAACTCTGCCTTGACTGGTGAAATGATCCGAGCACATTTTATAAAACCAAGTCAACCCTTTAACATTGTCAGTCATCTTTCCGGCCACGACTGACATTATCATTGATGAAGTTGAAGATCTAAAATGAGCGGTTGGTCCGGAGCTATTGGTCCTCACCCTGAAGACTCGTTCGCGGGCCTCGTCCCCGAAGGTGGGGGTGAGGAGCAGGCAGTACAGCTGCTCCACACCCCACTCCACCAGCACCGTCTGGACCGTTTCTCTGGGGGGCGTGCTCCGCAACAGACAGTACAGCACGTCCAGCGCACTCACCACCTAGGGCCGGGAATCCAAAACACATAAGCCGCAGTCTTTGCGGTATCTCGAGCCACAGTTGTTGTGTGTTTCAGGCCCAGACCTTTTTAGTCTGCCTTCTATTTAATGTGATAATTTCTAGTTGGACTTATGTCCGTCTGTTACTTCTTATTTATTTGTTTTATTAGCATTCTTATACAGTATATTTGTGTATTATTTTTCATGTTAATGTTTAATTTAAACTTATGTTATTTTTTTACTTATCAACTTTATATGTTCAGCACTCACACTGCATTTGTTGCAATGACTTGCAAAGATTGATTGACTAGTTGATACATAAACTAGATCTGTCTGGACCAAGAGGCTACAACAATGTATCAATGCAGCATGTACTCATCTAAAACTCACTGTGAAAGTGTAGGGAGAACAAGACAGAGAGCCAGGAGAGAAAGAGAGAGTGAGTCCAGGATTGCGTACCTGCTGTTCCTCTCCCACGGCGAGCGTGTAGGCCAGGACACTGTGGAGCTCCTCTGGGCTGGGAGACCTGAGCAGGAAATCCCTCAGCAGGGAGAACAGAGAGATCTGGACCGTCTGCTTCTCATCAGACAGGCGGCTGCCGTCTTTCTCCATGCTGCGGGACAGACAGGAAGGCAAGCAGACAAACAGACAGACAGACAGACAGACAGACAGACAGACAAACAGGCAGGCAGGCAGGCAGGCAGGCAGGCAGGCAGGCAGGCAGGCAGGCAGAAAGTCAGTCAGTGAGACAAAATAATACCAAAACCATGAAAACACACCTAACACATCTACTCAAACGTGCCTTGGTACAGTATTCACATCCCCATGGTGACTGAGCCTTACTGTGCAGGTGCTGTAATGTTTACCTGTAGTGCGTCCGTATGGTATCCAGGATGTACTGCACCCCGTACTTCCTCCTCATGCGCTGCTTGCCATCCTTGATCACCGTGGACAAGTACTGGACATGGCCTTCATACAGTAGAGAAGATATACAACTGAGAAGACAGCACTGCCAATGGAGCTCACTGAAAAACTACAATGTGACAGCTTCGTTAGTAGTACTGTAGTAGTATTGTAGTAGTGCTGTACCCAGACACAGTAGAGTGTTGTCGGTTCCTTACCCAGACACACAGTTACGAGGTATTCCTTTCCTTACCCAGCCAGACACACAGTTAAGAGGGTATCGGTTCCTTACCCAGACACACAGTAAAGAGGGTATCGGTTCCTTACCCAAACACACAGCAAAGTGACTGTTGCTCCAGATGCGGAAGTCAAATAGCAGGTGCTGGTAGAGCTGCAGGAGCAGAGGGCTGTTCCCCTCGCTGGACACCTGCTCCAACAGGAACTGACATGCCATAAGAACACTCATGTCCATCATGCTGCCCGGCACCTGGGGGAGAGGGGAGGGGAGTGGGTAAGTGGGATAAGATGAGGATAGGGGTGAATATGTGGGATAGGATGGGGGTGGGGTTAAGGAATGGGGTGGAGGGTTAGGTTACGCATGGGGGGGTGGGATAGGATGGGGGTGGGGAGTGGGATAGGGTACGGGTGGGGGTGGAGGGATGGAAGAATGGGAAAGGATGGGGGTAGGGAAAGTGGGCGTAGGGTGGGTACGAGAGAGCATAGGGTGAAAGTGACTGTAAGTGTTTACAGTCCTGATATTAATCTGATGTCTGTGTGTGTGTGTGTGTGTGTGCCAGGGAGTCTTGCTTCAGTGAAGTGAATTGAAGGGTTTAAACTATGTAAGAGTGATAGAGGGAGTTGGTGCCTGTGTGGCTGAGTGTTACGGCAGTGTTGACGCTGTGTGTGTGTGTGTTTGTGAGTGTGTGTCAGTGAGTGTGTGCACACGCGCGTGTGTGTGGATAATGGTGTGATTGTTAGAGCAGTGTTTCCTTCCAGGATGATTGGCTTTGCAGACACCAACATACACCAACATGTCCTGTCAGAGCAGCGACCCCTCCCTCGCTCTCCCAGGGAGCATCGCTGGAATGTAGAACAGTCTCCGTCTAGCCCACCCCACTGTACACGTATCTACAAACACTACAATACAGGACACAAGTCTTCCAACCCAGGACAGGCACCCTGGCCCTGGGCATTCAGTTTCAAGCCCCTCATCTGTACACACTGAAATTCATCTGTCAACAACAAAACCAATGAAAACAATTAATTTGCTAGTAACTAAAGACTAATCGTTATACTGTACATGATTGATGAGCGCCGATGTTATTGAGTCTCCTGAGGGTTCGGGGCATCTGGCCTTTCCATGAGGAGCTAAAGCTCCTCTATGAGCAGGTGGTCTGTCTTATCTTCTGTACTATATGCACCATTTGCATATCACTTTGGGTAAAAGCATAAGAAAATAAGAATAAGAGTTAAAAGACAAAGTTTTGCCTCTCACCTTGCTCAACATGGCTCCTATGATGGCAGGGCCATGGCAGTTCAGCAGGCTCTCATTATTGACGGGGTGATGGCGAATCAGATTCTTCACCATCAGCAGGAAGGCGGCGATGCTGTTTCTCTCCAGACGGCCCTCTGGAAGGAACATGGGACACAGTGTCACCGCCTTAGCAACCACGGCTTCACCACGACAACCAGGGCCAGCGACTCTGTGTCAGGCTCCCCTCTGTCACTCACCAACAGTGATCATAGTGTTTGGTTTGTTGAGATGGCTTGGTGCATTTTGGAGCATGTGTTCAGAATGCAGATGCGATTTGGAATCAGAGACCATTCTTAGCATTCTAGAATAACAACGTGTTGGATATACCTCTCTGGATACCTCTCTAAATAAATCCACTTAAAAGTACAGCTCCCAATATCCTATAATGCCTATTCACAGAGCGATTGCATTTCAAAGTTCAAAACAGGCTCTATCCTTTCCTCAAGGGCAGGGAATACTGACCCGAGGACTTGCCCAGTGGCAACAGCATGCCGACGGGCCCTCTTGAGGAGGTGAGCTCTGGTCCCAGGAGGTCCGAGGTCTCCTGCCCAACTCCGTCCACCTGCTCGGCCTCACACACTTGGTCCAGCAGGGGCAGCAGCACTCCCATGCCCCCCACCGTGTTCAAAACATCCTGACATGGAACAGACAAATGGCCACACATACCGCACATGCATACACCCATCCATACACACACACACACATCACATGTACATACACCCATCCATACATGCAGACACAGTTACATACAGGTGTATCCACTTTACTGAAAGAGAACCATTATAGTAATTGTGCTGTTGTTCTCAAACACACGTTTGAGAACGTGTATATAATATAAATACAATATTAACAGTACAGAGACGACAGACTGGACAACACACACCTTGATGTCCCAGTTAACCACTTGGTGTCCAGTTAGCCTGCCGTCATACTGGTGGTTGGGAGACAGATCCAGACAAATCTGGTTCTTGAAAGCCTGAGAACACAGATTTAATCAGTACCGTCTGGGTGCTGCCAGGGCTTTTCAGCAGCTCTGAGGAGCATCTGAACCTCACCCACCTGTGGAGTGTAGTAGAGGAGGAGTTTGCTGTTGAGGTCCGAAAGCTCTCCATCCGCCTTGAACAGAGACACGTGGTTGGGGCCTGGGGGAAGATGAGAAGGTTACCGTAAAACCATGTACCACAACCATGTATAACTCGGCAGACGTGAGTCGACATTGTACCTGCGGCATAGAGCGCCTTGGCCTGTAGCGGTTGCAGGGCCTCATGGCAGATGAAGGCAGTTCCCAGGAGGCCGTCCAGAGAGCTCGGCGTCCCCCACTCCGTGTCCTGCAGCCCAGCGGGGATGGTGTGCACGTTGGACTCCTGCAGCGCCCCCCAGCGCCCCCCCGCAAAGGTGGCCGGGAAGGACTGGGAGCGGGTGAGGGGGGAGGCGTGAGCGGGAAAGGCAAACTCCCCTGACTGGGATAACGGGGGAGGCAGGGTAGGGGAGGTGGTGGTGGTGGTAGTAGTGGTCCGGTGGCCCGCGGAGCCGATGCAGCAAGAGGTGAAAGGCTGGAAGAGGAGGAGATAAAGGAGGAGAGAGAAGAGGAAGTGGAAAAGAAAGTAGAGGAGCGAGGTAGAGGAGGAGGTAGAGTAGGAGGTGAAAGAGGAGTAAGAAGCAGAAGAGTAAGAAGTACAACATGAGAATGTGATACAGAAGGGATGACAGAAGAACTACCAGGAACACAGTACAGCACTGCCCTGAACACCCTGCCATAGACCAACCCTCTCTATGCATTTCCAGTTTGCTCTGAATGACCTCAGTCAGTGCTAAACCAATGGTCTTTTCAAAGCATAGCCCTTCCAGCTCCCTGCAGTTACTCTTTCTTACCTCATTGAAAGAGGGGAA
Source organism: Osmerus mordax (assembly GCF_038355195.1). NCBI lineage: Eukaryota > Metazoa > Chordata > Actinopteri > Osmeriformes > Osmeridae > Osmerus > Osmerus mordax. Next base: position 16,563,611 of record NC_090055.1, read on the forward strand.
GCGCAGCTGGGCAGTCTTACACTGCTCTCCGTCTATGTAGATGGTGACCATGTTCTGTCCAAATGGACGACGGCCAGGGATGTGGACGATGTCCACAGAATGCTGAGAGACCAGAGACACACAAAGCCATGATGACACAGGCTTTATTTCACAAAACACATTTACAGGGCTGGCATGCAGAGCATGTCTGCAAATAGTCACTTCAGAGCACATCCTAGGAACACACCCACAAATTATACAATAGTGCAACACGTACGCACTTCAAATATAGATCATTATCATAACAACGTTCCTCACAATGGATGAGCAGGACAGGTCCAGTAGTATATGTCTTGTGTTAGACAACAGGTTAGAGGTGTGTGTGTATGTGCGTAGGTTAGCAGTGTGTGTGTGCGTGTGGGTGGCTGTTAGTCTCGAAATCTCACCCAGCAGCAGTCTGTGAGAGGATTGTCAGGCAGGCAAACAGCCATGTAGTCTTTCTTAGTGCACACAGCCACCACCAGCACCCCCTCCATGGTGAAGAAGGCCTCCAGTCCCGTCCCGCTGGCCGTGAAGAAACTGGAGGACAGAGAGAGAGAGGACACGGTTGAAACACCACTAGGTAGCAACAAACGATGCTGTGAAGTACTCTTGACTTGATTTCCGCAATCATGGTTACCTGTAGAGTTGTTTCCTGCGAGGGCCTTTCCCCATGCCTCGCGGGGCCCCCGTGCCAGCGGTGGGCAAGGGGGTACTGGGAGTGGAGAACTCAGAGTGATAAGGAGGGAAGTCAGCGTTGAGGCAGAGCCAGGCGTGGAAGGCGAAGGCGCTGCCAGGCCAGCGCTGGACCGTGGGCACCATGATGCCCGCCATGGGGGGCGTGAGGTCAAAGTACTGCAGGGCGCTGTCTCTACCCTCCCTGGCCGCCATGGCTGACAGCACCCTGATGATGCGGGCACAGTACGGGTGTGAGCCCCTCCCAGACGCCCTCCCGGTCCTGCTGTCCTGGTCCACCCTTAGCAGGCGGAGCAGGCTCTTCAGCTCGCCCGGCCGGAGGCACAGGGAGCCCAGGTCCTGCAGCAGGCCCAGCAGGGCATCGGCACACTGCCTGTCCAGGTGCTGGGGCACCTCCAGGACCCGGAGCAGTGCTCCCACCAGGCCGGCCTCCACTGCCACGGTGCGGCAGGATAGGGAGCCTCCGCACACGGCCGCCAGCCACTGGGCCACCAGTAGCTGCAGCTCCCGCTGGGTGCTCAGCTCGGGCAGCCACTGCAGGAGCAGCAACAGGGGCTGGTCGTTGCTGATGCCCAGGTGGAGTGCGTGGGCGTGCTCCCCTTCCACTGCCTGGAGGGAAGGTGGCAGGCAGGCAGGGATGGAGAGAGAGATAGGGAGGAAGTGAGAGGGAGAGAGAGGGAGGGAGAGAGGGAAGAAGAGAGGAAGGAAGAGAAAAAGGGAAGAAGAGAGAGGGAGGAAGAGAGAAATGGAGGAAGAGAGAGATAACAAGGGAGAGAGAGGAAGAGAGGGAGGGGATGATGAGTATAATACATTTGATCAAAGGCATGACCTCAGTCTGTGCTGACTGTCTCCAAATCAGTTTAATGAGAAAGCTTGTTTGGCTCTTCTATACTCTGACAAGCTACACTCCTCTCTGCTCCTCTCTTCTCTGCTCCTCTCTTTTCTGCTCCTCTCTTTTCTGCTCCTCTCTTTTCTGCTCCCCTCTGCTTATCTCTCCTCAGTGCCTCTCTGCCCTCCCCCTCTGCTCACCATGTTCATCAGCTCCTGTAGCAGCCTCTTGGTGGGCTGGCCTTGACTCTTGAGAACATCAAACAGCTGGGAGTAGCCGATCCTCTCCTTAAACACCTCCTGAAGAGGAACAGACAGAGGGGCTGAAACACCTCGCTCCACTCAAAATGGTGCAGCTTGGCACATGCCTCTATCTCCTCTCAGGAGGGAATACATGGAGACTTCCTGAGCATGGTGTCCTTTACAGGCTGTCTCGCCCCTCTCCTCCGAAATGAAAACATGGAGCAATACAAAAGAGATGGAACCAATGGCAGTACATGATACATAACCAGACGTATAATGTGCCTTTGCAGACATTTTATTTAGTAGGTCACAATGACATTGAGGTACGTGTTGCGTGTTTACAGTGGTAAATGATTTCAAAATGTTACAGTAGAAATTTTGATCTACATACATATGTACTTACAGTACAGAACCATTAATATAGCACTAGTACTACTTAAATCAAATAGTTTTAATAACACAATAACAGTCTTATGTCAGTTTGATTAAAATCCTGCAAAATGTTAGGTGTTCTGTTATGTAACATATACAATGATATTTGTAGTGGTCGTACAGTAGAATTACTTTATACAGTTTATGAAGGTGGTACAGTGGGAGGGTTCTTACCTTGGCAGAGGGGGAGTTACTCATGATGGCCGTGAGGACCCCCAGAGCATGCACTGTGATACAGTCTGAACCCTTCTCCCAAACCTGTACACCACAAACACTCTGTTACACAACACACCTTCAGTCACTGTTTGAGATCCCACTGATACCAAAGACAGCAACATCACGTAAACACCAGGGAAAAGACGCACCAAGCTGGAGTACTTTGACCAAACCTTTAAAATGAATGAAGTTGGTTGATGATAAAGACAACCTTCTCTTTGTCAGATACTAACAGGTCCTGACATGTTGGTTATAACCGCCACCCAAAAAAATACTGTTGTTTTCCTTCCCAAAGGTTGTTGTAGCGTCATTGTGCAACACAAGCACACTAAGAAATCACACCAACACCACTAAAGCTTCACCATGCGAGTTAATCAAAAAACTTAAAATCATACAACCACACCAGTCATGCAATGTAGAATTATGTAGCCTTGAAAACAGCAGGGTTGGACATGCATGGAAAGCTAACCACCACATGCACACAGGATAGTACTCTCCTCCTACTGTCAACAGGTAACCCAGCCACTAGTCCTAAACATGACCTATGTCTGCCTTAGGTATAGGTACTTCATCCTGTCCCCAAAAATGTATTCCAGTATCTATTTTCACTAAGGGCTGAGGTATTTGTGTGAACAATGTTAGGGAGTCAACAATTTTTTATACTGAAACATAAAACATCATAACTCTCCAAAAAAATTGCATAGACTATGCTGTCAGAGGAAGAGGGAGTTATTTATTGAAGAGATTCAGCAATTGTAATAGAAACAGACAGCCATGTTATAAAAACTGAGCAAATGAGCGTAATGGCTCACACTTCCTGTTGAAGGCTTCCTGTTTAAAGAGCTCTGAGAAGTGAACGAGGGAAGGGAGGGGAGGGGGAGGGGAGAGAAGGGAGGGGGGTGTAGTCGGAGGCTGAGTTTCCTGCTGACAGACCTACATCAACATCATGGTGAAAGTACCTGGTCCACTTCCACCTCTGTGAGTAAACGTGTGGTGAGGTCACACACACACTCCGTCCTACTCTTGTTGCTCTGATAGAGCTACAGGATACAAACACACACACACACACACACACACACAAGCAGACACACATACAGACAGAGACGGACACATTGTCAACTTGAGAAGTTAGAAACTTAGAAATGCTTTGTGTCTGTTTGTATCACACTAGATATGTTGACAACAGTAATTGCTTCACCACCTTAGCAAAGGGTAGTGCAGACACACCAACGGACTGTCAGGAAGGCAAACAGACATGTAGACAGACACAGGCTGACGTGAACAAAAATGTGGACAGTGTCAGACATGTGGGTAGAGACAGACAGATAGATACACAGACAGATGGACATACAGACACACACACAGACAGACCTTGCTGTTCTGGATGAGCCTGAGAATGTGCTCGAAGCAGTTGTTGTTGAGGAAGATGGCCTGCAGCACAGGCCTGTCAGGACACTGTAGGATCTCTGGCATCGCAGCTGTGGAGGGCAGCAACACAGCGGTTTAAACCCTGACTCATCACAGAGAGATAGACAGACATTTCCTAAATAGCACCACACACACTGACTGACTCACAACAGTTTTTTAAGCCATGTCTGCAACATTAATATCAGACGGAATCAGTATCCAAGCAAAATATCTTTCTTCATGGTAGATTCACTGGAGAGTGGAGGTGAAAAAAGTGAAAAAGAGCTAAAGTTGATTAAAGATGGGTCCTGAGTGGTGTAGTAACTATGAGGTTTCTTACTAAGCATCTGGCTCTGTAGGGTGATCAGGCTGTCCTCCCAGGTTCGCCCGCCCCCCGGCTCGCTGCCCAGGGGACGGTTCCAGTTGAGGACCTGGAAGTAGCCGTCAAGCACAGTCTTAATCTCCACCTGCCGCTCAGCTGGGCTGCTGCCGTGGAGGGTGTGGATCATTGCAGTCAGGCACTGCAGGGTCAGTCTTAGCAGGCTGGGGTCCTTGGGCTTGGGGGGGTCGCGGCAACACCAGGCCCGCAGCACGGAGAACAGGTCTTTCACAGAGTTGGGGGTGATGGAGAGCAGGCCGTTCTTCTGTAGAGCGAAGTCCCAGATAAACAAGTAAATCTGGAGTATTTTTCTTTATTTACAGACAGACAGGGGCATAGGTTTCATTATATATGGGTGGAACATGTTTCACCCACTTTTTGAAAACAGTTAATCTTTCTTCCCAATTTTTTATCAAGAAAATTCTGTTTGATGGCCGCATCCCTCTGTATCCAGTTATTCAAAAAAGCTGTCCCCCCACATTTGGAAATACACATTTGTTCTCAGCAGATAAAGCAACCATGTGATAGACACTGACTTGGAATGGGAAGGTTTTTACCTTGCTCCCACTGATGACAGCCCCTTGGAGATCGACCAATCGAAGCGTGAGGAGCTCTGGGATCTGCTCGCTGGCCTGTAAGGTATCTGTGAGGTGGGCGGAGTCAAAATAAGATCACCTAATCCTTTCAAATTGACCAGGTAATAACCGGTATTAGACAAGCCAACCACCCTCAAGTTTCTCAACACAACTGTCTAATCCACAGCCTTCACAAGCCCAGACAGAGGCTTCTCTGTAGTTTATTATCATTTAATCTAATCTAAATCTTAAGGGATTCTATGAAAAGAAGTGTTTAATAAGATAATACCCTTGCGAGGAAACACTGCTGATTGAAAACATACATAACACATAACATAATTTACCATTCATCAAGACCCAACATATCAGCTCATTGCGTAAGACGCTAGGGTGGTGAAGGAGTAACAGTGCTGACCTTCTTATTAATGCATCTCAAACTTGAAACCAGTCAAATACAGCGTTTATTATTTTAGGCCAAACCTTAAGCACTAGGACTTGCAAGCATTATCCAAACTTAACTTTAACCAAATACAGTATAGAAAACAGAGCAAGGCATACATTTTGTGAGACATTGTATGCATCAAATAGGTAATCCATTGCTTTTGTAAATACAATTAAAACATTTTTTAAAGCATTGCTTGGTGAAATACATTTTTTAAGTGGGTCACTAACTGTATCTTGTTAATTGTATTTTTCTGTCGAGCAGTAAGACTGTACCAGGTGAAAGCAGAATCCTGTCAAAGGAGGTCAGTGGTATGTGAGGTGTGTTTAGAGACAAGTTCAGAAATAACTATTTAAAGAATGGTGCTGTTCTATGGCAACATGGTGGAAGATTCCTTTGGTACAGTATGTCAGTTTGGTGGAGAGTAATATAACAAGGGTGAGTGCTAGGGGGTTGGAAGGAGACAGAAGCAGTAGCTCACCATGGAACAGAGCTGGTAGCTCTTCTGGCAGAGGAAGAGGGGAGAACTTATACCTGCTCCTCTCCATCAGACTTACATCCTCCCTGAAACAAACAAGCAGGTTGAGCTAACACACGCCCAACACACACAACTCCTCAACAGCTGGAGTGATTCTTACATAAGGACTGGTTCAAGACTGGATATGGCAGTTGTTAGACCTGCTGTGGACTCATTTGACTCCAACCTGACAGCCTCATCAGAGCAAGATCTTACGAGGCTGTTGTTTTCTTTTTTAAGAGGTTTGGTTGGGTTGGTGGAGGACCAACACACACACCCTCCACAAAAGTCGTAATCAACCCCCACACATGAAAAAAGGGCAACACACAGCAGGGGATGTCAAACCACAATCATACACTGCAAGCACACACACACACACACTTACCCTGACAGGCGTCTCCTCCAGATCTGGTAAGGGTCATAGATACTCTCACACAGAAGCAGCCCATACTGGACCACTGATTGAAGTGATGACTGATCCTCTGGCTGCTTCTTCAGCTGAAACACAAGCTAACAGTCAGTATCACTCAGAGCCAGCCTGCAACATGAACATTGTGTCCAAACTCCTATTCACAAGGTGTCCTCAATGCCAACCATAAACACATACCAGAAAACAAAGAGCATAAAGTATAAAGCATACTTCTCTTTTCTTTTTAAACCAGTTCTGTTTCTTTGCTCTCTGTAAACTGTTGTGTGTATAAATAGGATGGACATGGGGTGTGAGATTACTCAATGAAACTGACAAGTGTGCTGTAGACATTGTGTGGGGTTGCAACGTTTGTGACCTTACCTGAGTCAAGCAGAAATTCAACAGCTTTATTGTCTCAAACACAAAGCTAGGGGTCTTGTCAGGGTCAATATTTTCCATATTCCTGAAAGCACACAAAAGCATAAATCATCACAGATCTGCTGTACCATCTCTTTATTGTGTATCTTCAGTCGTAGATGAAGGGGAGAGGTATGGCTCAGTGGTAAAGCATCTGACTGCAGATCAAAGGATGCAGGTTTAATTCCCCCCCCCCCGAAAGTTGATTTGGATAACAGTGTCTGCTAAATGAATACATTTACATTTAGTCATTTAGCAGACGCTCTTATCCAGAGCGACTTACAGTAAGTACAGGGACATTCCCCCAAGGCAAGTAGGGTGAAGTGCCTTGCCCACGGACACAACGTCATTTGGCACGGCCGGGAATCAAATTGCCAACCTTAAGATTACTAGCCCGATTCCCTAACAGCTCAGCCACCTGACTCCACATTATTCATTGCATCATTATTGTGAACATAATTTTGCCATCATCAGAGGACTGAACTGAGGTCATTAGGAAGGCTGGTGAGGAGAACAGTTATTAGTTAGCAGATGTCAGCCTTATGGTTAATATGCATACAGTACCAGTCAAAAGTTTGGACACATTTTCCCAGACTTTTGACTGGTACTGTATGAATATCCATGTCTTTCACTATAGATTGTAATGACTAACAGCATCCAAAATTGCTTTCTTTCCTGTCTGCAAGAACTGGCTTGATGATAATCTGTTTCAGGTTTGTTAGAACTGGGGTTGGTGCCATTGCCCACAGAAGAAAAGCTGTCAAATTGTGCAGTTGTTGATGATGAAAATGCTGATAAAGGTTATAAAGACGATTTCATTGACAACAAAAATTATGATGATGTAGATGACTTAGATGATGAAGAAGAAGATGAGAATGACAATGAGCTGTGCCCACCCCTACCTGCAGACGATGATGAAGAACTTGATGAGCAGCAGCGGGTGAGGGGTGCTGTTGCCCTGCTCGGACCCAGAGAGGTGCAGGGCGCTGTGCCACAGCTGGGTGCTGAGCAGCACTAGGACCTCACGAGGCAGCAGGGGCACCTCAGAGCAGCCCTCCTCCACCCTGGGAGGAGATGGGAGAGATGGAAGGAGAGGGGATGGAGGAAGACCAGAGGGCAAGTGAGGGCAAAGTTAGATCTTCATGTTTCTCTTCATAAACATTGGTGCTTCTCGACCTTTGACGAGGTCAGACTTCCACCAGTGTAGTGGGGCATAAAACACCTGTATACGTTTGTGCTTTAGCAGTTGGTTAAAGGTGGATGAATAACATTAACTTCCACTTACCGCCGGGGCACCAGCGACTGCACATCAATGAGCCGCTCAAAGGATGCCACAAAGGCCTCCAGCCACTGCTGCAGGTAATCCACATCTTTCTGCAGTAGGAGGAACAGAGATATGAGTCTACAGATAAGAGAGACAAGTCACATGCACAAGCACTAGTACGAACACAAACACACATAAACACCCCCCCTCCCTCCCACACACATACACAAACAAAGTGAAGAGGAATGTACATTGGTGTTTTTGATACTATCTCCATTACATTCTACATTATTCTGACCACAATACAGGATGTCCATGAGCACTGAGAAATGTAGTAGATATACCATACACAGTATGAAAACATAGCATCACTAACTGAACCTGAGGAAGAGTCTCCAACAGGATGTTGCTGCATAGTGACGTCACCGGAGAGAACATGTGAGGCAATGCAAGGTTTTGAAACGCTTGAGCACAACAACATTTCTTAAGCAGTAGACAAAACAGTATTCTATAATCATTTTCCTAATAATATCTTGTCCAAACCAAGACGTTATTTTATTAACCACGTGTGAAATCAGGAAACCTGACCGCTGGGGTCGACCATGTCCTGGGATGGTGCTATCATGCAGACACATTTACATGTGTGACAATTATGGTGTGGTAACAATATCACCCGTCTAATCAGTTCAATCAGCCCTACATATCCTGCCCCTGTGCCAGCTCCATCTGACTCCTCCCATCTCATAACAACAGATGACTCACACTTTCATTACTCTCATGCTTATGCTGAATGCATGAAACACAGATATTTTTTTACTAGCTGTTGAAGAAGCTACTGTGAAGTAACCTCAGACAGCACCAGGAACACATTTCTGTTCTCTCAGAATCTGAGTCAGAGTGAGGCTTTGCCACCACACAGAGGCGGCGTGTCTCACGAGAACAACTGATCAGCAACACAGATTGAGGTCAAAGAACAAACATCAGCAAACATCTAAAGATGATACACTGTCTCAACCGGCAGCCAGCCGCACACAGTTGTGCCATAACGTGCCACAGTGCATTAGGTCAGCTTGTCCGCAGCGGTACAACAACTGTTTTTTTCTGCAGAGAAGACGTGTTCCCACAGGGGGATGCCACACGAATAACGCTAACAAACAAAACCACATGACGACTGCCTTGAGTTTCCTCATAAGACGTTAACAAATGAGCCCTACAGGGTTGATATTCAGGGTCACAGAGGTAACAGGCTCCAGTGTCAACAGCAGCTCGACCATAGTGGTTCGCAGGCAGCTCGCTACCCAAGACTTCAGACACCACAGAGAAACAAACTGGATATTCAGATCAACATGACAAAAATCCAGGTATCCATGTGACATACTGCTGCATCAAAAAATGATCTCCATCATTCCATCACTCCATATCTATGTAGAATGTCTACATTACCAGTTGATTTGTGGGCCAGTCCATGTCTCATTGCAAGTGTCTGAACAAGGGAGGGGGTCTCTGATGAACCCTCCTGGATGGTAGTCAAGACCAAGAGCTACAGTACACTTCCACTAAACATGTAACAGCACATCTCCGCCTAGGCAGCACTAGTGGCTGTCTGTGTCTCTCTACGTCTTTCTCTATCTGTCAAACAAGCAACCAGGAAACGCCTAGTCACTTTAACCGAAACACATTTCCTCCATGCTCTAACTCAGCCTCCTTCCTCTTTTGGCTGTGTAGCTATTTGTGAGCAGTCTGTGATGTTTTTTAGGTCTCACCAGTAAACACCCACATTCAAGAAAACTATACTGTAGAATCAGCATTATGGGTCTCTGAGAGATTTCCAAACGTATTTTTATTTTTTTGCTCAAATCATTACTACTGTAGTGAAGGCGGAACAAGCGGAAACAAGGTACATGGTGTGACTAGTGTGGCCCTGCGTGATTGCGCATAAGCAATTAGATAAGTAGGCTACACGAGAAACTGCAAACGTCAACATTAACTGGAGTCAACATCCCTGATTCAGACATAAACATTTATCTCCAGTGCAGTACAGGTACATGGCCATCAAGATACCCAATCATCAAAAGGGCTTAAAGCATCTTCATAATCCTCATCATCATTGTCCTTAAATAACTAACCCACACACAATTATATTGATGATACACAACACAGACAGTGAAATAAACCACCACTATATTCAGTGTACATTAAGACTAACCACTAGAGGATTTGGTGGGCCAAGAAGGCAGTCGAGCCATTCATATGATGATGCAGTTACACTGTGAGGGGGCCAAAACTCAAAATAGAATGTATTAACACCTGCCATATTTATTTAGAAAGGATTACACACTCATCACCTGGAATGCTCGGCATGTGCACAGAATCTCTATTTTTACCGACATGGTCATACAAAATATTTATAATCTCTGCTTTTTGTCTAAAAATCACTCCACATAAAGGAAATATCAAAATAAACCGTTGCTTCATATCTTACACAGTCTATCTGGTCTAATGGCCAGGGCCAGACTGAGCAATAGGGGGAGAGAAGATATTAGTAAAACTGGTCCAGCTTTGCAACACTCCTTATGTTTTGTGACGCAATGTTTGCAGTTGAATTAGTGAACAAATACTGTAAGTCTCTCAGCTGACTCCCGCCATTGTTAGCAATGTCAGTGTTGCCAAAGATAACATTCAGCACCAGCAGTCATCGTTCCACCTTTCAACTGTACAGACTTATTCCCACATTCCCAAACACAAGATTTCAAACATCTTCAATCAAGATCATTTAAAGAAAAGGCTATACTCTATTTCTCTATTTTTGTTTAGCATAATTGTTAAACCAGGACTAGGCTTGTGGCAAATGGTGATATGATCCTTGCTTCTAGATCCCAATTTTTCCTCTCATGAGGGAAAACCTAACTTTATCACAGGGACATGCAAATACCAACACATTAGCACAACATTGTGACTCGGGCTAGCTCTGTCTCAAGCCCCCTCCATAATACTATTGCACCAGTCTGTGATCCTTACAACACATTTCTGTTACTGGTTACTATTCTGAGATTCTCGTCCATCAAAAGCAGAACTGGAACTAACAAACAATAAGTCCATAAGTATAAAGTATCATCATAAAAGAAGATAAATATTTTGTTAACATTAAGCAATATGGAGGGAAGTACACTAGTACATTGATTTAATTTCGACACTGCACCTGCCTGGTTTCCCCCTAAAAAAACTTCATTTTATACTGTGCAATAAAAGGAAAAAAGTCCCTGAAACTCCAAGTTCCTTGACTTACTGTTGACAATCTGCTTATGACGGCTGGAGTGATTACCTCCAGACAGTTTATATGACTGAAACGGAGTCAGGTGGCTGAGCGGTGAGGGAATCGGGCCTGATTCCCGGCTGTGCCAAATGGCGTTGTGTCCTTGGGCAAGGCACTTCACCCTACTTGCCTCGGGGGGAATGTCCCTGTACTTACAGTAAGTCGCTCTGGATAAGAGCGTCTGCTAAAATTACTAAATGAAACATGCTGACAACCACTGGAGGGCTAATGTTTCTCTACTCTACTCCATTTATCTACTTCTCACGCTGGGAACTGGAAGAAAAACAAGACTGACTCCCTAATTAATTGAGACAATCAACCCTTTTCAACATTTTGAAGCCATTTATCCATATTGTACTGAGATCAAAAAGTACAATTACAAGTGCTTAACTCCATGATGTCTGTCCATTATTCAGTGCTCTCCCACACCTGTGTGGTCAGTGTGGAGGTATACAGGCCTGGGCAGCTGTGCTGCTCTCTGCTGCTTGGCATTCAGCTCCATTCCAGCTTCCTGCCCCGGCCCACTAGAAACAAAGACCACTTTTGGTTTCCTGATTGGGCTCTCTGTTGGTCAACAGGCATGTTGGATCCCAATTACAGGACGGCTGAAGGCCAGACTGAGATTAGCTGCTTCTCTATTCAAAGAACGCAAATACACTATAAGTGAGCCATGTGGCAGCGGAGTGAGGTTTAGAACATATACAACCATAGTATTTAGTAAGAGGTAGTATATTGCTCATTGATGGGCCAGCAATGACTAAATGACACATACTGAACATGTGCCCTGTGGCCAAGGCGGTGGGGGGCGTGAAAATGGTACAGCTCCACCACAACAAGGGCTGTTAGACTATCAATCCTCTTAACAGTAACCAGCACATATTGACGACAGACTAAAAATACCCGCTTCCTGTCCTAGGCAGGGAGATCATTGGTTCCCTCGCTGACTTTTCCATAATTACTCCTAATAGCCCAGAACGGGCATTTTTCCACCGCTCACTGCTGAACTGGCCCCACGGACATCAGGCCGGGAAGGCCAACACCTACCCTTAGGGTCATGGTCTATACAGCCAATCAGATCACAGTGCCTTGCCTGCTGTCACGGCCACGTCAGTGCTGTTAGATGTTTTGGTTTACTTGGTTTTCCATGCCCTATTTTGTCTGTGTCAGTTTGCTAATTCGTTCTGAGTGTTGTCACCTGTCTTGTTTGGTTTTGTATTTAAGTCCCTGTTTTGTGTCAAGTCTTTGTCGGTTGTTGTATCTGTGTTAGAGCCCGACCGATATATCGGCCGATATTGGGCATTTTCCAAACTATTGATAAATGAATATTAATGTTTTTTTTTTTTTTTTTTTTTTTTTTTTTTTTTAAGACTGCAAGTTTCATATCTTAAGTTTGTATTTTTATACATTTTATTTATCAGAAACTGCATTAACATATTATTTTAGTGAGGAAATAATAACAGGAGTCAGATGGCTGAGCAGTTAGGGAATCTGGCTATTAATCAGAAGGTTGCTGGTTCGATTCCTGGCCATGTCAAATGACGTTGTGTCCTTGGGAAGGCACTTAACCCTACTTGCCTCGGGGAATGTCCCTGTACTTAGTCACTCTGGATAAGAACTCCTGCTAAAAGTGACTAAATGTAAACTACAAATAACTACAGTTAGGGAAATCAGTTTGTTTTGTTATGCTTTTCAGGATTTTTAAAATATTTCTTTATATCGGCCGATATCGGAATATCGGATTTTTAAATCACCAAATATTTGTATCGGTATCGGCCTTAAAAATCCTTTATCGGTCGGGCTCTAATCTGTGTACCATCTGTCTATGTGAGTATACCCGCCATGTTCTTGTTTTGAAAGTAGTCTGTGCTATCGCCACCCTGCTTCTGTTCCTCTACACTTGGGTCCGTCCCTCGTACACTCACCGTGACATCTGCATAGAGGATTCTGCATTGACAACATTAAACTCTGTGGATATTTAGGCTGAAGGAATGAATCAGTGATGTATTAAAGCTTTCATTTATTTTGCATGTGCCGTGGTTGTTAAACCCTGGGTATACTGTACTCCAAACTTCAATCTTTTCTCTCAAATAACAGGTAGCCTTTAGCAAACTGATTTGTGAGTCTTCAATCTGGGATTTTAATGCATTTTTATTAAGTGAGGGAAAGAACAATCATGGCATGTTGGGTGCCAATTACAACCTCGTGGGTGTGGGTGGTGGTGTGTGTGGGGGGGGGGAGGTTGGTATTTATGTTGTTTGGAAAAAAATGCAACTTTCCCCATCTGACAGGAGCTGACAAGTCCATAGTCTCTGTTTCAGCCATCAGATCCTGTGTCTATGCCTGTCAGAAGTCAAAATGTGCTGATCGCCTATAAAAATATTTCAGATAGGACAGACATGCAGTCCCACAGCATTGAAATCTGTTGTATATCTTCCTAACCATACAAGTGATCTGAGAGCACTCCAGGCCAGGTGCAAAGGATCGGCAACCTTGGGGTGTTATAAACATGAAGGTAGCCTACTGTGTTATAACTACGAGTGCACTTAATTCAATTGTTTCTCAAAAGCCTGAGATGTAAATCCTTCTCCGAAAATATAACTATCAAAACATTCCTGGACGTGGCACAGATCCCAGCAGATGATGCTACGTGAGTCCTGAATCTGGGTGTGCTGAATTTCTTGCACAATCAGAGGAAGCACAGATCCTCAATCACTGACATGCCAGAGCAAGTAGTGTTTTGATTCAAGATACAGAGAAAGGCTCCCAGACACTGGCTCACCCTGTGTACAATTTTACAGTTCATAGCTCTACAGAGAATATTTTCAAACGTTGACTGAATGTTTGCATGATGCAAGAGCAAGAATTTCAATCAACAAAATGCAAGGTTCAGGCTTTAGAGAGTAATGAGCTGTTCTAATGATGGGTGGATACCTAATGGGTGTGTTTCTCTTCAAGACTTGGACAAAGAGTTTATTTTTGCCCCTGTTCAGAGATGCAGGTTAGAGAAACCAACTGACATATATTTGTTTCATTCATTCCAAATTTCTTATTGCTATGTCAACAGAGAACCAGAGAAAACTGATAATAGAAGTGATTAAAAGTGATACAAAGTTAACAACAAATGTCTAAATACAGAACAGTGTGTGACTGTTATATGAAAAAAGGTTGATTATAGTTTAATTCACTGTGGATTTACCAATGCAAAAACGTTGTGATGATGTATTATGTGAGTGATGTCGCGGGGGGATTACAATATAACTGTATGAACAATTTATAAACAAATAACAGATTATCCAAGAGACTGAAAGACACATGTTCAAATTTGGAGAAATACTGTTCAAACTAACTGGCCTTACCAGTTGTTAACAAAAGCTTTAAATGTCATATTTGAGTCAATAGGAGGGGTAGGTAATAGTTCGAGGAGGATGTTGTAACTATACTGTCATCCTTTAAGACGGCTGCAGCTCATTATGTTGAACATTACATTAGGTAATTACCATGTTGTGAAATCATCCACAAAACACATCAGCAACATTATTTTAAGACCACAAAGCCATTCCTTTTTACTTAAGGCCTATGTATGACCAGACTTAACACTTCGAATGAAGCTCTCCGGTTCACTCCCCCTTACAGTCTAATCTTTATTACAGCATTGTGGGTAGGGCTGTTCATTTACAGGGAGTCAGATGGCTGAGCGGTTAAGGAGTCGGGCTATTAATCAGAAGGTTGTTGGTTCGATTCCTGGCTGTGCAAAAATGACGTTGTGTCCTTGGGCAAGGCACTTCACCCTACTTGCCTCAGGGAGAATGTCCCTGTACTTACTGTAAGTCGCTCTGGATAAGAGCGTCTGCTAAATGACTAAATGTAAATGTACAAGCCTTCCGATGCATGCTAAATTACTTACTACCGTATCATTGCAAACAACACAATATTGTCAAGCAGAGGCCTAGTACGGACTGCTGTGTCACTCAACAAAGGTTAACAAGGAGAGGAAGTGGCTTGATGACATCACACATGTCCTCCAAAGCAGATATCCAGATCAATAGGAAGTGGTCAGCCTCACAGATATGGTACACAGCTGTCATGACCAGATGCTAAGCAGGCACACCCTCACACAAGCCATGTAGTGATCTTAGCATTGAAGAATTAGGACTAAAGATGTTACTGTGGCCTTTAAATTAATAAGGCTTTTACAAATATAAATTTTAGTCTTTGGGTTAGGTGATTTTTGTTGTTGTTATTAGCACTGTAAGAATTCAACATGAATACACCTCAGTGCACCCAACTCGGCTATGGTTAATTGTTGACTTTAATCTGCCTCGAAGTAGCCTAGTTCTGACTGGGCACAAGAAAAGTAAGTTTCCTGGTAACTAGACAATCCTTACTCTAGTATTAGTACAAAAACAAATACAAAAACAACAAAAGGAAGTACAAAAACCAATGCTTTGCCATAAAACTAGTCTCTTAGATAAGGATGTTTTTGTGACTAACATTACCTTTTCCTGGATCCTACCAACCAAGTCAGTGGACCAAACTGAAGGCTACAAGGGAGTACTGCTTCTCTATATAGTGTTTGGTAAAACCAGTCAGCAGAACAAGTAATTTGGCTTTGACCACAGTTCATTCTGATGCCTTTGAATAGCCTATGTAAAGGTATAGTAGACTGGGTTACAGACCATGGTTCTATTCACTGACAGGTTTTAATCATGTCGAAATTTAAAAGTTTGGCCCAAGGCTGGATTGTCCTTCAGGCATGAAGCAGATGGCAAAAATTATCAATGAAAAATGCATTATTAATTCCCACACAATCTGTTGTATTTCGAAGAGGTCTGACAGGCACTTATACAAAATTCAAAATAAATATTTTATCCAACGAGCAGACAGTTCATAGCCAAACAGGAATCAAATAAATTGCACCAGTAGTGTACTTCCCGTTTCCATGGCCCCCTGCTATAGAAAACCCACTCGGGAAGTAGGCTAAACTGCACTTTAAATAGATGCAATGTTTATTTAAAATGTATGCAAGTAGTTTGTGAGACCCCTATTTGGGATGCACATATAGTTTAGGTTTTCTGAGCAGCGAGTAATGTAAACCACTAGAGTAAGCAAATAACTATCACTCACTATTCTTCACACAAAAAAAATACTTTACGGTCCATTGCTTGAAACTAAAATGGAATTGAAATTGGTTGAATATCCCTAGCACGCGCAGGTGTAGAACTCTCTCGCTGGCATTGTTCACAAAACAATTCTAAAATGAGCAAGAGACCAGTAGCCTAGATCTTTATTCACAAATACGGAACAAATGTTTGCGCCAGTTGTGCCAAGAAGTCGAAGGAAGATTCAGGAAGTAGCCAGACACCTGCCCGCACAGGTAAATAATTTGGAAATGAGTGTTGTTTACCATGGCAACCTCTTCCACTTCAATCGGGCATAATTTGTATAATGTAGGATAGGCTACACTAGAACCACCATTGAACAGTAGTTAAGATAGGCCTACAAATTCGCTCGTGCAATTAAACGTTTGAATAGTCTCCTCTCATGGAAATATAGGCTACTTCCTCGTCTTTCCGCGTAGATTCTTTCGGAAGTCTGAAAACGTACCAACATATTCACCCATATTTATAACTGACTGCAACACCAAATAATGCAGTCAGTTATAAATATTGGCTGCCTTACAGTGTTACAGTAAGGCAGAAGACAACAATCGCCAACAGGTGTCACATCTTTCCCCACTCACCTTGGTGTAATACAACATCCACAGCTCATACAATCTTTCTTTCGATGCCATTCTGCTCCGCGTTTAGAAGTGTGGTCCTTGATTTAAGTATAAAATGTTAAATTTTTACATTTCTGTCCGAGGTTTTTGTTGTTGTTTCCAAAAGTAAGGGCGCAACATGTTCGCGTGGAGCATCTTGATATTAAACAGTGACAGAATCCAACATGTGATCGTCGAAACAGAAGCTGTAAGAAAGTTCATATCCACATAGACAAGGGAAAGCATGTCATGCGTGCCTTAATCTGCGTAGAAATTATGAGCACAGCGAAAACAGATGCGAATCCAAAGGAACACCCATGTCCGCATTTAGACAATATTATTCCAGTTACGGAGGACTTCCCACGGCACGATAGCAACGGGTGATCCGTTCAACACTGTAAACTAACCCATGTGATAACGTAGTTACAATGTTTACAGGTGTGCCGATTGTATTTATCGTGCATTTAAATTCTGCTTAAATGCACTTGCCCCGAATACAGAAACAAATCCCTTGATATAGTCCATACAACAGGGAGCGCACTGTACATTACAGGTAAATATTCTTAAAGAAACATCCACCATTATTTGGTAAACGAGTAGTGGGCAAGGCAGACACTCCCTAAAGTGTAAGGCTACATCATTAAATCTGTAAGAATGCCTCTATTAAATATGGTCCTCTAAAATGTTCAACATCTATGCAGTTTTACTTGAAACTTGATCTAATTACCAAAATTAAACTGTCACCTTATACCAAAGTCTCCCAAAGGATCTGTCCTAGTTACTTAAATAATATAATTGGTTAATTTTTCCATTAAACAGTTAACATAGAAGATTGATTTGTGCTCAGAAAATGTATTTCTCATACACTGCTCACGTTGTCTTTTTGTATTTCTCCAGTGTAATGTCCCCCATCAATGCCATCAATCTGCCTTGAACTGTGTTCCAGAGAAATGTGAAGTGCACCAAAAGCTGAACAGAACATGTGTTTAAACAATCTGGGTATTTTCTAAAGCTATCCGATTAGATTACAGCCATTTGTTTTCATTTGTGTGAAATACCATCTATGCTTTCCAGGGTTTTTCAATACCTTTCTTTTTATAGCATTAGAGAGCTAGGCAGAATTAACACAAATTGTGACACCTCAGGAATTGAAATGAAATTTTTACACAATGTTCATTGGCCAAATGATTAAAGTTTGGAAAGTTCTGTTAAAAGCTGTGTTGTCAGAGATATCCATTGGAGGGCCGTGAGTTCATACCGTCTTTAGGTCGCTGCTGTGAAAATATGTCCCTCTTGCTCTTTCTGTCACTGTCCTTATGCTAATAGGTAAACTTCCAATCTAAATGACAAGAAATGGATAGCATGGCACACACATTATTTAAGTTGCTGTAACATAGAGACTATTGGTGTAAGGTTCTGGGTTTGTTCTTGTTCCTTATTCTTAATTGGACACAATTTTGTGTGGATGCATGGTTAACACATGTCTGTTTTGTTGCAGGCCAAGCTAGGCTGGTCAATAGGAGGATGGCCAATGAGAACCTCCAGGCAGCTGTATTGCCATGGCAATGCCCTACATTCCACACCAGGACCTACCCAGTGTGTGGCCCACTGTGTGTTTGCTTCTGTGTATGACTGAGGGGCATTCACTCACGTGATTAATATTCACAGAGTATGAATAGAATTATTACTGTTTTATGAATTTAAACATAAATGCGTGGTGAATTTCATGCTGTGCGTTTTTATCAATTTACTTTATGAAAGCTAGTAGCTATCGTGTATCAATTGTGTAGAATAATATGCAGATCATGTAGACTGCAAAATATGTATGTAATTTGTTAAGATCTGGATGGATTTCAAATTGGCAAATTTTGTATTATGTCATTACTGATCATTGCATGTTCGTTTTAATGTATTTAATGATCTGCATTAAGTCCTTGAATCGATGTTTTCCAAGGTTGCTTTAGACCCCTTCAGTACTATGAATCGATGGCTGATGTCGTCAAAAAAAAACAGAGCAACGTGCTAGCTAGCAAGATGGAGCGATCTGTTGGATCACTACAGGAGCAAGCACTCAAAAGGAAAGAGCGGCTGAAAGCGCTGAGAGGTCGACAACTTCAGGTTGTTAAGAGTCATTATGTATTTTTTTATATATATATAAAGAGAATATACATTTGAATAAACTATTGTATTTTGGCTAGATACATGTAACGCTATTTAACCAAATGCTAGCTGATGTTAGCTTCCTCACGTCCTGAAAAGCTCAGAATGGTTAAGATATCAAATTATTATAATTTCTCGCTATGGTTGGATTATAGGGTTGATGAAAATTTAGTATTTGTTTATTAACTGAATACGTGTTATGGCTATGCATTACCTCGTTTAAATTATTTTCATCTTTTGCTTGTATGTAGTTAGGCTATTTGCGCTTTCCCAAGCGAAAAGGTTACATTACATATTAGCTATAGCTAACGTTGTTAGCTAGCTAGGCTATACTAGAACTTCAATGTCCCGCTCATAAGTTTGATCTTTTCAATATTAATATTAAAGATCCTTTTGTAGTTGAACCACATTACAATTAATTCAGACACTTCATGTTGTAGCCTACTATTCACTGAACTCCTTCAAGTTAGTATACATGACATTTGACTAAGTGACGAAGCATCACTCTTAGAGTTCATGCATAACGATAAGGGAAGACGTAGCTATACCCAGGCACTTCCTTCACGTGTATTTTACCTCAGTCTGTGTTTCACACCTAGGAGGACAGTTAAGCTGAGGTAGTTTGTTTGGTGTCCGTGCCACTGACCACGACTGTTTCAGTGGAAAAGTCGTAGGGGCCCGTGATTTGAAGGCTTCAGGCAAATCATAACTTAGTCAATACAATGGTTGTCTCTAGAACGTTGACTGAAACCAAATATTACCCTGTCTGTAGTGAGTGCATCCATCCTGCCGACATAAGTGAAAAGAAAACAATCCCTTTTATTTATTTTTACAGTTTAGCCTACATGTAGACTACAACAGGGCTTAGGGCAGCAATTCTGAATTAAAACCAATTCGCTTGCTGTATTTTGAATGTCATTAACATTAGATTGTGTGTAACTGGCCTTTTGCAGGAAATATTGTTCCAGCCTGGGGCAGGTCACCGTTTTGGCAGTTTAACCTCGATTTTTGAATGTGCTCCTTGGCTGGGGTTGGAGGGGGCTATTTTGATAAATGGCTGTTGACATTCCAGAACCATTGGATGGCTTTCCTGGGGTACTGTACTTGAAGAATGAGTCAGTCGCTGAATTGTTCTAGCAGGTGGCCGGAAACCTTTTCAGGAAAACATTGGGTGTGGAGGGGTTCTGAGTCCTTGGTTGTAGTATATAACTTGAACAGTCTAGGTTTTCCAACATTCTCAGATTTGTCATCCATCTAAAAAATACAATGCAAAGAAATTGTGTTGATTTTATTAGTATTTTTTTTGTACTGCAACATTTGGTTCACTACTGTTGAGACCTTGAGATGAACATGTTCTGAATGTAAATATTGTTATTTGAATACCAAATGACCAAATAACCAGTCACCCTCAAAATTATTTGTGTTGTGGCTGTTTGCCAATTCAAACTACAGCCTTACTAGATTTGGACTATTGTTTGTTATGGTTTAGTTCTCGTTGCTGTATTTGAATTGATGTATCTGTGAAGCAACCTGAGAGAAGCAAAAAATGCCATCCTTAAATTTGATGGCAAGTCAGTAACAACCCATTTGTTTTCACCCGACAGGGAAGAGACCAAGAGCAAGAGGATGGAGAGCCAGAGAGGAAAAGAGCCCTGGAGGAGGAGGCTGAGGAAGAGGAGCGACACAGGTCGGTTCATCATAACAGACACCTTCAAACAAAGTAGACTTCCAAAATATGATGACTTTAAGACTTGAATTAAACAAACGCAGATGTTTAAAGTTTCAGTAAGTAGAGTCAGTAAATATGATTCTATCTGCTCCTCTTTGCATGTTCAAGTGACACAATCATGTCGCAGATTATCTACTCTCTGTCTATCTGAACACCATCTCCTGGAAACAAACCTGAATTCCCAGTGGCAAGTCTGCTGTGTTTACTTAAGCTTGGATCAGGGCCCTGTGCTAATAGCTACACAAATATCCAGTAGCTTATTGTGGGCTTTATTTCAGGCGGCAGGAAGGGACAGCCATCCCTCTCCTGTAGGACCCTTGTTCCATTGTTTATGTTTAATGATTGTTCACTGTGTTCACCGGCACTTACTCACACAGGGTTTAGAGAGCACTGGCTTTGGCCGGCTGTTGCTTTTGTAGATCAAATACTGAAATCTTATTTCTAAAGTGAATGGATTATATAGTTTGATGTTTCATACGGATACTAGTTAGAAGCCATTTTTAAGATGGCTTTTATTTAGGCCTAACTGTAGCAGTAGTGCAACAGCCTATCTTGTGACCAGTCACGCAGTATTAAAGTTGCATGGGAGATCAGATTGCCAAAACAAAGGTATCAAAGGACAAGATGGTTGCAAGTCGGAAGACAGCAACCCTTTAAAGTGACTATTTGCATTATCAAGATGAGAAGAGTATTTGAACTCTGTTCTGTGTTCTACTACCCACTAACAAGTCCATGGAAAGTAGGTTAATGTGAGTTGAGATCTGCCAACCCATGAGGCATCCAAGACCGCTATTTAGTTGTGAAGTGATTGCTTATGTTAGAGACATTTTCTAACATAAGCAATGTTAATGAGACATTTATTCATTTCTCTTGTAGAAGTCAGAGAGAAAGAACAATAGAGAGCAATAGAGAGAAGGGGAGACAGTGAGCTTTGACTTCCCTGGGCACTGGCTGTGTGTGACGTATGGAACATTCCAGAACAACATCCATACAAGGCAGCAGCCTGTCTGGTTGGCTTGTGTGCCATGATGGATGCATTCTCAACCTTCTCTCTTAAACTCACCCATCACAACCCTGATCAGCCCTCACTGTCACAGGAATCTCTAAGCAAGCAAAGTCCTCCCTCAACTATACACTGAGGGTACATATAACTCTCAAGGCACTATCTCAACACCCCTCCGACATCAAGCAAGCTCGCTGAGAATTTAACCACGAGGAGGCCTGATGAAAGATAACATCATTCAACCCATAGAGAAATTCCTCAGCTGCTGGCTAGCTGTTTTCCTCACGCCGTGCCCATGCAGCAGGTGGAGAACATGTTAATTAGATTCCTTCCTGAGGAATAAAGGGGGTCCTTATCCCCGGAGCTGACAAACATTCCCTAGAAACAAGATGTGCAGCTGTGAGGGCTTTGCACATGGGTCTCCTCAGTCTCTGGAGCAACCACACTGCCATCTTCTGGTGCATCAGTGTTGCGTGCGAGTAGGTAGCACTGTGTATCTGTTAAGTTTGTCTCATTAAAAAAGGTAGACGGAACAAAAATAGAAATCCATGCACTTTGTTCTGTTATTCATGGCGATGTGACAACACAAGTGTGCAGCTCTTAAGCTTACTCCCTCCATCTTTAGAGAGCTGAAGCTGAGGAACTACACCCCTGCTGACGAGGAGTTGAAGGAGAGGCAGGTGCCCAAAGCCAAGCCTGCATCAGGTGAGGAAGAGCACGATGATGCAAAACAGCCCAAATACACTGTAAACCTCTGTGCCAATGAGTGATTGGGTGTATTTCACAGTTTCTTGTCTTGTTTTTTCAGTGGAGGATAAAGTCAAGGATCAGCTAGAAGCCGCCAACCCCGAGCCTGTCATTGAAGAAGTGGTAAATATTATTCTTTTTATTGGTCTTGGGAGTCTGTGTTATGACCGTAAAGTAAACATGAAAGTATTCTTATCTGTTCCCAGGACTTGGCCAACCTCGCACCGAGGAAACCTGACTGGTAGGTCTTTTGACAATGATGTGTCCATTACTGTTATTGCAATCATCTATTAAAAACAAACGTCAATTTCCTGTCATCTTGTTAACGATCTAACGTTCTCATTTTAATTGAAGGGATTTAAAGAGAGATGTCGCAAAGAAGCTGGAGAAGCTTGAGAAGAGGACACAGAAGGCCATCGCTGAACTAATCCGTGAGTTTTGCAGCACATATGGAGGATGTGGGCTGTAAACAACCTGAAAGAATGATATGCTACCCATTAGGTCACCTCATTGTGACACCACCCTGGATGTTAGTACATTTCAATACTTCCACATTCAATACATTCTTCAGTGGCATCCTTAACTGTGGTGTGTTCTGCGATCACACAAGTCTGGTCAGTGTGAGCTTATACTGTAATTGCTTTGGTAATTGCTCTGTGGATTCCCGACCCCAAGGAGATATGTTGTCACTCGATGATATCACTATGTGCTTCCTTTAATCATGTGTGATCTACATTCCCAAAATAGATCTGGCTTTGGCCAACACATTCCATCAAAAAGCTTAAGGCCTAATCTTCAGTCTGGTTTAGCTGCACATATCTGCTAAACCCTTTTGTTTTTGTGCTGTATGTACGTACTGTAACTACACACTTCTGCCTGAAAGGACAACGGGGGCGTTGTGAGGGATTGTAATTGAGCGATTGTCAATTGTCTGTGCGTCCAGGTGACCGTCTGCGAGGCAGCGAGGAGGAGCTTGCTGCAGCCGTGGGAGCCGTAGGTGTGACGGAGGGAGACTCGGACTGAGCCCAGAAGGAGGGAGGAAGAGCCCAGCTCCACGCTGACCTCCTGCAGCTTGCTCCACCCGAAGGTGCCAAACAACATGAAACGACTTCAGTTTTATGGGTAGAGACTTTGGGGCGCAGTAGCTACAGTATGAAAGCTACTGATGCAGAATTCAATTCAATGTTTTCAATTGAGGGTCATCTTTTCTTGGCAACAGCTATTTGAGAGCCAGACCTGTATCAATGTCATGTGACCTAAGGGCTATTTATGTACAATCGATGATGCATTGCGTAAGCAGGTGTAGAAATGTATGTCTTTATGGTCATAATGTTTTATGAAATCTTTCCAGTAAATTCTTTTTTTTGTGTTTTTTTTTTGGATGTTACCTGTAACTATTTCCTTCAAAAAGGATGTTTATATCAGTAGAGACTTTTCAAAACATACACAAGTTTGTACTAATCTGTAAATGCCATTCTTACTCAACCATATCTTAAAGTGACACCAGTCCACGTTTATTCGTTTCTGCAACATGAATTACTTGCCATCTTTTGAATCCAGAGCTGCCTAATAAATAGAGGTACATCTAGGATGGAGAACAGATCACAGCTAAGCAGGTTTTGGCATAATGCTTGACTAGTGGTACTGTCTATCTACTGATAAGCACCTCGTTCAGTCTGATAAGCACACACTATCTTTCACAATAAAGTGCTTCCCTTGTACTTTCAAGAGACCTAGACGTTCCCTGTTGAGGAAGATATTGCACATATACTGTGGGCATTACCGTACCGTCACAGAACAATCTAATTTACCCAGCCTTCTCATCTCATGGAAAGCCAGTTAACAGGCCTACAATGGAGCATTTGATAATACTGCTGTTCTCAACTTCCACGAAAAAACGACACATCAAAGATCAAACAACAATGTGATTAAAGTCCCACTGAAACTGCACGTCTGCCCCTCCTCCACTACTAACACTCAAAATCTCCTACACACTACCATTTGAAATACAGCTGAGTATATTAGAATCAAAGCTCACGCAATACATATAGTTGTAGCTGGATAATTAATACTGCTATAATTGCACAATGAAAGTGATTACTGTGGCATGTATTTCATGCCAAAACTATTATGAAGCAGCTTTAAGCATATTGATGTTCAGTGGAGTTTCAGTCAAAAAACCCTGGGCTTCAGCGATGTAGACATTGGCAACAGCATTTCTTGTGGGAAGAACCAAACGTAGCCACTGGTGAGTCGGAAGTTGTCTTGGTACTCTGGGTGTTGAGTACACAGATGAACACTGCAGCAGGCGGATCAGCCAATGGTCAAAGAGATGGAGCTTTCTCCCACTTGATGGTTTTAATCCCAACTGTCCACTTTGAAATGGCAATCCTGATGTTATGGAGACCTTCAAAGCATTAGCCCTTTTGCAGGATTGTTTTTGATAAGAGCTGATAGCTGTGACAATGACTGATAGAGATGAGTGCCTCTGGGGATGCTTCTGTCAGTTTTTTGGTGGGAGTCCCTGGGGTTCCTGGGGATCCATGGGAACAGGAAGTGGGTGATTTAGGAGTCACAATGGCCTCCTCCAGCCTCAATCTTTCGCGCTGCTGGCCCCAACTCCACCTTACACACTCTCTGGGCAAACTTAAGGGAGCACAGCGTCTCTCCCACGTTACTATCCAGAGCAGACACCTGTAAACAAACAGGGCAACCAACACTTCAAGATACAATCTCAAATAGTTTTACATCCAAATCTTAAAAAGCGGTCAGATCTTAAAGAATAGAATAGAACATAATTTATTCATCCCCACAGGAAAATTTGAGTATCCACATCACAACAATTCCACATTATGAACAATAAAGTGCTTACACAAGAGAGTTAAATTGCACACAGCCTAGTTCTAATTGAATTGAAGACAACAATTCAATTCAACAGTCCCAACAGCCTAATGACCCTTGACCCTAATAGCTGTTGGGACAAAGGATCTCCTGAAATTCTCAGTCCTGCAGTGCAGCAATATAAGTTATTCACTGTAACTGCTCCTCTGTCCAGCCAGACTCATAAAACAATGTTTCAAATGGCATTTCTGGAGATAAAGTTTGAGTGCACCATACCTGTACTACCATGGCTGTTTTGTTGCCTTTTCCCAGGGAGTCCTGCAGCAAGTAGGTAAGGCGGGAGTTCCTGAAGGGGATGTGTGTTTGCCGCCCCCTCAGGGCCTGGATCACATCCCCCAGAGCCAGTAAGGAGCGGTTTATATTCTGGGCCTCCTTCAGCCTCTCACCCTCCGCCCCAGACTTCCACACCCGCTCAGAACCAGCCAGGTCAACCAGGTTCAGCTTGCCTGAAGACAACACAGGATGAACGGACGTTGAGCCCCAAATCCCTTTTATATATTACTGAATTCCCAATCGCTCTAGGAAACATCTTCAGTGTAGCAATATAGGGATGTAGATGTATTTGTATGTGGTGGGACTGCAGGGGTGATTGTCCGCTAGCTGACCTGTGGTCTTGGCCCCGGTGGCCAGGTCTGTGCCCAGAACTGAGATGCACAATAGGGCGTGAGAACGGGAACTGTGCTGGTTCATCTGGGTGCCGAAGGTGATCCGGTTACGACGGGCCATCGCTAAGATCTGCAAAACACGAGTCCCATGTGGAATAATAGGCACAGACCGCACCACTGATATGTGTATTGAGTAGGTAAATTTCCCTTGTGACGAAAATACTGCATTTATTGAACTACGGTTCTATGAGATCTATAGCTAGTCGCACCTCAGATTCCTGGACGGAGAATGTGAGACTCAGGGTTGATGCTGCAACGGTTTCTATTGATTATAGACATGGATATCATAGATTGGATTATAGATATAATCCATCTCTCACCTTCTTGATGTGCTGGAAGCTCTTGACCTCAATGACTCTGAGGCCAGGGACATGCAACTGCCCGGTTCCATCAGGGTTGATCTTGATGTCTAGCTTCTCTCCATCCTTACTGAGAAGGTCTCTGTGGACCAGACATGCACAAGAGGGGCGTTTATTTCACATTTCTATTCCAATTTAGGAAATTACCATGGTTTCAGATGTACTAGTATCCACTGTCACATCGTAATGCTCACTACTTTTCCAGGAACCACTAGAACAGGTGAGTCTAGAGACCAGTACCTGAGGACCTCGTTGTAGATCTCCACAGAGCTGACACTGACAGTGTATGTCCACATGTCCTTCCTGTCCTCGATCTCACTGAACAGGTGCTTCAGGGCCCGCTGGTTGATACCTGGGTTCTCCACACTTCCCTGGAAACAAAGGGTTGTCCGTTTCTAACTAGATGTGTGGTATCTCGTCAGGTGGTACAACACCGGCTGGAAAAAAAAACAAACATACCTCCATGGTGTAGGTCTTCCCAGAGCCAGTTTGCCCATAGGCGAAGATGCAGACATGATATCCATCTATGCATGAGGTGACAAGAGGCTCAATCTCCTGAAACACCTGGGGCAAAGTAAAAATAAAAAGAGTTGGTACGTTGAAAAAGAGTTGGTGAAAAGTCTAGCTACTGCTGTGTAAATCATTTCTGTGGGCCATTTAACCTCTCTGGTGTCCTGGTAGCATATACATATGACAGCACTAGGATGTATGCTGGAGGTCAGGGTCTCTGTGCCTCTGTTTTCAGTACCTCTTCCTGAGTAGCCTGAGGGTGGAAGACTTTGTCCAGTTCAAAGATCCGGCCCTTTCCTTTGTTCATCACCGTTAGCGCTGACTCATTGAGGGGGTCTGTGGTCACCACAACTGACTGGCCCTCCTCATGCTGGTCCTCCTTCAACACTGGCTTCACACGACACAGCACACGAATGTTGCCTGGAAACAGGAAGTACACATGATGAATTGGTTCATAAAGATAACATTGGTTTTGAGGACTAGACTTATGAGGAGAGGATCCTCTTCTGCATCCCATCATACCTTTGAGCTCTACCAGCTGCTCGTGGTACTTCCTGCGAAGGGCCACCTCCTTCCTGTACTTTTCCAGAAGGTCTTTATTTGCTTCAGACATTTCACTCATAGCAGCTGAGATCTATGATGGAGACAGGCCAGGAACATGGTTGAATCTCCCATTTATCTAGCAGCACCCTCTTCAGCACACAGTTGGTATTACAGAATTGGCACGGACTCCCTAAAACATACAGTACAAGCATCATGCAAACACAGGCCTTTGGATTCAAATCCGGTCTGGTTTGTGTCTCACCTGTTTCTTGGCGTCGGTGATGGCCGCTCCGTAGAAGTCAGAGAAGTTGCGGACCTGGCTCCTGAGACTGGCGTAATCTGTCTTCATGGTGCGCAGGGTTGGAGGGAGCGCTGTGAGGCGCTCCTGCAGACCTGCAGGCCACACACAACAGACACACCATGGTGTGAATTAACATCCAGCCATTAGATCTAATACAGAAAATGGAGTGAGCTTGTCACACCATTTTATGTCAGTCTAGGTTCAACAACTTTGTGTCCTATGGGACAGTATGAGTATTTGATGGGACTCACTGAAAAACTGTTCCTGGAGGCTCTGGAAGTGTTCTGCTGAGCAGTTGGCGGCTGCCTTCACCGCCTCCTCCTTCTTCTCCTCCAGGTGACCAATCTCCTTCAGCAGCTCCTCACGGAGTTTACTGATCTCTCTCTCGTAGGCCGCAATCTGGGACGAAAGACAAATTGATTTGATCTTACATTTCTTATTTACATTTGACAACTTATTTAAGATGGAATTCCAGCAAAAAGTTG
The DNA here is from genome assembly GCF_038355195.1 of Osmerus mordax. Classification (NCBI taxonomy): domain Eukaryota; kingdom Metazoa; phylum Chordata; class Actinopteri; order Osmeriformes; family Osmeridae; genus Osmerus; species Osmerus mordax. The sequence goes on from NC_090055.1 coordinate 16,591,928, forward strand.
TATAGTCATAGATACATATATTTTTTGTATATATTTTCTTTTCTTTTGTATTTCAATATTGCGTATTTTGTGAGTAACCAGTTTTTTTATTGTTGTATTTCCAATTTTCTTTTATCTTGCCGCAATTCTGGCTTGAGGGTCAATATAATACCTACTTCTTCTACTACTAATAGTGTACAGTGGATCTGAGCTCTGCCCGGTTACCTTGTGTTGCAGATTACAGCTGTATTCATCTGATTTCCTGATATGCTCCTCCAGCTGTTTGCACCGCTCGTTCTGATTGGACAACTTCTCTGACAGCAGGTCGTTCTTCTCTCTGGCCTCGGCCAACTGCCTCAGTGTGGAAGGAGACTCCACCTCCACTGTCTGAGTGACATACTGGAGAGAGAATAGTTGAGGATCACCTTAAATTTTTGCCCCAAATCTACCTTGCATCCCAACATCTGAGGCGCAATGATTCCTTCAGATTTCCGTTTCAAGTAGGATGCTTTTGCAGAAGTTCCCTACCTTGATTAGCGGCTCCTTGCCCCTCTCCTTATCCAGCTCCAGTTGCAGCTCCCTCACTCTCTCCTCTCGTCTCCTCAGCTCCTCTCCTTTCCTCCACTCGCTCTGCTCGCTCTGACGCTCCAGGTGCGACATCTGCTCGGCGCGCTGTTGGAGGGAATTCTCAAGCTGCTGTACCCGGCTCCGCAGGTTTTCATTCTCCTACGAGGGATGGGGGTGGGGGAGGTAAGGTGTCAGAAATCCAAAAGAAAGCATGAGATGATAAAGAACAAGTGTATTATGACACACAGAATACAGTACAGTGATATTGTCTGTATGAACCACCATGAGGGTGGTTTATATTACAGCCAGCAGTCCATGACACATCCAGTACATTAACTATACCTAGTCATGTCTCATAGCAAAGTTATGGTGTGATCAGACTGCATTCCATTTGTAGAGAAGCACTCCTCTGTCTATTTCTAATAGGGTATTTCCAAGTTCAGCTGCAAACGACAGGAAACAGGAAAGGTGCAGTGCAGCACCTCCTTCATCTGTCTATGCTGTACTTTGTGAACTATGTACCTGACTCCACCTCAGCATAGATGATCATTTACATTTGCGGTACACATACTAATTTTGCAGACGCTTCAATTGAGACGGTGCTGCTAAGGTACGTCTCACCTTGATGAGCACGGAGCTGGACTGGGAGGGGATGACTGACAGCTGCTGCAGGATGCCCTGGGTGACACTCAGGCTCTGCTTTAGACTCTCGTTTTCCGCAGACAGACAGACCACACGCTTCTCAGAATCTGTGGCCCCCTGGGGAGGAAAGAAAAAACACAACACTTACTTCTAGTATGAATACATCAGCATTTAAGTCATCAATTTGTCAGCGCCTCATCTCTGTAGTATCTGTTCTTGGTTAGGTAAAGGATTTCCCTCCAGGGTTGATGGTGAAGGCAGATTGTGTGCTGACACCTCACAGATATTTCTGCTCCATATCACTCCATCTCTAGAAGAGAATGCTGCAGTGAAACTGCTTTGTAGGAGCTGTGCTGATGATGATGAATGAGTCACATGGTCCACACAATGCTTACAGAGTCAGTTTTCAGTCGGGACAGTTCCTCCTCACGTTCCTCGATGCAGCTCTTCAGCTCATCAATCTGTGGAGGACAGGGGAGGTCACAACGTGGTGTATGTATGTTTGTGCATGTACATGAATGTGTAAGCATGTGTATGTATGTGTAAGCATGTGTATGTATGTAGGTGTCTATGGGTATGTATGCATGTGTAAGTGCTTAGGTGTTGTTTATGATCATTGACCTATGCACTTTTTGTAAAGCTCTCTCTTGGAAGTCGCTTTGGATAAAAGCGTCGGCTAAATGAATACATGTCAATGCAAATGTAAAATGTTTTCCACAGCACCTGCTGCTGGAAGGCCAGTACGCGTGAGTGCCGGTCCTGGTCCCTCTGCTCCAGCTGGGAGTGCAGCAGTCGTAGCTCCCCTCTCAGCTTGCTCTTCTCCCCCTGGAGGCCATACAGAGACTCCACCAGCCTGTGGAGGCCTGCAGGGGCCCCTGGGGACGTGCTGCACTCACCTGGGGACAAACACACAGGAATTGAGATGATCATTTTAGGCATTTTTCATGCTTTATTTGACAGATTTTGAGTGAAGTATGATAGTAAAAGCAAGGAAGAGAAAGAAAGGGACAGACACATTTGAACCCAGGCCACTACAGTAAGGCCTACATGGTACGCAAACTTATCTGTTGAGCTACTGGGGCACCCCTACTGTGTCTTTTCATTTGTCTTGCATCCCAACTTGTTTTCTTACCAGGTTACCCCACTTTCCAAATGGAGCTGTGGGTCAGCTTAAACTGTATCAACTGCCCTATTTACTAAATATAACCGTAGATGGAATCATGTGCTGTGCTTGAGTAGGTAAATATTTATGAGAGGCATCCATTGTGCATGGGATAGGTTACACACATGTGCGTGCAGAGTATCCATACAGTATAGTATAGGATTCAAGATCACGTTATGGTTGTGTTATTTCCACTTTCCAATTGGGAGAACATCAGGTTCTCACCTATGGCGTTTTAATGAACCAGGCAGAAGTAAAGGATTCATGCCAGCAAGCAAAGACTCATAAAACCTTCCTCACTTCAGCAGAACCCAAATAAGACCATAGATGCACTTCGTGCTCAGTCGCTTTTTAATCAGTTTCTTCCCCTGAATGATTTATTATGCTCTGTCAGGGTTGTTTTTCTTGCCTGAGCACTACACTAATTACAAAGGCAGCTTTGTTGGGTCACTCTTCCAGAGCAGCAGACAGGGACTGGTGAGGAGCAGGTAGAGAGGAGGTGTGTGTGTGTGTGTGTGTGTGGGGGGGGGGGGGGGCGGGAACCGAGGCTTAGGAGATAGGGGAACTGGGATAACCCTGATATTTACTCAAAAACGTTCAGCACTTTTTTTCCCATCACAATCAGAAAACCCAAGGAAAATTTCCATTCTAAATATTTTAACTGAACTCCCCTCTTAGATTTTTTTCTCAAAACTAGATATGTTAAATCAGTTTGTACAGTCTGTATTGTACAGTGTGGGTGAACAAAGCTCTAACAGTTAGAACATAGGCTCAATTAACTCCTAATGCAGCATGGTATTCAGTGCTTGTCATCAGGCACCAATGGCAATTGAGTGGATAATCCAATTCTCCTTTTCACAGAACAAACACAATTCAACTGAGCCGAGAAGAAACCATTAACAACAGAACAATAAAAACTCTAGAGCGCTGGAACAATGCAGCACCTTGATAGCAGCTGAGTGGGCCAGCGATCGATCATGCAGACCAGCACAACACAGAAACAAACCACTCAAACATCCTGTCCTCCACAACACTAGGAAGTGGTCCCCTCTGGCTATTTTTAGCTCCACACGGGGACACGTGGAGGTTGGCATGTGCCAAGGACTGTAAGTGCATTTGCTGTGGGAAGAAAAGGAGCACTTACACAGATGTTTTATTGATGTCAAAAAGAGACTGAGTCACTGGCCAAGTGCCATAGACTCTCACCCACCACATATCTTCAATCCGAAAGGTAAGGGAAGGCGTACATGTGGAGGGAAGCACTTAGAGAGCCACATGTGATACTGCCTACAACCTCGTTTGGGTTGGTTAACTGACACATTTCTCCGGGGCTATATGACAGTGAGTCAGACGAGTCTGGCTCCTAGGTGTCAAGACACACTGTCATCACAGGGTCCACGCTGGTCACCACACATACACACAGATAGTAGTAGGAGAGTTGGGTAGGTTGAGGCCTGTCCATAGTACATCTGGTCAAATCCTCTATTTAACAGATAGCAGATCCCTCCATGACTCTGAGGTCAGTACCAGCTGGGCTGCCAAAAATAGTCCTCTGAAGTCATCCTTAATTCCAGCTTGATTCACACCAAGGACATCCTGAAATCAAATCAACAAGCACTGTTGCGGCTTTCATCCTTTTAAAGTTCAAAAGGGTCCTTCATCATATCACCTTCATCGTCTCTGGGTCTGGATTTTCCAAACTGGCAGCCACAGTCTAATTTAAAACAGAATTTTTTTCGGTTGTCTATGAATCATCCCTCCAATTCTCAACAACTATGTGGAAATGTACTTGAATTTATATAACAGAAACGCCTTCAGAAATGACTTGCACAGTCACTGATGTCAATCTAGTGATGCAAAACCTTAGAAACACGGTACCATGTTGTAACACAAAAGGCAACACTAAAATAAATTGTTAATAATATCAAAGTACTCATAGAACAGCTGTGTTTACTCAGCGTTCTGCCTTTCTCCCAGACTCTCCCCCCTGCCTCTGACCCCATTTATAACATGTATCAATAAATCTGACTGCAGTTACACCCTCCTGCCAATGACTTCTCTCTTCCTCTTTTCACACCTCCTTTCCCACCTCCTTTTCATCTTCTTCATGTACTTCTTTTCCTTTATTCTGCCCTCCACCTCTCACCCCTCCCTCTCCATTTAGCCTCCATCCTTGATTGAAATGTGAGCCCCTCCTTCCCCCATCTCACACCTCTCTCACACCATCTTCTCTATCCTCCCCCTCTTCCTCTGTTCTATCCTCCCTGTATTCATTCCTTACTTTCACCCTCCCTCTTTTGTTCCCTTCACCTTCTACTCTCTTCATCTTTCCTTCCCTCCCCCTCCCTCCCCAACCATCCCCCCTCCTCCTCTCCTCTCCCTCCTCCTCTCAATCTCTCCCCCGCCCCTCCCCACCCCCTCCTCTCAAACTGTCCTCACCCTCGCTTGCTGGGCTCGGACTCTGTTGCTGGGTGAGGACTTCCTCCAAGCTGTTGATGACGCTGTTCTTGTCTCGGAGGCGCTGGCGGTATGAGGCCCGCAGGGCCTTCATCTGGCGCCGGTGCTGGGCCCGATGCCTCTTCAACTGGACTCGGTACTGGTCGGCCTGCTGCTGCAGCTGCTGGAGGTGGGAGTACTGCTCCAGAAAACTCAGCAAGTGGGACATGACTGCCACCAGGGGAGACTCTGACAACTGGGGAAGATAAATATGGCTTTAAACACACAGTGCTCCATTAGGGAAAAGGCAAGAGGCTGCTCAGTATGATAATTTATCCTGTTTTTCCACACAAGTTCACAAGGTGCAGATTTCCCAAGAGTAGGCACCATCGGTACCTTTCCTGTTGTCTCAAGCTGAACTTGGGAAGCCCTCCTCTTCTCCGCCTCCTGCTTGAAGGACAGGAAAGCGGCGAGAGGGGTGCATGCTGGGATATCTGGGATGTCACCGCCACCATCGTCATCATCACTTGGGGATAGGCCGTCACTTTCACTACTACTGCCTGGGGATAAAAGATAAGTGTGTATACGAGTCATAAATGTAAACAGTTGATAATTAAGCAGGCTGTCTATAAAACTATTAGTTAATGACATATTGTTAACATTAACGTATAATATCTGTCATGAGAATATCTAACCATGGGAGAGACAACTTCACTTGTTCTATTTATAAACATTGTTGTAAAAAAAAACTCACTTGAGTCACTCAACCGGGCACATCCCCTTTTTTTCTTCCTGGGGATGTGGCCAGTTCTCCTCCTGCTCCCTGTTTCCATGGAAACATGTCTTGGCTCCTGATCATAGCAACAGACATCCCATTGACAGGGGTAAGCAGAAACAGTGATAAATGTACAAACATTTACACTGCAGAGAGAACACAAACATTCACACTGCCAGCATGCAAAAATATTACAAAGACTGACAAGGAACTTCAGTATCCTCGATAACAAAATCTGCCTGCTGAATATGCATGACAATAAAAGGGACAAAGCGTTCAGGTAGACGCATTTTCAAGCCTCAGCATGAGATCACTTTGGACAGATTTCCAGAGACAAACACACAATAGTCTCCCTGCAGTCACGAGACTGGGGGTGAAAACTGGGGGTGCAAACTGCCGGCAGTGTTCTCTTGATGACGAGACAAAGGAACCCAGCGGGGCTTCAGCATGCTGTGGCTAGACACACCTTAGAGGCAGCTCCACACGCCCCCTCCTCAGCTCCCTCCTCCTCCTCCTCCTTCTTGAAGACGGTGTAGAAGATGTAGACTAACAGGGAGTAAAAGGCATACATCTCCACCCAGTCCGGGGGGGCCACTGAGACAGTGACAGCGCAGCAGTCTCACTGTCCAGCTCCTTTCCTCAGGCTGCAGGGAAAGGAGGCACAATAGGAGAATGACAAGTCGTTTTCTCTTTACATCCCATTTTCTCCTCTATGACTGTTCTATTGACGCTCAAGCCAGTGTGATCTCGCAACAGATTTAGCAGGACTAATGAAATACGACTGGTTACACTTGATCTTTGCTGAGGTCAACCTCCAATTCATTTCCTACTTTCAACTGACCTAGTGCATCACGTTATGAAGCCATTATTTTCTGCTCGTCCTTACCTTGCATGTGTCTCCATTTCTTCTGTGATGTCATCCCCCATATTCCTACATCCTGGATTCCTCTGTCATTCCGCATCTGTCTAAGCTGTCAATAACAAAGCCCCCCCGCGTTACCCCTCCGCTCTCAGCTGCAGCATCCCAGCACTGTGCTGCTCCTGTGTAGCTCCCTCTCAGACTCTCTTTCTCCTCCCCTTCCTCTCCCTCATTCTCTCACACTCCCCCCTCTCCACTCTATCCATATGCTGCAACTGCAGCGGGCATGCTCAGTGGATCTCTGTCGTTCTCTGCAGTAGAGAAGAGGGAGAGGGGAAGAGAGGTAGAAGGGAATGGGGGGAGAGAGGGAAAGAGGGAGATTGATTGGGTTTGGGTGCTCATGCTGACATCAACCTTGCAGAAGCCAGTCAGGGCAGAGGGAGCCAGGCAAGGCAGGTACTGTATCTAATTGCCACTCATGTGGAAGGGATTCAGGGCCAGTGAGTACTGTTCTTTACTGTTCTTTTATTTCATTGTTTTATTGAATTAAAGACAATTCCATGGTAGACAGGACGCTGGCACTCTAATACCCCAGGAAACCGTTTAGTTTTTATCACTGGTGTACATGTTTGGTGCCAATTTTGAACAGTTCTTCCTGTCTTAACACTGGAAACAGCTAAAAAAATATGGAGCACTAGCATTTTCTCATACCTTATAGTCACATGGTTTTTATTTTTTCGAAGAAGTAAGGGTTGGCTCAGGCTAGGATTAGAGTTAGGATCATCTTTCTGCTAATCCCAGACACATGCAGTGGGGCACTATTTAGGAGAAGTCTCAAAGTGGTAGGGTATTAATTTTAATATTGATTATTTGCATAGTCAAAAAGGTCAAAATGTCTAGTTTGGTGTTTTTAGTGTTATGACGTTATCTGTAGGTGTGAGCTGGACATAGTCCTGGATCTGGGTTAGGGTCCTGGCCTGCAAACTGCTGAGATCAGTGCTGCTCTGCTCAAGAGTCCAGGGAATCCAGGGACTCCAAACAGTTCTGCAGTGCCCACTCAGCGTCTATCCACATTACAATGCTTGGCCATGTTCTAACAGACGGAATGAGGTGACGCAATGAAGACGCATCAATCAAGCAGCTACAGACTAATTCCTGAATAACCTTTAAACAGATCATAATATGTCTGCCTGAATTTGTTAGCATCCTTTAAATTTAAAGCAAAGTGCATGCACATGTACCCAAATGGATCCCAAGCATATCTGGCAGACATATCTGGTTAGGTGAGGTTGTAACTGCTGAGGCTGCAGAATGAACAGAATGTGGTGCTTTGGAACCCAGAGCATGTCCTCACACACTGAAGCTATTGGCCAGCAGACGTGCTGTGAGTTACAATAGGCTTCCCACGAGTACAGACTTAAATGTGAGCGAGCACATTGTTGCACAATGTTGCCAAGCTCACCTAGAGGAAAAAAAGGTAAACGCATATCTGCAAGGCACTTCAATTATGCTTTTATATATTCTGCTGTAAGGCAAGGATTCTCCAAGTAAGCCGTCCAAATTAATACTGACAGGTGTGGATTTCCAAGTGGTGTGAAACGCTAAAGAGTATTTGGAGTGATACACCAACAATAATCGTTAAGATTGAAATATAAAATGAAACCAGAATCAGTGCCTACATGATCATAAATTGTATCACCTAATGTGTCACGTAGACATGTATACCAGTGCCTTGTGACTTACATGGAGGGATGCATAAAAGGAGGCCTGTGGTGAGGCTTCATCAGTGATAAGCAGCTTTGTTGTCAGAACAATGCCTTGGATTCAGACAGGCCTTTGATGGGCCAAAGACACCATGTCCCTATGAATCATGTGACCTCCAGTCCCAAAGTGACATGGTATACCAGGTGGGACCCTCTGAACGAATTCTTAGGACATTGTTACAGATCTTTCAATGAAGATACATAAATAGATAATTCATTTCAGTTCCCACGCAGTTAGTAGCTATTTGCAAACAGATCAATTCTGTCAGTGTAACGCTGGCTCAGTCAAGGAATATCATTAGTTAATGAGTAACATCAGTCCCAGTTCTTCAGGTCCTCCAGATACACACCAAGGGCCCATTTAGAAGCGATACACCCTACAGCCATGGAGCCTTTCAACAGCCACTTAAGCAGTCCCTCCGAGGCACCTTGAGAGATGAGTGGAGTGAAGGAGTGGAGCACAACCCTGGGGGCTACGAGTGAGGGCAGGCTGAGGGCCACACTCCCCAGGGCCCCTGTTGCATTCCCAGCAAATAGACACACTGTCAGGGAACAGGACAGAGAAGACAGGGCCAAGCAGCGGGTCATCACCATGAGTCCATCCGGAGAAAGCCAATCACAGAGTAGTGGGAGAAGCCCGGAGCCAATCAGGAGCACATGGGCAGTGGCATGGTCTTGGCTGAGCCACAGGAAGCCAAAGGAGACCAGGGGTGGGGCAAGGACCTCTCCTGCCCACTCCAGATCTGTCTGCAGACAGATGAGTACTGGGCTGGAGAGAGGTATAGCACAGAGGCCTGCAGAGAGGCCAAGCAGGAACAGACCTACTGATGGAGCTCTGTGGTCCTGGAAAAGAGAGGGGAAAGGAGAGGACAGAGGGTAGATAAGTTGGTGTAAAAGAAGAGTGTTACTGTGTAACAGTCAGGTGCACATTAACAGGTTTGGGAATGGCACGAGATTATCAATAATGTCAAGCTACAATTTCGTGTGTGTGTTTCGAGTGTTAATTAAGACAGTGTAAACTACCTTAAAGAGTTGATGAGCAGTGTACAGGGCTGAGACCGACTGAATGATATTGGAACATGCTAGTATCCCCTCTGTTATAGAGGCTGCCATTGAAATGAATGACCTGTAAAGAAGAATTTACAGTTAAACTAAGTTTATATTCCATTTATCATTCATTACTCTTTTCTTTTATGATCGCCACGTTTAGCGGACATAAATCGAACAGTTAATACCTGATGATGTAATTGTTTACTGAATTTAATTTAGACTCTATAGAATGACCTGTATTCAAAAATATAAGTTAGCATATCTCACCTAGCTACAGAATGTAGCTGACTTTACTGCATGCATTTGTTTTGACACGTGACGTGAGCAAGGAGAACCAGGATATGGCCCACTGCGCATGATCCTACTTTTGCCAGGGAACTTCGAAAAGTATGGCGGCGGAGTGCTTGACAACGATTACAGAGCAATGGATACGGGAGAAACTAAATCTAGAACACCAATGTCTTGGTAATGTTTTTAATATATCGCCCTTTTAGTACAAAGCATACTGACTAAGGTAACCACCAGGGTTTATACTATAGTGCCTGCTTGCCAGAATACCAGATTACCTGTGATTTCATGCAAGTGCTCAGATACCAATATTGTAGCTAAGCTATCTAACTGCTTTAGTACAGTCAGTACAGCTAGCTTATCCTAGTGCTGATCTCGCTCATGCATATAAGTGCTCATCTCGCTCATATCAAGCTAATCAGCGTTGCTTTCTGTCAGCCACATAGTATTTGTGTGACATGAATAGGTACTAGTGCAGCCAACTTACTCGCCAGATGTACCTCGCTTCTTTTTAATTTATAGCGGATGTCAGGTCTCTGAGTCTTCCAGGGACATACAAGGAGAAAATCAAACATCTTGGAATCTCACTGAAGAACTTCGTCCGTTTGAAGACCCTGGATCTCTCTTGTAACGCTCTCATCTCTGTCGATGTAGGTCTATATCACTGGCAGGCCAAATGTTTGTAGAATAAATAAAATCAATAAATGACTGTATTGTTCTCCTTCTAAAGGGCGTTCAACACTTGAAGATGCTGGAGAGACTAAACCTGTACTACAACCGTATACCTTCCATAGAGGAAGTCAGAGTTCTTTGCAAGCTGACAACTTTGAAAGACTTGGACTTGAGACTCAACCCTCTGACCAAGAGAGATCCACACTACCGTCTGTACTTGATCCATGCACTGTCCAACCTGCGCAAGCTCGGTAGGAGCTACCATCACATGTCTTACATCTTTGTATTTGTCGTCAACCCAAAATGTTGAATCCATTATCTCTCTCTCATTTGTTCCAGATGACTGTCCAGTCCGGGACAGTGACAGAAAACTCGCCATCATGCATTTCTCTGCTGAATCTGGTGATGTACCTCTGCAGACAAAACCCTCGCTGACTGACGTAACAGAGTTCAGTAACCAGAGGTATAATTGTGAACTGATGTGACAGGCTAATGATAAACAAGGGGGATTTATAGATGTGCTTATGAAGGTAGATCTAAGATCTAACTTGGTTGATAAATATATAGTATAACCCAAATTCTACTTCCACATTCCACTAGATCTTCTGGCTGTTTTGTCTTATGCACTGTTGTGTCTCGCAGGAGCAGTGAGCTGAGGCTGGCCTCAGTGAATCGGATGACCAAGAATTTTTCTTTCTTGGATGACAAGGATGATGTTGTACTGAACCTTGTTGCCAGGAGCAACTGGAGCCAGAGTGAACCTCAGCCATTCTCTGGATCGTTCCAGAAGGAGCTGGAGTCCCAGCTTTATCACCTGCAAGGTGGATTCACTTGCATTGGATTGCCATACTGTGTTTTTGCTTTATTGAATCATTTCAAATAGCAGTTATATTAAAGTTTTATCTTACCATAATGTAGAAGGAGATTTGGAGAATTTGGAGAGTGCATCATCTCAAAGTCAGGTGATGCTCTTCTATTTTAAACATAACTCAGACAAAGGATTAGATCATCATGTATGGAAATACATCATCATAATGTGAGTGATTCTTATTTTGATTTTATTTAGGAAGCAGCCAAATCCATCCTCAGGTCTTCCCTAACCAAAGATTGTGAGTGTGCATGCTTTAGCACAATCCTGCTAGTCGGGAGTCAGTTGGCTGAGCGGTGAGGGAGTCGGGCTAGTAATCCGAAGGTTGCCAGTTCGATTCCCGGTCACGCCAACTGACGTTGTGTCCTTGGGCAAGGCACTTCACCCTACTTGCCTCGGGGAGAATGTCCCTGTACTTACTGTAAGTCGCTCTGGATAAGAGCGTCTGCTAAATGACTAAATGTAAATGTAAATGTAGTCTGCTCTGCATAAATTGCTGTGAATTCATCGGATGTTTGCTGACATTGCAGGAACTGTCCACCAGAGGGAGACATTTGTCCAGGCACATAAACTTGACTGTCACACAATCCGCATTTCAAAATATAATCGTCTCTTATAATAATTGACAAATTGGATGCCTTACTTACAGTAGGCTAGCCAAAATTGTATATGCTCCTGTTGTGGGTGATGTTATTCTCTTTAATTGTCCAGCAGCTCGACATATTCAATCTAAAGATCCACGAATGAAAGGCACATCTAATGGAAAAAGTTTTTCCTCGTTGAAAGTGACTAAGGGACCTAGAGTGACCTTCGACCCTCATGTCGAGAAGCACAGACCTGGCTCTCGAAGGGAGAAGCACCTGAAACCCCCCAAACAAATGAGAGTCCCTGCCAAAGGCTACTTCACCCCTCATCCTGGTGAGGCTAAGATAAAGAGTACACTTTATTATTTCCACACATTTTTGGAGCTGAGACTGCTCAAGCTGCTGCAGAGAGTTAATTGGAACAAAGCTGGATTTCAGACTCTATGACTCAAGTTTATGTTAGTTCATATGAAGTGGCGTAAATGCATACACAATGTATATTTGTAATTATATATATTTTAAAGATCACGGAGACAAGCCTGCCTCTTCCCTGATGAAGATCCGTCCTCCCAGTCCCATAAGTCCTGGTGTGAAACCCTCTGATTCCTCCAACCCTATCCTGCACCCTCCCAGGCTCTCCTACCACAGCCTGCAGGAAACAGCAGGGGGCACCACTCAACCAGAACAACATGCTCAACAGCAGAGGGTGAGGGTCGCCCTTTAGAGACATCATATCTGCTTACCTTACCCTGCCATTTATTCATCCCATCTCTCACATCCTGTGTATACGATGGAATCCTGTATTTTTATTGTCACATGGTTGACAATTCATCTTCCGTCATTCACTGTGTTGTGTCATGGAAGTACTGTATCTGTATGACAGGGGAGCTACAGAAAACCCTTGGAGATGCTCCTTGGTCTGGTGGACAAGCACTGGACAGGACAGAAATCACTTCACCAGGACAACAACTTCCTCTGTAAGTGTGAACCACGCACAGCATATTTTTTAATTCATTTTTTGTCTTTTCCTGAGCAGTTGGTGTTCAGAAGGTCCATATTGTGTCATATTGCCTTACTGTTCAGTGACAAAAGTGTGATGTTGTGTTCATCCAGCTCAGGCAGTTCACATCCTCTCTATGATGGAGCAGGACGTCTCCAGTCGGGAGGTTGAAGTCAGGACCTTGAAGGAGGAGGTTGAGGAGCTGAAGCAGAATGCAGAAAGTCGAGACCAGGATCACAGAGCAGAGATTCAACGTCTCACCACTCAGCATGAGGAGGCCCAGGGCAACACCGTGGGTGGAAATGAAATATAAGACCACAGGAGTTATAACTGACCAGAGAACATTTCTCATTGCTTTCTCTTGATTTCAGAACAACCTAAATGAGCACCTGAAGTTGGTCCTGGAGGAGAATGTGTCCTTGCAGAAGCAGCTGATCAAGTTAGAGCAGCAGTATCTGAACTCGATGATGAAGAGCTCCCGCAACACAGACTTGAAGGGTGAGTAAGGATCTACACATGAGACACAAAACCACTAGCACAAACCATTGATATTTACATTAATACATTAAACGACTATGTTTTCATTGTGTTAAATGATTGAGGTTGTGAGTATGTGGTTCTCTCGTTTTTCTCTTAGAGAAGCTGGCGGAGGTGGAGGAACTGAAGAGGGAGGTGGCGGTGCTGAGGGAGAAGGTTGAGGATGGGGAGAAGGTCAGGGAGTTGGCGGGCATGCTGCAGGAGAGCCACAGGTACAGCAATTAGTCACATAAAGTCAGAAACCCACATCTCGGTCGCTCAACTGGCTAATATGTTTCGGTCAGTCCTGCAGATTCAGTCAATAAACAATTTGCTCTGGAATAACAGCTAGTGGGTGATGATGAGAGTTGCTTGTGCATGGGACTTAAGTGCTGTGTGTGTGTGTACTCCAGGTCACTAGTAGCTACTAATGAGCGTCTGCTGGGTGAGCTGGAGTCCCCGGGCAGGCGTCCCTGAGGACCAGCACCACTAACAGCAGACCAGCAGCAGCTACCTACAGCAGGACCAGCACCACCAAGAGCAGACCAGCATCTACCTACAGCAGATTAGGCTTCTATACTGCTGCCAGCAATGGCGTGCTGTCATTAGGAGGAAGTTGGTGTGGTGTCAGAAAGGTGACCTGGTGATTTGAAACAGCCGTGTTCCCCTTTCAAATGACATGTGAGCTGGACAATGGCTACTGTATCATGTCAGCACATTAGATTGTATTTTGAAAAGTGACTGCACTCCAGGTTTCCTGCTTCCTATTTATTGAGTTGTAAGCATGTTGATGAATTAAGTATTTATTGCATTAAAGCTGCTTTTGCCTCACGTTGAAGTGTTGTTTTTGTTTAAAGAGGAGGGTCGGGAGTGGTTTGTTTTGGGAGTGCTGTGCGATGGCGGTGTGGAGAGGATATTTGGATAAGTCGATGTTAATGAGTACAAGGAGAGGGGAGTGTGTTGAGACTGCATTTTTTCCTTGTGGCTTGGTACACTTGTTTTGAGGTCAACTTCACTCCCATAGGCTGTTCTGGAATGTATGCGTCTACGTTCCAGCTGCACTCTGCCCTTATTGGATGTATGTCTGCCTCAGGGTCAAGAGATGTGTGCACACACATATAGACATGTCTGTGCTCACACACAATTTCACTTAAGTTAAACCGAATGGAGTCACACAGCTCCAGGGATTTTTGCATTTAGGAAATAGCACTGTACATAAAGTTATTAAAACGAATTAATTGTTTTGTTAAAATGAATAATAAGTGAATACAGTAAGAAATTACATGCATTCACATGGATTTGATTCCCTCAAAAGTGTTATAATATTGGAAACTTGGAGACTGTTTGGCAAGATTGGAGTTTATTTTCAATAATGCTATAAATCAGGAACACGCAAGATCTAAAGAACAGCAACAGAAACACAATGCATGCACCAGGGCACAACAGTACATTAAAAAGTTATTTTGAAAAATAAGACAGTTTTGTTCCTCCACACAAAAGGTGCACAGTATTTGGCATTAAATTACACAAGACAATCCATTGAAGGGTGCTAAAGCAACTAGTACACCAATGCTGCTGGTTGGGTTGAGTCTCCATCAGCTGAGGCTACAGGTAGATGTAGGTGATGTATGAGAGGAACAGTATGTCACTATGTTTGAAAAATAGACGTCCTACAAAAGTATTCTTCTTTAGCGCTTCCCTTTTCTTCATACATTATATCCGTAGAAATATTTTTTTGTGTAGCAAATTTCCGTGCTTGTATAAGTTAGTGCAAGAGACAGTTTTGTGCTTACGACTAAAAGTTACCCGACAATTGTGTTGACAGGGTAGCTGACAAAGAATACTGTGTTAGACACAAATCTTACTTTGTGCAGCATCTTACTTGATATTGCATGACAGTATTTTTCATCCCTGAATTTTTTTGTTGGATTATGCCTCAGTTTCCCAAAATATTATGTATTTTGCTTCATGTGCGGTTACTGTAATACTGAAAGTTTAATATTGTTTGTTCAATAAATAACCCATCTCATTGGCCACCAACATCCCTTTGATAAACTTGAAATGTTTTCACACATACACAATTATTCAAACCATCCTTTTCTAAAAGTAAGTCTTGTCCACATAAAAACAGCAACAGAGCCAGTCTTTACCCAAACACCTATCAGTTGAAAAGAGACATCTGATGTATGTTTTTTATGTTCACTAATGTACAGTAGATAGTTGCTTTCCAATCATATGCATAATGCACTACTTCATGCACAAGATACAGCAATATACATACAACAGAACGGCAGCCAGTGTTTTGTATTAAGCCATGCGGCTATAGATTTAGAAATATCACAATATCACCAACAATATATTATAACTATATCAATCTGACAGCATAACAATATCAGTAAAATATTAAAAATACAATCTTCAACAACCCATTCAGGGGTGACCAACATAGTTGTTGAACAGTTGAATGTTATCAAAATGGTAGATGTATACATTAGAACAATTAAAGTGGATTTCAGGGTCATTGTTCGAACAACCAATATAAAATTACTGAATGTCAGAGTAATGCATTTGAAATTTGGACAAAAGATTCTGGTATCCTTTGTTAAATTGAAAAGACTGTGAGTGCACTAATAAGGTATAATGTTACATGACATTTATAAAAGTAAGAATTCACAAGAATAGGAATAGGAAGTTTAGACAGAGGTAACACGTTCTACAGGATTAACTAAAACAATGTTATCATTTATATTATCTATTTGATCTAAAAACAGGTAGATGCAGAACTTCAAGATATCCTATTCATGGTTTTAATAACAATTGAAGGCAAACTATGTATGTATTGTGTAAACTATTATAGACTCAAGACAACAAACAACATGACAGATTAAGACTCAAACAGTAGACTTCAATGACCAGGGGGAAGGCAGAGTCGAAAAACAGGATGGTATATTCATCAGTCTTGGTCTTTGCAAATAAACTACCCAATAAACAATAAACTGAGCGAAACTTTTTAATCCCATTCACTAAACATTGTCAAATATTATACCTTGAGCTATTGCAATGGCAAAGTGCAATGTTGTTGACAATTTATCAAGTTGTTGATTTCACCTTTCCTTTTTTTCACGTTTTAGTGGCATCATGTTATAGCGCTTACAAAATATTGGAAGGCCCTATCTTCATTCTTCATCGACTAGCTGTTGCTCTTATTAGTTAAATTCAGTGTTTGGCAGTTATAATCTTTCTGTTTGGAATGTACCAGCTGGTGATGTCTTAGTAAAAGTTGATGTAAACAGTTTTCCAGTTCTCAGACTTTACAAAGAGAGGAACTTAAAACATCTCAAGCACACATAAAAACAGATGGGTGGGAAATCATATCTTTTTGTGCTTTCATGGAGTTTCTTAGAAAATTATCCTAGTTTTTGGACTAACGCTTTGTCCACCATTTCCGTCTTCACATGGGTTTACCTAGGGGGGGTTTGGTGATTTTCTTCTCATATGACCCTGCGTGTTTGTATCCCGAGACATATCCGGATGTGTCCACCACTTCCACACGCCCGGCCTTACCCTTCCCTCGGCCGGTCTCGTCAAAGCGCTCCTTGTGTGACCCTGTGAATTTGGTGGGGTCTGTGAGACGAGACACTGTTGGGGAGGCCACAGCTCTCTGTTGAGGACAAGAAAGACAGATCATTTTCACTTGTACTTTTATTGCCTTCAATGACAATACTTGTACTGTCATTTGATTATTATGTCATTTTCACTAGGTCTTACCGTCACTCCTGCAATTTTCGGTGATTTACCCTCAATCACCTTGAAGACCTCTCCCTCCGCCTCCTCCCCTGTTTTCTCTTTGTACTTCTTCCTGGCCAGCTCACCAAGTGCTGCCTTGAACTCGTCAAATGTGATGGTACGGCAGGATTTCTTCCTAAGAAGTGAGGGAGGACAGGCAACAACCTATGAGTTTGTATATGGCACGCAACATCAAATAACATCCTTCGAAAAATTGCAATGTTTTTCTAATGAGTAATGACTAATTTATGACTCATCATCTTAGTCTGAGACTTATAAAGGAATGTGTCCAGATCAGTCAAGGCCCTGGCTGGCTATTATGTGTGCTCTGCACAGGAACAGAGAATTCTCCATTACTGAGTCACTCAATTTGTTTACATGATGTCAATGGTGACTTTGTTTTTTAGGGGGTCATAAACCAATGTATCAAGCACTATTAAGGTGAAATTCGAAGATCGGAACCCAATAACATAATAAAGTGTTCATTTAGCAGACGCTTTCCGCCAAAGCAACATACAGGGCGGGATTAGAACCTGTGAGCTTTTGACCTGCAGTCAAAAGTTCTACCACTGAGGTAGAATCACGTCCCAATGAGCTTACTAACTGTAAAGTGTGCTTAGTGGGAACTCAACTTCTTTTTAGGTCTTGGACTTTCGTCCTTGCTCTGCTCACTGTAAACTTTGTTTCAGTCAGGTG